>NW_027362761.1:1093307154-1094507154 GCF_046119375.1 Phyllobates terribilis
TCAGCAGAGTCGGTTACTGCTTAGCTAATTGAAATTTCTAAGCAGCAGCTCCAAGGGGATACCGATTCTCAGTGACGAGACAGAACTATGTGTGGAGACTTATTTTCAAGGCAGTGATCCACGGGACTCTAAAGAACTACAAAGCAGTTTTGTTATGGCTTTCTTTTAGAAAAAAAATGTGTGGTGGCCATAAATTGCTTCCATGCGCTTACTTGCTTTTCCACGTGATAAACATTCATTGATGTAGATCTCCTTTCTGTTTTCACACTGTGTTTGAGGTTACGTGACTTGTAGTAATCAATGTCTTTTCTTGTGTCACATGTAATTTCTATCTTACACAGCAATCATTATTCACAAATTGCTGCATTGGTTGGAAATTAGATTAGTGATTTCATAGTGGACCTTTTGACTAGGCTGCCACGATTGATTAGGGCTGCGTAAAGAGCCATTTAGTGTGGCATCCTTGGTTGCATAAATTAATCAGCATCCACACTGGAAAGTACAGAAGATTTTTCCAGAGATTGACATAGAACAAATGAAATTCCCGACCACCCCATTCATATGATTACCTGCTGGATGGAGAAAATGACCCTGCCGTTTTCTGTTTGTTTGCTTCATTTGCTGATTAATTACATTTCACGTGATCTCCGGACTTCCGCTAAAGTTATTCTAGTACAAGACTGCATATATTATTGGACGGCCACTATTGAAAATATTGTTATCCAACATAGGAAGAAAATGAAGCATAAGAAATCTAGGGCATTAACTTAATACAGATAAAGTCAGTCCTTCACATTTGCTGGCCGCTGTAAATCGCTTTCTATAATGAAGACATGTTTTTTTTGTGGGTGTAATAGCCAAACATAACCCATAAACAGAATTGGCATTGTTTCTAGAAAGAGACAAGTGTCATCTCAAAAAAACAGGTATCTTATTTGGGATATTTCGTGAACAATATTTGTATTGATTTATATGAATATTTATGTTTATGTAATATACATTGTATGAAGGATGTATGGTTGATTACATGATAAAAATATATGATGCTATTCTATTGATTATATGTGTTATACTGTTTATATTTGCATAGCAAAATATATTAAAGGGAAACTGCCACCTGATTCATGCGGCTCAAACCGCGAGTAGCATAAATCAGAGCCTGGCTACACAATTGCAGCCGGGTATATCCCTCTCTAAAAAGTTCTGGCGTTTCAAAGATAATATACTTAGAAAATCTGAGGATCAGAAATGAGAATAGTCTGGCCCTGCTCTCGCTTGGGGAGATACCTGTCAATCACCTTGCCGGTGCTGGGAACCGGGCTTTCATGTATACTGCCCCCCATTTGAGCAGTGTGGCTCAAGTGATAGGTTCTCCTTTAGTGCAAACATTTAAATGTTTTTTAACGGCATCATTCAGTCACATTTTTGCCCCACTATATCTATTCTATGTTCCTTTTTGTTTGCAGGATTCAAGTCATGTGGAGGCAGACATGAGCTAAATCTGACATCGAGTGCAGTCAGCTTTATAGCAGCCAGAAGGTAAGTAGTTGGTTCTGACTATTGTACTCGGTTTTAAAGAAAAATTACTTTTTTTAGTCTGCTTCAAAAAGTATTGTGGACTAAGGAAGTTATCAGCTGACCACTGGGTAAGTGATAACTGTTAGATCATTGTGGGTCCCACCACTGGGTCCCTCACCAATTAAGACAAGACCAAGGTCAGGAGGATTTGAATGGATCGACTAGCGCATTTCCATTTTAAGTCGATGGCGCGAACAAACAAAGCAAAGTGTAGCATCGTACTTTTTTCATTTTTTCATATGCAAAAGCAGGTCATACAGTCATGGCCGAAAGTGTTGGCACACTTGAAATTGTTCCAGAAAATGAAGTATTTCTCCAAGAAAATTATTGCAATTACTTGTTTTGTTAAACACATGTCTATTTGCTTTGTGTGTATTGGAGCAACACAAAAAAAAGGAAAATTGTACATAATTTCACAAAAAAAAAGCCCAAAATGGGCCAGACAAAATTGTTGGCACCCTCAACTTAATATTTGGTTGCCCACCCTTTGGAATAAATAACTGCAATCAATCGCTTCCTATAAACATCAACAAGCTTCTTACACCTCTCAACTGGAATTTTGGACCACTCTTCTTTTGCAAACTGCTCCAGGTCTCTCATATTTGAGGGCACCTTCTCCCAACAGCAATTTTAAGATCTCTCCACAGGTGTTCAATGGGATTTAGATCTGGACTCATTGCTGGCCACTTCAGAACTCTCCAGCACTTTGTTTCCAGCCATTTCTTGGTGCTTCTTGAAGTATGTTTAGGGTCATTGTCCTGCTGGAAGACCCATGACGTAGGATGCAAACCCAGCTTTCTGACACTGGGCACTACATTGCGACACAAAATCCTTTGGTAATCTTCAAATTTTATGATGCCTTGCACACATTCAAGGCACTCAGTGCCGGGGGCAGAAAAGCTATCCCATTCCTTTTTCGGTAAACAGTAGGTTGATGTGCTTTACTAAAAAGCTCTATCTTGGTCTCATCTGTCCAGAATATGCTTTCCCAGATGAATTTTGGCTTACTCACATACATTTTGACAGTGGGGTCCTCCTGTTTCTCCTGCCATAGCATTTCATTTCTATGTGTATGGATAGTTTGTGCTGGCACTGATGCAGCCTCTTCAGAACCTGATTGGGGCTGTTTATCCACCATCTATCCTGCGTTGCAACCTTCCATTAATTTTTAACTGCTGTCCACATCCAGGAGATTAGCTATAGTGTCATGGGTTGTAAACCTTTTGATTATGTTGCGCTCCGTGGACAAAGAAACATCAAGATCTCTGGACTTGGACTTGTAGTTTTGAGATTGTTGATATTTTTCAACAATTTTGGATCTCAAGTCCTCAGACAGTTCTCTTCTCCTCTTTCTGTTCTCTGTGCTTAGTGTGGCACACACAGACACACAATGCAGAGATTGAGTTAACTTCTTCCTTTTTTATCTAGTTTCAAGTGTGATTTTCATATTGCCCACACCTGTTACTTGCCACAGGTGAGTTTGAACGAGCATGACATGCTTGAAACAAAGTTGCTTACCCACAATTTTGGAAAAGTGACAACAGTTTCGAAATTTGGTGTGAAATAATGTCCAATTTGCTTTTTTTTTTTCTTTTTTAGTTGTTCCAATACACATAAAGGAAATTAACATGTATATAACAAAACATGTACAATTGCAATAATTTTCTGGGATAAATACTTCATTTTCTGGAACAATTTCAAGGGTGCCAACACTTACGGCCATGACGGCATCATGCTGCTCCATTCAACCACTTCTGGCCTGACACAATAAAAGCTCCATAAAGGGACAAAAAAAGCCAATACTGAAAGTATGCTGTTTTTTTCCAATCATTGGTTATGGCCCAGTAGACTCGGTAGACAAAGTGTTTTGTCCCCTTCGTTATTCCCGTCTGCTGCCACCACCATCCCTAATAGATATCACCACCCCTGTTATATCAGCTGTCAGGCCAGGCCGTTTACTTTCCCATAGCAATGCATTTGATCACACTAAGGAAAGAAAAGTGCCTGCATCATCCATGGCAATAATGGAACATATACAAGATTTTAGTCCGCCAGATGGGGTGTCAGAGAAAGGAGGTGGCGCCAAACGAGAAGTATATGCCTCAAATGCAGTTCCGAGATAGTTTGCATGTGGCTTCAATCTTGATTTCTTAGCGCTGGCGCATCAGATTACTTCAAAACGGGTATAATGGTTTAGTGACTTTCTAGGACCTATACAGCCATATAACTGGTTTCGTTAGTAAAATCATTGTGATTGGTTCTCTTTAAGTGGGTGGATTTAGGAGGCAGTGGAGGACGGGTTGGTTGGAAGATGTAGTGCCCACTCATAAGGCTTTGTCCACTGCCAAACACTGGCTTGTAGCATGCGCTAGTTGATAAACATGTCCTTATCTACCCTCATCATCTGCATTTTGCCATTTCTGACATCATTTCTCATTCCATCTGCAGTTTAGTTTCCTACAATAATATTTTCTTTGTTGACTTGGCAGTTACCATCCATAACCGATCACACAGCCTTGTGATTATAAAAGAGAGATGGGAACCAAACAACAATTTTGCCTACATCCATGATAAACAGCGATTTATAGATCTGCAGATCCCACCTTACTATGTAATACATAGATTTTCATTGTAGAGGAGCATTGCCTGGTGACTTTTACAAAGATAATTCATCATGTATGGGATAAAGATTGAAAACAGTTCTTCTTAAGTCTATAAAAAGTGGGTTTAAGAGCAGAATGGCTGCTTTTCTATTACATTGCACAGATGGCCAATCTAGTTGTTGTTTACTTGTGCTTCTAATGGATTTCTATTTTACATTTATCATGTTTAGGAAAGGTTGTGCAGATCGGAAAGTATCGCTCCTGTAGTGCTGTATAAACGGTTGTTTGACTTACTGCCTGCTGCGCTATATCTCTTCTGCCGTTATATATTGATGGGAACAAAATAGATTTACATTGAAATCCAGCCTCCTATAACAATGATTTTTTATCCATGCTATGGAAATAACACTGCTCATAAAACACCTAAGTTGCCGCAGAAAGCTTTGTGTTTCCTCACAACTCACATTTTCATGAGGGTTTGTTGCAAATAGAATTATAAAATGTGATAAAGAAACAAAAAACCCTGTACATTCCTTATGTTACAAGAACACAGCCCCAGACTTATCATCTATGCTTCCTTAAAGTTAAACGCCCTTGGAAATATGCAATAGTGAATTTGTAGACAGATCAATGGTGATAATTGTGCTATGACACCCAGACATCAGCCGTTTATATTGCTGGCTTCACACTGCTTAGAATACTTAGAACTTGAAACCTTATACTTTAAAATCCTACGGAGACAGAGATTACGCTGTAGACTAGTCGGACAGGCGGGTCCCAGCGGCTTCTCCCCTCCCACTTCCCTGGGTTGACAGGGCTCTGTCTATATGGGTCAGCGGATGGGGAGAAGCCGGTCGGGGACCTGTCAAACTAGTCTACAACGGTCCCTGGTGGTATGTTTTTCTCTAAAACGCCACATTATTTCAAGCATAACTCTCTGCGTTCATACCGCCAGTGCCTGATTCATGCTGACCACAGATTGGGCAGCATGTATCAGGTGTAAGGTTCACTTTAAAAGAGATGAAGCCTTAAAGGGGTTTTCCCACAAAGTTAATTTTAATCTATAAATCTTTGAACAATAATAATAACTTCCACAATTGGATGTGTTTAAATAAAATGTTCCTGTGCTGAGATAATCTTATAAATGTGCCCCTGCTGTGTACTGTGTAATGGCTGTGTCTGACCGTACAGGAACATTGTCTGAGCCTACCACATCTCCTGGGCAGGGGAGGGAAAAATAGAATATACAGAGATTACAGCATCGTATTACAGGATTGAAGCTGATTCTTTTTGTGAGATAAAACATTTCACTGCTTGTTTTTAAGCAATGTTTTACCTCAAAGAAAATCAGCTGTGATCCCCTGCTGTCCTGTCTGAATATTCTTTTGCTTCCTCCCCTGCCCAGGAGCTGTGGTATGATCAGACCATGGTTCCTGCACGGTCAGACACAGCCATTACACAGTACACAGCAGGGGCACATTTATAAGATTATCTCAGCACAGGAACATTTTATTTAAACACATCCAATTGTGGAAGTTATTATTATGCCAAGATCTATTGATTAAAATGAACTTTGTTCATGGGAAAACCCCTTTAACCCCTTAATAACATCTGACGTACTAATACGCGTCTGTGCCCTGGGACTTAAGAGCCAGACCCGTATTAGTACGTCATCGCGATCGCGCGCGCACACAGGCTGTGCGGGCACGATCGCCGCCGGGTGTCAGCTGATTGTCACAGCTGACACCCGGTACTATGTGCAGGGAGCGGACCTGCACCGCTCCCAGCACATTAACCCCTGCGATGCTGCGATCGAAGTCGATCGCGGCATTGCGGGGGCAAGGGGAGGTGATCGCCGATACTCACCTCCTCTTCCGGCTTCCAGCGCAGTCTGCAAAGGCTTCCCTGGTGTTGCCATGACGACCCGATGTCGTCATGACAACATCCGGGTTACCAGACAGCAGGAAGATTGTTTGGACATGCGCAGTGCATCTCCAAACAATCTTCACACTGTGCACCGCTGATAGCCTGCATGGCATAGGGATGGTGCTGCATTCCTGTGCCATGCAGGCGATCAGAGAAAAAAAAGTGAAAGTCCCAGAGTGGGACAAAGTAATAAAGTGTATAAACTGTCTGAAAGTGGAAAAAAAAAAAAAAAAATTGCAAAAATATAAAAAAAAATAAAAAAAATAATCCACCAAAAATAAAAATATAATGTACCCATCAATAAATATTATTATAAAAAAAACAAAAAAAAAACAATAAAAGTACACATATTTGGTATCGCCGCGTCCGGAACAACCTGACCTATAAAACTGTCCCACTAGTTAACCCCTTCAGTGAACACGGTAAAAAAAAAAAAAAAAAAAAAGAAGCAAAAAACAATGCTTTATCACCATACCGCCGAAAAATAAAAAAGTTATAGCTCTCAGAATAAAGCGATGCTAAAAAATATTTTTTTTCTATAAAATAGCTTTTATTGTGTATAAGCACCAAAACATAGAAAAATGATACAAATGTGGTACCGCTGTAAACGTACTGACCTGAAGAATAAAGCTACCTTATCAATTTTACCACACGCGGAACAGAATAAAAAAATAAAAAAAAACAATTCCTGAATTGTTTGTTTTTGTTTATTCTGCCTCCCAAAAATCGGAATAGAAAGCGATCAAAAAATGTCACGTGCCTGAAAATGGCACCAATAACAACGTCAAGTCATCCCGCAAAAAACGAGCCGTCACATGACTGTCTGCCAAAATCTGGAAAAATTATAGCTCTCAAAATATGGCGATGCAAAAACTAGATTTTACAAAAAATGCGTCTTTTAGTGTGTGACAGCTGTCAATCATAAAAACCCCATATGATTCTGGCATTGCTGTAATCACACCGACCTGAAGAATAAAGTCATCTAATCACTTATACCGCACAAGGAACGGCGTCAAAAATAAACTCTTGGGTTAGGATTGGGCTAGGGTTGTGCTGGGGCTAGGGTTGTGCTGGGGCTAGGGTTGTGCTATGGTTAGGGTTGTGCTAGGGTTAGGGCTGGGGTTGGGATTTTTTTCAAAAGTAAGAAAAAAAGATGACGATATGGCGACTAGTGTTGAGCGCAAGTGCTCGCTACTTGAGTTTGCATCGGGTGCTCTGGTATGCATTGAGTATCATGGGTATTTGAGTGACATGCTCGAGTCTCTGCCCCATATGCTTCGCGGCCAAAAAAACTTTGCGGGGATTGCCTGCCATGCACGAGCGATCCCCGCATGTTTTTTTTTGGGTGTCTAATAACCGTGAAACATGCGGAGCAGGGACTCGAGCATGTCACTCGAGCACACGCTGTACATGGTGCATACCTGAGTACCCGATGCAAACTCAAGTAGCGAGCACTTGCGCTCAAGAATAATGACAACTTATTCAATATGATGACCTAATGTAAACAAATTCTGTGCCGTACCTCTGGGTTCAAAATGTTCACTATACACCTTAATAAAATCCTTGAGGGGTATAGTTTCCAAAATGGGGACACTTGTGGGGGAGCTCCACTGTTTAGGCACATCACGGGCTCTCCAAACGCGACATGGTGTCCGCTAACGAATTGAATGGAAAATCGGCTCAAATTGTTAGCGGACGCCATGTTGCGTTTGGAGAGCCCCTGTGTGCCCAAACATTGGAGCTCCCCCACAAGTGACCCCATTTTGGAAACTAGACCCCCCAAGGCACCTATCTAGATGCATAGTGAGCACTTGGAACCCCCAGGTGCTTCACAAATTGATTCGTAAAAATGAAAAAGTGAAAAAAAAAACACTTTTTAATTTTTATGAATCAATTTGTGAAGCACCTGGGGTTCCAAGTGCTCACTATGAATCTAGATAGGTGCCTTGGGGGGTCTAGTTTCCAAAATGGGGTCACTTGTGGGGGAGCTCCAAAGTTTGGGCACAGAGGGGCTCTCCAAACGCAACGTGGTGTCCGCTAACAATTTGAGCCGATTTTCCATTCAATTTGTTAGCGGATACCATGTTGCATTTGGAGAGTCCCTGTGTGCCCAAACATTTGAGCTCCCCCACAAGTGACCCCATTTTGGAAACTAGACCCCCCAAGGCACCTATCTAGATGCATAGTGAGCACTTGGAACCCCCAGGTGCTTCACAAATTGATTCGTAAAAATGAAAAAGTGTTTTTTTTTTTCACTTTTTAATTTTTACGAATCAATTTGTGAAGCACCTGGGGGTTCCAAGTGCTCACTATGCATCTAGAAAGGTGCCTTGGGGGGTCTAGTTTCCAAAATGGGGTCACTTGTGGGAGAGCTCCAAAGTTTGGGCACACAGGGGCTCTCCAAACACAACATGGCGTCCGCTAATTATTCAAGCAAATTTTACAGTCAAAAAGTCAAATGGCGCTCCTTCCCTTCCGAGCCCTGCCGTGCGCCCAAACAGTGTTTTTTCCCCAAATATTGGGTATCTGCGTGCCCAGGGGAAATTGCACAACAAATTTTGGGGTCCATTTTTTCTTGTTACCCCTGTGAAAATAAAAAAAATTGGGTCTAAAGTAACATTTTTGTGAAAAAAGTTAAATGTTCATTTTTTTCTTCCACATTCAAAAAATTCCTGTGAAGCACCTGAAGGGTTAATAAAGTTCTTGAATGTGGTTTTGAGCACCTTGAGGGGTGCAGTTTTTAGAATGGTGTCACTTTTGGGTATTTTCTGTCATAAAGACCTCTCAAAGTGACTTCAAATGTGATGTGGTCCCTAAAAAAAATGGTTTTGTAAATTTTGTTGGAAAAATGAGAAATCGCTGGTCAACTTTTAACCCTTATAGCTCCCTAACAAAAAAAAATTTTGTTTCCAAAATTGTGCTGATGTAAAGTAGACATGTGGGAAATGTTATTTATTAACTCTTTTGTGTGACATATCTCTCTGATTTCAGGGCTTAAAAATTCAAATTTTGAAAATTGCAAAATTTTCAAAATTTTCGCCAAATTTCCGTTTTTTTCACAAATAAACGCAAGTGATATCGAAGAAATTTTTCCACAATCATGAAGTACAATATGTCACGAAAAAACAATCTCAGAATCAGGGGGATCCGTTGAAGCGTTCCAGAGTAATTACCTCATAAAGTGACAGTGGTCAGAATTGTAAAAATTGGCCTGGTCATTAACGTGCAAACCACCCTCGGGGCTTAAGGGGTTAAGAAGTATTTCCACTGCAAGATAATTGAGAATGAGCATTGTTAAAAATGCACATTTCATTATGTTGCCGATCCCCCTATGAATGAATATAAAAGATCATCATTCTTGGACGTGCATTGTCTTGTGTGAAGAGGACTTGCACTGCTGAGATCTATGGCAGCCTATGCGCACTGAGCGATTACATTGTTTGCTTTGGTCTACCTGTTTAAACAGGCAGGCAAACAACCACTGATCGGTATAAGTTTACCGATCGGCATACTTATTGTGCCGCTGGTAGCTGTGTGTAAACGGACCTATAGAGGAAACTATAAAAACGGCTCAATATGGTGCCAGCTTTTGTCATGCAAGTTTTTTCCCATCCACACCCTTTCAATGAACACTTGAAACAATTCCCTAACACTTTATATGGAAACAATGTACACTGCTCAAAAAAATAAAGGGAACACTCAAATAACACATCCTAGATCTGAATGAATGAAATATTCTCATTGAATACTTTGTTCTGTACAAAGCTGAATGTGCTGACAACAAAATCACACAAAAATCATCAATGGAAATCAAATTTATTAACCAATGGAGGCCTGGATTTGGACTCACCCCCAAAATTAAAGTGGAAAAACACACTACAGGCTGATCCAACTTTGATGTAATGTCCTTAAAACAAGTCAAAATGAGGCTCAGTATTGTGTGTGGCCTCCACGTGCCTGTATGACCTCCCTACAATGCCTGGGAATGCTCCTGATGAGGTTGCGGATGGTCTCCTGTGGGATCTCCTCCCAGACCTGGACTAAAGCATCCGCCAACTCCTGGACAGTCTGTGGTGCAACGTGACATTGGTGGATGGAGCGAGACATGATGTCCCAGATGTGCTCAATCTGATTCAGGTCTGGGAAACGGGCGGGCCAGTCCATAGCTTCAATGCCTTCATCTTGCAGGAACTGCTGACACACTCCAGTCACATGAGGTCTGGCATTGTCCTGCATTAGGAGGAACCCAGGGCCAATCACACCAGCATATGGTCTCAAAAGGGGTCTGAGGATCTCATCTCGGTATCTAATGGAAGTCAGGCTACCTCTGGCGAGCACATGGAGGGCTGTGCGGCCCTCCAAAGAAATGCCACCCCACACCATTACTGACCCACTTCCAAACCGGTCATGCTGAAGGATGTTGCAGGTAGCAGTTCGCTATCCACGGCGTCTCCAGACTCTGCCACGTCTGTCACATGTGGTCAGTGTGAACCTGCTTTAATCTGTGAAGAGCACAGGGCGCCAGTGGCGACTTTGCCAATCCTGGTGTTCTGTGGCAAATGCCAAGCGTCCTGCATGGTGTCAGGCTGTAAGCACAACCCCCATCTGTGGACGTCGGGCCCTCATACCACCCTCATGGAGTCAGTTTCTTACTGTTTGTGCAGACATATGCACATTTGTGGCCTGCTGGAGGTTATTTTGCAGGGCTCTGGCAGTGCTCCTCCTGTTCCTCCATGCACAAAGGCGGAAGTAGCGGTCCTGCTGCTGGGCTGTTGCCGTCCTCCGGACCCCTCCACGTCTCCTGGTGTACTGGTGTGTCTCCTGGAAGCGCCTCCAGCCTCTGGACACTACGCTGACAAACACAGCAAACCTTCTTGCCACAGCTTGCATTGATATGCCATCCTGGATGAGCTGCACTACCTGAGCAACTTCTGTGGGTTGTAGAGTACGTCTCATGCTACCGTGAGTGTGAAAGCATTACCAACATTCAAAAGTGACCAAAACATCAGCCAGAAAGCATTGGTACTGAGATGTGGTCTGTGGTCCCCACCTGCAGAACCACTCCTTTGTTGAGGGTGTCTTGATAATTGCCAATAATTTCCATCTATTGTCTATTCCATTTGCACAACAGCATGTGAAATTGATTGTCAATTAGTGTTGCTTCCTAAGTGAACAGTTTGATTTCACAGCAGTTTGATTTACTTGGAGTTATATTCTGTTGTTTAAGTGTTCCCTTTATTTTTTTGAGCAGTATATTTCCTTTGGGGAGAGGAGTCCTTCACCAACTCTTGCTGCCAAATACAAAAGGCGTGGGACCAAGCAGGAGCCCCTCCTCATCAAGTGCTCTTTAGTAGCCACATTGTATAACTTTTTGGTATCTACCTCCTTGGCTATGAGACAAAATGTCTTGTCATGGCAGATGGAGATATCCGCCTTCCCTGCCCATCTGAATATCCCAATAAGCTAGCACTTCAGTTATAGTTATAGTTCCCTTAGGCTATGTTCACACATGTTGGGTTTTTCAGCATTTTTTGCTGCAGATTTTTATGCAAATTTTCAGCTGCGTTTTGCAGTACCAGCAAAGTCTGAGAATTCTCTGTTCACACATCATGTTTTTTTTTGTTGCTCATTTTGTGC
The DNA here is from genome assembly GCF_046119375.1 of Phyllobates terribilis. Taxonomy (NCBI): domain Eukaryota; kingdom Metazoa; phylum Chordata; class Amphibia; order Anura; family Dendrobatidae; genus Phyllobates; species Phyllobates terribilis. The sequence continues at coordinate 1,093,318,899 of NW_027362761.1, forward strand.
CTTGGTTGGGTTTTTGGAACATAGAGCATGTCACTTCTTTCAGCATTTTTTCAGCGTTTTTTCACCCATAGGAAGTAATGGGTGGTGAAAAAAGAAAAAGCTGAAAAAAACGCATCAAAAACGCACCAAAATTTGCATCAGGGTTTTTTCAGTGTTTTGATAGCAAAGTAGAATGCGGTTCTTTTTTTTTTTCACAGAACTTCATGTACATGCATAAATAGAGACAGAAGAACAGTGAAAAAAAAAAAACGCTGAAAAAAACGCGTTTTTGACGCAGCTGATTTCCTGTCAGAGTTGGGTTTTGCTGCAGATTTGAGATGCTGACAAAACCAAACATGTGTGAACATAGACTTAGAGCTGCATGCTGAGTGTGGTAGATCACTAACATTTGCATTAATATAGTCCACTTACCAGCTGTATTCTGCTATTCTCCGTTCTGCTCAGAAATATATTTTTGTTCTAGAAATCCCTTACCACGTTTTGATACCTAAGGGATTTGCAAGAATCTTCACATAAATAGGCAGTAAGCTCGCAGCTTAGCACCTTACCCCCGCAGAATCTCACCTTGCTTTATCAGCGGCAGCCTCAGCTTTTTCTTCAGGCCTTAGGAGGTTTCCAGGTTTAGCTTCTATTTCTTTTATTCCTATCAAGACATTAGTTTGGTTTTCAAGAGATATAAAAGCAATTTACTGAAAGTATCTCCATTCACCAGCAAACATTACCCTGTTTACAATTAATGGACCATTTTACCGATTGTGACAATATATTATTTCCAGCAGCTTATGAGTATTTTGTGCTAATGTTCCTCGTAAAAAGAAGGAAGATCACAAATGCAGGCTGCTCAAAGTATTGTAGGGAATGAGATAAATGGGAAGATGCTTTCTGCAGAGGTGAACTACCAGATCATTACATAATGGGGACATTTCATACATAATGACTATAGATTACAGATTGTGATCTTTAATATGATACATGGTCTGTAAGAAGTATTGGACACAATGAGGTCCTCCACAGAAGTTATAGGAATATATTCTGTACATCTTCACATCATTGCATTTACTTCATTCGCAAAAATGATTTGATGTACTGTAGGGTTGACATATTTTTAGAGCCCATCCTAATGATTAAAGGGTACCAAGGTATCCACCAAACTGTTGTATATGAAAGGAAAGATAACAATACTAGATAAAATGTGGAAAAAGAGGGAAAAGGCACAGGAGGAAAAATTACAAGTGGAGGACAAAAGTGCTAAAACAAAAAGTCTTGCAAGTAAAAAGGGGAAAAGGCGAAGTAATAAAAAGATTACAAGACAGGGAGTATAAGGTACAGGGACATACAATGATGGAAAACAAAGGGGATATGGTAATACAACAAGAGGGATTCCAAGACATCGGGGGTAAGATACAGGAACATGAAGAACTACAAGATAGTGGGAGAAAGCACTGGATTAAGGCTGCCCACGATGCGTTTTTTAAGCGTTTCTGCAGCGGCAAAAACGCTGCAGAAACGCTTAAAAAACGCATGGTAGAAGGTCTGCAATGTTTGCCAATGATAATCCGCATGTGCTGTGCACATGCTCCGGAAATTTCCGCTGCAGCTTATCATTGCGGAAAAAAACGCTGCACTACTAATTAATTTGCGTTTTCACTGCCATTGACTTGCATTAGAACACATATATTTCGCTTCACTAGATAAGCACATGCGGATACAAGCGTTCAATGTGCGGATGGTACCCAGGTCTAGAGGACACGAGACTCTCCTCCGGACCCAGGTACCATAGAAACTGTAAAAAAAAGAATAAAATAAAAAATAAATATGATACTTACCCTCTGACGGCCCGCGGTGCGCTCCTCCTCCCTTGCCGTCAGATCGCGATGGACTGGAGGACCTGCGCTGACGTCATAGTCATGTGACGGGTCACACGACGCTGACGTCGGCAGGTCCTTCAGTGTACCGCGATCTGTCGGCAGTCAGCACCGAGCGAAGCTAGACTCCGGTGGCCATCGGAAGGTAAGTATAGATTTATTTTTTACCATTCTTTTCCAGCCACACTATATAAATCCATGCCGTTTGCATGGATTTATATAGTGTGACCAAGTTGACAAGCACTTTCCAAGTGATGCTAAAATCGCTTGGAAAACGCTTGTCAACCCGCATGCGGAAATGCAAGTGAAGAACGCTTCACATCCGCATGTCCCTGGCAGGAAAACACATGTACAATCCACATGTACAATCCGCATGCGTTTTTTCTGCCAGGGAGATGCAGAAACGCTCAGGAAAAAACCCTGAGCATTTCTGCATCGTGGGCACATAGCCTGAGAGAGACTGCAAGTTAAGGGGACAATGTAGTGGATCAAGAAGGACTGCAAGGTAAAGGGGATAAGGAACATGATGACTGCAAGATAACAAAATACTGGAATGAGAGGAACTGCAAGACTAGAGAGATAAGGTTAAGGAACATAAAGAAATTCAAGACAAGGGGGCAAAGTACTGGAGCCATAGCTCCAAAACATCCCGGATTCAGCGGGATTGTCCTGATTTGAAGGCTCAGTCCCCGCACGTCATGGCTTCGTCCAGACTTCTAATATTTACCTCTCTCCAACGTCGTCATCGCTACGTAGCTTCTCCTCCTGGGGGGTAGGGTGGGGGGCAGGGCCACATCTCTCTACACCGACATAAATTAAATGATAATATTCACTCCATGTTCGCAGGCATCAGCTCTAGCTATGAGCCAAAGTCTATAATGATGTTGATAGGAGAATTTGGTAATGTTGAGCTGTATTGCAGGCAATGAGTCCTGAAACAGATTATACATGTGCATACGGATACATTGTATATAACCATGTATTTCTATGTTCCCCGTATTGGTGTAATTGATATTTTTTCTTTATTAAAATCATAAAAAAGTACTAAAAATGTAGCGTAAAAGCTGCATTTCTTTCTACTGCTTTTTTTTTTGCATGTTTCTGAAGGTGTCTTCACCACACAACGAAATAACAATCTTTTATAATTGTTCCGTGTTTGCTGAGTTTCTTTTATTCATTTTCCACCTTATTTGATGTGTTTGTGGTGCAGATGTGAAGCCACGTTTTTTTAATAATATCAAAAAGCTTTGATTCTGCACTTAAAAATGCAACAGCGTTTTTTTTTATCTTTGCATTTTTTTCAAGCTTCACATAGAAGACTGTAGAGAAAAAAAGCACCAAAACTGCACAGTGCAGCAGCGTCTTTAGATGCACCGAGGGCGGAGATTTCATGAAATCCCATTCACTTTGCTTGGACATTTAGACCGTGTTCAAATGTAACATAAATTCTGCCTATTTTCTGCTGGTTTTTTTTGCACAAAAATTCTGCTGTGTTTAACTGTCCAAGCAAACAGTTCATCTAAAGACGTTGCTGAGCTGTGCGGTTTTCAAGCTTTTTTTTCTTTAGCGGTATCTATGTGGAGCCTAAAAATAACACGTGTACTTTTTTTAAGTGCAGAATCAAAGCTTTTCTGCACTATAAAAAGGAATGCGGCTTCACACCGAAAGCGCATCAAATAAGGGGGAAAAGGCTTACAAAAATGCAGCAAAGCTACAATAACCAGAGAAGATTGTAATTGTGTAGTTTGGTGCGAACATCTGCAGAAAATAAAAATAAAAGTATTTACGCTATGTGTGAACACGGCCTTAAAGACACAAAAAAGCCAAGTGTCGTATAGTGAAGCTACATAAAGATGAGAAAGTTCTGGCGGCTCTGACTGTGAATGAAGGAACAAAAGATAAATCCACAGGTCTGAACTAGAGATGAGCAGGACGCACAGATGATGTCACGCCAATCCTGGCTAATCAACAGACAGAAGGTAAGAGATTCCCAGGCTTCAAGTCCAGCTGCCAGGTACCACTGACCTGAACGCTGGACTGGAGTTCAGTGAATCAATCTACTCATCTCTAGTCCCAGCTGTCCCGGATACAGTGGACAATCCTGGATTTGGGTCTACGCCTTGCGGTCTCGGGTGTCTGCTAAATGTCCCTCACTGCCACCGCACCTCTGACATCTTCTACTGCCTGGGTAGAGAGAAATGATAAATGGGGGCGTGGATTGGGGTATGGCCAGAATTTGTTGTGCGCACCTCATGCTATGTCCCTCTTTTTTGTTCTTCAAAAGTTGAGTGGTATGCTGGAATAAGAGGGATAAAGTGCAAGAACATTAACCCCTTTACAGCCCATGACGTATTAATACGCGTCAGTGCCCTGGGCTTTAAAAGCCTGACCCTTATTAGTACGTCATCGCGATTGCGCGCGCACACAGGCTGTACGGGCGCGATCGCCGCCGGGTGTCAGCTGATTGTCACAGCTGACACACGGTACTATGTGCAGGGAGTGGTCCCGCACCACTCCCGGCACATTAACCCCCGCAATGCTGTGATCGAAGTCGATCGCAGCATTGCGGAGGCAAGGGGAGGTGATCGCAATACTCACCTCCTCTTCCGGCCTCCAGCGCTGTCTGCCGCGGCTTCCCGGGTGTTGCCATGATGACCCGATGTCACCAGGCAGCAGGAACATTGTTTGGTCATGCGCAGTGCACGACCACACAATGTTCTCACTGTGCAGCGCTGACTGCCTGCATGGCACAGGGATGGTGCTCCATCCCTATGCTATGCAGGCGATCAGAATAAAAAAAGTTAAAGTCCCAGAGTGGGACAAAAAAAAGTGTAAAAACTCTCAGAAAGTGAAAAATAACTAAATAAAAAATATGGTAAAAATATTTTAAAAAAATAAAATAAAATAATCCACCAAAAATAAAAATATAATGTACCATCAATAAATATTATTATGAAAAAAAAGCAAACAAACAATAAAAGTACACATATTTGGTATCGCCGCGTCCGGAACGACCTGACCTATAAAACGGTCCCACTAGTTAACCTCGTCAGTGAACACGGTAAAAAAATAAAATAAAAAAACAAAGCAAAAAACAATGCTTTATCATCATACCGCCAAACAAAAAATGGAATAACACGCGATCAAAAAGACGAATATAAATAAAAATGATACTGCTGAAAACGTCATCTTGTCCCGCAAAAAACAAGCCGCCATACAGCTCCATCATCCGAAAAATAAAAAACTTTATAGCTCTCAGAATAAAGCAATGCAAAAAAATAATTTTTTGTAGAAAATAGCTTTTATTGTGTAAAAGCGCCAAAACAATAAAACAATATAAATGTGGTACCGCTGTAAACGCACTGACCCAAAGAATAAAGCTGCCTTATCAATTTTACCGCACGCGGAACAGAATAAAAAAAAAAAAAGAAAACAATTCCTGAATTGTTGGTTTTTGGTTATTCTGCCTCCCAAAAATCGGAATAGAAAGCGATCAAAAAATGTCACGTGCCTGAAAATGGCACCAATAAAAATGTCAACTCATCCCGCAAAAAACAAGCTGTCACATGACTCTGTCTGCCAAAATATGGAAAAATTATAGCTCTCAAAATATGGCGATGCAAAAACTAGATTTTACAAAAAATGCGTCTTTTAGTGTGTGACAGCTGTCAATCATAAAAACCCGATATGATTCTGGTATCACTGTAATCGCACCGACCCGAAGAATAAAGTCGTCTAATCACTTATACCACACGAGGAACAGCGTAAAAAATAAACTCTCGGGTTAGGGTTGTGCTAGGGTTAGGGTTGGGCTAGGGCTAGGGTTAGGGTTAGTGTTGTGCTAGGGTTAGGGTTGTGCTAGGGTTAGGGCTGGGGTTGGGGTTGGGATTTTTTTCAAAAGTAAGAAAAAAAGATGACGATATGGCGACTAGTGTTGAGCGCAAGTGCTCGCTACTTGAGTTTGCATCGGGTGCTCTGGTATGCATTGAGTATCATGGGTATTTGAGTGACATGCTCGAGTCTCCGCCCCATATGCTTCGCGGCCAAAAAAACTTTGCGGGGCTTGCCTGCCATGCACGAGCAATCCCCGCATGTTTTTTTTTGGGTGTCTAATAACCGTGAAACACGCGGGGCAGGGACTCGAGCATGTCACTTGAGCACACGCAGTACATGGTGCATACCTGAGTACCCGATGCAAACTCAAGTAACGAGCACTTGCGCTCAAGACTAATGACAACTTATTCAATATGATGACCTAATGTTATCAAATTCTGTGTCGTACCTCTGGGTTCAAAATGTTCACTATACCCCTTAATAAAATCCTTGAGGGGTATAGTTTCCAAAATGGGGTCACTTGTGGGGGAGCTCCACTGTTTAGGCACATCAGGGGCTCTCCAAACGCGACATGGTGTCCGCTAACAAATTGAATGGAAAATCGGCTCAAATTGTTAGCGGATGCCATGTTGCGTTTGGAGAGTCCCTGTGTGCCTAAACATTGGAGCTCCCCCACAAGTGACCCCATTTTGGAAACTAGACCACCCAAGGCACCTATCTAGATGCATAGTGAGCACTTGGAACCCCCAGGTGCTTCACAAATTGATTCGTAAAAATGAAAAAGTGTTTTTTTTTTCACTTTTTCATTTTTACGAATCAATTTGTGAAGCACCTGGGGATTCCAAGTGCTCACTATGCATCTAGATAGATGCCTTGGGTGGTCTAGTTTACAAAATAGGGTCACTTGTGGGGGACCTCCAATGATTAGGCACACAGGGGTCTCCAAACGCGACATTGTTCCAATTTGTTAGCGGACACCATGTTGCGTTTGGAGAGCCCCTGTGTGCCTAAACATTGGAGCTCCCCCACAAGTGACCCCATTTTAGAAACTAGACCCCCCAAGGCACCTATCTAGATGCATAGTGAGCACTTGGAACCCCCAGGTGCTTCACAAATTAAACTGTAAAAATGAAAAAGTGGAAAAAAAAATACTTTTTCATTTTTATGAATCAATTTGTGAAGCACCTAGGGGTTCCAAGTGCTCACTATGCATCTAGATAGGTGCCTTGGGGGGTCTAGTTTCCAAAATGGGGTCACTTGTGGGAGGTTTCCACTGTTTAGGCACATCAGGGGCTCTCCAAAGCAACATCGCGTCCGCTAATTATTCGAGCTATTTTTACAATCAAAAAGTCAAATGGCGCTCCTTCCCTTCCGAGCCCCCAAACAGTGGTTTTTCCCCACATATGGGGTATATGCGTGCCCAGGGTAAATTGCACAACAAATTTTGGGGTCCATTTTTTCTTGTTACCCCTGTGAAAATAAAAAAAATTGGGTCTAAAGTAACATTTTTGTGAAAAAAGTTAAATGTTCATTTTTTTCTTCCACATTCCAAAAATTCCTGTGAAGCACCTGAAGGGTTAATAAAGTTCTTGAATGTGGTTTTGAGCACCTTGAGGGGTGCAGTTTTTAGAATGGTGTCACTTTTGGGTATTTTCTGTCATAAAGACCTCTCAAAGTGACTTAAAATGTGATGTGGTCCCTAAAAAAAATGGTTTTGTAAATTTTGTTGGAAAAATGAGAAATCGCTGGTCAACTTTTAACCCTTATAGCTCCCTAGCAAAAAAAATTTTGGTTCCAAAATTGTGCTGATGTAAAGTAGACATGTGGGAAATGTTATTTATTAACTATTTTGTGTGACATATCTCTCTGATTTAGGGGCATAAATATTAAAAATTTCAAAAATTGCAAAATGTTCAAAATTTTCGCCAAATTTCCATTTTTTTTCACAAATAAACGCAAGTGATATCGAAGAAATTTTACCACAATCATGAAGTACAATATGTCACGAAAAAACAAGGTACAGGAATGTGAAGGACTGTAAGACAAGGGGGCAAGGTTCTGGAAGAAGAGGGATTGCAATTCATGGGGGATAACATACAGGAAAATAAAGGACTGCAAGATAAGAGAAAACAAAGGGGAAAAGGTGGTGAAACAAGAGGGGTAAGGTAGGTACTGGAATAAGTATGATTGCAAAACAAAGGGGACAGATTGTGAAACAAGAAAGAAGTAAAAGACTTAGCAAGTGGAGATACTGTGGACGCTTAGTGCTCTTGCCCTGGAAGCAGCTCTAATAAAATTGCTAGCACAAAAATGACTTTTCAATTCCTTGAAGTTCATTGGTTCAATGCTTGTCTCCTTGTCAGGGATTATAACCAGACAGTATACAATGTGTACGTCACCTTGCTCCGTGAAATCCCAAGATACTTTCCTTGACAAAGTCTCATCAGCAGATCATATCTGCTACTCATTTGCTGTAATTGCTCCAGGGGATTATCACCACTGCACACTGGTCTTTTAATAACTATGTATAGTTTGCATTGCTCTATTGGACACAGTAATCATTTATAGAGAGTAAGAACAGATAACTGCTGGTAATACAACTCATTTTATAACCATTCGGCCAATATTTTGGAATATAAATAGTTTTCTATTCCCATTAGCTGCTTATAAGGAACGTACAGAAATGTATTTTATAATATTATGTTATTAAATTATGTGTATTGGTGCATGTAGCAAAGTGCCAGGCTGGTTCAATGAAACCTCCAGGGATAGTCTTTGTGTGGCTCCCATTGACTGTACATGACTGTATAGGAAGAAGAATATTTCAACGAGTAAAAAAAACAAAAACAAATGCAGGTTAAGAGTCTTGTAGGGTTTCATAATACACAGAGACAACCTGAAATAGAGCCATTAAATTACACCTGCAAGCCTGTAAAGTCTGTCAGGAACATTTCTGATTCCTCTATTTTCCAAATACCAACTACAGCTTCCTACCTCTTCATAAATGGCTGTTGTATAATAATTATATAAAATGTTAAAAAGAGGGCCTAAACTTATAAGATATGACATATATTAACAAAATTAATTTATTCCAAACTTCCCTAGATTCCTAAATGTAAATATACAACTGACTGAATTTAATAAAATTAAAGTGCACCTGTAATTTCAGGTAAGTTTTCAAAATAATCTTTTGTGTATGTGTAAATGAGGAATAACACTATTTATTGTCATTATTTCACATGAATCCTGCATTTTTATTTCTGCAGGCTCTATGTTTAAAGGGAACCTGTCATGTAAGATAACATATCCACAACTTATATCCCTGTATGCATACCGACAAGAGGCCATTTTATATACACAAATTCACAATGTCAATATATACCTGGGATGTAGAGTGGAATATGTGGGGGGATCGATGCCGACGCACCCGCCCCAACGCTCGTTTCGGTATCTCCTTCATCAGGGGGCATTCAAGTTGTGGTTATGTTGTAGCCATATAAATGTAATGTGGCTTCAGTTTTGGGATACAATTGCTGTTTTGTTGTTGCTATAGAATATAGGTATTATGGCTCTATTGCTGGGAGCCCTTCGTGCACACAGCTGTTGGCACTTTGCACTTTTCCCCCCATTCCCTTGACTTTTATACTACTCAATAAATATTAATATTCAGGCTGTGTGCCCACAATGTGTTTTTTAAGCGTTTGCGCAGCGGCAAAAACGCTGCAGAAACGCTTAAAAAATGCATGGTAGAAGGCCTGCCATGTCCCCCAATGATAATCCGCATGTGCTGTGGACATGCTGCGGATTATCATTGCGGAAAAAAACGCAGCACTACCAATTATTTTGCGGAAGTGCTGCATTTTCGCCGCCATTGACTTGCATTAGAACGCGCCAATTCCGTAAGACTGCATCTGTACTTGCGTAATTGGCGCGTTCTAATGTGCGGATGGTACCCGGGTGTAGAGGAGAGGAGAGTCTCATCCACACCCAGGTACCATTAAAAAAAGCTGTAAAAAAAGAATAAAATAAAAAATAAATATATATTTACCTTCTGGCTTCCCGGCACTTCGCAATGGAATGAAGGACCTGCGCTGACGTCAGAGTCATGTGATGGGTCATGCGATGCTGACGTCGGCAGGTCCTTCAGTTACCGCTGCCGGCAAGGGAGAACGGAGTGAAGCAGGACACCGGGGGCCATCGGAGGGTAAGTATATATTTATTTTTTTATTTTTTGACATTCTTTCGGCCACACTATATAAATCTATGCTGTTTGCATGGATTTATATAGTGTGACCAAGTTGTCAAGCACTTTCCAAGTGATGCTAAAATTGCTTGGAAAGCGCTTGTCAACCCGCATGCGGAAATGCATGTGAAGAACGCTTCACATCCGCATGTCCCTGGCAGGAAAAACGAATGTACAATCCGCATGCGTTTTTTCTGCCAGGGAGATGCAGAAATGCTCAGGAAAAATCCTGAGCATTTCTGCATCGTGGGCACATAGCCTTATACTGTATTGGCCTCTTGATCGTTGTTTCTGTGGTCCTCTATTCTGTTTTGATTAATTGACGATTGGCCAATTGAAAAAGTCCAGTATTAATAGCACTTGACATGCTCAGATATAGATATATAGATACATACTGTTGTTAAAATCTTCTTTGCACTAAATTGCACTTTTCTCCATGTATTACGTTTACTATTTAGATTCTGTAGTCACTATTGACAGCAGCATCTAAGGGGTTAAACAACCATGGTCGATGCCAACACTGATCATGGCTGATGCAGCAAGCTGTCAGCTTTAGTGTACAGCTGACAGCTACAGGATAGTCACCTGTCGGGGGAGGCTAGTCTCTTATATCGCAGGACAGTAAAAAGACGTATTGGTGGTCACTAAGGGGTTAAATAAAAATGTCAATAAATAAAAGTAGCAAAATCACAGGAATTGTAAACTGTCATTGTATATTTAAATGGTAAGGATGGCCTTTTTGCAGGCTGTCCCGTCACCTACTGCCCCTTACCCTCTCTCTGATTCCCTATATACATGCAGTGCCAGCACCACGTATAAATAGTAATGAGCGCCAGCAGCGGCAGTAATATGAAACAATAAATGTCACTCTGTTTTATGGGCTCATCGTCTGACTTCAAAAGAAGTGGCTTCCAGGAAATAGCCGTGCTTTCTGAAAGGTGACTTCTTATCATTCTTCAGCATCTTCCCGGAATATTTATGAATTTGCTGGATCATAAAAAGACTTTAGCTTGGAGTAAACAGCCCCCAAAATTTACAAGCCTGTGAAAAAAACAACAACTTTGAAGCAAATAGTATGAAAATAAGTGAAACATAAATAGCTATCTCTTCCATGTATCGGCAGGCTAGCGTAGTCCGGAGAATAACAAAATATATGGTAGATAGCGGCTCACAATTTGTATACACTGCAACAATGTATAATAAGTTATATGCTCCACAAGAAGACAAGAACTGTATTACATTTAATTTTGTGTCACTTGGGCCAGGAAAATGACAATGATAAAACTCTAGTTACTTTCCAATATCATTTACCATTAGTTGCCACATTGCTCAGCCGCAATGTATGATTGGCTCTGGTGCCTATGTTGTTTTCTAAATGGCAAGGCTTTAAAAGGTATTTCAGCTACAAGAAGTGATCAACAATTCACACGATAGGTGATAATTTCTAGATCGGTTGTGGTCTGATGCTGAGACCCCACTAATCATCAGAATGGGCCACTTAAGTCCCTTGTCTAAATGGTGCGGCAAGTCACGAGCTTGAACGCCGTTGTGTTCATTCTCTATGGACCTTCCGGAAGTGCCATGGATGAAGCAGCGGTTGACCATGCACACACTCACATTATTAAAACGGGTAAAGAAGGCAAAAGTCCCAGAACAGCCCACCCCCCACCTCCTCCCTGCTCCCACTGAGACCCCCATTGATCTGGAAAGTAGAACATACCTGGTAGTTAGGTAATAGTTTTTGGTAACTTTAAACTTTAATACCCCTTTAAATATGAAGGATCAAATATGTGGAGAATATGAAAAAGCGTCAATATTTTCCAATATATCAGGAGCGCTTTATCAAAACTGGTGAAAAAGAAAAACATTTTTTAATAGCTTCCCATAGCAAGATTGCTTCTTTTATTTTCAAAAGGAAAATCAAATCTGGAATATTTTTGTTTTCTATTGGTTTTGATAAATCTCCCCAATGAGGTTAACTTTTTGATCAAAATATCCCCAGTAAATGTTACTGGTATTGTCATCCAGTTTGCCCATGCTAATAATTTACAAATCTGTCTACCTATGCAACAATTATTAATATTAACCAAAAGCACTATTTACGTTATTATCTCAGGATGCTGTATATATGAGATGGCAAAAGGGCAGTGCCCGCTCCACGCTTCAGTATCTTCTGGTCTGATAAAAAATAATGATTCTACCATGAAATCCTCTATTCTTAGGGCTTTATCACATGTAGCGCTTTGGCTGCACTTTTTTTCCTCGTCTATTTTTTAGGGCAGAAAAAAAACAACATCTGTTCATAGTAACAGCAAAAAGAATGAGTTGATTTTTTTGTTTTTTTGCTTTAATGACCTGCGGTGAGTTTAAAATGTTCCTTTTTTTTTCTTTTCGCCATTCGGATCAATGAGACTCTGTAGTAAAAAAAAAAAGCCTTAAAAAAAAAAACAAACAAACATAAAGAAGAAAACTCACATTTACTTCAGAAATATAGCAAAAACCCTGGGAGAACATATATTTATACAGGAAAGTTCGGTCAGCAATTATACATATATAAGGTGAGGGCATACTACACAATTTGACATAAAAAAATAGCTGATCCATCATTTTTATTACTGTAATGGTTTGGATGCCCTGTGATTCCCCGCCTGAGGTGAATAATGATACTTTTGTCCAGACTACCGAACATTGCAGATTTGGAGCATGTACAGTATATTTAGAAATACTGCATAATTCTAGATGGAAAACAAAATGGGAATGTGTAGGGAAGGAATAGAGAAGAATGATTTTGAGAATTAAGCATTTCTCCATGGATCCAGATAGAACATGCACCCATGGATAGAATACGTACCCAATATAGTCTATGGCATACATGTCAAACTCTGGCCCACAGGGTGGTTTTATTTGGCCTGCAACACCAGAACCACCACTCCTATGTGGGGCCCATTATTCTGTATGCAGGACTATATGAGGCCCATTATTCTGTATGAGGACTATGTGGGGCCCTTTATACTGTATGGAGGACTATGTGGGGCCCATTATTCTGTATGGAGGACTATGTGGGGCTCATTATTCTGTATGGTGGACTATGTGGGGCCCATTATATTGTATGGAGGACTATGTGGGGCCCATTATTATTCTGTATGGAGGACTATGTGGGACCCATTATTCTGTATGGAAGACTATGTGGGGCCCATTATTCTGTATGAGGACTATGTGAGGCCCATTATTCTGTATGGAGGACTATGTGAGGCCCATTATTCTGTATGGAGGACTATGTGAGGCCCATTATTCTGTATGGAGGACTATGTGAGGCCCATTATTCTGTATGGAGGACTATGTGGGGCCCATTATACTGTATGGAGGACTATGTGGGGCCCATTATTCTGTATGAAGGACTATGTGGGGCCCATTATTCTGTATGGAGGACTATGTGAGGCCCATTATTCTGTATGGAGGACTATGTGAGGCCCATTATTCTGTATGGAGGACTATGTGAGGTCCATTATTCTGTATGAAGGACTATGTGGGGCTCATTATACTGTATACTGGTTGGCCCGTGACTTTGTCCAAGTTTTTAATTTTGGCCCCCCGTGTGTTTGAGTTTGACATCCCTGGTCTATGGAGATATTCATTTCTATGTTTTTTTATACGGACAATGTAGGTACAAAAAAAAATGGAGGCTTCTGCTTTTGATCCGAGTCACAGATCAAATTGATCCATTCAAATCACTGGGTCTGTGAAAAAAAAACAGACCGCGCACGGTTGGCATCTGTCTCTCATCCAATTTCATTTTTTTTTTTACTGTTTAATAAGTGGAAAAAGCTTAGAATTATTATTTTTTTTGCATACAAGAAAAGTGTCCACAACACTGATGTAAAAACATGGACCAAAAATGGATCCAGCGCACTGATTAAAAACGGTCCATTTTTCTCTTATGCAAAAAAACTCAACAATTAGAAGTCTAAATGATTCCTAAAGGTTGCTACTTTTCATATCTCTCTATACAATTTCAGATCTTCAATTAAATGTTTGTATTCCAAAAGACATTTTAGGAAAAATCGATAAAGTCTTTGGAAACTTTTAGGTTTCATTATAGAAACACTGTGGCAGCTCGCTGAGGCTGTATGCTCACACTGTGATCCTGATGAAACACAGCATGAGATCACCAGTGGGAATATTGCTCGGGCGCTGGGGGCATTGATCCCCATGCCTCAATGCCTCCGCTATTCAGACAAATTGTGCCGGCAATGTTGTGTTAGTAATAAACACTGGAATACTGGACATGTTAGGATGAGGGCGATAACCAACACTACTACAGCTTTTCAGCCCTTGTCTAGAGACTGGTGTCTGCAGTATTCTCCTCTAGGGAGCCATGGATTAGGGACTGTGTTCCCCAACACTTTATATGCATGACAGGATTTATAGCCCCTGTTATTGAACTGTGCCTAGTTATTCAATGAGACGATGCACTTTTCTATAAAACAGGTGTAGGAGAATATTTAGTAAATTATTTGTATTGATGCAGTGGGAAGGTCATGGCCTTTATAGAAAAAAAAGATGTTTGTGTCAGTAAATTTGTCATACAAATGACCTTCATGAGAAATTACAATTTTTCAATTAAATTACACCAGATAACACTGTAGAATAACTGTTGTATTTCATAGCTGAACCCCCCATTGTGATTTATTTTATTACTGTTATCTTTACTATGTTCAGTGTTAAAAACAGAAGGCCCTAGTTATGAAAGCTGCCTTGTTGCCCATAGCAACCAATCAGATCCCTTATTTTATTTTTTCACAGCAGTTTACAAAATGAAAGCTGAGCTCTTATTGGTTGACCGGAACATGACAATAATCTAAACTTCTTTTTACCCGATTCTTTCTTTTAATTATAAAATACCAAGTAAAACTGAAGTCAATGATTAAGAAGTATAAATTCTCTTATATGTGTCTCTTTGTCTTTGCAGCAATAAGTGCTGACTGAACTATGAACATGAGTGGGAAATTTATCAAAACTGAGGGAAAGCAAAGGGTAGTTGTTGTCCATAGCAACCAATTAATATTAAAATAACTTAAAAAATTGAGAGATGGGACCTGATTTGTTGTTATGGGACTTTATTATTTCAGAGGGTTTTTTCAAGTCATATTTTTCTCTTTTTTTAAGATTATTCACCAGATTTATCAAAATGATGAGAAAGAAATTGAAGAAATAGAACAAGTTACATCTTGTTTTTTGTGCCTCATTTGTCTCTTTTTAGTGTTAAATGTTACACAATCCTTTCAATAAGCTTAAAAGTGTGCATGTTAGTATTCAACTGCACAAAACCCCCCAAAAAAGACAGCGTTTATACTCCACTGTAGTACTGGAGTCCAATTGTGCAAAATGTTTGTGTTATTTTGCAGCGCTGGGGTCCTGGGTTCAAATCCCACCAAGGACAACATCTGTAAGGAGTTTGTATGTTCTCCAAAGACATACCAATAGGGAATGTAGATTGTGAGCCTCAATGGGGACAGTGATGATAATGTCTGGCGCTATATAAGTGAGTAATTTAAATAAATACAATAAATACAGCTGGATAACTAAAACCGCGGCCAAAATGCCAAACTGAGCCCGCACTGAACCGAGCACATGTCAGCTAATTATTACAGCTGACATGTGCCCGCAACAGCCACGGGTGGAATCGCGATCCACCCGTGGCTGTTAACATGTTAAATGCCGCTGTCAATCTCTGACAGCGGCATTTAACTTGCACTTCCGGGAAGCGCGTCCTAAGCCCCGCCCATCGGTGACCCCGTCACGTGATTGCGGGTCACCAATGGGTGGGCATGACAACCCAGGGTCTGCAGCAGACGCCTGTGGTTGTCATGTCTCAATTGCTATGAGCGCCACCTAGTGGTCAGCGCTCATATCAAGTGAGCATTTCTCCTGCATACAAGCGATCTGCTCATCGCTTGTTTGCAGTAGAAGCAATCAGACAACTGCTGCTTCTAGCCTCCTATGGAGACTATAGAAGCAAGCAGAAAGTGTAAAAAAAAAAAAGTTTTTAAAAAAAATATATAAGTTGAAATCACCTCCCTTTCGCGCCATTCAAAATAATATATATATATATATATATATATATATATATATATATATATATATATATATATATATATATATATATATATATATATATATATATATATAGAGAAAAAAAACACATACACATATTTGGTATCTCCGAGTTCAGAATCGCCTGATCTATCAATATAAAAGAAGAATTAATCCGATCAGTAAACGGCATAACGAGAAAAAAATTCTAAACGGCAGAATTACGTTTTTTTGGTCTCTGCAACATTGCAATAAAATGCAATAACGGGCGATCAAAACATTGGATCTACCCCAAAATGGTATCAATAAAAACGTCAGCCCAGCGCGCAAAAAATAAGCCCTCACTCAGCCCCAGATCCCGAAAAATGGAGACGCTACGGGTCTCGGAAAATGGCGTCATATTTTTTTTTTTTTTTTTTTTAGCAAACTGTTTTTTTTTTTTCACCACTTAAATAAAAAAGAACCTATACATGTTTGGTGTCTACGAACTCGTAATGACCTGGAGAATAATGATGGCAGGTCAGTTTTAGCAATCAGTGAACGTGGTTAAAAAAGGACCCAAAAAACAACTGTGGAATTGCATTTTTTTTGCAGTTTCACCGCACTTGGAATTTTTTTCCTGTTTTCCAGCACATGATATGGTAAAACTAGTGATGGCATTTAAAAGTACAACTCGTCCCGCAAAAAATAAGCCCTCACATGGCCATATTGAACGAAAACTAAAAAAGTTCTGGCTCTGGGAAGAAGGGGAGCAAAAAATGAAAACACAAAAACAGAAAGACCCAAGGTTGTTAAGGGGTTAAATCTGGTGCGATAAAATTGCAGCATGCATTAGTTTCTTCCTTGTGTCAGTTTCAGGTCTGTGGGTGCGCAAAAAAAAATTGGATGTCATACAGAGCCACAGTATAGCATCCTTTTTTTACGGATATATTGCAATTCTTTATCAGTAAACTGTAAATTGTCTTGTAAATTATTTATTACTGCTATAAAAAACACAGCAGGTATACGGGTTGCACAAGGATTGCACACAGATGACAAGTAAGAAAAAAATTGGCCAAGTTTTCTAGATGAAATTCAAATTTTTTATACGCTCATGTGTACCCAGCCTTATCACACAACTGTATTTTCCATGCAATTGCTGTTCATGTGAAAATACTGGCTTCTCGCGAACAGCACTCATACAAATGTTATTTAATAGGGCTCTGCAGATGACAGATTTTGTTCTGTAAACTTTATTAACTGCTGATTTATAAAAATGAATTCCATAAGCATGACAATAGAGATGACAATTTTGGGGAAGGTTAAAAACAAAAGTCAGACCATTTTTTATAATCTCATGTGAACTTTGCCTTATAACCATTTTTACTCCAGAAAAAGGACACAAAAGCAATAATCATGAATAGGCCCCTATGTATTTTTCCAGCCTTGAGTAGTGCACACTGTGTATTTCTTCTGTTCGCTCTATATAAACCTATTTCCTTATATTAGTGTGATACCACTTTAAACTACTTATATTACTAAAAGTTTGTTTTTTTTTACTGTAGGAAAAAAGATAATTGGTTGAAAAGTGGAATAAGAATACATGATTTCTGTACTTACCATTGAGAAAGCCTATGTATGTAAAACTTACTGCTGTAATTGCAGAAAAGTAAATTACTTGTCAGCAAAACCTATGCAGCTGGTTTATGAAGTAGACATGATGATACAAATGTTCATTAAAAGGCCATTATAGAAACAAAATTACCTCTGCAGTTCTTGAACAGTAGACATAGTGATGGGTGACACATCTATACATTTACCTGTGCTCTGTACATGTTGAATTGCACTGTCTAATGTGCTCACATGTTTAGCATTAGCACTCATCAGTAAATGTACAGATGTCTCCTTCCTTAACTCATTTCTAACCCAACATCTACTGATATCTACTGCAAGATGTTAAAGATGTCATCAGATTCGTGCTGCCCGAACCACAGGCAGTATGGTTCAGACACTGGCTGCCTGATTGCAGTCAGGTATATTCTATTCTGAAACACTTCAGCGTTTCACAGTAAACAAAAAAGCTGTCCGTGGACTGTGTGTCTTAATTGTTTAGTCCCCGGCCGACTTCTCCCTGTGCCACTCCAGATGATTGTCAGGTCCCAATTCATGGAGTTGCATAGTGAAAGAATTGTCATGGGGCACGAAATGGGGAGAACTGTTAAAACCAAGCACAGGCACTCGGTGCACCCTTGGTGTGGCCAAACAGTTCAGTGCCCCTTCCCACCTACTTGTTTTCATCTATCTCCACTCCACTCTTCCTTGATTGACACTCTGCCTTTAGATGAGCCAGAGAAGGAAGGGGATAAATGGAAAACAAGCAGTATCAAAGAGTCCTAGGCCGCGGAGATGGATTACAACTTTATCTCTTATTTATTCCATCACGTTACAAGACAAAAATAGTAGCTAAACAATGTAGTGACATTTCAGCCATATTGCCTTCTAACAATCAAAACAAGAATAATCACTTGGTAAAGGCCATATGGGCAAAATGTTGCTAAATTGTTTTGCTATTATTTTGGTCTCTTAAGAGGATTTCTAAAACCAAGTACAGGCACTCGGTGCATCATGGTGGGGCCAACCATTTACATACACCTTCCCACCTGCTTATTTTTCATCTATCTCCACCCTTCTCAGGCTCTATGAAGCCAGAGCTGTCAATCAAAGAAGAGGGTGGTGGGATCAAGGGAAAACAAGCAGATGGTAAGGTGTATTTAAAGGAAACCTGTCGCGTGAAAAAAATCTATTAACCAGCAGATATGGGGTCAATCTGCAAATGAATAACGTTCTGAAGCGGCCGGCACCTGCACTTAGACCCCCTGCTGCCGAGAGGAAATTTACTTTATTCCTCCCAGCAACGTTCGGGTTTCAGTTATGGTGGTGGTGTCAGTGCGGGTTCAGTCACCGCTTAGTGTATAGAGAGTGGCAGTTATAACTGCACCGCCAGCACTGACTGACAACGGCTCAGCATTAGAGCTGGCTATCAGCCAGTGAGTGTCGGGTGCGCCGTTATAGTCGCCACTCTCTATACACTGAGCGGTGACTGAACCCACACTGGTAACACCACCGGGACGCCATGATGCCTGTACTTGGTTTGAAAAGTCATTATGTGGTGACTGAGTTCCTTTAACCTGATGGAATAAATAAGATTAGATTTTAATCCAGCTCTGTTGCCTCTTGGGCATTGCTTCTTTCTTCGTGGTGCAGAAGGTCGAGCCAAGATTGCACGTAGCACTCCTTGTGGTGCATGGGACTTAGACCAGTATTTCCCAAACTCCCGTCCTCACGGCCCCCAACACCTCTTGGTTTCAGCATTTCCTTAGTGTTGCACAGGTGAGAGAACCTGCGGCAATTTTTGCTGCCTTAATAATTGCATCACCTGTGCAATACTAAGCAAATCCTGAAATCATGATCTGTTGAGGGTCGTGCGGACTGGAGTTTGGGAAAACTGGTATCGACAGACATTTTTTGTTAACCGACTCTTTTTACACTTAAACCTTGGGGCTGTGAAAATAGCTGGAAATGCTGAGATTTCCTGTCTTATTTGACTTTCCTGCAACAGGAAGGTGGCGGACAGGACAAGGCGGCATAAGTGCATTCAAAGCATAAAACTATGACAGTGAGATGTTCTGTTCTGAAAAGTCCTCTAGTTTCTTCTTCCAGGGAGAGTTAGTGCCTGACCGAAGTATACGGTACGTATGTTTTTCATTTTCTTTATAGTGAAGAAAGCTTTCACTTCTTACGCCATGTTTTGATTAAAAATCGATTGTTAGGAGATTGAAGAGTGGTTATGGAGTAGCGAATATTGATGCTCACTGAACCACTTTTCTGAGCAATTAAAATAATTATACAATTGGGATACAATAGGATAAATCCATAAGCGTACAAGCATCAGTATCACGGACACAGCGGCAATTTGTAGATAGTCTGTAAAGAAAATACTATTATAAAATTACTTTTCGGCTGGGTTAGAAATCATATACTGTACTTGGCAAGGATCCGCTGCTACAGATGATGAAGCACATAATTTTTACTTGCTGCAAAACTGCAGCAAATCACATGTAATTGGTCTTTGACTTCCATTGTAAGAGAGAAAAGTATACTGCACAATATACATTTTATGGGATCCCTTTGTATTGAAGAGCATTGTTAGTTATGTTTTTCACTGCAATGAAAAAAATGGTATTCCGACACATACTGCCATATGAGTGGGCAGATAATAGCCTGTGGATATATTCAACATGGTGTGGTCTGAGCTAAAGTGGAGCAAATAATTATCTTTGTGAGCCTCTCTCTTGTTAATTCTTAGTCTTGATGTGAAGACAGCCTAAATTTTCATATCATAAAAGCCTAAAAAGTCCTAAGGTGTATATTAACTGACATTACATTCTAGAAGAATGTTAAAGACAAAAACCTAAACGAGTAATCTTAGAGCAAAGGTATCCTGACGAAGTCCAGGAGGTGAAACGCGCGTCGAGTTGTAGCTAGCTCACTGTTGTGTTGATTCCTGATATATATCTATTCAAACCATGGCCTCAGGTATTGATTATTAATTTATACTGTCCTGCACTACTGCACTTTAGTTCCCTTTCTGGTATACGATGGTGTTCCTTTGGTATTATGATTACCCCTGGATCTCTGAATGCCTCATGTCACTTTTGTACACCTAATTTATAAAAAACAAATATAATGTACATTGCAGGATACAAGTCGTATATATAGACAGTCCTGAGATATACTTGGCCATTGGTCTTTATTGATATAATCTATTTTGAGTGTTGTATTGTGTCTGGGTGGCTTTAATTGGCTGCCCAGAAACTATTCTATAGGATTTGCTCTTTATTCCAACTAAGGTCTTAGTATATGGAACACATTTAGTTCTTATATGAACTTTAGCTTATTGCTTGATGCTCCATATAGCTGTAATTGTATAGTCACTAGATACTTTAAATGTTTGCCTTGTTAACCCCATAGGATATGCAGGTTAACCCATAGGGTTGATTCAATTGATGTTTTGGAACAAACTTTGAGTGGTGTGAGAGTCTGTGAAGGTTTCAACACTGCTTTGTATTGTTATTCTCAGTGTATTTTAGTCAATCTTTTGTAACTAATACTCACATTTATGTTTAATAAAGCTATTATTTTTTATATCATTTTACATTGTTTGTCCCTGTGTTCACATCATGTTCCCAATCTCTATTAGAAGGCTCCAGCATGTTCCACTGTATAGGCGTATAGTAGTTCATGTCTCCCCTTGACCCCTATTGTAAAAAAGTAAACTTTTCTTTACTTGTTGCCTTTGCATAGCAATACGAAGGTACACAGCCCAATGGATGTCAAAAATAATTCTCATTGGCTTTCATTGGATCAACAGAGCCATATGATACTGTTTGACATATGGTTTCTTGGAATATATGGAAAATGTAGGGCTGAAATGCCATGTGAACATGAATATGTTTATTATACTAGATGACTAGTTTGGATTACTATACATTTAAAAAAAATTTAAACTCTTTTCAGGGCATACAGATTATCCCTCCATGAACGAGAAACAAAAACTTTTTGCAGTTTTGGTGTGCACATAAAGGCGGACTGGTATACTTTTATGTGAAAATATGTCCCTGGGATTTATTTCTTGTCTTAAAGCCATGAATCGGCAATAAACCATAAACATTAAAACTGTGCTATAAAAGTTCTGCATCCAACCTCTGCATTTCAGTGTGAGAAATAAAGTAGTGGTGTCATTTCTGCTGCAATATGCTGTCTTTACCTCCTATATGGAATAGGGAATCAGTACAATCTGTAATTTACAAGTAGTTATTTAGATTTCCCTGGAGTGGGCTGTTCGGCATCTCATTTTAAATTTGTTTTTGCGTTCTGCATACGAATGACATCTGCAGAGCACGGTTAAGCAGAATGTCCCCAACGCTCATTTACAATTATATGGGGCATTGAATAAAAGCCAAGTTTTGTATAATGGAGACATAAAAATAAGACGTAAATTACCAGCAGTGCACAAATGTTTCCCGCTGTATATAGTTTGTAAGTAAATTGTAATGCTTTTATTGCTGGTTTGCAAAGAACTATTTTATTTTTGTTAAGAGATTTAGGTATTAAAAGGCAGGCCTTGGAAGACCGATTGCCTGCTCCCCAGTAAAGATTATTTCAATAATGGAACAGCTGGATTTAGTGATGCAACTTACCCACATATCTCTTCCTAATGCAATGGTATATTTCAATTAAGGCAGGCAGATTTTGTGCTATTTCCATTATAAACCTTTTATTTATAGCGCAAGAAAAGTCTAAGGCCCTAATATAGTAGCTGGACTAAAATCATTATTGGGTTTGTCCAGTCCTTTAAAATTGCAACTTACCCTTCTTTCTTTACCAGGTATAGCTCCATTCATTTTCTAGTGGCTGTGCCCTGTTCTACAGCTCAGAGCAGTAAAGTCCATTTTAAGTGAATGGGATTGAACTGCAATATAACTATATAACTGTAAGTAAGCGACTGGAAACAGAGAACGCTGCTCTCAATCACTATGGGGTTAAAATGTCTGCTGTCTTATTACCCTGACAGGAACCTGTCCAAGAATGTTAATAGGACTTGTGCCTGTAAGCATGTGCAGTAGGCAGCCTCTTCTTACTTCAACACCCCTGGTATCTGCAGTACTAGATTAGATAGTCATGATGGAGAGCAGTGTAAGCAGCCTCTTGTTACTTTCGCATCCCTGGTATCCCCAGTATTAGACCAGAAAGACAGGGTGGATGGCAGTGTGAGTGGCCACGTCTTCTTTCAGCACCCCTGGTATCTCCAGTATTAAATCATAAAGACAGGGTGGACAGCAGTGTGAGGGGCCTCTTCTTACTTCAGCACCCGTGGTATCTCCAGTACTAGATCAGATAGTCAAGGTGGACAGCAATGTAAGCAGCCTCTTCTTACCTCAGTACCTCTGGTATTTCCAGTATTAGACCAGAAAGACAGGGTGGACAGAAGTATGAGCAGCCTCATCTTACCTCAGTACTCCTGGTATCTCTAGTATTAGATTAGATAGACAGGTTGGACAGTGAGTACATATTCCCACATATGAAGGGAGTGGTTGGAACTTCCTACTGTGCATGATCATATGTACAAGCACTCTTAACATTCTTGTACAGGTTTGTATCAATGTAACAAGATGATGGAAATTTAAATTTTATAGTGATTACCTCCCTAGACAAAACAAGTATAATTTGCCGATTAAAGGTATTTAGCAATTCATATATAATTATATTTCCTTTATGCAAATAACTTGTTCAAAGAGGCAGTGAGCCAGGGAGTATAGTGTCCCAATTTCACTGGTTATTTTTTTTATTCCCGGAGAACCCTTTTAAGTGCTGTCATGTTGACAAAATTGCAACAACAGTCCTATTGATTGCTTTAGTGATATGTCACACCACTCAGTGTCTACTAAATGTCCGTTCTTCCTTCTTTTGTTACCCGCTCTTTTTTTCCCCTGCTCTCCAGGTTCAGACAATGTATCATATGTCATTTTCCACTTTCTATGCTGTTTATTCTCGTTATGATTATTTTTTTTACATGCTGTTTATTCTCATTTTGATTAATTTTTTTAGATGCTGTTTATTCTCATTATGATTCATGTATTTAGACCCCATCCAATTACTGTCAGAATCTGATTGACTCTCAGGATAAGGCCCGAATTCATGGACATGGGTGTATTTGGCATGTTGTATAAATCCTGAATTCGGTGCATATAGCGTCCTATTGGACCTGTCTTTACCTAAATTCTGAGGAATATGAAGATGTTCTGAGTTATGACATGGACTATACTGTATGTCCTGTGCCTGAGGCCTTTTATTTTTAGAGACCAAAACAACCGAACAAAAGGATTGGCCATTGAATTCCATCAACTGGATCCTTCTCATTGCCTGACATCATCTGTAGGTGAAGAGTAGGGAGGCCCCCATGCACATTAGACTGTTGGCCAATCCCGAAGATATCGGCAGGCTTGGACGACTTTAGTTTAATAGGTATGGGGTGTAAAAACATCCAAAACCATTTAACCTCTGACTACCTGTGACAAACATCACAGGTTGCTTAGGGCTGTATTGAGCGTGCTCAGGAGCTGAGCCTGCTTCATACGCAACAGATGCTCTGCGTGTTACATAGTCAGCATCTGTCTCTAACCATTTAATTGCCGCTATCAATCACTGATGGCAGCATTTAAATAATGTGATTGTGGGGGGCTAATAGTTTATTTTGACAATTGGGGTCCCGCTGAAGGCTCCTGTGGCTGCCATCTTAGCCCTTGTGTGATGCTCAATCACAGGCTGGACTTCATACGAGAACCACAATTTCACTATATAAAGCACTACTACAGGATACAATCTCAGGTTTAAGTCCAATCAGGGGACTAAAAATCAAAGTAAAAGTAAAAAAAAAAATGTTTTTACAAATATTAAAAAAAAAAAAAATGTGAAAAGTTTAAATGGCCCATCTTTTTTACATTCAAAAATAAATAAATAAAGTAAACATATTTAGTATCTTCATATCTGAAAAAAATCCAATCTTTGAAAATATAAAAGTATTTAAACCTATCAAAATGTCATATGTATTGTAAAACAGTATCACAAAAAATGTCTGCTCAGGACAAACCCACGCCACCCCCTTACACAGCTCCATGGAGAGAAAAATAAAAATTAGTCTTTGAAAAAGGTGATACAATTTTTTTTTTACAAGTTTCTGTATTTTTTTTAACCACTAAAGCATAAAAAAGTTATAATTTTAGTAAATGGTACTGACCTGGAAAATCATAACTCCAGGTTATTTTTACAGCACAATGACTGCAGTTAAACAAAACCCAAAAACAAGAACCAAGCGACGATGGTGGAAATGCATTTTTCTTTTTCACCCTTTCTTCCCACTTAAAATTGTATTCCCATTTTTCAGTACTTTATATGGTAAAATGAAAGGTGTCCTTCAAAACTTCTATTTGTGTCGAAAAAAAACAAGCTGTCGTTCAGCCGTGTCAACGGAAAAATAAATCTTAGAACAGTAAGAGGAAAAAAAGAGAGTGCAAAAACAAAAATGGTCCTTGGCCTTAAAGGGTTAAGCTATATTTCATTATATTGGCCCCGTTGCTCTATAGACTTAATTATTCAGTCACTGGAATGAATCATTATAATACAGAAACAGCTGGAGATTTGCGCCTTACATCTGTGCTATCCTCTATTATCCCAACAGCCAAAAGGTTCTGAAAAGTTACAAGGGCACCATATGCCGGAGTGAGAACATTTGTTATTCCATTAAAGTGATATGGAATCTAGTTATCTAAAGATGAGATGTTAGGGAAAAAAACAGGAAAATATCTATATTCAATGTGTTTACAGTATGGGTTGTAACCTATACATTAAAGGGTTAAGTATATGCAAAAACTGTACAATCGGCCATCAGTATACTGCAATGGGCTAGGCTGCAGTGATCACGCTAGCCCATTGTGCCCATTGCGTCAGTGAATGAGTATGCTTGGGCTTTGCTGAAGATTTCTGCAGCTAATTAATGATAATTGGTGCTCCCTGGCTGTGATTACTGCGATATGTGATAGGATGGATTGGAGGCATCCACTGCACATGGTCTTTATATATATATATATATATATATATATATATATATATATATATATATATATATATATATATATATATATATATATATATATATATATATATATATATATATATATATATATATATATATATAATTTACTGTGATCTGAGCCGTTCGGCTCGTGGCGGCATCTGTCACTGCACTGATGTTGTCTTGATGTCAACCAGTCTTGCTTCAGGCAAGTACCAGATAACATTGTAAGTGCAGTGTGCTATCTTGGCAGCTCTGAAATAGCAATAATTTTCATATCAACAGCAAGAAAACTCACAGCTGAGATGAGCTTAGCAGAAATGCAAGTGGTCAGCATTTTCCTGAGTTACTGGAAAGATGGAAGCGCATTTCACAGCTTGACTGGCCGAATTACCATCACATCTTACACAGCCGTGAGCAGCCATATGACATCTGTGGAGGCTACCACATGCAGAATACTAAATGCCAGTATATATCACATACCTGCTGATACAAATTCATACATCTTCTACTGTAAAATATATCTACTACCAATCAGTCATAATATTAAAACAACTAAT
Organism: Phyllobates terribilis; assembly: GCF_046119375.1. NCBI lineage: Eukaryota > Metazoa > Chordata > Amphibia > Anura > Dendrobatidae > Phyllobates > Phyllobates terribilis. The sequence continues at coordinate 1,093,345,164 of NW_027362761.1, forward strand.
AGGGGAAGGAAGATTGGTTATCCATCAGCAACGGCACCTGGCAATTGGTGGGATTTCATAGACGGCAAGTGAAGTTAGTTCTTAAAATTGGTATGTTCAAAGTCAAAAGAATTGGCAAATGTAAGGACCTTAGTGACTTTGACAAAGATCAAATTGTGATTGTAAGATGACTGGGTCAGGAGATCCCCAAATGGCATATCTTGTGGGGTGTTACCAGTATGTAGTATGGTCTGCATGGTGGCTCAGTGGTTAGCGTTGTTGCTTTGCAACATTGGGGTCTTGAGTTCTTGGGTTCAAATCCCACCAAGGACAAAATCTGCAAGGAGTTTTTGTGTTTGCATGGGTTTCCTTCAGGTAACGAGTAAGGATTATGTCTTAAACACAGTGTTGGAAGAGAATTTTTCTGGCTTTTGTACATTCAATAAATGTTTTTCAAAGATTTATCTTGCTGTTTTTTTTCTACTTTTGCTTTTGGGACTTGCCATGCTAAGAGGTCTCTGTGCAATTTGGATCTCATCCCAAGGTGAGCTGACTCTCCTTTGGTTTCCCCCAGGTTCTCCGGTTTACTCCCACACTCCAAAGACATACTGATAGGGAATCTAAATTGTGAGCCCCAATGGGGACAGTGCCGATAATGTCTGTAAAGCTCTGTGGAATTAATGGCGCAATAGAAGTGAGTAAAAATAAATAAAAGTAAATAAATATGCATTGGTTAGTAGCACCAGTCAAGTGTGGTCCAAGGAATACCAACCATAGGTAACCAAAAACAGAGTTCTAGGCTCTTAAGGCTCATTTATGAGTAAGAGGAGTGAATGCAAGCATGTCTGGTCTGATCCTACAGAACAGCTACTACAGCACAAATTGCTTAAAAGTTTATACTGCCTATACTAGAAAGGTGTCAGAATACACAGTGCATTGCAGCTCGCTAAGATGCACACCTGTTAAAGGAAACCTGTCACCAGAAAAAAAACGCTACTAACCTGCAGATATGGGGTTAATCTGCAGGTTAATAGCGTTATTAACCCGCCCGGCAGCTGAACTTATCCGAACACTGCTGGGAGAACTTTATTTCCCCCGGCAGCGTTTGGGTTTCAATCATGGGGGCGCTGGCGTGAGTTCACTCACCACACGGAGTATACGGACCAGCGGCTGTAACTGCGCTCCCTACACTGATTGACAGCTGGACCTAATGCAGAGGGAGTATCAGTCAGGGCCGGGGAAGCGGTTAAAGCTGCTGCTCTCTATACACAGAGCAGTGACTGAACCAGCATCGCCCCCATGACTGACACCCGAATGCTGCCGGGGGGGGGGATAAAGTTCATTTATTCCCTGCAGAGGTCGGGAAAGTGCGGTCGCTGGTCAGGTTAATAATGCTATTAGCCTGCAGATTAACCCCATATCTGCAGATTAGCAGTGTTTTTTCTGGTGACAGGTTGGTTCCCTTTAAGAGTAGCTGTGATAACCACCTACAGCTGGACCATGGAGCAATGGAAGAAGGTGGCCTTCTGAGAATCACATTTTCTTTTACATCATGTAGATGAATGGGTGCATATTATCAGGATACACTATTAGGATAAGGCAACCTGGCGGAAGCAGTGTGGTGCGTTGGGCAATGTTCTGCAGGTTTACCAGGTGGTGGTATTCCCCAATTGCAGTGACCTATTCAGCAGGGTATTGCCTCTGCTACAGTGCAAAACTGCTCAGGGGTGGCTTTAAGGATATGACAAATAGGTGTTGACTTGGTCTTCAAATCTCCAGATCTCAGTCTGTGAGATGTACTTGGAAAGTCCATTCCATGGAGGCCCCTCCTTGCAATTTACAGGACTTAAAGGGTTATTCCATTTTCAGTAAGCTGTCACCTATCCTCATTATAGTTGATAACTTGATGATCATTAGTTGCCTGACTGCTGGGACCCCCACCAAATGCAAAAATTCAGTTCTGAAATTCCCTGTGGTTATCAGGACTGCTGGACATAACCAAACACTTTTCTCGACTATCTCCAATAGTCCAATAGTCAGACGTGTGTTTACTGTACTATTCTAACCAATACTTAAGAGCCTCGTTCTTGAGATCTTGGTGGGTCCCAGTGTTTGACCCCCTAGCACTCAATTATGTTAGAAGTGATCATTGCTAAGATGGGAATAATTCTTTAAAAGATCTGCTAGTAATGCATTGGTGCCGAGACACTTTTGAGGTCATGTGCAGTCCATACCTCGAATGGTCACAATGGTGTTGGCAGCACAACGTAGATGTACACAATATTAGGGTAGTAGTTTTGATGTTATTACTGCTCACATTTAATGGACATTTTCAGTTTATGGGTTATATAGTACTTTCCTCTGTACTGCAGTTTCTTTTATGTGATTCTATTTGGTAGCAGGAATGCCACCAGGGGAGATTTTCCATTTTGATCTATGCATGTTATATAGAAACCAGTATAGAGTACAATATCTTTACTAGATCAGTCTATGTTCTCACTGACAATGGAGGCTTCATTTGCAGTTCTCCCTGTTTTGATAGCAAGAATAGCACAGCGCGCAGAGTCTTTCTTACCATCAAAACTATAGAAGCCAGGGGGCTCCCATCATAAGTCAACTGGATACGTGTCTGCATTGTGCCTTCCATTATGATTAGCTGATGGTTTAAAGCTGATTATTTTCTTAAAAATAGCAAAACCTTTAAACTTTTCACAGTTTCACCGTGCACAAATTTGCATTAGTTGTAATTTCCTAACCCTGAATTACAGCTTTTAGAGCTGCAGGTTGGTACTGGTGAGAATTTCTTGACAGATATCCCTAATAGCTTAGATGGGTTCCTGTAATGCATTGTTCTGGGAAAGTTCATTTTTACATTACTTTGCTGCATAATGTTTAAATATACCTTTCCGTATTCAGATCTATAAAGCTATTTGACTTTGAACAAGAAGGGAATTTTGGTATGATTTTGCTCCGATGTCTACATAACTGTACATTTTGTACATCAAATAGTTACCAAAATAACTTTAATATTTTAAGAGCCAGGCTGGAAATGTATCTAAAAATTGCCACAGGCAGCAGCAGTTTTAAAGAGGACCTGTCCGCTCTCTTGACATTTCTTTTTTAGCAGAAACCTTTAGTGTAACCTTATACTCCACATAAAAGTCTGGATATTTTTCAACTCTCCATTGTGCTGTTCCGCCTTTAATCTTCGCTGAACTGTATGAATAAATGAGAAATTAGTTGTTACTATTTATCATGTCATTGGGACATATGGCTACAAAGTGACACTGTCCAATTAGTGCTGACATTGTTAGAATGTTTTCATTTCTATTGCGTAGGTTAAAGGGATTGTCTGGGACTGACATAATGATGACCTATTCATGGTTGCTTGCATCCGGCCACTGCCTAATCAATTATCTGTCATGGCACTGCTGTAAAATATCCTGGGGCAATGGGCTCCTTCCCTATCCCTAAAGCTAGCAGCGCCCTAGCGATCTCTGCTCCCAGGATTACTTCTGATGGTGAATATGCCGGGGCCACGTGCCTTGCTTAGCTCCTAAATCCCTTTTCTGTCCCCTCCCCACCCAGGGAGATGGGATGTTGTAGCATATAAGAATACACTAACTAGGGAAGATGTACAGGGATGAATGAAAATACCACTTTTACAAATATGCACTCACAAACAACAGAGTGGAACACCAGGAAGTAAAGGAAGTAAAAATCAAAAAGGAGAGGATGAGGATATGCACACAGACAAATCACCAAGTAACAGTCTTTAGAACAACAATCCAAATGCCTCCTCAAACAACCAACACCTCCAACTCCAGAACCAGGCAGTATGAAACTAACACGGGCAATCCCTGATTGCCAGAGGTGAGTATATATAGCAGAGGGGAGTGGCCAACACTGAACAGCTGAGACCATCAAAGTTGGAAAGCTCCAGAAGCTCTCAACTGAACAGTTTAACCCTGCACTGCTAACAGAAACCTGCACTGTTTAATATGATGAAGTGCTTCTAATCAGTGCAGGAGTATGTGAAATCAGACATCGCAGTCTTCTGTCCCCTCTCTGACGTGCTAAACCCGTGACACTGATAGGTGGGTGTGTTGGGACTGCCCTCCACCAATCTCATATTAATGTCCTGGACTATTGGACATCAGTAGGACATAAATATGTTAATCCCGGACTACATCTTTCATATAGATATCATTTACTAGTTTGCAAGGCTTTTACATTTATCGATTTTTTTTTTTTGCTATAGGTGAAGAATAACAGCAAAGTTTTCACCGTTCAACATTTTGGAAGTAGCTGTAATGCTTTGACTATCAACAATGGGCAGGCGTTATCCAGGTGGATCGTATCGACCAAGCAGTTCCTGTACGTATTTACCAAACTCATATTCTATGCGTAACTGTTGTAATACACTTTGATACATAAACTTATACTCTTAAAGGGGTTGTCTCATGAAGACAACATGTTTTACACCTAATGCCAACCTGGTGATCAGTTGAAAAACCTTAGCGATCAGATGATAGAGCAAGGATGAACCATACATTTTCCACGAAGAAGCTGCTATTGGGAAAATGTAGAATTAGATGTAAAAAACAAAAGCTAATGACTTAAAACCTGGATTTGTTTTTGCTTTTAGAGAGGGGTCTAAAGACGGTGACACCCCCTATTTGGTATGGATATGTCCAAATGAGCACAGTTAGTTGGATTTTTTTTTATTTATTTTTTTTTGGCCTGAAACATTTTTTGAGGTGTACAATAAATCTGGTGCTCATAGCTCAATTTCTGGTGATTATCTATGACATATTAAGTTTATAGAAAAAAATAGACCACTGTTTAAACCAAGGGAACGACTCTACCCACCAAATTAAGGAATTGTATGATTTCACTTATAAAAATGGTAACATGTAATAATATGTATCCTAATAATACATGTCATAGTGTTGAGTCTGTTAAAACCCTGAAGCTTCTATTTTCGTCAGAGTATTTGATTTGAGTAGTCTTCCCCCTGTCTGATGTAATGCACCGCTCTTACCTTTCTCCATAATAGTAGCACAGATGTGTTGTATCGTCTTGTCCTCCGATATGCCGACAGTCTTAGCAGCATTTGTGTCAGATATCACTCACTTCCGCAGTCATTTCCTCTCTTATAAATCACATCCTTAGAAAACTCTGTAATGCTTGTGACTTGTGTTTATTGGATTGAATGTGTTCTGTTTCCTGATGTCTATTTTCATTCTCCGTTAACCTGATGAACGAATGACAGCTGCCTCATACGATTACTATACGACCTAACAATATTTCTTTTGTTGTTTTTTTCTCTCTCACTTTATAACTATCAGTAATTGAATAGTTTATATTTTTTCCATTGTAGTTCAAAAGTGACAGGACACCAATGTACCAGGTATATAAAACACAACACTATCATAGAAAAGTATGCAAAAGAAACCCAAGATTAACATAGCGAAGGAGATTATTTACGACTGCTATTATCAGCTGCTATCAAGACAGTTGTCTAAGACCGGGTTCCTCAACTCCAGTCCTCAAGGCCCCACAATAGATCATGTTTTCAGGATTTCCTTAGTATTGCACGGGTGATGGAATTATTAGCAAGGCACCAGGTTCTCTCTATAGGATATCCAAAAATCATGACCTTTTGGGGGCCTTGAGGACCGAAGTTGAGAAACGCTGGTCTAAACTGTATGAATTTTGTTGAGATGGCCATACATACTCATCCGAGAAGTAGGTGTATGGTCGAACAACCATTGAACGAATGATCGTCTGGTGAACTATTATTCCACTATACATAGCCATACATATTTTAGTCCTTGAGCATTACAGTCATTAGCACTGGCCAATATATATCAAGTGACACCAAACAAACAATTTTTGGGGGAACACTTTGGAAATGTTCTTGTAAAAAGGTCAGTCATAGACTATAGAGTATATATGCACAAATTGTTTACATGGCCAACTTTTGTCCAGATCATGACCAAATCATATCATCGGTTGGCTAAAACGATTGTGCATTGTTAAATTTCACATGACGAATGATTTTGGTCAAAATTGTCTATTTTGATCAAGCTTAGACTTATGTGTATGGATACTTAAAGAACCTCTCCTCTGGGTCTTTAGGCATCTCAATGTCATATCACAATTGTTTCTGTATATCTTGTTTTTCGTTTTTCTCTTCCATTTTGCCTTCCTTTTTTTCCAATCCAGATACTCCAATGAACTGAACCTTGGCAAATGTGAACAAATGTTCTCTCATTCTCTTGTCCTAATGTGTAATAGTGCATGTAATTGTGTCTAAGCTAAAGAAGTTGTCTCAAGGTATTACCATTCTGATATATTTCCAAAGTTTGCATTTGTGGTGGTCACAGACCTTCATCAATAACTTGGACAAATAGGAGCCAACACTCATTTATGCACACAACTAATATGGGAAAGCAACCTTTATTGTAATTTACTTTATTGTTTAATAAATAATAAAATTAGGAATGGAAATGACAAGTAAAAGCAGGAGAAGCATGCAGCAGAATAATGCATCTTGTGAAGTCATCTCCTGGACACTGGGCCAGTAATTCTGGTGGTGGCTATAATTTTGGACTATTGTTTTTTTTCATTCATTATCAGGCAGATTCATATCAGGCCAAGCAATACATTTTATGGAAAGTGCTTTAGTTTTCTTGTCTTAGCGCTCTTAAAAACAGCTGTATTGTGGATCCATGTTGTACCCAACACGTCAACATTTCAATAAGCTCATATTGCATCAATGCATTCTGTATTATGGAGAAAGTTCTATATACTGAGGTTACTTCTCCCAGATTCCATAGGAAAAATAATGTTTGGTCCTTCTCATGCATTGTTATACAGAGGTGACACATAGAGTGCCTGGGGGGTCCATAAATCAGACACGGCTTTAAGGACCCCAAGGAAGAACTGAATTTCTGCTCTATGTCACATACGCATAATACTTGCACTTGGCCCTTTTTCTCTATGGAATAACTAGCTAGCTCTGAAGTAAATAGACCCTGCTTTGGAATAATTGAATGCAGTAATTTTTTCATTAGCCTCAGTGTTAAAATTAATTGTTTTTAATGAAAGAAGAAAAAGCATTTGTGATCAGTGTAGATTTTCCTTCTAATAGTGGCGGTTCTCGCAGACCAGCAGAGACATGTAGAAGAAATCATATTATCTGCTGCATGGAGGAAATGTCACTTCTGTTTCATATTATAAATAAAGCAGATGCCAAGGAGAGGATCCCTGTGTCCCTTCAAGAGTCCACACTTTTATATATTACCATATTGCAATACTATAAAGCCATGTCAAGTAATACGTGAGGCTGCACTACGACAGTCAGCTTGAGGTTGCAGAAAGTTCTGTATATTTGTCCATATTATGAAATAAACAGTGACCTAGACATAAATCTGTAGCCCCAACTCAATATGATAAAGTATGCACTCTCCTGAGTTGTTCAGATGGAGATGGGTGCTTGTACCAATGGAGCCGACCACTTAGTTCTAATCAGTATACAATACAATATATCAGATGCCGCACCAATCTTGTGTTCAACACAGTACCTGGTCTGCTTTCTTTTGGGAAAATCACAGCCCGGACCCAGGAACTTATATCACATTCTATGTCCAAAACGTCATTTCTTTATGCCTGATAAAGGATTAATACCCCAAATATTGCCATTCTCTGTAATATCTAATGTAGTGTGAATATTGGACATGAGAAACTATAAATAAATCATAATCGGAGCATTGTGGTTTTCTCTTCTCCCTTATGACCTCTGTATAAATCGGGAGCTGTTCTTTGGAACCAAGCAGAGATATAATCGAACATTTTGCTTTAGTGCAGTAATAAAGTAATTCATGAGTAATAAGTTTTCTAGATTTCAGTGTTCATCCTGGAACTGATAGTGTTGATGGCTTGCTTGGAGATGCTTACAGATAGGGCAAGATTGTACATTAGGCACAGTAAGTCTGTACCTACTTCCCCCTGAGGAAGCGAACTCGAAACGATCTTTGAGGTGGTCCCAGTCTATACCCCTGTGTCCTTCTAATATGCAGTCTGGTCTCAGCTGTTTAGCTTGTTGCTGCACTTTATGAGTCTGATGCTTGGATCTTTTATTTTGATTCTTTTTCTGCAATTGGAATATAGAAGTAAACTAGTCTAATGCAGGACATAATTGCGATACTTAGGCACTTTACGTCGGTCAGTAGTCTGGGCATATTAGGTAGACTCAGGTAGGTTAGGAGACTGAAATAGTATTTTGAGATGTCTTCTGGTGGATTGTTGTGCGTTTTATATTATTTCAGCTCTACTTCCAGGATATCATGCTGTACAGCCAGATTTGTGAGACATTGCCCAATTTTAATCTTGTAAGTGATTTTAATTTGTGTTTGATTGTATTTTGCAAATATAGTGGTATGGACTTTGTTGCTTATCAGTTTTTACTGTATAGATGGTAGAGACGGGAAGGCAAATTTTCCATTTTGACTTGTACTGTATATTAAAGTTTATTTCATCTATTAACAAAGATAATGTAGTGTCTATTTTGCCCCATATAGCAGCATTATATGTGTATAGAGATGAATGATTCGGTAAACAGAAGAAAAACTTGCCCAGATTTTTGGTATTTATCTATGAGTTTCAGCTCCATAGTCAGGTGTTCTGTCACGCATGTGGATCGTGAACCCAATGTGCCACAGTCCGGGCTTTGCCCTTGGAGGGGCATGGCTAAGTGGCCACCTGGTTTTCACTAGAGTTCCTGATGGTGGAGTCAGGCTTGAGCAGCAGGTGGCTGCCAGGTACCACTCCAAGGGGAGTCCCCGATACTGCAGCAGCTGACTCCAAGGGTCAGGATTGCAGACACAGACTCTGAGTCCAAGGCAGGACTGGATACTGATGCAGATTTAGACAGTGCGGATCCTGGAGCACTTGACAGGGCGGACACTGGTACTGGTTTAGACTCGGCGGATCCTGGGACACTTGACAGGACAGACACTGGTACTGGTTTAGACAGGGTGGATCCTGGGACACTTGACAGGACAGACACTGGTGCATGTTCAGGTACCGCCAGTGCGGCTTCAGGTTCAGGTACTGCCGGAGCAGTTTCAGGTTCAAGTACCGCTGGGGCGATTTCAGGTTCAAGTACTGCCAGAGCGGCTTCAGGTTCAGATACCACCGGAGCGATATCAGGTTTAGGTAACACAGATAACAGGAACAGGATCAGACTATGCAAGTAAAGCAACAGGTTCAGGTTCTAACAGGATAGGATCAGGAACAGGTTCAGAAATAAGTTCAGGGACCTGACAACTAACTAGCAGGGACAAACTCAAACTAACTCTAAAGAGGGTGTTGTACAGGCACTTCCCTGCTGGGGAGTGTGCCTTAAATACTAGATGCCTCCCAGTTATTGGCTGGGGGTATTTCCAAAGTGTGTGCGCTGCCCCTTTAAGAATCTGGGAGCACACATGTACACTACATATGCTGCCGGGATACCTTACCTGTGCGTTGTGCGCAGGCACAGGGGACCAAAAAGCCGTGCAGGGAATGGAGACACTGCAGAGCGACCGGGGCAGTGAGTATGTCGGCGACCCTGCCGGGAGGAGGGAGAGGGAACATGCAGTAGCGCAAGTTGTGCCAGTTAAAAAGAATATAAGCAAAGTAACACAGGGCAAGTGAGGACCTTGTATTCCTGCTCTAATATTGCAGTCAGAGCAATGGTAGAGAGCTTCTGCTGCAGCTAGTATCCTAACAGTCAGACACAGATTGACAAAAGGATGGGGGTTTGCATTTCTTGTATATTTTCCACATTTGATATTTCTTACATACACGCGTACAGTGATCAAATAATCTAGAATACCAAGCACATTGTATTGGGTCATTTGTTTTACTGTACTTGCTTCCCTTGCTGGATGGCGTGGCCCAGTTTTTTTGTAATAATTTAGGTTCCTATCAAATTACAATCTTCCTGATATTCTAGATTATTTCACAGTTCTGTGCCAAATACAATATGTGAACTATTAGAAGTTCTGGATAATTGGTTACTGGATTAAAGGGATTATGATTTATATACTATGTTGTTCCTATGTTTTAGTGTTTCAATATGTATGTTCTAATTATTGGTATTCATTTGGGTGTCACTAGACATGTTTACGTTGTCGTTTTGTGTTTTCATAGTCTTTTCTAATTTACCATAATACTGGGTGTAGACTGGTTCTCCTTCCTGAAATATATAAATTTGTATAAGCACGGAAAAAAGCTTAATCTGGTTAGATCTATACGAAAATTGGAATCCTGCTATCCTGTGTAATGCTGAAATGTGAGGTGATTCATTTCCTGCCTGCAACATGTTCTTGAGATTTTTGACGTTTTCTTTGTAGCTTTTTTTCCTGTAATTATTCTTTTAGATAAATTATGGAAATCTACATTTTATAAAGGCGTAATGTTATTCAGTTAGTAGTATTTTTCACACGCTCTAAGGTTTACTGCATCTATAAATTAGAATTGTACCACAAGTAAAATATTAAAGGGTTACTTGGACAACCCCTCCTTAAATAAAACTGTCCCGTGTAAAATAAAAGCTTCATGTACTCATCTCCTGGGCTAGCGCTGTTCCCACTGTGACTGTCGGCTGCTCCTGTGATATTGTTGTGTCATGCCCATCCACGGCCTCTGGTCCAGTAGATGAGCATATGATATTTTAGATGGGACAGTGTCATTTCAGAAAGGGATTGTCCAACAAGTGGACAACCCTTTTAAATATGTGCTCAAATAATTTTTAATTGTGTCCTCTAGTCCTTTTGTCTGGCCGATCAGTGTGCTTCAAATAAAGTATGGAAAAGAGTGCAAACCCACACTCTATCCACAGATGGGATCCTGAAAGCACATTATTTACATAGATGCCATTAGCCTATGGATGACAGTTTATGTACAAGTCTGCCATTACAGTACATGAGTGAAAGATGATGGATAAAAAAGGCATCACTTACACACAGGCTCCCTTCATACTCTATAAGTCTAAGATCCCACTATTAGGCATTAGTGATGAGCGAGCATACTCGTTACTAGAGATTTACGAGCATGCTCTGGTGTTTTCCGAACATCTTCCCCGTGCTCGAATGTTATGTTTAAGTCATTCCATGTGCATGATTTGCGACTGTTTGACAGCTTTAATACATGTGAGGAATGCTTGTTTGTTAGGCATTCCTCACATGTATTAAAGCTGTCAAACGGTCGCAAATCATGCACATGGAGTGACTTAAACATAATATTCGAGCACGCCGCAAATACTCGGCGAACACCCGCGTAGGCCCGCCCAAAGGGTTTACGGAACATGCTCACTCATCACTATTAGGCATCCAACTTGGCCTCATTTAGTTTATACTGCATGTCTGGAGTAGATAATCTTTTGAAATTTGCCAGGTTCACCAATTTTTTTTTAAAATTCGATATGCAGCAAATCGATTGTCTGCGAATTGCAGTACTGCAAAGCCTCCAATTTCCTGAGGTCCCCTAGAGTTGTATTGAACATCTTTATTGCAAATATAGCCTTAGTAATGTCAAACTGACTTCAAAATATATGGTTTTGGTAAATGGATGGCCACTTCTGAAAACTGGAAGCTCATGAATTTTAGTTTGATGAAAATGGTTGATGTTTGTCCTTTGGGCCCAATCCTATGCAGGGTTCGACTAGGGGATTTCACCCCAGATGGTGCCCCTAAAAAATTATTTTAAGAAAAAAGAGAAGGAAGCTGAGAAGTAAATTAGAGTCATGGAAGACAAAGAATTTTGTTTTCAATATATTTTTTTTACATTTGAAACACTGTTTGTTCTCCCTTTCCCTGACAAAAATCCATAATCAAGAATGCTACATTGGTCAGTAGGATGATGCGGCATCAATCCACAGTATTGTTGTGGGCTATACAGTTGCTAAAATGAACTAGTAGAACAGGTATGCCAAAAATGAAACGTGTGTATATCTATATATTTTTTATTTTAAACATTGTTCTCTCCTCCACTAACAAAAAGCCAGAGCCAAGATTGTTATATTGCAAAGCAGGTACTCCCAGCAGCACGCAGTCTTGTCATGGGGTGTACAGTTGTTAAATTTAATTAGTAACGTAGATATACAAAAAGTAAAATGTGTGCTTTTTTTAAAAAAAAAAATTAAACATAGTCCCCTTTCCCCCAAAACAAAAGGACATGACATGAAACGTTAGGTAGGTACACGTCCCAAAAGCCAGCATCTGCCACAAGCCTCTATATTTGGGTGGATTGTGTAAGTGTAATATTGTACTATTAAAACTAGTGTGCAAAATTGCATTAAAATTTTTCAAATATTGGGAATTTTCTTTTGTGTTTAAAAATAGCGCTCTGTAAAGATAAATTGAAAAATATGTGAGTTATAGCTTGTCTGTCTCATAAGCCAAGAAGCATACTTTCTTGGATAGACAAGCCCTGGTTTAAGTATTTTCTTCAGTAAGGAAATTAGGACTGAGGGAACTTAAACTGCCCTCATTTTTAGTGTGTTAAGAATGGAAGAAATGCTGTTGTTAAGGTGCTTGCTATACAGCAGCATATCATGGATCAACTAATACACAGTCACACAGACTCTGCAGGTCCTGCACCTCCCTATTTTACTTGACCCTATATATTATTCACAGATTGAGACTAACATTCCCATTTTCCTTGTTCTATCCATATCTCTATTAATGAGTTGTGTGCCCTGACATTCAATCCCTAGACTGTAAAACTGTAAAATGGCCACTGCTTTCCCTGCCTCATGTTTTATAGTGACTGTGATAGTCTGCTCTGATGGCTGACCATGTGACATAATGGCTGCAAAACATTATGTGGATGCTGAGAAAGAAAATGGGAAGGTGTAGTCCGGAATCCACGAGAAGGATTGTAATAAAACATTTCTTGGAAATAACTTGAAAAAGGGGGATAAAGGAACGCAAAGCCATTTAAGGCATAGGGGACATCGGGTCTATGCATTTCAAGCTTTCTTAATCATGAAATAAACTGCGGTACTTTCCATAGAACATTGGTGAGCTGATGAAAACTTTTTATTTTTTCTCTATCCCGTGTGGATGTGACTAATGTCATGTCAGCCCAGTCTCCGGCTGATGCAATGTTGGCAATGTGTGAAATGGCACCAAGCATATTTTTTTGTGTTTCACAGTAATAAAATCACTAATTATTTTAATTCAGCGAGACTCCAAATTTCATGAAATTTTAATCGATGCTAATTCACAACGAATTGATTTGATCATCTCTAGTCAGTTTTTTCTGACATATGCTTTAACACTTGCCTGCTGATTTCTGTAGGTACTGTTTCAGATTAAGCTGACATGTGTGTCTACATGAGAAATAAAACCATTTCTAGCCTTTATATGACTTATATCCTGTATTTTTTACACAAAAAAAAGAAGCAGCATCATGCTAGATATTATGCAGCAGTACTGAGCTGTGTAGCTGTGAAGGCAACACTAAAGTGAAAGACTTTTGCTAGAAGTTACAACACAATCTGACTAGTCTGTCACTGTGCTGACAGCTCCTACCCCGACCCTCTCCATAGAGTTTAGTATGCTGTGTAACCTGATACCTCACTGTGCTGATAATCCGTCCTGCTTTCACCAAGACAGACTTGATCTGTTTAGAAACAAATTTGTCTGATAAGATATAATACAAAGGTACTTATACTATTGTTCTATTCAATTATGCAGAGTTTGTTGAAACAACATTGACTATTTACGCGAAAGTCATGGACAGCATTGGATGATTTTGCGTCTTTTGCTGCTCATGTATGTGAACAATAATGCTGGTCAAGACAATTATAACTTTATGTATTTAGGTCTTGTTAATGGGGAATATTTTGCTACAGAAAGAAAAAAATATCCATAAGAGAATATATTGTTTTTACTTTGTCAGCATTTTTTTAAGAGTTGGTTGGTTCACGTAAAAGTTTTCTGCCTAAATAATTTTCAAAGAAAATAGAAGTCTGAGATAGGTGACTGTGATTTGAGCACTGCCAAGCCTCATTGCTCCTTTTCTGCCCTGGGCTGACGGCCATTTTGGCTTAAAGCTGAAAAGCTGACTGGTTGCTGACCCTTTTTGTTGTAGGGCAACCAGCTGCATTATAGTAAAAGGAAGGGAAAGGTCACAGTTGCCCATGTACCCTAGCACTGAAGAATCTCAAGGCCACCCAGTTATGAAACAGTATACTATTTTTAATTCTCAGCTCTGTGACATAACTTTCTTTTAGCATCATCACTGTTTTTTTACCTATATTTTGTTATAGCTCTGTTATTTTTTATTATTTGTGACATTATTATTATAATAGTGACATCACTATTATTTCTGCAGTGTGACATCACTTTGCACATTTCCATACTGTAACATTAGTGTGTGCATTACCTCATTACTATAGCTCCACAGTGTTTAATATCCATGTAATGCAACCTCAATATATGCAGAATTCCCATGTTCAGTGTTTAATAACCTTTCGGAATATTTTGCGATATCTATACCCATGTACTGTAATATCATTGTCTTCTTTGTGTTCTAGGAGCATCAATCGATATCTATTATTCTTGGACAAATTTGTGTTTTCCATGAAAACTGATTCTTTTATTTATCAAATGAGTTGCAAAATGAATAGAAAATATAGTCCAGACATTGACAAGGTTAGAAATAATGATTTATTTGAAAGAATCATTTTCTCCTTCAAACTTTGCTTTCGTCAAAGAATGCTCCCTTTGCAGCAATTCCAGCATTGCTGATCTTTGGCATTCTAGCTGTTAATTTGCTGAGATAATCCTGAGAAATTTCACCCCATGCTTCCTGAAGCCCCTCTCACAAGTTGGATTGGCTTGATGGGCACTTTTTGCGTACCATACGGTCAAGCTGCTCCCACAACAGCTCAGTGGGGTTGAGATCTGGTGACTGCGCTGGCCACTCCATTACAGATAGAATACCAGCTGCCTCCTTCTTCCCTAAATAGTTCATGCATAATTTTGAGGTGTGCTTTGGGTCATTGTCCTGTTGTAGGATGAAATTGGCTCCAATCAAGCACTGTCCACAGGGTATGGCATGGCGTTGCAAAATGGAGTGATAGCCTTCCTTATTCAAAATCCCATTTACCTTGTACAAATCTCCCACTTTACCAGCACCAAAGAAACTCCAGACCATCACATTACCTCCACTATGCTTGACAGATGGCGTCAGGCACTCTTCCAGCATCTTTTCAGTTGTTCTGCGTCTCACAAATGTTCTTCTGTGTGATCCAAACACCTCAAGCTTTGATTCGTCTGTCCATAAAACTTTTTTCCAAACTTCCTCTCTCCAATGTCTGTGTTCTTTTGCCCATATTAATCTTTTCCTTTTATTAACCAGTCTCAGATATGGCTTTTTCTTTGCCACTTTGCCCTGAAGGCCAGCATCCCGGAGTCGCCTCTTCACTGTAGACATTGACACTGGCATTTTGCATGTACTATTTAATGAAGGTGCCCAGTTGAGGAGCTGTGAGGCGTCGATTTCTCAAACTAGAGACTCTAATGTACTTGTCTTGTTGCTCAGTTGTGCAGCAGGGCCTCACACTTCTTTCTACTCTGGTTAGAGCCTGTTTGTGCTCTCCTCTGAAGGGAGTAGTACACACCATTGAAGGAAATCTTCAGTTTCTTGGCAATTTCTCACATGGAATAGCCTTCATTTCTAAGAACAAGAATAGATTGTCTATTTTCACATGAAAGTTCTCTTTTTCTGGCCATTTTGAGAGTTTCATAGAGCAAACAAATGTAATGCTCCAGATTCTCAACTAGCTCAAAGGAAGGTCAATTTTATAGCTTCTATCAGCCAAAGCGTTTTCAGCTGGGCTAACATACTTGTGCAAAGGTTTTCTAGGGTTTTCTAAACATCCATTAGCCTTCTTACACAGTTAGCAAACACAATGTACCATTAAAACACTGGAGTGGTGGTTGTTGGAAATGGGCCTCTATACACCTATGTAGATATTGCAATAAAAACAAGACGTTTGCAGCTAGAATAGTCATTTACCACATTAACAATGTATAGAGTGTATTTCTGATTCATTTAATGTTAGCTTAATTGAAAAAAAATGGGCTTTTCTTTCAAAAATAATGAGATTTCTAAACGACCCCAAACTTTTGAATGGTAGTGTGTGTGTATATATATATATATGTGTGTGTGTGTGTATGTATATATATATGCATATACAGTGGGTAAAATAAGTATTTGATATACTGCCGATTTTGCAAGTTTTCTCACCTACAAAGAATGGAGAGGTCTGTAATTTTTATCGTAGGTACACTTCAACTGTGAGAGACAGAATCTAAAAATAAAATCCAGAAAATCACATTGTGTGATTTTTGCATTATTAATTTCCATTTTATTGCATGAAATAAGTATTTAAATTGAGTCTTTCCAAGAATCCCCCATCAATTACATTCAGAGTAGACCCGCAATCAACAAACACCCGAAATTCCATTAATTTTTCCTGAGCAATCGTGGAAGCAGCTAAAAATACACCCTTGGAATTTAAACAGGCAATACGGGCATGACTGACCATTTTTTTTTCTTTCTTCATACGAAGCTCACAGCCTTTAATCAAATGACCAGATTTTCCGCAATAGAAACACAAGCCTTCAAAAAATCTACGGTCTTTTTCTTGAGAGCGAGGTGCCACCGATCCAATCTCCATCGGTTCACCACTGTTAGTACACACATTCTCATAACCAGAAACTGACATAGCAGAGGATTTGCTCTCATTAACCCTTGCACGCAGTCTCCTATCCACCCGTATAGCTAATTGCATAGCCTGTTGCAAATCTTCAGGTGTAGGATAAGCAATTAGCAGGTCTTTAACCCTTTCATTGAGCCCAGCAAGAAATAGACTTCTCAGAGCAGAATCGTTCCACCCTGTTTGAGTAGACCAACGACGGAAATGAGTACAATATTTTTCCACATTACCTGATCCCTGTTTCAAACGTCTCAACTCAGTCTCAGCTGATGCGACACGGTCAGGATCATCATATAATAGTCCCAAAGCAGAAAAAAAACTATCCACTGATCTGAAGCATGTATCACTAGGTTGCAAAGAAAAGGCCCACTCCTGAGGCTCTTTGCGCAAAAGTGACATTATGAACCCTATGCGCTGGGATTCATCCCCAGAGGACTTGGGTCTCAAACGAAAATACAATAAGCAAGCATTTTTAAATGAAAAAAATTCTCGGTGTTCACCAAAAAATAAATCCGGCAAACATACCTTAGGCTCCAAGAAATGTGCTCCAGGACAGTTACTCACGTGCTGACGGAGCTCGGCCACCTCCAGAGAGAGTCCCTGCAGGCGATGAGCCAAATCCTGAACCGACACCATGATGGAACAGAAAAATCTTTCCTTAGAGAATTTGCAGGCTGGACTTACTGTTATGTTCTGCTACCAGAGCTAAGGAAAGAGAGGAGATCTGTCCCTACGATAGAACTCAGCTGAATCCCTACGATGTAACAGGGAACCTGATCCTGCGATCAGACCTGCTAAAGTCCTAAGCTAGTCTGTACGGAGACCTATAGATGTGGGGAAGGAATCCCTACAAGTACTAAGGACTGGGAGGAAAATGGGACACCTCCTAACAGAAATAGTAGCAGACAGACGAACAAACAAAATATATAGAACATACAGGTCCGTAGACCAAGCAAACTAACAGAGTTAGATACAGAGCACAGGCTAGCTAGAAAGTAGTTATACAATGAAGTCCAGCAAAGCCAGAAGGGCGGAGCAGGATTAAATAGGCCAACAAGGTCATGTGACCAGCAAAGGAAAAACCTAAGAGCAAGGTTCTAACATATATGTGCCTGCTGAATGAACTGTTTATTTGCTGTGATACCACATTGCCTGTGTGAACCTGCTGCTGAGTGTGAATCCCTACAATGTATTGTATATTGTACAAGATATATATATTGTAAACCACTGGGTGTTTTTTTCAGGAGTTTTAACATATGAGATGCAGGGGTCGCAGCTGCATCTGAGAACTCTGATACTGGAGGTGGCCCAAGTGTTCTTGTTAGACGTAGGAAGTTACCAGTACTATAAATTGTATGTAAAACTAGGTTTCTCTGTTGCTAACAGGATCTTCAAGTTACAGTACACTTCTGACACTCAGAAAAGTTAAAGCAGCTTGCTATACCTAAATTAGCATGTGTTCTTAAGAAAAAAAAAAAACTTTAGGGAGAAACCTTTTTAAAGAGAACCTGAGTAGTAGTAGTAGTAGCAGCAGCAGCAGCAGCAGCAGTAGTTAGGCACTTGTCTCCTAATAAAAATTATACATTTTTTGCATGGATCCGATGTGACAGTCATGAGAGATCAAGCATAAAAGCAATATACAAATCCGGTTAAAACCGGTTAAAAGTGCATTTGGACTGCTTCTTCCAACCACATTGACCGCCCCCAGATCATTTCAAACCTGATTTGCATATGACTTTTGCACTAGACTTCTCATCACTGGCACATTGGATCTCTACAGGAAAGGTATAATTTTTATTAGGAGACAAGTGCCTACACAGCCATACTATTAATTCCATATGTAAACTTATGATGACAGGTTCCCTTTAAATACACATGTAAACAAAGCATCTCAATTCACAAATGGAGGTACATTTATCCTTAAATGAGATTAAATTT
Organism: Phyllobates terribilis; assembly: GCF_046119375.1. NCBI lineage: Eukaryota > Metazoa > Chordata > Amphibia > Anura > Dendrobatidae > Phyllobates > Phyllobates terribilis. The sequence continues at coordinate 1,093,363,867 of NW_027362761.1, forward strand.
CTCATAGTTCTAAATATTGTCATAAAAGGACAATTGCCCTTGCTTATGCCCAATAGTATTTTCTTAGATTGTTTGATAATATCCTCTTTTCTATTATATGAAATAAAATAATTAGCCCAGACGGTGTTTTATTTCATGTATTTCTTACAGTAGTATGTTGTAGAATGGGTTTAACTTGTATTGGTGCAGGAAAACCAATAACAATAATCTGTCACCAGGTTTTTGCTACCCCATCTGACAGCAGTGTAATGTAGGGGCAGAAATCCTGATTCCAGTGATGTATCACTAAGGCTATGTGCACACTGTACGTTTTTGCGGCATTTTTTCCGTGCGGAACTGCACCAAAAGCGCTTTGTAATCCGTCTGCCAGCTAATGCACATGTGCTGTGCACATGATGCGGAATTTTCCTTTCAGGATTGTCATTGCCTTTAAATCCGCAGCATGTCCATTCTTTGTAGCTTTTCTGCAGCGTTTCCTGGCCATTGACGTTAATTGAAACGCAGCAAGCCCGCAGGTATAAATATATTTGCGGATTTGCTGCGGTTGTATGCTGCTTATTTGACTAGTCAATGGGTCAGATACGCTGCAAAAACGCACAAGAATGGTACCCAGGCCGGCTGGGGATGACTACATCTCCCATCATCTGACAGCTGTCGCTGTTATCAGTAGGAGTGGTGGCTGAGGGAAGAAGTAGTCTCCTCACCCGAGACGGCGTCTGTGCATGCTGCAGCCGGGACTGAGTTCACCGGAGATCATCAGCTAGAGATCAGCTGAGAGCTCCGGGACCTCACTTTATGGCGCCATTGCTGCGTGGGAATTTTTTCACAAATTTTCCCACCAGCACTGATGCAGTATATGAGGTTATCAGAGCTGATCAGCTGATCTTCAACTGTTTAACTCATCTTGCAGCGCAGCAATGTACACTGACTGGAGTGATTACACTCTTGTCAGTGTATAGTGCTGTCTTCTACAGCAATCACATAAGTGATTGATGTGGCTGCTGTAGAAGTGACCTGGATCGCTGTGGGATACTCGGATTATGTTATGACGGCAGACAGGTGAGGGATATGGTTGTTTTTTATTTTTGTTATTTTTACAGAAGACGAGGGATTCGGAGAACAATAAAAAAAAAAAAAAAAAAAAAAAGAACTGGCCATGTCTTGATTGAAAAAGCTTTGAAAACCTTTACTACGCGGTTAGTAATGGGGGACGTCAAGACGCCCTCCATTACTGACCTGGGTTTCATGTCAGCCGCCAATAAAAGGCTGATATGAACCCCAACCCTATTACCCCACTCGCCATCGCTACACGGCAGTGGGAAGATCAGAGGCTAAGCGCCAGATTTGGAGCATTTTATGAATGCACCAGTTCTGGGGCAGCTGAGAGCTGATATTATTGGCCGTGGAGGGGGCTAGAATCCATGGCCCCTTCCCTGGCTATTAATATCAGCCTGCAGCTGTCTGTTTAGCCTTTTCTAGTTAGATTTTATAGGGGGACCCTACATCAATTTTTTTCTTGGGTCCCCCTGTAATCTAGCCAGTAAAGGCTAAGCAAACAGCTGTGGGCTGTTATTAATAGCCAGGAAACATTTTTGGCTAATGGCCCCTTTCCCGGCTACTAATATCAGCTTCATTGGTCGGCTTTCCCTCTGCTGGTTATAAAAATGACGCCAATTTTTTTAATATTAGGCTATGTGCCCACGATTCGGATGTAGCAGCACTTTGGACACAGCATATTTTGCTGTGTCCAAAACGCTGCATTCGATTGAACACAGGTAAATCCGCATGTGTTCATTGAATCATGCTGATTTACCGCATTCAATACATTCTAGTGGTCAAGTTTCTTTTGTGGAGACTAGTGACTCCGCAAGAGAATTTGACATGCTGCGGTCCTGAAAGACGCACCTCATGTCTGTGTCCATGGGTGATCCGCAGCCTCAGATGCATGCATAATGGACATAGTATTTCTAGAAATGCCATCCACTATGCTGTAACATCTGGACGCTGCGGGTTCAACGCTGCATAAATACGCAGCTTCAAACGTGCAGCGGCTCCTGATAGTGGCCACGTACCCAAACTCACCCGCAGCAAGTCAATTTCTGTAGCGGACAGATTTTGAAGTGTTATTATATTCGGTGGATACACATTTATTGTCAGCAAAGGCGCGGCATTAGAACACAGCATTTTGGACGCAGCAAAAATACGCTGCGTTCAAAGCGCTGCTGGTTGCTGATCGGGTGGAGGGAGGGCGTAGCGGCTAACAAAACAGCTGTGAGATGTTATTAATAGCCAGGGAACATGTTTGCCTAATGGCACTTTCCTAGGCTAAAAATAGAAGCTCTCAGCTGCCCCAGAAATGACATGAATGGAAATGCTAATGAGATTGTGTTTATGGGATTACCTGACACCTAGCCCTTTTCTTTGGTGATGACAAGGTGTCAATCAGACCCTTTCATTACTACACCTAAGTAAATTAAAGTAAAGAGTTAAATGAACACACACAGAGTAAACACTTTATTTGAAATACAACAGACATTATTTAATCATTTAAATTAACCAATATACTCACCCCAGGTCTGACGGTAATCCAAGGGTTAAAGCAATGTCCCACGTTTCTTTTTTCAAATATCTTATTTAGCTCCAAAAAGCATTCCTTGATGTACAAAAACGCATGAAAAAAACGCATCAAAAATGCCCTTTTTTTCCTGCAACGCTTTTCCTGCCAAGAGATGCAGAAACGCTGCAGAAATTTCTGCAATCAAATCCTGAACTTGCACACATAGCCTTACTTGACTGGGTGCTGCAGTTTTTATTAAAAACTGCTTTATCTGCTGCAGTTCTCTGAATGCTGAGCTCTGTATAACCCCACCCACACCACTGATTGGCAGCGTTCTGTTTACACTGTGCATAGGCAGAAAGCTGCCAATCAGTGGTGGGGGCATGGTTAGTCTATCTGGCAGCAGATTTACTAGTTGCATCTAGAAAAGTGGGATGATTTTTTTCTCACTCGTCATTCATGTGCAAACCTTATATAATCCGGTAGGCAGCTATTAATAATTTACAGGACCGTTTACAGTTTCCTTTGTTACAGAATTGCAATGTATGCATAAAAATCGGATGCTGTACTGTGGCCTCCATATGCCATCCAATTTTTTTCTCACACACATAGATTTGAATAGGAGAGTCTCATCCTACTTACGGGAGAAACTAGTGCACACTGCAATTTTTTTCACATGCAGATTCAGTCAGTGAAAAAATCATTTGTCTATACTGCCCCATTGAATAACATTGGTCCGGCGCGATCCGTTTTTCTAACGGATAGTACTCGGACTGAAAATATAGTCTTGTGCATGAGCACTTAGGCCACATTCACACGTTCAGCATTTGGCCAGTAATTTATATCAGTATTTGTAAGCCAAAACCAGGAGTGGATGAAAAATACAGAAGTGGTGACGTGTTTCTATCATACTTTTCCTCTCATTGTTCCACTCCTGGTTTTGGCTTACACATAATGATGTAAAATACTGACCATGGGTACGTGGCCTTAGGCTACGGTCACACTATCAATATTTGGTCAGTATTTGACCAAAAAGTCAAATGGCGCTCCTTCCCTTCTGAGCCCTGCTGTGATCCCAAACAGTGGTTTCCCCCCATATATGGGGTATCAGCTTACTCAGGAGAAATTGCATAACAAAAGGTATAGTGCAATTTCTCCTGTTACCCTAATGAAAATGCAAAATTTGGAGGTGAAAAACATTTTTGTGGGAAAAATGTGAAAATTTTATTTTTATGACTCAATGTTATAAACTTCTCTGAAGAACCTGGGGTTTCAAGGTGCTCACCACACATCTAGATAAGTTCCCTGAGGGATTTAGTTTCCAAAATGGTGTCACTTGGGGGGGTTTCCACTGTTTGGCACATCAGGGGCTCCCCAAACGCGACATGGCGTCAAGCAAATTTTACATTCAAAAAGTCAAATGGTCCTCCTTCCCTTCCGAGCCATGCCATGTGCCCAAACAGTGGTTTTCCCCCACATATGGGGTATCGGCGTACTCAGGAGAAATTGCACATCAAATTTTGGGGTCCATTTTTGACTTTTACCCTTGCGAAAGTAAAAAAAATTGGGTCTAAAGTAAAATTTTGTGAAAAAAAAGTTAAATGTTCATTGTTTTCTTCCACTTTCCAAAAAATCCTGTGAATCACCTGAAGGGTTAATAAACTTATTGAAAGTGTTTTTGAGCACCTTGAGGGGTGCAGTTTTTGGAATGGTGTCAGTTTTGGGTATTTTCTGTCATACAGGCCAATCAAAGTCACTTCAAATGTGATGTGATCTCTAAAAAAATGTTTTTGTAAATTTTGTTGGAAAAATGAGAAATTGTTGGTCAACTTCTAACCCTTATAACTTCCTAACAAAAAAAAATTTTGGTTCCAAAATTGTGCTGATGTATAGTAGACATGTGGGAAATGTTATTTATTAACTATTTTGTGTGCCATATTTCTCTGATTTAAGGGCATTAAATATCAAAGTTTGAAAATTGCAAAATTTTCAAAATTTTCGCCAATTTCCGATTTTTTTCACAAATAAACACAAGAGATATCAAATAAATTTTACCGCTATCATGAAGTACAACATGTCACGAAAAAACATTCTCAGAATCAGTGGGATCCGTTGAAGCGTTCCAGAGGTATTGCCTTATAAAGTGACAGTCGTCAGAATTGTAAAAATTGGCCTGGTCATTAACGTGCAAACCACCTTTGGGGGTAAAGTAGTTAACTGTATATAAAAAACGCATAAAATGGCAAATCTGGAATTGAATAAAGCAAAGCGAACAAAAAAAACATTTGTTTTCTTTGTGCATTAAGGGGAATGTTTCTGGTTATAAAAAAGAAAGGTATGTGAACAAAGAAATATTTGACTAAATGAAAGGCTGACCATGCAGAACATGGATCGCTTGAGAGATGCGTTAGTGTTAGGACCCCTCTAAAATTCATATGCCAAATAAGGCACTGGTTGCTAAAAAATGTAATTGGTAAGCAAAAAATAATAATAATTATTTTTGTAGGTATTTTTTGCATTGATTTTTAGGCCAGATTATTAGATAAATCCATGCAAATATTCTTATCTTTTTAGCACTGCTTTATATCAGACTGGTTGAGTGGAATGATTCCCTGCAGACCTTTAATATTCTTATCCTCATGATGCTATTGTTGGTTTGCCTTTTGGTTTACATTTGATTTTTGTTTTCCGGATTTTGTGCCCTTTCACTCCTATTTATTTGTTATATATTAGACACTTACCGTACTTGTTTTTAATTTTTCCCATCATCCCTCTTTTCAGATTGCTAACTTTAACCTATATCCTGATCCATTGCTGACGCCCCTGTGACCCATGTCTGAAGTCCTCCAAGGTTAGAATCCCTTCAGAGTTCTCTGTTTGGTGTTTCACGCTATGTTTTTTGGTTTCCATATGTTTACTCATTATTTGTGTTTTTATTTCATTCCACTTATTTCATGTCAGCATTTTGTGTACTTTTGACTAATTAGAAAATTCCTTACTCATATTTTTATCATATTGAAGCGTGAACATCTTCACTAAACATTATTACTCATCAATACTGCACTTCTTTTATCCAGTGTTCCCAGTCTGATCCTTAAAGCAGATCTGTCACCACATTTCACAATACCATCTGCATAGATTATTCACTAAATCTGTTAGACCTAATTAGATTGATGCACTTACTTTGAAAATACATGTCAGAATTGCTGTATAATCCTTTTTTGAAAGTTTGACTACAATCTCTGCCCACCTAGACTGATTGTCCGCTCCTCAGTGTCCCTCCCTCCCGGTCGTTGCTGAAATCTCACACTGCTCAGAACAGGCTGCAGCTGTCAGTCAGCCTGGGGTGGTAGAGACTGAATAAATTGGACTCTCACTCTTTACCTGGATGCATAAAATGCTCATTTTTAATATCAGAATTGTACATTTTCAATGGATTTTAATATCAGAATTGCACATTTTCAATGGATTTTCAAAGTAAGAACACCAGCTTCATCTGGTCATCTGGTCTAAGAGAGTTCTTTATTAGTGTATGCAGTTTGTATTGTGAAATCTAGTGATAGATCCTTTTTAAGTAACCCTAAAGTCATGTAGTGAGAACTTCCATAAGTTCCTATTAGAAGGTCATGAGTTAGTATAAGGTGGGGTCCCCTGGTCAGGAACGAATCTCTCCTTATTGAGGACATAATACTTCTCAATGTCATTTGCATCAGCTCATGTGAACAGGCCCATAAATAAACACCAATCACCTTGTATAGTCAGTGCTCATTATTGAAGCAAAAGCAGGATGTCTAGATGCGCCTTTGGCCTCATTCAGACGTCTGATTTTCTTATATGAGTACTATCCATTTTTTCACAAATAACACTTGTACCTGTAATAGTCTATGGGGCCATTCACATGTCCGATTTTTTTCTTCAGATCAACTGGTCCACCGAAAATATTGGAGACCTGTCCAATTTTGACCCGAGGGTCAGATCAAAATTAGCAATGCAAGTCAGTGGGTCAGTGAGAAAATCGAACTGCACTCAGATGACATCCGGGTGCAGGATGATTTTCCCAGACTGTCAGAATGGAGAAGGTGAATACTTTTTTTTTTTTTATTTCTCCACATGCATTAAAATTGGATGGCAGTCGCACCACACTGATCAAACTCTGATTAGAGTTTGATCTGAATAATTGGTCTGATTTTCTCGTACACGAAAAAATCAGACGTTTGAATGAGGTCTTATGAGGTCACCATTATGATGCCATATGCATTAAATCTAAGCAGAAAAATGTTGAAAATGCTGATAAGTTGGCTATACCCATATATTTTTGTACCTTCTGGGGGGACAGGTTAAGGTTTAAAAAATTAAAATAATTAAATAAAATAACAATTTAAAATATGTTTATTACAGTGGCTTGCGAAAGTATTCACCTCCTTGACTTTTTACCTATTTTGTTACATTACAATCTGTGTTTAAATATTGTTGTAATCCGATTCATGTGTGATGCATCAGCACTAAATAGTCTAAGTTGGGAAAGTGAAGTGAAAAAATATAGGCATAAATTAAATTTTATGGGATCAAATAACTAAAAATTGGCATTTGCATATGTATTCTCCCCATTTGCTATGAAGCCCTTATAAATTTCTGGGGCAAGCAATTACTTGTCACATGCTTATTGAAAGTCCATCTGTGTGCAATCTATGCGTCACATGTCTGTCAGTATATACACTTTACCTTTTCTGAAAGGCCACAGAGGCTGCAAGACTATTAAGCAAGAGGCATCACTAACCAAACAACACCATGAAGACCAAGGAGATCTCCAAACAAGTCAGGGACAAAGTTGTTGAGAAGTACAAGTCAGGGTTGGGTTATAAAAAATATTGCAATCTCTGATGATCCCCCGGAGCACCATCAAATCTATTACCATCAGATGGAAAGAACATGGTACCACAACAAACCTGCCAAGAGAGGGCCACCCACCAAAACTCTCAGCCTGGGCAAGCGGGGCATTAATCAGAGAGGCAGCACAGAGACCAAAGGTAACCCTGAAGGAGCTACAGAGTTCCTAAGCAGAGACTGGAGTATCTGTCCATACAACCACAATAAGCTGTATACTTCATATAGGTGGCCTTTATGGAAGAGTGAATAAAAATTGTAAGGCTCATTTTAAGTTTGCCAAAACACATGTGGGAGACTCCCTAAATGTATGGAGGAAGGTGCTGTGGTCAAATGAGAACAAAATTAATTTTTTTGACCACCAAGGTGAACGCTATGTCTGGCGCCAAACCAACACAGGTGATCACCCCAAAAACACTATCCCCACAATGAAACATGGTGGTGGCGGCATCATGCTGTGGGGGTGTTTTGGCAGCAGGGACAGAGAAAATGGTCTGAGTTGAGGGGAAGATGCATGGTGTGAAATACAGGGATATTCTTGAGCAAAACCTGTTTCAGTCTGTCAGTGATTTGAGACTGGGACGGAGGTTCATCTTCCAACAAGACAATGACCCAAAGCATACTGCTAAAGCAACACTCGAGTGGTTTAAGGGGAAACGTGTAACTGTTTTGGAGTGGCCTAATCAAAGCCCAGACCTTAATCCAAGTGAGAATCTGTGGTCAGACTTAAAAATTGCTGTTCACAAGACGAAATCATCTAACTTGAAGGAGCTGGAGCAGTTTTGCCTTGAGGAATGGGCAAAAATCCCAGTGGCAAGATGTGGAGAGTTCATAGAAACTTATCCAAAGCAATTTGCAACTGTAATTGCCGCTAAAGGAGGCTCTACAAAGTACTGACTTTAGGGGAGTGAATACTTATGCACACTGAAGTTTTCAGTTATTTTATCGTATTTGTTGTTTGCTTCACAATAAAAAGAAAACCACATGTTCACAGATGTAGGCATGTTTTTTACATGAACTGATGCAAACCCTCAAAAAAAAAAAAAACAAGTGAAATTCCAGGTTGTGAGGTAGCAAAACACAAAAAAATGCCAAGGGGGTTGAATATTTTTTCAAGCAACTGTATATACAAAGTTATACACTATATTAATCATTTCAGACAGTGCAGCAATAAATATGTCTAGAAATCTCATAAGTTGGGTCAGGAGTTATCAATCAACAAAAGCCAAGTGCCTCAAACTCCGTTTAGTGTGACGGAAAGGGAACAGTATTTTAGTTTGTAACATTTTTAGAAGCTACAGGGAAAATTAATGAAAACTGGCGCTTTGTTTGCCATTCTTGATCCAGGATTTGCTTTTAGCTGCCCAGGCTCCACTGTCAGAAATGTACTATAGTCACTGACTGGAGTAAATTTCTGCTATAATTTAAAGAGAACCTGACAGCTGATACATGCTGCCCCATCCACGCTCAGCATGTATCAGGCACTGGCTGTATGATCTCAGCCAGGTATCTTTGATTCTGAAACGCTGCGGTATTTCAGAGAAAAACATTCATTATAAGCCGCCAGGGACCGAGCTGCGCTGGAGACTAGACGGACAGGTGGATCCCCGACGGCTTCTCCTTGCTTGCTGCCCTGGATTGACAAATCTCTGACTATACGCGCATGTAGGCTGAGTTCATACAGCCGGTGCCTGTTACTTGTTGTACGTGGATCGGGCAGCATGCATCAGCTGTCAGGTTCTCTTTAAGCCACTTTTGTTAAAGTGAACTTGTCAGGTCATGCTAGGTCATGTCCCCTTCTGCTCAGCTACATCCACTTTTCAAAAGGTTGGTAGAACTAGAATATAAACTTGTACAGCAGTTTTTGAAAGGTCGAAAAGGACTTTGATCTAGTTCAGGGTGTCTCAACCATTAGTGGTGTAAGGTTATGGAAAAAATTAAAAATACGGGTCAATTTATGTTTTTTTAGTTTTTTTTTTGTTTCTTGAACTTTGGATAGCATTAAATAAATACAAAACAGGGAATCATGTTGCTAAATTAGAGATTTCTGGAGCCAGAAAAGCACTGTGTAGCTTACAATGACTTTTGAGAATACTGACCTGCCAAGTTGAGCCTCACCAATAACTAGGGGGCACCTCACTGGTGGGGCCAGCCTTGCAGTTTGAGAAGCACTGCTATAATCTATTGTTCTGGTGAAATCATTAACACTTTAAAATATTTATATTATTTTTATTGTTTTATATAAATATTGATACTCCATGTAAGAGCACATATACATTGCAATGTTGACCTTGGCCAACCAGAGGAAACTATTCTGAGGGTCTACCATCAATCTATGCAGAGCATGTCCACTTTTAATGACATTGTGAGCTAAGTAATTATTGTGCACAGAGTTCAGAATGTGGACCCCTCGGAGGATTTTCTGGTTCTCCGATGAGCTAGTGCAACAAAAATGTATGAGTGCCAAGTTCTTTTGCAATTACTACGGCACCCTACTTGGGCGCCACATCTTACAACCAGGAGTGCCGTATACACTATCTAAACAAAAATGTATGAGTGCCAAGTTCTTCTATTGCAATTACTACGGGTTGGAACCATATTGGGGCACCACATCTTACAACCAGGAGTGCCGTATTCACTATCTAAACAAAAATGTATGAGCCATATATTTAATGTCAAGGACATATATACGTAGATAAAACAGCCTTTCCTAAAGGACTGAATTAAATTCTGTAAAGAGCCATGATATCACCATATACTTAAACCCCTAATGCCATTTTTTTAAATTTAAATACGTTTTCCCGGGACAAGGCTCTGATTGATATTTATATGTGGTTTCTTCTACACCGCTGTCACATTTGTTATCTGTAGCACTCAGTATTCTAATGTTTTTAATTAAAGGGGGAGTTCTGTGACCAAGGTTGCAGGTAAAGCAGTAATCGCTCAAAGCGCTGGTGTCATTCTGAGAAATTCTTCTTTACTTGTTCAGCAAATACCGAGACAATGCAAAAATATTCATCCAGAGTGTACAACACTTTTGGGGATCATCACCCCTTTCTCAAGTAACATGAAAGAGGGAGGTGATGGTTAAGCCTGCCCAAGAACCCAGAAATTCTACAGTGACATTAAGCAGAGCAAATAAAAAATAAATATTACTCCCTCCTTCACCTTGTACCCTTTGGATATCACTTATAGATTGTAAGCTTGGATAGAGAGGACTCTAGTGCCTAATGGACACTATTTTAGCCTATATGCTATTAAACTTCTGGTTGTACATTATTAGATAATTATTCTAAACCTATATATGTATGGTGAGCATAGAGTAATGGGCCAATAAGCACATACATATAAAAAAAACCTAGAAAGAACAAGTAAAAGGCACTGTAGCACCCTGAGGATTCGGCTGCTACAGGGGTATTGCACCTCAACCCAGAGGTGTGGTATTCCACTCCCGGGTAAGGATGGAGTGTGGAACTGAGCTCAGTTAGCTGCATGCACTACACACATCCCATTTCCGAGGAACAGACCGATGGTACTCCCACTAGAGAAATGTGCAGGTACGACAGTGTCTGTTCCTGGCTGGAGTGGGAGGGGGGTGGAACATCCCAGTAGTGTAGGGGCAGATAGGGGGAGCAGCCTGGGTAAAGTTAGGAGCTCATTGGGTGCTGGTCACCTGAGCTCACACATAGAGGGAGTATATAAGGTGGGCACCATCTTAGATCAGGGTCAGTCTGTCAGTCTTTTGTCAGAGCAGAGCAGAGGAAGAGAGCAGAGGAGAAGAGCAGCTCCAAGGCCAAGAGAGAGAGAGAGAGGAGAAAGAAAGACCCAGAGGGGGAGAAAGAAGGAACTCCAAGAGCCCAAATTAGACCAGAGGGTGAAGAGTTGGCAACAGGGTACCGGATCCCAAGCTGGCAGAGGCTACAGCACACCTTAGCCAGGAACCGGAGGTCGTGGGCAGGATCTGCCACGATCACCCACTAAATCCACCCGGAAGGCAGACCAGGAATAGGGTCAGGGAACCCAGAGACAAGGGTTTACCACCAAGAGGCCCGAGGGAGCCGGACATAGGTGGATCCCTGGTGGGGAAGGCCAGAGAAGAGGACAGGACAGAAAGGGAGCTCAGGACCACGCTCCAGAATCACCTGGGGGTTGGCCGAGTCCAGGACCTGGTGGACGCAGCACGGCTCGGGTGGTCACTTAAGGCCGGAGTGACCAGAACAACTGCAGTAAGTAAACAAACCCTGAACTGCACAGCCCGACTCTGAGTCTCATTTCCATCCCCGCTGCACCACCACAACCCCCATCCTCTGCAACTGACCCCCTGAGGCTATACCCCTCCCGTTGGGGGTTATACTACCTAAGCTGCACACACATCACCAGCCTCAGTGGACCCTGCTGCAGCGGCGGCCGTATTGACCGCAATTCAACGGGTGGCGTAGTCGACACAAAAGAACATCTAGTAACATCATAAGGACTGCCACACACTGAGCTTGACACCCTGGGCACGGACCGGGTCACAGCCACTCGGAGACTACAACCCCCATCTGATCCGGCTCCGGGTATCCCCAAACAACACTGGCCCAGGGGGCGCGTCAGCACAATAACATAAGAATAAAAATATAATTTTATTAAATATTTAGTAAAAAATGCATAAAAAGTAAGACTCAATACTATCAAGACTGATGGGGAAAAACCTAAATAATGCATACGATGATGCAAAACATGGTACCAAAAATATGTTTATACATCATTTAATGATATATTCTGAAATAACTTTTGGTATCTGTATGCAATATTGTGATCATATATATTTTTTTGTGCCATGTTTCGTATCATCTTATGCATTATTCAGTTTTTTTCCATCAGTCTTGATACTCTTGTGTCTTACTTTTTAATCAATATTTAATAAAATTATATTTTTATTCTCATGGTATTGTGCCTTGCACTTCTAGATTTTTTTTTATAGAACTGCAAAACTTCAGGGCATGGCAAAAAAATCACTTCTAATATCAGTGCATGACCTAAATCTATAATATTAGTGCACGATCCTCTTGCAGGTGGCAACAGATATAGGACAGTGATTCCCAGCACCAGTCTTACGTTCCCCAATAGATTGTGTGCGGAGGCGTTCTGTACTACTGCACAGTCCTGGTGTCACTGTAGGAATAATTGCCACGGGGGTTATCTCTGTGATATTCTGAGGACCGTGTCATGCTCATCAGTGTAATTACACCAGCGTGCGTGTATTTGGGAAAGCCTTCAGTAGCAGCTGCTTTTATATTTAATAATAGGGTTATTGCCTTGTCACAGTCCACCTTCCGGTAGGGTAGGGAAACTCAACTACTATGTAGGCCCGTAGGAATTATCCAGGTTACTTCAATCTATCAAAGTAATGGGATCTATAGAAGACACGTCACTGAGTAGGTCCTGGTCTTAATAAATACTGGTTAAATGGAGAAATCACTAGGGCTCAACCGTAGTCTTATGCAGGCTAAGGGTTTATGCACCAGACAAATATGGCGCCTACATAGTAGAGCACAGAGGCAATAGTTCTGATTAGTATGGACCATTATAGCCATTGTGTACTGTACGTGTTCTGTTGGATTCCACACATATGGACATACTGTGTCCTCAAAGCAACACTTCTAGAAGAAAATACCTACTCTCTAAAAAAGTTTGGTAAAACAAATCACAATTTATTTTCTGTTGGATTCGTATGACAAAAATAACTCCATATGCCTCCTTAAAAGATAGTTTCATCAATGTCGGACTGTACATTGTCGGACACCAGAAACCAACTTCAGGGCCCCATTTTTCAGCTCCAGGCAAATGTGACATTGTCCTCAATCACAAATTTATATAACAATAAACTGGGTAGATTAAGTGAATAACAATGAATTGAGTAAATGAAATTATTGAGTGAATTGGGTGAATGAAATTATTATTCATTTACCCAATTGTTAAATGAATAAGATACTGCCTGTGTCTGTACATAGTGATTCAAGTATATAGTGCCAAATACTGCTCAGATAAGAGGGTGGTGGCCCACCGGAGAATTCTCCTGTTCTCCTGAGGGCCAGTCAAAGCCTGTTCGGCATATTGAGATACAGTAAAGGCACTAGACATTAGCAGCTTATTTTCCGGCTTTTGGGGACTTAAAAAAATAGATTGGTGTAATAAGAAAAAAGAGGACTGGTCCACTTAAGCTGTGAATTTTAGGCTATGTTCAATTTTTTTTTAAATTTGCAATAAAACAGCTGTCATTCTATATGTGAACCGCTAAGTTTTTCCCGCAATTTAGAAATAAAAATGCATCATTGATGCAACGTGTGAATGCAGCCTTAGTATGTCTGTCCATAATTCCTAATAGCTCATTGGTCCTATAATAGTGAAAAAAGGATTATATGCACCAGCGCCGAATATACAACTATAGCAGCTCCTGGTGATAATATACAAGCCCTGTGTATAGTCTTGTTAAAAAATAATAACACTGAAATGAAGACAGTACCCCGCGCTGGCTATAGGTGACTGAATATAGTAGTGACCGGAAGTATAGAGAACAGGACACCAAGAATCTCTGAATATATGATAGTCCGACTGTGTACCTAAGAAGAACTCTATGTATTAATGGTGACACTTACTGTGCCAGTGACTGTTCCTCCTTTGAAGTCAATGGATCAAAGAACTCTGATTGTCGAAATAATGGGTGGTTGGATTATGTACATCCAAGGTGTAGAAGCAAAATATAAAATCCCATGTGTAACCTGTGTGCCACGGTGGAAGTTGATTCCAAAGCGGTCCGACAATATCTGAATTTCCCATTGTCATTGTTTATGAATAGAGGGGTTGGGAAAGGTAGCTCATGGCCAAATGATCATTCGTTATACAGGTAATAAATGTTTATAGCCAACCTTCCGACTAGGTGAGTTACAAATTTTTGGAAAGGTGGTTGATTTTCAAGAAAGTGGCATAGCCCAAAAAATTGGCTAAAATAGGGAGCATCCTTAGATTCTTTCTGTTCTAAATATAATAAAAGGTATTAAAATAAGGCTTTAAAATCCATCATCCTATTATAGATATAATTTCATTTTTAGTTGTGAGGAGAATAGCTCTTATTACTGAAAGAACTGTAATCAGGACTCAGAAATTGGCGGTACGCTTCATAAAAATGCGATTTTATGCATAATTTCACTGTTGCTTGACATTTTCCCATGCTTGAAGTACCCACGCAGGTAACATTTTTATGCATTTTATTTGAATTATCCTTTTAAAATGATCTCCATTGAATAATATGCCGATATACAGAATTCATTTAGCATGATATTACCATGCATTTTATAGTGTGATCATGTTTTAATGGTGTTTTTTATTATTTATACTATATGGTATACACTTTTACACTTGAAGAACCTGTTTGGAAAATTGTCACTACAATGTTATAACCATATTATATATAAATACTAAACTTTTGTGCGTAAGTTTTAAGCAGATGTGGAAAAATATGCTGCAAAGTAAGAATGCTATAAAACATGTAAGCGTAAATAGATTATTTTTTATCAATTAGCAAGATGAAATGTGAATGAACAAAAGAGAAATCTAAATCAAAACAATATTTGGTGTGCATACAGTTTTGTAGGTACGCTTTCACAAAGTCAGGGATTTTCATAGGGATTTTATGCATAGTCAGGTATATGAGTAACCAACTATACCAAACAGATGAGAATGATCATCATTTTCATATGTATGTTGAAACACAGTTATTAACAGAAATCACCTGTGTATGAGGCTTAAACTAGTTGAGGAACAGTGAAATTGTGGAAGACAGTTTCAACAAGACACAAGGTAGTTATACTGCATAAACAAGGTCTCAGTAGACAATGATTTGAAGAAGCACCAAGAAATGGGCAACATTGAGGAACATAGACACAATGGCAGTCAAGGAAACTTAATGCAGCAGATGAAAGATATAGCATTCATACTTTCCTTTGGAATCGCAAGATGTCCAGCAGTGCCATCAGGTCAGAACTGGCAGTAAATAGGACCCACCTACACCTATCTATTATTTGGAGAAGTCAGACCAGCATTGGTCTTCATAGAAGAATTGCAGCCACAAAGCCATATCTTCGACATAGAAACAAGGCAATGCAGTTCAGCTATGCACAAAAACAGGAATAGGGATGGAGAAAAATGGTAGCAGGTGCTCTGGGCTGATGAGTTAAAATTTGAAATATTTAGTAGATTGTTGCCGAAGGGCTCAAGAGTGGTACAATAATGAGTTTCTCCAGGCAACAGTGATGAATGGTGGAAGTTTTTTGCAAGTTTGGAGCTGGAGTTCAGCCAATGGAATTGGGGATTTGGTCAGAATAAATGGTGTCATCAATGGTTTCCTCAATGCTGACAAATACGAGCAGATACGTATCCATTTAGGATGTCTATCTCCTGCACTATGTGTTTTTAATACTATATGCACCTTTCCTAATTAATGATTTAATAAAAGTTAAGTTTTAATTTAGGTCTTTAGTTTAGGGGGTACCTTTTGCTTTCGGCAATATGTAATTTAGTAACCAAATACCCCTACGCTGACTGTCAACCAGTGATTGTCTCCCAGCTTAAGAATATGTGCATACTGAGGTCTTTTTGTTGAGTTTTTGGAGCGGAAACTCTCCAAATCTTCCTCAAAAACTCAAAACTTTCCCCAAAAACTTTCTGTTCAGCTTCCACTCCAAAACTTAGCAAAAAGACAGTGTGCACACAACATCTCTGAAAAAATAAAATGCAAAAATGAAATTTCACTGCAAGGGTGAGATTTAAACCTTTTTTTTCTGTTATCTTATCAGTATGAATAGCAACATAGGTAAAATTAATCTGGATTTCTCAGGATCTATTTGGTGGTGTTAGCAGTTTGGTGTGGTCAAAAATATTCATAGATTTCCTTTAAAATCTCTAAACTAGAATATGTTTTTTGTTATATTTTCAATAATGAGATATCATTAAATTCATGAATGACAAGCTGTGTGTTTCTTT
The DNA here is from genome assembly GCF_046119375.1 of Phyllobates terribilis. NCBI lineage: Eukaryota > Metazoa > Chordata > Amphibia > Anura > Dendrobatidae > Phyllobates > Phyllobates terribilis. Next base: position 1,093,380,332 of record NW_027362761.1, read on the forward strand.
GTTTCTTCTAGTCGACTCAAGTGTGGAAACACAGCCAATGTTTATGGCAAGCCACAGTGCCACAGACATAGTGAACAGGAATGGTCCAGTTAGTCCTCCAAATACTTTGAACTTGAGATCCTCTCACAATGATCTTCTAAATGCAGATGCAAAACACACTGAAACTAAGAGTGACACACCTCCAAAATGCCGAAAAAAATATGCATTGACCAACATCCAGGCAGCCATGGGTTTGTCTGACCCAGCAGCACAACCCCTTTTATCAAACAGCTCTTCAAATATTAAACTAGTGAAGAATGGAGAGAACCAGTTGAGAAAAGCAGCCGAACAAGGACAAGACCCAAACAAGAATATTACTTTAGAAGATGGTGTCAACAGGATTTCGGAAAAGCTAGAAGGAAAAGATGAAGAAGATCTAGAAAGCACGGAAATTCTTCCTCTACTTCCCAGAAGGACCAAGAGCTTCCTTAATTATTACTCCGATCTTGATACTTCCAGAGACCTTGATCAGAGTCTAGCTAATGGTCACGTTGAGAAGGAAGAGGAAAACTCCATATGGATCACTGGCCAAGGTCCCGACCTTATTACTAACGGCGAAGTGCTGCTGTCAAAACAGGACAAGACTCCAAGTCCTGAGGATAGTCTTGTGCCAACAGTGTCTTCTAGTCCAGAGACTAAAAAAGACCATCCAAAGACTGGTGCAAAGACGGATTGCGCCTTGCATCGCATACAGAACCTAGTTCCTAGTGACGAAGATTCCAGTTGGACTACCTTGTCCCAAGATAGTGCTTCACCAGCATCTCCCGAAGAGACAGGTAAGTCAAAAATTGCATTTTCTATAAGCAACATGTATTCTGTATTTATGTATTTCCATAAACTAATTTAAGAGACTTGGAATTTTTATAGTTCAATTTAGTGTGAACGTAGTTTGTGAGTAAGAAAACCACAAGTAGTACAGTTCATATAGCAGATGTAGCAGTGTAATCTTGTCATGGTTACAATAGAGTATTTGGCCAATTCATGTAATCTACAGGCAGATATTTAAACCATATACCCTAGAAGCCGACCATGTGGCTGCTATGGGACAGAAGAGGACCTGACTAGTTTGGCTGCATCCCATATTTTAATGGGAATCTGTAAGGCCATACAAGCATGGGTGTAGGCAATAAATCCACGTATCATGGAAAGGAAATGGGGATTAAAAATCATCAAGTCCTTCTACACTGGTTGAGGCCCATGGAATACATTGGTGCCAACTACCACCAGAAGAGGCCCCAATATCAAGAATCAATATGGTGCTTTGTACACTGTGAGGCAGATAGCTTTGTGTCATGTATTTTTATCAGTATTAAAGGAGTCAAGTGATATTGATGACTGGTCCCAAGAATAGCTCATCAACATCAGGTCTGTGGGGGCCCAAGACTCAGCACTCCCACCGATCAGACGGATATAAACATTGAACGCATCAGGGCAGTGCGGCTCTGTTCAATGTGTAGCGTCCACTGCCGGGACATTACTGCAGACCAAATCCTATAATGCTTCCTGAACGATACCTATTTAATGAAATCGTAACTGTATTTAATAGGTTTGCATCCAATGTGCTTAGCAGGCAGATGTGAAGAAGAAACGGTTAAGTACAGTTAGAGGATTATCTAGGAATGCCCTGCGCTTACTGTACTAATAAAACCCACAATTTATGAGCTGGTACAGGCAAGACATTTCCTAGGAGCCTCATAGTAGCAAGGAGCCAGAATAAATCAGTGTTAAGCTTTTATCAAAACTTGAAGAATTTGGTATGATAGGAATTTTTCATTTAAACTAATGTTTTACCTCAGGCTCCGGAGCGATAGCAGGAAAATAGTCAAACAAGTGAGTACCTGTCCTCAGACAGAAGATGGTAACAAAGCCACTGATGTCCCCCTCCACGCTCCATTCTAGCACCTTCCTGGTATAAGCTGTACTTACATGTATACGTAGGGTATTAGAATCATCATTCACTTGACACACGGCTGTCATCTACTGTGCAATCCCCTCACCGTGGATTTATTGGGATTCACAGACTACAGAGGGATAGCAAATGGTGTGCTGCAAAACAAAATCATTTCTTTTAGAGGGATATTATCATGTACAAAAAACGCTATTTACCTGCAGATAGAGGGTCAATTTGCCAGTAAATTGCGTTAAAATTCTGCCCAGCCATCTTAGTGAAAGCATGGCTATCGGGAGGAAATTAAAGGGAACATATCAGGTCCACCATGCCCTCCAGCCCAGCAGCATTCAGCTATGTGTGATTAACCCCTTTACCCCCGAAGGTGGTTTACACGTTAATGACCAGGCCAATTTTTACAATTCTGACCAGTGTCACTTTATGAGGTAATTACTCTGGAATGTTTCATCGGATCCCACTGATTCTGAGATTGTTTTTTCATGACATACTGAGCTTCATGATAGCGGTAAAATTCCTTCGATATCACTTGCGTTTTTTTGTGAAAAAATCGAAAATTTTGCAAAAATGTAGAAAATTTCACAATTTTCAAACTTTGAATTTTCATGCCCTTAAATCAGAGAGATATGTCACACAAAATAATTAATAAATAACATTTCCCACATGTCTACTTTACATCAGCACAATCTTGGAATCAAAATTTTTTTTAGTTAGGAAGTTATAAGGGTTAAAAGTTGACCAGCGATTTCTCATTTTTCCAACAAAATTCACAAAACCATTTTTTTAGGGACCACATCACATTTGAAGTGACTTTGAGGGGTCTATATGACAGAAAATACCCAAAAGTGAAACCATTCTAAAAACTACACCCCTCAAGGTGCTCAAAACTAGTGTTGAGCGAATTTGTTTGGCATTTCAAATTCAGGTTCATGTTCGGGGTTCCGGCTTGTTCACGCCAAAAAAATCGGCTCTGCCCATGAACATCCCTGATTTGCCACACTGTCACGCAGATTTATCCCAAATTTGAAATGCCGAACAAATTCGCTCAACACTACTCAAAACCACATTCAAGAAGTGTATTAACCCTTCAGGTGATTCACAGGAATTTTTAGTATGTGGAAGAAAACAATAAACATTTTACTTTATTTCACAAAAATGTTACTTTAGACCCACATTTTTTTATTTTCACAAGTGTAACAGGAAAAAATGGACCCCAAAATTTGTTGTGCAATTTCTTCTGAGCACGTCAATACCCCATATGTGGAGGAAAACCACTGTTTGGGCGCACTGCATGGATCAGAAGGGAAGGAGCGTCATTTGACTTTTTGAATGTAAAATTTGCTTGAATAATTAGCGGACGCCATGTTGTGTTTGGGGAGCCCCTGATGTGCCTAAACAGTGGAAATCCCCCACAAGTGACCTCATTTTGGAAACTAGACTCCTTACGTAAGTTATCTAGATGTGTGGTGAGCACCTTGAAGCTCACAAAAGTTTATAACTTAGAGCCGTGAAAATGAAAAAATCACTTTTTTTCCACAAAAATTATCTTTTAGCCCCAATTTTTTTATATTTACAAGGATAACAGGAGAAATTAGGCCCCAACAGTTGTTGTGTAATTTCTCCTGAGCACACAGATACCCTACATGTAGTCGAAAACTACTTTTGATGCACAGTGCAAAGCTCAGAAGGGACGAAGCGCCATATTGGAGTTCATATTTTGCTGGGCTGGTTTGATGTTACCATGTCATATTGGCAGAGCCCCTAAGGTGCCAAACAGCAGAACCCCCCATAAGAGACCCCATTTTACAAACTACAACTCTCAATGAATTCATCTAGGGGTGTAGTGAGCATGTTGACACCACATGTGCCTCACAGAATTTCACACCATTGGGCGGTGAAGAAAGAATGATTATATTTTTACCACCAAAGTTTTGTTTTAGGCCCAGATTTTACATTTTCACACTGGGAAATGGATAAAAATGGCACCAAAATTTGTCACACATTTTTTGCTGAATGTAGAAATACCCCATATGTGGGTGTAAAGTACAGTTTAGCCACACGATGAGACTCGGGAGGGACAGAGCGCTATTTGCCTCCTGGAGATCAGATTTTCCTAGAATAGTATACAGACTCCATATACACAGCTCCTACGAGGGATCCATTAAGGCAGCAGAGTTAGGCCAATTTAAGACGTCAGTGTGTCCGGTATGAGTGGTGACAGTTTCCACATGTACCGGAGACAAATACACCTGCAGACCCATTCAAATTAAGGGCTTTGTTCATATGCCAGTGTGTTTCCACGGACCGTGTATCCGTGGGAAAAACATGTCCATTTTTTTCATTCTGCAGGGGCCGCAAAACGTCCCACACTGACAATGATGAGAGTAGTAGTCTGCTCTCGCTGTGTCCTGGTGTAAAAATAAGAATAAAGTAAAAAAATCCTTATACTCACCTGTCCGTAGATGTCACCCGCTGTAGTCCAGTCCAGCTGACCGCTCACACAGAGGAGCCGGGGAGAATGACTCGCTCCAGCAAGCGCCTCTAATTGGATTGCTGCCTCTTATTTTTAGATATATTGGAGGACTGGTTGTACCTGGGAACAAGTGTCCAGTGTCTAATGCAACCTCATATACTTAGAGCCTTATCTATGCACAATGTCTTGTCACTACACAGGAATCATTGTAATATATCACATGAATATTGAATAAAGTGACATCACAAGACCTACATAATAAGCTGGGATAATATATAAAAGTTTGGACACACCTTCTCATTTAAAGATTTTTCTGTATTTTCATGACTATGAAAGAGTGTGCAAAGCAGTCATCAAAGCAAAAGGTGGCTACTTTGAAGAGCCTAGAATATAAGACATATTTTCAGTTGTTTCACACTTTTTTGTTAAGTATATAATTCCACATGTGTTAATTCATAGTTTTGATGCCTTCAGTCTGAATGTACAATTTTCATAGTCATGAAAATACAGAAAAATCTTTAAATGAGAAGGTGTGTCCAAACTTTTGGTCTGTACTGTATATGATATAATAAAGATGATGATGCCTAATAGTATCACAGCTAATAGCATGAGCAGTAAACATACAGTAGCATTACTGTACAATCATAATGCACACAGTCACGTCACAGTACAGATGTAATGAGAACAGTGATGTTTCTTTACAGGGATGTGACATAATAAACACAGGTATTTCATTTGGATAGAGAACAATCTTTAGGCCTTAGAGCAGGTCACACACAGGAGATAATGGTTGGCTGAAAGAACAGCTTTCTCTCCCCACACCCCAACATGCACGGACACTCGGGTTGTCCAAGGGGGCTCCTGCCAGACACCTGTAGCAGTAGCTTATCTCCCCTGAAAACAAAAAGTCAGTTGTTGACATGCCAACTGCCTGATCGTTTTGATAATTTGATGGAAAAGAGTCGGAAGGCTGCCATACACGTCAGATGGTTGGCTGTTTCCCTGTAATCAGAGGGTTTGGCCAACATTCATCTATTCTGTACCGAGGCCTTCAGCTGCATTTACAGATCTGAGGCCTTTATCTGCATTGAAAGATGAATGAGAGTTTATAAAAACGCTCGTTTCATGATTCTCTTGCTGTGTAAATAGGCAGCAGATCACCCGATGACTGCGTAAAACTCTCGTTCATCAGGTGAAATTATCTTTTGCGCATAAACAGGACTCATGCTGTCGAGAACCATGGCAGCCTATGCACACTGATTTTTTTAGTACCATTCTTCTGAGTGCTGCCATTTTTTGGATTAGATACATCCGGAATTTTCAATGCAAGATACCGTAATACTGCACTCATTCGCTGCACTTTAGTTCAGTCACTTTGTGCACCTCTGAGCACCTTTCAGCTTTGTTTATTCAGCACCATTGTGTTTTACATGGCAATAATTTGTGATTTGGCATCCAGTTTTCTTTCTAAACACTCTGATGACTGCGCAGTAGATCATTTTCATCCATACTGCGCACCTGTGAGCGTGCATCAGCAATGGCTTCATTTAAATGCTGCTGTCACGGATTGACTCATTTTTGTGTCTAAATTTTTTCCTCCACGAAAAGCCATTAACTTTTTATTTTTGCATCAGCCTATGAGTACTTGCTTTTTGCGGGAGGCGTTATAGATCTAAATGGCACCATTCACTTTACAATATAATGTATTGGTAAGATGGCACCCACCTACACCTTACCTGTGATGGATATATATATTACATGTCATTAAAAAGGAGCTGTCATTTGCTTTAGAAAACTTGAGATAAACACCTTGTAAAAGTCCCTGAGTTCCCCTGATGTTCCTCTTTTCCTTTTTGCACTGCATCTACCCATTGCTGATATATTCTCATTGATTGCTTTTGGAGAGCAGCGTCTGGGAGGGATGAAAGAGCAAGTCACCAGAGAAAACTCCATGAAACATCCAGCTAGATTGCAAGCAGAGATTTCACATATTGCGCTTCAAAAGCAACAAATGTAGATATCTCCGCTATGGAGTGTTGCAGAGTAAAGCAGAAAATAGCGCCAGAGTCAGAGAAGCTCAGGGATTTTCACAATGTATATTATTTTGAGCAAGTGACATGTGTTCTTTAATATTCCATCAAGTATAATGGGATCCATCAAGTTTAGTTAGTGTATTTTCTTTCTTTGAAACTACAGTGCTGTGGAAATTAATTGGGACAAAGCATTTTTTAAGTAAAATCGTAAGTTGGTTACCAGTCAGTGATTCAAACCAGTTTTAACTTTTTTGAACAGGTGTGAGTGTACAACCGTGAGTAACAAAATGTGGTTTGACTGGTTTTAGTCAGAAAATAACAGCTAGCTGCCCCCTCAGCTTCAGTTGAGAGCTTGTTCTGTGAGGAGTGGTTTAGTGTACTTTTTCTCCATGCCACAATTCCAAGTGTGTGAAGAAATTCCTGGAAGAAAATAAAGTAAAAGTGCTGGACTGGCCTGGCAATTCACCAGACTTAAATCCTATAGACAATTTGCGGAGCATTGTGAAGAAACCTCTTGGCAAAATGGACTGTACAACCAAAGAACGCATGATAAACATTGCCATACAAATGTGGTTCCATGATGAAGAATTGAAGAATTTATGCAAAAACTTGGTAGAATCAATGCCAAAACGCATTGAAATTCTCATATGTGCTAAAGGAGGACATATTTCTTACTAAAATTAGTATGTAACAGTGCATTATAACATTTTATTATTAAATATTCAAAAATATGATTTTTTTGGCTTTGTCCCAATTAATTTGCACAGCACTGTAGAATTGTATTCATTCCTCACCATAATCTCATCATCACTCTATCTAGCATGGAGCTATCTTCCAGCCTTGAATTGTCCAAGCTATACCTTACCCTCAAACATCTGAAAGTAAACGCCCGCCTCTCTAAAAGTGACCTTCCATGTGATAAGTGACCTAGTAACAGTCCATCGATCCATTTCACTTCTTGGTTAGATGAAACCTTTCACATCAAAGCATAGTTTCATCTTCAGTGAACCTACACATATATAGCTTTGGGGAATATTGGTGCTGTAGCTTGAAGATACATATTAGGAATGTCTGTCTTTGTTCTGATCTGCAGCATTAAAGTTCTCCCTCGGTCACTGTGCCAGCCGGCTCTTGGCATTGCTCTTAATGATATATTATAACAAAGGGAGGGACTATGAGATGAGAGGAGCACTCTCGCTAATAGAGCACATCCACTAAATCAATTGAGTCCAGTGCTGCAATGCACCTTCAGCGAGACGAAGGTTAGAAGCTGTGAGAACAGTTTTCATATTTTATTTTAATTGCTGACCCATGAATTGAGTGTTCACATTTAATAACTTTCTGTATCTATTTGCATAAAGAATAATTAGCAAAGTATGTAAATGTAGCGTGCCACGATGCGAGCACCTTTAATTCTTAATGTATAAAGGAAGGGTCTGCAGTGGCGCTTCATGTCCATTAAGGTAGTATAGAATTATTAAATTCTGTGTCCATCTGGAAGCAGAGATGTTAATGGAGCACTGCGATTGATGATCACTTACTTACAGCTTTGAATTTATTCCCTCCAAAGCTGGCGTCCTAAACAGAATCGGTCATGAAATACATCACTGTCTCTGGGAAATCAATTGAGTAGTGATGGGTTTGCACACAAGACTATAATTTCTTTATTGCTCCGGTGGCCGCTGTCTGGCTGGTGAAGGCAGTCCTCCTTCTTGAGATCAACATGTGGTGTCTGCTGTGACTCCTTATTGTTGGAGAAGGTAACCGACTCCTCTTCATTTGCATCTTTCAAATCCTCCTCTCCAAAATCACCATATCCTTATAGATTCAGGAAACCGCTCATCACACATCCATGCTCCTAACTATTATAGTTTTGGGATCTACTGTTCTTCATGGATGGAAAGAATGAAGCTCATTGGAGCTACTTGTCCTGTAGCTAACAAAGGATGCTGATAGCAGGACAGCTAGGACACGTCCACAGAAAGGAATCCTTATGTAAGTACAATCGTTACTTGTTGCCCCTTATATTCTTAATTCCTATGTATAAAATGGGCATGTATTGTAGTGTGCATCAACGGCTTTGTGATTTTATGCGGCAAAAGATTGCTGACTGGCAGTCAGAGTATCGATCCATGATAAAGTTACTGTTAATGCTGCTCGGTGGAAATTGCCTTCTTGAAGAGATCCATTTATATTAGTAGACTTTTTTTTTACCTCTGTTTCAATTCTCAAGTCGTTATGTAATTATTATTATCTAGGCCTCTACAGTTGTGAAACACAAGAATATTGAGCCTTATTTAATGTTTAATGTTATTTAGTAATAATTGTCTTATGTAAAGAGTATTAGCATGGGTATATTACACTATTAAAAGTGCATTTGTGTTGGATAGGAGTTTTATGTAAGTCCTAAAGAGTATTTACTTTGCTAGCCCTGGTTACATGTGGTACATGCTTTGCTGTGTAACTATTGTGACATAGGGAAGGCATTTCAAGAACTTTTCATCATATAACTAAGAAAAAAACATCAATAAATGTCAACTATAATAATTTTTCGTTAGGGTCAATTTGCATTATATCAGTACTTCTGTTTAGAAAACATTTTCAGTAGTTGGCTTTTGGCATTGTCACACTTCAGAGCTGCAAAGCTTCCTAATTCTGTAGTGAAATGGGGGTAAGGATGTATCTATGCATAAAGCGGTTGTCCACTAATTTTACATTGATGGCCTATCCTTAGGATAGGACATCAATGTCTGATCGGCTGGGGTCCGACACCCAGCACCCCCGCTGATCAGCTGTTATCGGTGGCAGTGGCCACCGGCCTGAAGTGCCTACTTGCGGAGCTTGGCCATCTACTTGTAGTGGCTGCCACGGGGTACTACACCTTAGCCTTATATTCATATCAATAGGAGGTGGATGTGTAGTATTAAGCCCTGGCCACTACAAGTAGACGGCCAGCTCTGCAAGTAAGTACTGCCGGTAACAGCTGATCGGTGTGGTGCCGGGTGTCGGACCCGGCCGATTAGACATTGATGACCTATCCTAAGAATCTGCCATCAATGTAAAAGTAGTGGACAACCTTTTTATAGGGGTTGTCCACTACTTTAACATTGTTTTTTCTGGTCTTAGTATAGATTATCAACCATAAGATTATAACTCACCAGGTAGATGTCTCCACCACTGCCTGTAAAGTTACAGAAATCCAGAAAGCCTGTTGGCCAGAGCAGGCAAGTATGCTTCAAGAAAACAAAAAAAAACAAACAACTGGTATCTTCGTTAACAATTCTTGAATAATTTTTTGATAATCCATTTAAAAAATCATCATAGCAGGACAGCGATACGTGTTGACACTTTTCGACTTAGCTGTCTTAATCGAAATGATTAAGAGACTGCTAAGTCAAAACGCGTTTACATGTATCGCTGTCCTGCTATGATGATTTTTTAAATAGATTATCAATAAAATCATCTAAGCATTTTTAACTGAGATATCAGTTTTTTTTTACTTTCTTGAAGTATAGGTCATCAATGTCTGATCGGTGGGAGTGCGACATTCGGCACCCATGCCGATCAGCTGCTCAGGTGCCGTGGAGGCCGGAACTGCTCGGTTACGGAGCTGCTCCTTTTACTGCTAGTTGCCGAGGCTTGGCATTGCACATATGCCTCCTATTCAAATCAATAGGGGGCGGATGTGCAGTAACTGGCCGTGGCCATTATCAATAGGCAGAGAAGTTCCGGATGGCACCTAAAATTGCTGATTGGCAGGTGTGCCGGGTGTCGCATCCATCGATTAACATTGATGACCTATCCTTAGGATAGTTCATCAATGTCTAAAGTAGTGAACAACCTCTTTAAGGTAGGGTTGCACCTTGCCATTGTTGGACACTTCACAGTAAGGTTTTTTATTATTTGATAAAAGGGGTTACCTGAGCAAAATAAAAATTTGCAAGGGCAGGATATGTAAGAAAATAAGAAACCTATTTATATTCCCGGCATCTACCTGGATCTAGGGCCGGCCGTTCCGTGGTCTGTCCAAAGACAGGAAGCAGTCATGTCACCATTCAACCAGGTGCTGGACCACGGCCGCCTGTGATTGGCTGGTGGAACAGAGACATCACTGCTTGTTGTCTCTACCCAGACCACAGGGCGGCCTGTTCTGGATCCACGTGGGTGCCGGTTTTGAGTATGACGGAGTTTGTTATTTTTGACTTATCAAAAAATGATATGTAGAATGGACTCGAGTAATTTAAATAAGACAGGAGAAAGCCTGTACTTCATGTTCCTGCTGGTACTAGTGTAATGATGTCAAGCAGCCCTTAGAAGGAACTTTTTCTTGTTTTCTATAGGCCACCCCTTTCTAGGTATGGGCATAATTATATGATAGTTTTGTGTTGGCATGGAGGCGTTGCCTAAGAAATGTTCATGAGTCTGGTCAGTCAACTTGACAACTCCTATTGGAGCTGTCATTCCAGCAATATTGGTTGTCACCCTACTTGTGAGCAGAACTCAATTATATTATTTTTTTTGTTACTTTAATATAAAATTATTTTCAGGGTTAAAGTAATGACACATATAGGCGCATACTTTGAAAATTGGTTTTGTCTTAGTTTTTATTGCACAGATATGATGTGAAGAACATGTTGGCTTTAGGTACAGAGATTTTGCTGCACTATTTGTGTAGCTTTATGTAGATGCTGAGTAGCTTAATTTTTAAATCTGTACATCATTTTAATTTGCTTGAGTGCACAGAAAAAAAAGTTCCTAGTCTGGATAAACGGGTGTTCTTGGCTTGGCTTCAGCTATTGATCAGAGGTTATCATAACAAAGCAAATTTCATTACTTGTACAGTAAGTGTAATCACTTTTATTATACAATGGCTACAAAAAGACCAATGATTTGCAGCCGACTGTGTAGTGGTTATAAGATATGCACAGTAGGCGTCAAACTAACACATGGGGGGAAAAATGGGGTTCATAAGCACAAACCAGTAGTTCATTTTTTTTTTAATCAGATAATTTTTACTAAGAATATTACACACTAACGTTTTCACAAAGAAAGATCAGTAGAACAAAGAGATATTCAATGTTACATTGTATCATTATATATTATTGTTATACATAAAATACAATAAAGTTGTCATCATCCTCTAAGGATTCGATTTTTTTTCCATTCAAACAAACTTAATACAACCCTCCAGAGAGGAAGGATAGATAGATAGATTCATACTATTTTTTTATGACCAGTAAATTGTACCTTGATTTTTTCTTTTAACTGCAACTTACTCCAACATCTGTTGGATTCAGTGTATAGATGATTTTCCTTAAATGCCTCCTTAAGTATTTCCATATGTATGGTACTTAAATAAGCACTGTCATCAAAGGTTTTAGCCTCTTAATATATTGCAATCATCATATTATATAACGCTGTGTACAATTGCTCATTTTGCCTTTCTACCCTGTTAATTCTTCTCTTTTCTCTGCTGTATGTAGATACAGGAAGTCTCTTGTCCCTGCATTTATCATTCCCTTCTTCAACTCCTGACCCAGCTGCTGTCTCCTCCTCCCCTGCCAGAGACTTTTGCAGTGACTGATGAGTCATACAGGAAAAATTGACTTACTGTTTCTACATAGAGCTTAGAAGGATTCTGCTAGTCTGTTTTTAATCACATCATGTCATAGATCTAAACAGAAGAATTAGCTGAGTAGAAGGACAAAATGAGCAATTGTAAGTATACAGTGGTGTGAAATAGTGTTTGCCCCTCTTATTCTTTTGCATGTTTGTCACACTTAAATGTTTCAGATCACAAAACAAATGTAAATATTAGACAAAGATAACACAAGTAAACACAGAATGAAGTTTTTAAATTAAGGTCTTTATTATTAAGGAAAAAAGAAATCCAAACCTACAGGGCCTGTGTGAAAACATGATTGCCCACCCCCTTAAAACATAAATTAACTGTGGTTTATCACATTTTTGGGAAGCTTTGAGTTCAATTTCCCTAGCCACACACAGGCCTGATTACTGCCACACCTGTTTTCAATCAAGAAATCACTTAAATAGGACCTGCCTGACAAAGTGAAGTAGACCAAAAGATCCTCAAAAGCTAGACACCATGCTGCGATCCAAAGAAATTCAGGAACAAATGAGAAACACAATAATTGAGATCTATCAGTCTGGAAAAGGTTATAAATCTATTTCTAAAGCTTTGGGACTCCAGCAAACCACAGTGAGAGCAATTATCCATAAATGGAGAAAACATGGAAAGTGGTGAACCTTCCCAGGAGTGGCCGACCGACCAAAATGACCCCAAGAGCACAGTGACAACTCATCCAACAGGTCACAAAAGACCCCACAACAACATCCAAAGAACTGAAGGCCTCACTTGCCTCATTTATGGTGAGTGTTTATGACTCCACCTTAAGAAAGAGACTGGACAAAATTGGCATGCATGGCAGAGTTCCAAGACAAAAAACACTGCTGAGCTAAAAGGACATAAAGGCTCGTCTCAGTTTTGCCAGAAAACATCTTGATGATCGCCAAGACTTTTGGGAGAATACTTTGTGGACTGACAAGACAAAACTTTAACTTTTTGGAAGGTGTATGTCTCATTACATCTGGCATAGCCGTAACACAGCATTTCATAAAAGGAACATCATGCCAACAGTAAAATATATGGTGGTGGTAGTGTGATGGTCTGGGGCTGTTTTGCTGCTTTAGGACCTGGAAGACTTGCGGTGGTAAATGGAACCATGAATTCTGCTGTCTACCAAAATATCCTGAAGAAGAATGACCGGCCATCTGTTCGTGATCTCACTTAGGTTATGCAGCAGAACAATGATCCAAAACACACCAGCAAGTCCACCTCTGGATGGCTTAAGAAAAACAATATTAAGACTTTGGAGTTGTCTAGTCAAAGTCCTGACCTTAAAGGGGTTTTCCCACAAATGAAAGTTGATTTTAATCAGTAGATCTTGGAATAATAATAAGTTCCACAATTGGATGTGTTTAAATAAAACGTTCCTGTGCTGAGATAATCTTATAAATGTTTCCCTGTGTAATGGCTGTGTCTGACCATGCAGGGACATGGTCTGATCATACCGCAGCTCCTGGGCAGGGGAGGAAGCAAAAGACAATATAGACCTTACAGCATGGGATCACAGCTGATTCTTTTTGTGAGGTAAAAAATTTCCCTGCCGGTTTTTGAACAATGTTTTACTTCAAAGAAAGAATCAGCTGTGATCCCCTGCTGTAATGTCTGTATACATATCCTTTGCTTCCTCCCCTGCTCAGGAGCTGTGGTATGATCAGACCATGTTCCGTACATGGTCAGACACAGCCAGTGATTAAAATGAACTTTTGTTCTTGGGAAAACCCCTTTAATCTGATTGAGATGCTGTGGCATGACCTTAATAAGGCAGTTCATGCTCAGAAACCCTCCAATGTGGCTGAATTACAACAGTTTTGCAAAGTGAGTGGGCCAAAAATCCTCCGGAGCGTAGTAAAAGATTCATTGCCAGTTATCTCAAATGCTTGATTGCAGATGTTGCTGCTAAGGGTGGCCAAACCAGTTATTAGGTTTAGGGGGCAATCACTTTTTTCACACAGGACCCTGTAGATTTGGATTTCTTTTTCCCTTAATAATAAAGACCTTCATTTAAAAACTGCATGTTGTGTGTATTGCCGGTGTCACTGCACGCTGCCTCCCTCACCCGGCAGGGATGCTGACTAACTGACCGCCGCGGCCCCCGTCCCGCACTTCCTTCTTCTTTCTCGTCTGTTGCTGTCCCGGGTATGCGCATGGCATGCAGCTCCCCGGGCACTGTGCTTAGGGTGCGTGCGCTCCCTCCTTCTTAAAGGGTCTGCGAGCACACCGTCCTAAAATGTCCGCATCCAATGGCTGGGAGACGCTTACTATTTAAGGCACCACCACCTGCATGGAGGTGCCTGTGCAAAGTCATTAGTTTGTTTCCAAACACGCTTGCTAGTTCTCAGATCCCCAGTGCTTGTATCTCAGTATACCTGTCCTGTATTTCCATGCCAGCCATGCCCATCAGCACTTGCCTGCAAGTGTACCAGTTGTGCCCACCAGCACCAGTCTGCCGGTATCCCAGTCATGCCCGCCAGCACCCACCAGCCAGTATCCCAGTCGTGCCCACCAGCATCCGCCTGTCGGTATTCCAGCCGTGTCCAGCAGCACCTGCTTGCTAGTATACCAGCTTTGCCTGCCAGCACCTGCCTGCCTGTGTGTCAGCCATGGTAGTCTCTATACCTGCTGTGTCTGCCTGTATTTGTCAAGTCTTCCCATTCCTGGCCATTCCAGCCTCCTGTCCCTTGGGGGGTCAGCTGTCGTGCATCCAAGGTCAGTCCTGAAGTAGCACTTGGTTCCGCCCCCTTCGGCTTTCCTCAGATCGCGGTATTGGCAGGTGCCGTGCATCCGAGGTCAGACTTGGTGTAGCACCTAATCACGCCCCTCCAGGCTCTCCTCGATTCACGGCACAGTGGTTCCACCACCCAGTCCGTAACATTGTGTTTACTTGTGTTATCTTTGTCTAACATTTAAATTTGTTTTGTGATGTGACAAACATGCAAAAGAATAAGAAATTAGGAAGGGGGCAAACACTTTTTCACACCACTGTAATATGATGACTGCAATATATTAAGAGGATAAAAATTTTGATGTGAGTACTTCTTAAAAATACCTATTCCTGTGAGCCACACCAGAGAGCTTCTCTTGTTCCGACAGTCCTGACTATCCATGTATTTACATTACCAATCATTAATTTTGAAGCTCCATTTTTCCAGAAGTGGAAATGTTGGGTCAGAGGTGGCATACCCCACTCATAGCAACTGTTCACCAGGTGTAAAAGCCAGAACCTCGAGAATCAGATTATCAGATTAACATTGATTTCTATTTAAAAGAGGCTGTCTTAAGACACACGCCCTTTAATTCCTAATATATATTGATTTAATACCTCTATTTCATGCTAGAATTATTGGCCTGCTATTAGTATCAAGTAATGGATGAACATTAGCACTTTTAAAATCGTACTAAAAAAGTTGACATATGACACCTTGGCGATATGTTTCAAAGTAATAATAATAATCTTTATTTAAATAGCGCAAACATATTCCGCAGCACTTTACAATTCAGAGGTTCATATACAACAGTCATAAGTAACAAAGTTAAAGATAATACAATAATTAAAGCAAAAATAATGATGACCCTGCTCGTAAGAGCTTACAATCTACAAGTAGTACCATGTAAGCACTTTCTGCTCCAATGGCATACATGCCATAGAAGTAGATCAATCATTCAGGTATGGAGCCCTTGAAGAGAGGGAATCCAGCCCTTGTTAGTCCTATCCCTTCTGATATTAGTTATCGAAAAGGGTACCCCATCCTTCAGGTGAGTTGTGTTGTTGGCAAATATGGAAGATGGGGAATTATTCATAGTTTATGGAAAGTAGGGGAAAGAAACACCAGGCCTATCTGTCATGCATAATTTCCCACTGTACCAATTTTGTTTGAAACAATGCTGCCAAAGCAAATTTGGACATGTGGTCCAAAAAAGTGGATGGTGTTCTCGAACACTATAAGGGATGACTTTAAACATGGTTATTTTACAAATTGAAGTGTTGGTCAGAATGGTCATAGAGGGAAAGACCTGGCCACCATAATGGAGATATTTTGATTTGTGTATTAGGCTGTTCTCTCTATTTATGTTTTGCACCTTTTTTATTTTTGACCAGGTCAGACAGTATTCACAAGCCTACATTAATGTCTCTACAAATAATAATTAACATTTGCTACTTGGAACAACTTAAGAGACCTTGAATTAGATGGCAGAACTTGGCCTCCTGGTGTAGACATGTAAGCTATGTGACCTATGGGGCATTTCTAGCTTGTGCAGGTCCTTCTCCACGTCCTGTCCTCATGTCAGCCCAGTGATGATCATAATAATAATCTTTCTATTTATATAGCACCAGCATATTCTGCAGCTCTCCACAATTCAGATAATTTACAGACATTATCGGCATTGTCCCTTTTTGGGCTCACAATCTACATCCCCTATCAGTATGTCTTTGGAGTGTGGGAGGAAACCAGAGGAAACCCATACAAACACGGGGAGAACATACAAACTCCTTGCAGATGTTGTCCTTGGTGTGATTTGAACCCAGGACCCCAGCGCTGCAAAGCTACAGTGCTAACCACTGAGCCACCGTGCTGCCCATTGACAATCATTGACAATCCTCACCGCCACGTTCATGTACTATTTAATTAATTACAAGCCATGAAATGACATGGACTAGACAAGGCTTTATTTGGTAGAATTGATACAGTTAATTGTAAGATTAATGTTGTTTTCCTTTTTTCTGCTCGGGACTTGGATAAAACATCTTCCTATTATTACAGCCTCAACTAAGCGCAATTATTCAACGAAGGATGCTCTGCCACATGCTTTATCACCTTACCTTTATGTATTGTGTTCTAGTGCTATCATTCAGTTGGTTAGTGTTTCTTCTTCAAATGTTTATTTCTCATTTTTTTTGTATACCAAGCACAGAAAAACAATGAGCTTGTTCCAGATTTGTTCTCTTTGTCTCCTGTAATTAAATATTGTATTTTCTCAGGTTGTAGGCAGTCCTGCAGAGAGCTAATCATGTCCTTTCCCTCCCATGGGAGCCAGTTTCCACATTATGAAATCAACTGCTCTGAATAATATGAAGTCTCCATTAATAAGGAACATTTCTAAATTACTTCATATTTTAACAGAGGCAGGAAAAAGTTGTTATTGCAAGCTTTAAAACACAACCACCTCCAACGAGGAGAAATATTGTTCTCATAAATATTCACTGGTCTTTTCCATTTACCTAAACCCAATTACTTTTGTTGTCACTTTTTTTTTTTGTTCTTTGCAAAGATTTCTCTCATCTTCTCAAAAGCTTTTGTAATGAGAGTTGACCGTTACCAATGCCCTTGCTTGGCCAAAGAACATAGGAAGATTGCTGAACAGTAGCAGTACCTTGAGATAAGCTGTTAGACATGATGTTACAATGAGATGAGTGGTAGCCCCATCCCTTCCTCTCAAGGAAGAGTCCTGTGGGCGGTCCTAATCCATGATTGACAGCTTTCTCTTTAACCCCTTCAGGACCCAGCCTATTTTGACCCTAAAGACCTTGGCATTTTTGTCAATTCTGACCAGTGTCCCTTTATGAATTAAAAACTCTGGAACACTTCAACGGATCCTAGCGATTCTGAGATTGTTTTTTCGTGACATATTGGGCTTCATGTTAGTATTAAATTTAGGTCGATAATATTTGCGTTTATTTGTGAAAAAATCAAAAATATGGGAAAAATTTTGAAAATTTTGCAATTTTCAAATTTTGAATTTTTATTCTGCTAAACTAGAGAGTGATGTGACACAAAATAGTTAATAAATAACATTTCCCACATGTCTACTTTACATCAGCACAATTTTGAAAAAAAAAAAAAATTTTTGTAGGAAGTTAGAAGGGTTCAAAGTTCATCAGCAAATTTTCTTTTTTCCAGCAAAATTTGCAAAGCCATTTTTTTTAGTGACCACATCACATTTGAAGTCCCTTTGAGGGGTGTACATGACAGAAAACACCCAAAAGTGACACCATTCCAAAAACTGCACCCCTCAAGCTACTCAAAACTACATTCATGAAGATTATTAACCCTTCAGGTGCATCACAGGAACTAAAGCAAAATGGAAGAAAAAAATGAACATTTTAATTTTTCTAACAAAATTTTTTTTCTAGCCTAAATTTTTTAATTTTCACATGGGTAACAGGGTAAAATGCATCCTAAAATTTGTTGGCCATTTTCTCCTGAGTAAACCAATACCTCATATGTGGTCATAAACCACTGTTTGGGCACACGACAGGGCTCAGAAGGGAAGGAGCGCCATTTCACTTTTTGATTGGAAAATTAGCTCCAAAAGTCAAATTGCGCTCCTTCCCTTCTGAGCCCTGCCATGCGCCCAAACAGTGGTTTATGACCACATATGAGGTATCGGTGTACTCAGGAGAAATTGCCCAACAAATTTTAGGATGCATTTTATCCTGTTACCTATGTGAAAATTAAAAAAAATAGGCTAAAAGAATTTTTTTGTAAAAAAAAAAAAAAGTATTTTTAATTTTTACGGATTAATTTGTGAAGCACCTGGGGGTTCCAAGTGCTCACTATGCATCTAGATAGGTGCCTTGGGGGGTCTAGTTTCCAAAATGGGGTCACTTGTGGGGGAGCTCCAATGTTTAGGCACACAGGGCCTCTCCAAACGCAACATGGTGTCCGCTAACAATTTGAGCCGAAATTGTTAGCGGACACCATGTTGCGTTTAAAGAGCTCCTGTGTGCCTAAACATTGGAGCTCCCCCATAAGTGACCCCATTTTGGAAACTAGACCCCCCAAGGCACCTATCTAGATGCATAGTGAGCACTTGGAACCCCCAGGTGCTTCACAAATTGATTCGTAAAAATGAAAAAGTGGAAAAAAAAATACTTTTTCATTTTTACGGATTAATTTGTGAAGCACCTGGGGGTTCCAAGTGCTCACTATGCATCTAGATAGGTGCCTTGGGGGGTCTAGTTTCCAAAATGGGGTCACTTGTGGGGGAGCTCCAATGTTTAGGCACACAGGGCCTCTCCAAACGCAACATGGTGTCCGCTAACAATTTGAGCCGAAATTGTTAGCGGACACCATGTTGCGTTTAAAGAGCTCCTGTGTGCCTAAACATTGGAGCTCCCCCATAAGTGACCCCATTTTGGAAACTAGACCCCCCAAGGCACCTATCTAGATGCATAGTGAGCACTTGGAACCCCCAGGTGCTTCACAAATTGATTCGTAAAAATGAAAAAGTGGAAAAAAAAATACTTTTTCATTTTTACGGATTAATTTGTGAAGCACCTGGGGGTTCCAAGTGCTCACTATGCATCTAGATAGGTGCCTTGGGGGGTCTAGTTTCCAAAATGGGGTCACTTGTGGGGGAGCTCCAATGTTTTGGCACACAGGGCCTCTCCAAACGCAACATGGTGTCCGCTAACAATTTCGGCTCAAATTGTTAGCGGACACCATGTTGCGTTTAAAGAGCTCCTGTGTGCCTAAACATTGGAGCTCCCCCATAAGTGACCCCATTTTGGAAACTAGACCCCCCAAGGCACCTATCTAGATGCATAGTGAGCACTTGGAACCCCCAGGTGCTTCACAAATTGATTCGTAAAAATGAAAAAGTGGAAAAAAAATACTTTTTCATTTTTACGAATCAATTTGTGAAGCACTTGGGGGTTCCAAGTGCTCACTATGCATCTAGATAGGTGCCTTGGGGGTTCTAGTTTCCAAAATGGGGTGACTTGTGGGGGAGCTCCAATGTTTCGGCACACAGGGGCTGTCCAAACACGACATGGTGTCCGCTAACAAATTGGAACCATGTTGCGTTTGGAGAGCACCTGTGTGTGTAAACATTGGAGCTCCCCCATAAGTGACCCCATTTTGGAAACTAGATCCCCCAAGGCACCTATCTAGATGCATAGTGAGCAGTTGGAACCCCCAGGTGCTTCACAAATTGATTCGTAAAAATGAAAAAGTGGAAAAAAAATACTTTTTCATTTTTACGAATCAATTTGTGAAGCACTTGGGGGTTCCAAGTGCTCACTATGCATCTAGATAGGTGCCTTGGGGGTTCTAGTTTCCAAAATGGGGTGACTTGTGGGGGAGCTCCAATGTTTCGGCACACAGGGGCTGTCCAAACACGACATGGTGTCCGCCAACAAATTGGAACCATGTTGCGTTTGGAGAGCACCTGTGTGTGTAAACATTGGAGCTCCCCCATAAGTGACCCCATTTTGGAAACTAGATCCCCCAAGGCACCTATCTAGATGCATAGTGAGCAGTTGGAACCCCCAGGTGCTTCACAAATTGATTAGTAAAAATGAAAAAGTGGAAAAAAAATACTTTTTCATTTTTACGAATCAATTTGTGAAGCACTTGGGGGTTCCAAGTGCTCACTATGCATCTAGATAGGTGCCTTGGGGGTTCTAGTTTCCAAAATGGGGTGACTTGTGGGGGAGCTCCAATGTTTCGGCACACAGGGGCTGTCCAAACACGACATGGTGTCCGCTAACAAATTGGAACCATGTTGCGTTTGGAGAGCCCCTGTGTGTAAACATTGAAGCTCCCCCACAAGTGACCCTATTTTGGAAACTAGACCCCCCAGGGAACTTATCTAGATGTAGTGTATGTGAGTTTGGTGTGTGGTGTGGTGT
This sequence comes from Phyllobates terribilis, assembly GCF_046119375.1. NCBI lineage: Eukaryota > Metazoa > Chordata > Amphibia > Anura > Dendrobatidae > Phyllobates > Phyllobates terribilis. Next base: position 1,093,401,062 of record NW_027362761.1, read on the forward strand.
ATACACCACACACACACAAACAACCTCACATACACTACAACACACACTCCAACCTGACATAGGTTGGTGTGTGTTGTAGTGTACGTGAGGTTGTTGTGTGTGTGCGTGATGTTATGTATGTCATGCTAGTGTGGGTGAGTTCTGTAGGGAAGGTCAGGATGTGTTTAGTCCGGGGACATGTGATGAATTTTGAAACATTCATTCAAACACAGTCCCGGTTTATCAGGACACGTTTCACATTGGAAACGGGTGACCTTTCTTATCCCCCTTTTATGGCAGACCCGGCACCTTTTTCTTACCGTGACCTCACCAGGAAAATGTTGCCCTGGTACCACACGGGAGACTCGAGTTCCAGGGGTGCTGGGGCCCGCTTCTTCTTCGCTTCTAAAAATCAGGGCCTTTATCACTGCCTCCTGGAAGTTGAGGAAGGTGTTGGTGGTCTGGCCTGCACATCGTGACAGCACGTATGCATTATACAGTGCCATTTGAACGATGTGCACGGCCAGTTTTTTATACCAGACTTTCGCCTTCCTCATCGCACTGTAGGGCTGGAGGACTTGATCAGAAAGATCAACTCCCCCCATGTGCTTGTTGTACCCCAGGGCACAGTCCGGTTTGCGGACCGATGCTGGGGTACCTCTAACGTTGGTGGCCGTGGTGCCGGGACCATGGATTGTGGTCAAGAAAAAGACGTCCCTTTTGTCTTTGTACTTCACCACAACCATGTTGCCGCTACATTGAGCTCGGCTCTCACCCTTTGGGAAAACCTGCTCAATTAGCGTCAAAGGGAGACCCCTCTTGGTTCTGCGCACAGTACCGCAAGCGGCGGTAGCTCTGGCAGAGAGGGACTGAAATAGGGGAATGCTTGTATAAAAGTTATCAACGTATAGATGGTAACCTTTATCAAGCAGTGGGCGGATCAAATCCCACACTATTTTCCCACTTACCTTCAGAGCAGGTGGACATTCTGGGGGCTGAATCCTCGAATCCTTTCCTTCGTAAACTCTAAAGCTGTGAGTGTACCCTGAGGCACTCTCGCACAGCTTGTAGAGCTTTATTCCGTACCTGGCCCTCTTACTGGGCAGGTATTGTCGGAATTGAAGCCTCCCTTTGAAGTGGATGAGGGATTCATCCACAGAAATTTCCCTTTGGGGAACGTACACTTCAGCAAACTTGTTGCTGAAGTGTTCTATGACCGGACGAATTTTGAACAGTCTGTCAAAATTCGGGTCATCGCGGGGAAGGCTGTCCGTGTTATCCCTGAAATGCAAAAATTTGTGAATGACCTCAAATCTTTTGCGGGTCATCACCATTCCGAACACTGGAGTTTGATATAAAATATCGGTACTCCAGTATTGACGGATTTCTGGTTTCTTCACAATCCCCATGTGAAGTACCAGTCCCCAATATTTTAACATTTCTACTGAGTCAACGGGACTCCAAGTAGAAAACATTGAATTTGGGTTTGCAGACAAAAATTGTTGGGCGTAAATGTTAGTCTGCTCCACCATGAGACTGACAATGGCCTCAGAGAAATAGACTTTGAAAAAGTCTATTTCCCTGAGGTTTGCTGTCTCGAACTGGATTCCTGATTGGGGAAGGAAATCAGGAATCCGCGGAGCGTAATTTTCAGGGACGGGGGTCCACACCGGGGCACTGGTGCTAGGTTGGGCTTGACTAGCACCAGGTTGAGGGTTACTTACAGATGGCTGTGGGTCTTCTTCCACGGCCTCCGGACGATGCCTTGACCTCTGACGTCGTCTTGGTGCCGGCTCGGTGTCACTGGAGGAGGAAGAATGAGAGGAATAGAGGAACGTGGGGTCCTCTCCCTCACTATCAGCTTCGGAGGCAATAAATGAATATGCCTCCTCAGCTGAGTACGCCCTAGGGCGGGACGGGCGGGACATTTTGTGTGCTGTGGGGAAAAAAAAAATCTAAACTTTATTATTAGTATGAGTGTACGTGTGTATGTGTGAGTGCTTGGTGTAAATCACGTGTGGAGGCGTACGGGGCGCAGGAGGGGGCGCGCTTAGGCGTACGGGGCGCAGGAGGGGGCGTGCTCAGGCGTACGGGGCGCAGGAGGGGGCGCGCTCAGGCGTACGGGGCGCAGGAGGGGGCGCGCTCAGGCGTACGGGGCGCAGGAGGGGGCGCGCTCAGGCGCACGGGGCGCAGGAGGGGGCGTGCTCAGGCGTACGGGGCGCAGGAGGGGGCGCGCTCAGGCGCACGGGGCGCAGGAGGGGGCGCGCTCGGGCGCACGGGGCGCAGGAGGGGGCGCGCTCAGGCGCACGGGGCGCAGGGGGGGGCTGAGGAGATAGAAGAGCCAACAGCAGCAGGGGGGGTATCACTGGGGCAGAAGGGGCAGAAAGGGGGGCAGGAGCCGGCAGCAGCAAGGGGGGTAGGGGCCGGCAGGCAGTAGCTGGCAGCAGCAGGGGGGGTGATCACTCGGACGGGGGAGGGGGCGGGTGATCACTGGGGGGGTGAGATCACTAGGACTGGGGGATGGTGGGTGAGATCACTAGGACTGGGGGATGATGGTGTGATCCCTGGGACTGGGGGATGGTGGTGTGATCACAGGCACAGGAGATTTACACTGAGTCTGCTGCTGCCTGTGATCACAGTCCACCGGCTGTCAGAAGGAGAGCAGCAGCCGGTGGATGAAGACGTGGGAGAGGGAGGGAGCGGAGGTCGGGGTACAGGTGAGAAATTGGGACTGGGGTGGAAGGGGGGTGGAAGGGGGGTGGAGGAGGGGGTGGGGGGGGAAGTGGGGGCTGGAAATCTGATAAGGGGGGGGGATACTACCGGCAGCGGATCAGCAGCGGAGGCAGCAGCGGGTGCAGGGGGTCGGCGGCAGATCAGCAGCGGTGGCAGCGGCGGGTGCAGAGGATCGGTGGCGGCGATGGAGGTGGCAGACGATCGGCGGCGGGGCAGATGATCTGTGGCAGCAGCGGATCGGCGTGACCAAACTCCTCTGGCTCCACGGAAGGGATGGATCTGGAAAGTTTGGTCAGCCATAGTAAATACACCGCTCGACATCTGATTGGAGCTAGTGTCCATGTGACGCTAGCCCCCAATCAGATCTGGGGGGGTGACACAGAGGTGACACTCCCCCCAGCCAATGGCTGATGCTATAAGCATCAGGCCATGCCCAGAAAGTAAATATTTCACCAATTTCCATTGGTGAAATATTTAATTCATTCCGATTGGCAGTTTCACTAAAAGTGAAAGTGAAACTGCCAATCGGAGGGGTTTTAGGCACGGGGGGGTTAATCCACCCCCTGTGGGGTCAACTACAGGTTGTCTAGTTGCAGTAGCAACTGTGACACCTGAGCGACCCCGCTCGCGGGCGCTGCAGGGGCTCTTTCCCTCCATGTCACACACGCTGTGACATGGGTCGGGAACGAACTGTTTTCCATGTCACAAACGGTGTGACACGGGTCGGGAAGGGGTTAAAATACGTGCAGCGATAGCTATCAATCACTGATTAAAACCATTCACTGGAGCGGAGAACACAGAAAAAGCAGAAATTTCATTGAGTAAAAAACAAGATTTAATGAGTCTTTTTTTTTTTCACAAAACTATATATCAATCTGTTCAGCTCCTCCTGCTCTATAACATGCTGTCAGATTGCACTACATTTCCAAGCTGACAGTTGCCCCTTACCTCAATATCATGTACATGTGGCTGACTGCAGGGTTGATCGCGTGTGGCAAGGGCTCAGGAGCTGACAGATACCGGCTATGTCAAATAACCAGTATCTGTCTCTAATAGCCGCAGCGAGAGATGAGCTCCAATCACTGCTGTTAACCATTGAAATGCCACTTTAATCTCTGACAACAGCATTTAAATGGAACATTGCTTACCGGCCCTCATCGGCGCTCTGTGACATGATCGTGAGGTGCCAATGGGTTATTATGGCTGAGGGCCCCCGTTGCCACCATCTTGGTCCTCCTTGAAGCTGAGATTTAGGCCATGGCCCCATTATCAGTATTTGATCAGTATTCGGTCAATATTTTTTCTCAGGAGTGGGAGCCAAAACCAGGAGTGGGTGATAAATGCAGAATTGGTGACTTGTTTCTATTATACCTTTTCTCTGATTGTTCCTCACCTGCTTTGGTCTCCCACCCCTGAGAAAAATTACTGACCGAATACTGACCAAATACTGATAGTGGGGCCGTGGCCTTATTCTGAGCTTCAAAGGAGACCAAGGTTTACACTATATACTACAATACTGAGGAATTGTAGTATAAACTACAAGTGATTGAACAATCACAGGTTCAAGTCCCTTAAGGGTACTAATAATGTGAAGAAATACAAACCTTTTTTTTAAAAAAAAAAAAAATACTATATTTTAAATCGCCTCCCTTTTCCCCCATTGAAAATAAAGAAATTAAAAATATAAAAAAATACTCTTACTGTATGTGGTAGGTATCACTGTGTTCATAAACGTCTGATCTAGCATAATATAAAATTAATTAACTTGATCTGTAAACGTCATAGCGAGAACAAAAATCAAAGCTGCAAAAATCAGGTTTTTTTGGTCACTTCTCTTCCCTCAAAAAAGATTCAATGAACAGATTAAAATGCCAATAGCCAAAAATAACATCAGTAAAATTGTCAGCACGTCCCAAACAAGCCCTGACCCAGCTCAGTTGATAGAAAAACAAAACTGGTCTTGGAAAATGGCTACACAAACCCCCCAATATTTTTTTACACACAGTTTAACATCCTAAAACTGATGAAAGATCCTCTTTAAGGGGTCATAAAGTCAAGTTAAAGTGAAGCAGTCAACAGGATTTCTCCCAAAACTGCTTATATCCGCATTTTGCTCATGCAAAGACAAGTCCATCCACAGAATTTATCTGCTTTCAGTGAGTGTCGTCCATTTCTTCTGACTTCATCTATATAATACTCTTTTTTTGGAGAGCAATGGTGATGGTGGGGGGAGATGAGGGAGAGCAATGGTGATGGTGGAGGAAGATGAGGGAGAGCTATGGTGATGGGGGAGAGGGAGAGCAATAGTGATGGGGAAGGCGGGGGGAGATATGCATGGCATGGTCATGGAGGAGGTGGGGGGAGATATGAAGGACCGGCTCCAGGTTTTTGTGGGCCCTGGGTGAAAGAGTCTCAGTGGGCCCCTTTAACACATACCATGATTCATGATGCACAGATACTGCCCTCTGGTTGACTGACAGCTTCTTTGCTGTGTGACTTCAAGAAATGTAACTTTCAGTCACGCAGCAGAATGTAGAAAGCACTTCAGCCTCATTTGTATATTGATTCAAACTGTGGTTTCTCGGTAACGGAGAGATGGACTGGCTAGTTAAAGGGAGTCTATAAGCAATATTTCTGAGAAATATTAATGATAAATCAGCGTTTGAATTCATATGCAAATTAGGCTGAAGGGCTATGGTTTATTTGAAACCTCCGTCACTACAGATCTATTCCCTGCCCAGTGCCGCCTCCTCCTGCTTGACTGACAGCTCCATTCTCTGAAATCACACAGCATAGAGGCCGTAATGGAGGAACAGACTGTATAGGTAAAATTTAAAATGTGCACAAGCTCAAGTAGTATTGGAGATTTATACTGTCATAAGGGTGAAAAGCCTATGGTCATTGCCGTTGTTCATCGTACACTACATGCTCAGCACTGCATGTGTCCTTGAATGAAGCTCTTGTAGTAAACAAATCATTAGAATCTATACTATTATCTGTACCTTATTAAGCACCATATTTGTTTACTACCAAGGTCATTGTGGAGCTGGATATGGTAGAGCATTGATAAGTAACATTAATATAGGTTGAAACCTAGAAAAGTCAAACAATATAAATATACCATGGTTGTTCTACTGAAGGATTCCAAATCAATGTAAAAGTCTAGATTGTACATTAGTAAAACAGGAGACTTGAAAGTGGCTGTGGTTAGTAACGGACGCGAAGTGTTAAAGAAAAGGGGCAATGAACACAATCGAAAGTGACACAGGCTTAGTGTGACTGTCAAAATAGGAAATCTGAACAGTAAAAATAAAAAGACTGATAAACAGGAAAGAAAAAACTATGCTAAATTATGTTGTATTTGAAGAAGACCTACCACCTACTAGAAAACATCATGATATGATAAGAATTAAAGCGAACCTGTCACCAGGTTTTTAGCATATGAGATATGGCCACCACCTTTTAGCCCTTATATACAGCATTCTATAAAGTTGTATATATGCTCCCAACCCGGCCTGCAAGACCAGAAACAGAGCTTTTATTATACTCACCTGGGAGGTGGTCCTGTCCAAAGGGCGTCGCTAGTCTTGGTCCGATGCCTCCCTTCTTCTTGCGATGCCGTCCTCCTTTTTTCTTCGTGTGAATGATGCATCTCGTACGTCATCCACACAGTTTACCCGGCATCACGCTCCTGTGCAGACGTACTTCTGTGCCCTGATCAGGGCAGAGTAAAGTATTGCAGTACGCATGCGCCGGGGCTCTTTGACCTTTTCTGGCGCATGTGCACTGCAGTACTTTACTCTGCCCTGATCAGGGCAGAGAAGTACGCCTGCGCAGGAGCGCGATGTCGGGGAGACTGTATAGATGATGTAGAACGTGTCATCCATACGAAGCAAGAAGGAGGACGGCAGTGCAAGAAGAAGGGATGCACCGGACCCAGACGAGTGACGCCCCTTGGACCGGATCGCCCTGCAGGTGAGTATTATAAAACATATTTTTCTTGTCTTGCAGGCCGGGTTGGGGGCTCATATACAGCATTATAGGATGCTGTATATAAGGGCTGAAAGCTGCTGGTCTTATCTCACATGGGACAAACCTGGTGACAGGTTCCATTTAAATTCAAATATACATAATTAGAAAAACTAAAAAAAAATCATGTTTATTTACCACCTCAGCAGTGCCACAGGCTGATCGCCTCCATGCCACGCCGCATTGATGCAGTAATTGATGCAAAAGGAGCCCCGACCGAGTATTGAGGGCATTTACTGAACATACATTTCAGTAGGCCAACATTTCGGATTTTAAAATCATTAATTAAAACATTTTTCAAGCTGTTGTTATAAAGTATTCTAATTTACTCAGTAGTGAGATAATGACTTTTGTGTTTTCATTGGCTGTAAGCCATAATCATCAACATTAACAGAAATAAACACTTGAAATAGATCACTCTGTCTGTAATGACTCTATATAATATATGAGTGTCACTTTTTGTATTGAAGAACTGAAATAAATTAACTTTTTGATGATATTCTAATTTAGTGAGATGCATCTGTATACTCCCCTCCATTGCTGGTGCTGTTCCAGCAGTGTCTGTACTGGTTCTCCCTGAGCTCTTTATAACATTATTTCATACGATCCCTGTGGCCAATCAGCGGCTCTTGACTCTCTCCTATAGCAGAGCATCCTACTTCAAGTGTGGGTGTATGGATTGCGCTCTGACAATGACAATTAAGTGGTGCGGCACCAGTTGGACATGTCTATTTCAATGCCCATTCATCCCGTGATGCAAGTGCGCACGGCAGAGGGGGTGACGATGGTTTGCATGGTCAACTGAAGATCCCCTTCGTCACCACATTAATACTTCTATGAAGCATAGTCTGAATAACAGTATATAAAACAAGTGATCAAATGATCACAGATTTAAGTCCCCTGCAAACACTAAAAAAATAACTGGGAAGTAATTAAAAAAATAGTTTTAAGTAAAATAATAACTATTAATAAACACAAAAGTTTGAATCACCACTCATTTCCTATTCCAAAAATAAAGAAATATAAAAAAATGTACTAATTTGAAATTGCCACGTCTCTAAAAAATTCCAATCAATGAATATATAAAATAATTGAAAAATAGAATTAGATAACTCACAATAAACAGCATAAAGAAAAAAATCGAAATGCAAGCATTGCCATATTACATTCACTGCACTGTCTTCTACAAATAAACAAGCCCTCATGTAGCTACAGTGCCTACAAGTAGTATTCAACCCCCTGCAGATTTAGCTGGTTTGATAAGATGCAAATAAATTAGAGCCTTCAAACTGCAAACGAGAGTAGGTTTTATGAACAGAAGCATAAATCTTACAAACCAAAAAGTTATGTTGCTCAGTTGAATTTTATTAAATTTTAAACATAAAAGTGTGGGTCAATTATTATACAACCCCTATGTTTAATATTTTGTGGAATAACCCTTGTTTGCAATTACAGCTAATAATCGTCTTTTATAAGACCTGATCAGGCCGGCACAGGTCTGTGGAGTTATCTTGGCCCATTCCTCCATGCAGATCTTCTCCAAGTTATCTAGGTTCTTTGGGTGTCTCATGTGGACTTTATTCTTAAGCTCCTTCCACAAGTTTTCAATTGGGTTAAGGTCAGGAGACTGACTAGGCCACTCCAACACCTTGACTTTTTCCCTCTTGAACCAGGCCTTGGTTTTCTTGGCTGTGTGCTTTGGGTCGTTGTCTTGTTGGAAGATGAAATTACGACCCATCTTAAGATCCTTGATGGAGGAGCGGAGGTTCTTGGCCAAAATCTCCAGGTAGGCCGTGCTATCCATCTTCCCATGGATGCGGACCAGATGGCCAGGCCCATTGGCTGAGAAACAGCCCCACAGCATGATGCTGCCACCACCATGCTTGACTGTAGGGATGGTATTCTTGGGGTCGTATGCAGTGCCATCCAGTCTCCAAACGTCACGTGTGTGGTTGGCACCAAAGATCTCGATCTTGGTCTCATCAGACCATAGAACCTTGAACCAGTCTGTCTCAGAGTCCTCCAAGTGATCATGAGCAAACTGTAGACGAGCCTTGACATGACGCTTTGAAAGTAAAGGTACCATACAGGCTCGTCTGGAACGGAGACCATTGCGGTGGAGTACGTTACTTATGGTATTGACTGAAACCAATGTCCCCACTGCCATGAGATCTTCCCGGAGCTCCTTCCTTGTTGTCCTTGGGTTAGCCTTGACTCTTCGGACAAGCCTGGCCTCGGCACGGGAGGACACTTTCAAAGGCTGTCCAGGCCGTGGAAGGCTAACAGTAGTTCCATAAGCCTTCCACTTACGGATGATGCTCCCAACAGTGGAGACAGGTAGGCCCAACTCCTTGGAAAGGGTTTTGTACCCCTTGCCAGCCTTGTGACCCTCCACGATCTTGTCTCTGATGGCCTTGGAATGCTCCTTTGTCTTTCCCATGTTGACCATGTCTGAGTGCTGTTCACAAGTTTGGGGAGGGTCTTAAATAGTCAGAAAAGGCTGGCAAAAGAGATCTTTAATCCACACATGTGAAGCTCATTATTCTTGGTGCCTGAACTACTTCTTAATACTTTAGGGGGACCAAACAGAATTCTTGTGGTTTGAGGGGTTGAATAATAAATGACACTCTGAATTAACTTTTAACGTTTAAAAAAAAAATAAATAAATAACAAAAACAAAATTTGCTGCAGTGCATTTCCCACTTCCAGGCTGATCTACAGTACAAATGCCACAATGCCAAGTTAATTCCGCATGTGTCAACCAGCTAAATCTGCAGGGGGTTGAATACTACTTGTAGGCACTGTATATGAACTGAAAATAAAAATGGTACTGTCTCAGAAAATGGTGATGCAAAACAAATTTTGCTTTTTCATAGTGCTGATATTTTTCTAACCAGTAAATTTTTTAAAAAAGTATCTAAGTTTGATGAGCGTATTAACCTGGAGAATCATGTTGTCAGGCCATTTTTACTACATCCTGAATGCAGGTAAAAACAAAACCCAAAAACAATGGCAGAATTGCATTGTTTTCGAACACCATTTTTCCACACTCGACATTTTTTCCCCCATGTTTTAGTACATTATATAGTAAAATGAATGGTGTCATTCAAAACTACAACTCATCCTGCAAAAAACAAGCCCTCAAATGGAATATGTATATGAAGAAAGGCAAGAAAACTAACTCCCAGTTGGGAAGCTGTCAAAATTAAAAGGGTTATCTATGACTTTGCTTATATTTCCCTATTAGGCTAAGAACTTACAGACATATAGTTGTTAAATACCTGCCTGTTCTTCTTGGCGCTTATCTCTGCCGACTTAGAACGGTTATGGCCCGCTCCTGTTGGCAATTCTGCGGTTTCCAGTGATGTCATGTCAAAAGAGCTGCATCTTCTATTCCCGCTCTTCTCTGTTAACAGGGCATGTCTGCTGATGTCATGCTGATTGACAGCCTGCTCCCTGCTGCCCAACTGTGGGGAGCCAGCTGTCAATCAGCATGACATAGGCCGTGATGCCCCTTCAACAGAGCAGACTGGAAGAGCTGCTCTGATGTGAGGTGATGAAACAGCAGAATTGCCGGCAGGAGCGGTATGTTACAGCGCTGAGCTGGCAGAGATTGGTGCCGGACAGAACTGGCAGGTAGTTAGCAAATACCTGCCTTTAAGTTCTTAGCCCCATAGGGAAAAATTAGAAAAGTCCCGAATAATCCCTTTTAATACTTTTTTCTATCAAACTTTAATATCAAGTGAGAAAACGTTCATTGAGGGTTATACAGCATTTTTTATATGGATGTCACAGTGTGACTGTGGGATAATAGGTGTGCACTAGTGTTGAGCGAACGTGCTCAAATAACGTTTTATCCAAGCATGCTCGGTCTTATCCGAATATCTGAGGCATGCTCTTCTAATGTTTGCCTCCCTGCGGCTGCATGTGTTCCGGCAGTAGACAGGCGCAACATATACAGGGATTTCCTGTTTGTTAGCCAATCCCCACATGTGTTGCGTCTGTCTACCGCTGCAAAACATGCAGCCACAGAGAGTGAAACATATTAGCCAAGCAACCCGAAGATACTCGGATAAGACAGAGAATGCTTGGATAACACGTTATTTGAGCACTTTCGCTCAACACTAGTGTGCACCTATACTGACGCTTAGGATAGGGGTCCCCTAGCTATCCCTGTCCCAGGATTACCCCTGAAGGGGGGGATGCCTGAGCCTCGTTCCTTCCTATGCTCCTAAGTAGCACTAGTCTGTACAGTGTAAGGGTAATCACAAGACAAGACACAGGGAAGAGACTGAAGCACAATCACACAACACTCTCTGAGAAATACACAGGGAATATAAAGTGTACAGCCCAAAAGGCAACAAAGTATTATAAAGACACCTAAGTGAAAAGGAAAGGGTTAACCAAACACCGCTCGCAACAACTTTAGAAACAACAATTAATAACCAGGACATGTCCAACTCTGTGTCAGAGACTTACAGAACGGATACGGAGTACATTCGGAAATGGAAGGAACGGATGGCAGAGGCATACAACATAGCATCCAAAGTGGTAACGCAAGGACAGAGCAAGAGTAAAGAGTACTATGATCGAAAATGTTATGGAGCAGAATTGGCACCGGGAAGCCGGGTGCTAGTCAAGAACGTACGTGAGAAAGGCGGTCCAGGAAAACTTTGTTTGTACTGGGAAGGCAAGGTATATGTGGTCATAAGAGGGAAAGCTGATGACAGCCCAGTGTATGAAATCCGATTGGAAAGGAGGGACAAGGAAACCAGAATAGTCCATCGAAATTTATTACTACCCTGTGATTATCTCCCACCACAGCAAGACTTCCCAGAAGTAGACTGACATCGACCGAGATCGACTAAGGGACCACCACAGATTGAAGCTCCGGAGGTGGATAGTGACCTTGAAAGTTCCGATGGAAAAGAACACACTGTTGTATTTCTCGGACCGGCAAGTAGAGAGATGTACCATCCTCAGGAGAGTGAACTAAGTCCTGAGGCTCCAGAGTTCGTACCAAGGAGTACAGATGAAGTCCAATTCAGATCTGATGATCGAACACCGGTCCCTGAAGAGACCGATCGACACTCAGGAGGAGCGGAATTACCAGACCGTGCGGAAACAGGTGACTCTGGAGAAGTACAGGAACTTACAGAGGCAGCCCCAAGAGCATTGGGAAATAAGGAAGCACGGGAAATAAGTGTGGCGGAAGAAACTCCTGTGACCGAAGAACCTGTGGTATCTTAGGAACAATCCACCAGGAGGATGTCGACTTGAGAAGTGAGGAGGCCCTTGATGCTGATGTATGAGACACTTGGTGAACCGAGTCAAGTGCCAAGGACTGTCGACTGGAAACGGGTATCTCTGCCTGCGGACCGGGTAAGCCCACTTGAGTGGTATTCACTAAGACTAAGCTGAATCCCTACGATGTAGCGGGCTGCCTGTTCCTAGCGAACAGACCCGCCTTAGTCCTCGGCTAGTCTGAACGAAGACCTATAGCATAAAGGGAGGGGTCCCTAAAAGAACTAAGGACTGGGACAAAAAATGAGACACCTAAACAGAGAAGTAGTTGCAGAACACAAAAAGACAAACTGACAAAAGGTACTAGAGGTCCCAGAAGGACCAAGCGAACTTGAAAGAGAAAGGCACAGAAGCACCTGGCTAGAGAAACAGTCAAACACTGAAGTCCAGCACAGCCAAAAGGGCGGAGCTGGAATATAAAGGCAGATGGTCACGTGACCGCAAAACACAAGATGGGAAAAACAAACAGGAGGGTTCTAACAGTACCCCCTCTTTTATGAGGATCCTCCGGATCCTCCAGGCCTATCCGGAAACCTCTTGTGAAAAGCTTTAACAAGCCTAGGAGCAGAGACATCATCCGTCCTTACCCAGGAGTTGTCTTCGGGACCGAAACCCTTCCAGTAGACAAGATACTGTAATCTCCCTCTATGCCATCTAGAATTCAAGATATGAGAAATTTCATATTCGCCGTCTTCCACCACAGGAGGAACTATGACAGTGGCGTCCCTATCAGATACATCAGCCTTTTTCAACAAGGAAATATGAAATACAGGATTAATCTTCCAGGAAGTAGGGACATCCAACCTAACAGCAGACTGGTTAACAACCTGAAGCACTTTAAATGGACCCACAAACTTAGGACCCAGTTTTTTAGAGGGAATCCTCAACCGCAGGTTCTTCGAGGACAGCCAAACCATGTTACCAACAGTAAACAAAACCTCCTTACGTTTCCTGTAAAAATACTTCTTGGACTTCTTGTTGCCTCTTGAAGGTTGCAACGTACAAACTCTCTCCACCAAACTCTCTCCACTGGAAAAATTCTCCTCCTCCGGCACCCCCGACCCCAATTTGGAGAACGAACCAAAAGACGGATGTCTCCCAGTACAACAAAAAAAAGGAGAACACCTAGCAGAGGAGGATGTATGATTGTTAAGAGCAAATTCTGCGAGAGGCAGAAACTCAGACCACACCTCTTGATTGTCCGCCACAAAACAACGCAAAAACTGTTCAACATCCTGGTGCTTTCTCCAGTCTGTCCATTAGACTCAGGATGATAACCAGACGAAAAAGACAAATGGATTCCAAGCCTGTCACAAAAAGCACGCCAAAAGCGAGCCACAAACTGAGGTCCTCTATCAGAAACAATATCCGTGGGAACGCCATGGAGCTTGACAATCTCCTTAACAAGCGCCTTAGCGAGTGTCTTGGCGCAGGGCAACTTAATGAATGGAACCAAATGACACATCTTACTAAAATGGTCCACGACCACCCAGATGACAGTAAAACCCTCGGACACAGGAAGATCAGTAATAAAATCCATTGTGAGATGCATCCAAGGCTCACTAGGAACCTCCAGAGGGCAAAGCAACCTCGCAGCAGGAGTATGTGAAGCCTTTCACCTAGCACACTCAGTACATTGACGCACCCACTTGAAGACTTCCTTCTGCCATCCAGGCCACCAAAAACTGCGACTGATAAGTCTCTTAGTCTCCGAAATTCCTGGATAACCTGCCAATCGAGACTCATGACACTCCACAAACAAATCTCTCCTAAAGGCTTTAGGCACGAACAACCTCCCATGGGGAGTGTTAGATGGAGCATCATCTTGAGCTTTCAGAATCCCATTCTGCAACACGGAGTCCAATGCCGCCGCCACCACAACTCCTTTCTGTAAAATGCTCGCCTCCTCCTCGGCACCGAGCGTAGAGAAGCTGCGAGATAAAGCATTAGCTTTAACATTCTTAGTACCAGGGATATAGGTAACAGAAAAATGAAACCGAGAAAAAAAGAGTGCCCACCTAGCTTGACGGGCATTCAAGCGCTTGGCAGCATCCAGATAGATCAAATTCTTATGATCTGTGAAAACCTGAATAGGAAATCTAGCGCCTTCCAAAAAATGACGCCAATGTTCAAACGGAAGTTTAATAGCCAGCAACTCCCGATTTCCAACATCATAATTCAGTTCGGTTTCCGAATTTTTTTTTTGAAAAGAAAGCACAGGGATGTACTCCACCCTTGTTCTCCTGAGACAAAACTGCTCCGACCCCCACCGATGAAGCATCGACCTCGACCAAAAAAGGCTTGGTCTCATCAGGCTGCATAAGGATAGGGAAAGAACTGAACCTTTCTTTGAGATACTCAAACGCTTCAATGGCCTCAGTAGTCCACTGGGCTGTATTCGCACCTTTCCTGGTGAGATCGGTTAGAGGTTTAACAATTACAGAAAAATTCTTAATGAATTTCCTGTAATAATTGGCAAAACTCAAAAATCTCTGAATAGATTTCTAACCAATAGGGCTAGGCCATTCCTGCACAGCCTGAACCTTCACAGGGTCCATTTCAAAGCCCTCGCTGGAGACAATGTAGCCCAAAAAACTAATTTTCCTCACAGCGAACTCGCATTTCTCCAGCTTAGCAAAGAGTGAATTATCACTCAATAACTGCAAAACTTCACGTACACTCTGCCAATGGTACTCCAGATCTGGTGAATAAATCAAAATGTCATCCAAATACACAACCACATTCTTACCAATCAAAGGTCTCAGGATGTCATTAATAAGGTTCTGAATAAATGCAGGTGCATTGGTAAGACCAAAAGGCATCACCAGATTCTCAAAATGACCTACCGGAGTGTTAAAAGCAGTTTTCCATCCATCACCCTCCTTCACTCGTAACAAATTGTATGCCCCCCGGAGATCAATTTTAGAGAACCACTTGGCCCCCGCTAACTTGTTAAGCAAGTCAGGAATTAACAGCAATGGGTAGGAATTGCGTACGGTAATCTTATTAATTTCACGAAAATCCAGACATGGACGTACACCCTCATCCTTTTTTTTTAACAAAGAAAAATCCAACTGCCACAGGCGACTTAGAAGGTCTAATGTGACCAGCAGCCAGGCTAGTCTGTAGGTACTCCTCCAAGGCCTTTCTTTCAGGGATAGTCAGATTAAACAAGCGACTCTTGGGAAGAGTAACTCCTGAAACAAACTCAATGGCGCAATCATAGTCCCTATGAGGAGGTAAAACTTGCGACTCCTCCTCCGAAAAAAAACCTCCAAAAATCTTGAATAGGTACAGGTAATTCCCCTTTTTCCACCGCCGCAATGCGACCATTACAACATTTATCATAGGGCGGCACGGTGGTGCAGTGGTTAGCACTGCAGCCTTGCAGCGCTGGGGTCCTGGGTTCAAATCCCACCAAGGGCAACATCTGCAAGGAGTTTGTATGTTCTCCCCGTGTTTGCATGGGTTTCCTCCGGGTTCTCCGGTTTCCTCCCACACTCCAAAGACATACTGATAGTGAATCTAGATTGTGAGCCCTGATGGGGACAGCGACAATAATGTATGTAAAACACTGCGGAATATGTTAGCGCTATATAAAAATAAAGATTATTATTATTATCATAGCACTTCGGACTCCAAGACTTAATCACATTAGTAGACCAGTCCAGTAAAGGATTGCAGTTTTAACCAAGGCAATCCTAGAACAACCGGAGCTGGTAAATTATCTTTATCTTTATTATTATTATCATAGCACTTCGGACTCCAAGACTTAATCACATTAGTAGACCAGTCCAGTAAAGGATTGCAGTTTTAACCAAGGCAATCCTAGAACAACCGGAGCTGGTAAATTATCTAAAACAACCAAGTCCAAAATTTCTTGGTGAACTCCATTGATAGTGAGGGGAAATGCAGCAACCTTGTGAGTAATACATTTCAAGGGAGTGTTATCAATTGCAATCACAGAAATAGGTGATGACAAAGGTTTGGATTTCAATTTAAGGTTTTCCAAAGTGTTAAACCACAATCCACAAATACCTGAAATTCAATAAAATATCCCTGCAAAGTAGTACTCCCAGAAAGAAATACTCCTGTAGAGCATAAACAAGCTATACAGGCGTAACTGTCCTTTTTTTTTCTTTACTTAAATGAAGGTCACAATACTTAATCAAATGGTCAGCTTTACCACAATAAAGACACAATCCCTCGGCGAATTTCCGGTCTCTTTCCTGAGAGCGGAGTGACATCGCCCCAACCTCCATCGGTTCTCCGCCATCTGAGCAGATTTTCTGGGGACTAGGAACTGACATTAAAGGAGTCTTTACCTCATTCAGCCTGAACCTCAGCCTCCTGTCCACACGAACAGCTAATTGCATGGCATCCTGCAAAATCTCAGGTGCAGGGAATGCAATTAGCAGATCCTTAACCCTTTCACTCAGACCAGCAAGAAATAAACATTTCTGTGCAGGATCATTCCATTTAACTTCTGAGGCCCATCTCCTGAAGTGTGTGCAATAATTTTCAACATCACCTGATTCAAACGCCTGAGTTCTGCCTCAGCAGATGAGAGTCGATCAGGATCGTCATATAATAGCCCCATAGCAGAAAAAAATTCTTCAACAGACCTTAAACACGGATCAGTAGGTTGGAGAGAAAAGGCCCACCCCTGTGGTTCATTGCGCAAAAGTGACATAATAAAACCAATGCGCTGTGATTCATTCCCAGAGGACCTTGGTCTCAAACGAAAATATAACAAACAAGCATTTTTAAAGGAAAAAAAATCTTGCTGTTTACCATAAAAAACATCAGGCAGTCCTACCTTGGGTTCGACAAAATGCGCTCCAGAACAGCTACTCACGTGTTGCTGAAGCTCGGTCACCTCCAGAGACGATCCCTGCAGGCGTTGAGCCAAATCCTGGACGGAAACCATACTGATCCCCGAATTTCTTTCCTTTTATATTTTTGGGCTGGACTTACTGTTATGATCTGCAACATGAACTAAGGAAAGATAGGGGAAGGCTGTCCCTACAGTAAGACTAAGCTGAATCCCTACGATGTAGCGGGCTGCCTGTTCCTAACGAACAGACCCACCTTATTCCTCGGCTAGTCTGAACGAAGACCTATAGCACAAAGGGAGGGGTCCCTAAAGGAACTAAGGACTGGGACAAAAAATGGGACACCTCCTAAACAGAGAAGTAGTTGCAGAGGTCTCAGAAGGACCAAGCGAACTTGACAGAGAAAGGCACAGAAGTACCTGGCTAGAGAAACAGTCAAACACTGAAGTCCAGCACAGCCAAAAGGGCGGAGCTGGAATATAAAGGCAGATAGTCACGTGACCGCAAAACACAAGATGGAAAAAACAAACAGGAGGGTTCTAACACTAGAGAGAGAGAGAGAGAGCTGGTTGAAGATGTACAAAAAGCTCCAGTTGAAGAGATGCTGATTGTTTTAATTGTGTTAATTTTATTTCTTACAGGCGTCCTACAAGAAAAAGATAAGAATAGGTTGTTTCAATGTTTGTGAACGTTATACAAATTTGACAATGCCAATTTGTATATAAAGCTATCCAACTTTCACCACTGTCTCAGAATTGGTCAGATTGACCAATTAAGACGAATGTCGAGGACAACATTCAAAAAGGAGGGAAGAGTGTAACATGCAGAAGTAGTGCTGTTGCTTTAAAAGCATTCAGCAACTATTAGAAGTAACACTAGCACAGGAGTCAGGAAAAGTTGTGCTCCAGAAGCATCCAGCAACTAGAGGGGTTAACACAGTCACAGGAGACGGGGAGTGTTTTAGCAGAGCCCCAGGGGGATTGTGGGGAAGTTGTCTGGCTGGAGCCGAAGAGAAAGGTGGCTTATGATCTGTATGTCACAGAAGGCAAGGGAACAGAATTCAGATCAGGATGGAAGCTAAACAAAGGTCAGTTAGGCTCCCTGAGCTAACAGTGTGGAGTATTGTCGACCAGGAAGATAAGGACTGGAAGGAATCCTGTTATAGGGATCATCTCCCTCATCAAACCCCCCCCCCTCCATCTCCACGCAGGATAAAGAATGCTGTGTACAATTGAGTCCTTGTGAAGGAAAAGCCTGTGGTTGTGCATGTGACTCGCCCCCTGGGCCTGTGCTGGGAACCCGGAACCGGGCCTGTTGTAGGATGCTGGGGGTTGTAGTCTCCGTGTGGCGGTGACCTGGTCCGTGGCTCAGGGTGGTCAAACCAGTGGCAGTCTATTGGTATTGTAATTGTCCGACTACGCCACCCGTGGATTGCGGTCAGTGGGGACCGCCGCTGCTCTGCAGACCGCTGAGACTGATGTTATATGCGCAGCCAAGAATGGGATGACTCCCGACGGGAGAAGTATTGCCTCAGGGCAGCTAGAGTGAATGATGGTGGGAGCGTCCCAGTACTAATGGTGCTGGTGTGGCGATGAAACACAGAGACGTGTGCTTGCAGTTCAGGGTCTTTACTGATGTTATAAGACAGACCCTCCCGGGAGTACTGGCTAGTATAAGGGGCCTGGTCAGTCTGTGAGCAAGCAGGATCTCCTCTGGCCAGGCGGAGTTGTAGGTCTCCCCGTCTATCTGCACTCTTCCTGGCTACCTTGCTTTAAGCGGTTACAAGTAGCCCACGTCCCTGAGTATACCGTGTGGTGCTCACCCGTATGGCTGGTGACTTGGGGCCTTCTGTTAGCCTCCGCTCGTGGATGGCGGTGCTGGTCCCATCTTTGTGACTGAGCCTCCGGGCTTCTATGGCCAGAGGACCTGGAATCCCCTGCCGGCTGGTTTCTGCTGCTGGGTGTACATCAGTCCCCACAGCCTCGGACTCCGGTGTCCGGTTACTAAGTTGCTCTGCCAGGGCGAGCTATATCTCTGCTTCCAGCCCCTGGTCTAATGCTCCTGCTTCTACAGAGCTCCTAGTTCTTGCTTTCCCTGTGTCTGCTGTCCTCCAGACCAGACTGCGTCTCTGTCTGGCACTTCACTCACTAATCCCGCCCCAGACCCAGTTTATAAGGGCAGATTCCTCCCCTCCCAGGTCTGGGTGGGCCGTGTTGCATGCTTAGGGCTCCTGACCAGAGAAACCTCCCACTTGCTCTCAGACATAATATTTCTATTACTGTGGCAACCAGACCCCTGGGGTGCCACATTCCCCCCTAGTAAATTTTAGTACTCCGGGACTAAACACATTTTTTTTAAAGAAACATAAATGCAGGGTATAACAATAACAAGACAACATATTTACAAGAAACTTTAGTCTGTAGAGGTCACGGCGTGTCCGTAACCTGGTGTCCATATCACCCAAGGTGAAGTTTTAAGCGAAGTAGGGGACCTGTCCAAAACAAACCTCTTGCGTTGGCCTTGGGCGTGGCTGCAAGGCTGGAGCTAGCTACTTTGGGCCGCAAGGAGGCCACGCCAGACAGGTTTTCTCTTCCGCGGCCGTCTTCGCAAGAGGCACCAAGGTGCAACTGTCTACAAAACTGTTTCGGTTATCCAGCGTCCATAACCTGTTAGTCCAAATAAATCTGCAGGGTAACTGAGGAACATAATTAGTAACAGGCAACAACAAGAACCATAAACAGTTAACAGATAAATTCACAGTGCATTAGTTATATTCTCCAGCGAGCGGGCATCTGACCTCTAGTGACCCTAGTGGACCTACGGAGCTCACTAACTGGTTCTGCACTACAGGGTGTAGGAGATGTTGTGGGTAAGCTGGGCAGCTGTCTGCGCACTCTTTGGCTCACTAGGGGCACGGCAGGCTCACTACTAGCAGAGGGTTGATCCTCCAGGACTGCTGGTGTGGACTCTTCTGCCTCTTGGGCCGGCTGCTCTTCCAGCTCTACCGGTTCCTCTGTAGGCACTTGCGGGGCTGGCTGGAGAAAGGTGAGGACGGGTACCACGACAGCGCCGTTTACTTGTGTCCAAGACCGGGGGAAGTCTCCGAGTACGGTACTGATCATTTCTTCCCTTTCCTCTGCGGGTTGAGGGTTTTCTTGATCTTCTTCAGCGCTTTGCAGCTGCTCGGGACACTTCTTCAGGTGGTCTCTGGAGACAATGGCTGTGGTTTCTCCTCCATCCTTACTGATTACGCAGATTTTTGGGTTCTCATGGCTTGAGGGCAGTACGGTGTACGGGTCCTTCTCCCACTGGTCATCCAACTTGTGGAGCCGCCTCTTCCTCTTCAAGACCTGCTCTCCAGGTACCAGGGGAACAGCGGGAGCATACTGGTTATAAGCCTTCTCTAGCTTGAGACAGACTTCGCTCGACACTCTCCTGTACTTTCCGATACTGCTGCTGCCGTTCTGTATCCCAGTCTGCCTCTGGCGAGGTGTCCTCAGGTGTCAGGACTCCCATATCCAGGTCAATAGGCAGCTTACCAGGTCTTGCTCTCATTAGGTAAGCCGGGGTACAGTTGGTGGAACCTACAGGGATGTGGTTATACAGGTCCACCAGATCGGGCAGTTTCTCAGGCCACAGACTGCGTTCTTCCAGGGGCAATGTTTTTAGCAGATCTATCACCACCTGGTTCATCTTCTCGCAGAGTCCATTGGTTTGAGGGTGATGGGGCGTTGTTCTTATCTTCTTGCAGCCATACAGGTTGCAGAACTCCTGGAAGACCTCCGCTTCGAAGGCTGGTCCTTGGTCTGTCAACACTTGGTCCGTGTACCCGTGTGGGCGGCAGAAGTGCTGCTGGAAGGCTCTAGCTGCTGTTTGAGCCGTTAAGTCCTTGACCGGGACCACCGCCAGGAACCGGGAGTAATGATCTACGATTGTGAGGGCGTAGACATACCCAGATCTGCTTGGAGCCAGTTTCACATGGTCCAGGGCTACCAGTTCCAGTGGCTGTCTGGTGGTGATGGGCTGTAGGGGAGTCTTCTGGCTGGCACGATCCTTTCTTCTTAGGTTGCACGGGCCACAGTCTTTGCACCATCTCTCAATGGCTCCTCTCATGCCCACTCAGTAGAACCGTTCACGCAACAAGAACTCCAGCTTCTTCCACCCAAAATGTCCTGCTCCGTTGTGGTATGCCTCCAGAACCATAGCCGCGTCTCGTCTTGGGACCACTACCTGCCAGGTCAACTCATGTGTTCGAGAGTTAACCATTCTCCGGCACAGCTCCTCCCTGTAGAGTAACAGCTTACTTTTCTCCTTCCACAGTTGCTTGGTCTCCTCCGGAGCGTCTGGGTCAAGACTTGCATCGGCCTGGGTCAGCATTTCCTTCACCAAACGGACTGCGGGATCACTGTCTTGCGTCTCCGCCCAGTTGTAGTGGGGCAAGGGATTGAACGTCACGGAGCGCCTGTCCTTCACACGGTGGGAATACAGGGTAATCCCATGATGGTGGAACACAGGGAGCTCGACTTCTTCCAGATCTTCTGGATCTTCCCCTACGTCCGGTAGGTTTGGCATTCTAGACAGGGCATCCGCGTTGGCATTTGAGCGTCCCGCCCGGTATTTGATGGTGAATTCAAAGTTGGACAGGCGGGCCATCCATCTCTGCTCCAGAGCACCGAGCGTTGCAGTGTCCAGGTGTGTCAACGGATTGTTATCCGTGTACACGGTGAACTTGGAAGAGGCAAGGTAATGCTTGAAACGTTCGGTCACTGCCCACACCACTGCCAGGAACTCTAGCTTGAATGAGCTATAATTCTCAGGGTTTCTCTCCGTGGGCCGTAGCTTTCGGCTGACGTAAGCGATTACCCGTTCTTTCCCCTGCTGGATCTGGGACAGTACGGCTTCTAGCCCGATGTTGCTTGCGTCCGTGTGGAGGATAAAGGGCTGGCTCTAGTCTGGATATGCCAGGATTTCATCCCCCGTGAGGGCCATCTTCAGCTGGCAGAAGGACTCCTCTTCCAGCTTTTCCCACCTGAAGGGCGGCTTCTGGTTTTTGGCTTTCCGAGATTGACCTATCAGGAGGTCCTGCATAGGGGCTGCCATTCTGGTGAAACCGGGAATGAATCTTCGGTAGTAGCCTACCAACCCGAGGAACTGCCGCACTCCCTTTATGCTGGAGGGTCTTGGCCAGTCCGTAATCACGGTGATCTTATCAGGGTCGGGAGCCACTCCGTCAGCACTCACCACGTGTCCCAGGTACTGCACCTTTGGTTTCAGGAGGTGACACTTGGAGGGTTTCACCTTTAGGCCGTAGTTTGCCAGAGCTTCAAACACTTCTGCCAGGTGTTTCAGGTGGTCTTCGTAGGTCTTGGAATAGACGATGACATCGTCCAGGTATAACAGGACCGTCTCGAAGTTCCGATGTCCCAGACAGCATTCCATCAACCGTTGGAAGGTTTCTGGTGCGTTGCCGAGCCCGAACGGCATACAGTTAAATTCGCTGAGACCCATCGGGGTGGTGAATGCGGTCTTCTCCCGGTCCGCCTCTGCTACAGGAACCTGCCAGTACCCGCTAGTGAGATCCAAAGTAGAGAAGAAGTTAGCAGATTTTAATGCAGCTAAGGACTCTTCTATCCTTGGTAACGGGTACGCATCTTTGTGTGTGATACGGTTGACCTTCCTGTAGTCTACACACATTCTCATGGTGTTGTCTTTCTTTTTCACCAAGACTAGTGGAGCTGCCCAGGGGCTACAGCTGTCCCTGATTACCCCAGCCTCCTTCATGTCTCTTAGCATCCCCTTGGCGTGTTGATAGTGTGCAGGGGGTACGGGTCGGTATCTCTCCTTTATTGGAGGATGGTTGTTAGAACCTTGCTGTTAGGTTTTTTTTCCTTTGCTGGTCACATGACCTTGTTGGCCTATTTAATCCTGCTCCGCCCTTCTGGCTTTGCTGGACTTCATTGTATATCTACTTTCTAGCTAGCCTGTGCTCTGTATCTAACTCTGTTAGTTTGCTTGGTCTACGGACCTCTATGTTCTATCTATTTTGTTTGTTCGTCTGTCTGCTACTATTTCTGTTAGGAGGTGTCCCATATTCCTCCCAGTCCTTAGTACTTGTAGGGATTCCCTCCCCACATCTATAGGTCTCCGTACAGACTAGATTAGGACTTTAGCAGGTCTGATCGCAGGATCAGGTTCCCTGTTACATCGTAGGGATTCAGCTGAGTCCTATAGTAGGGACAGATCTCCTCTCTTTCCTTAGCTTTGGTAGCAGAACATAACAGTAAGTCCAGCCTGCAAATTCTCTAAGGAAAGATTTTTTTTTTTTTTTTGTTCCATCATGGTGTCGGTTCAGGATTTGGCTAAACACCTGCAGGGACTCTCTCTGGAAGTGGCCGAGCTCCGTCAGCACGTGAGTAACTGTCCTGGAGCATATTTCTTGGAGCCTAAGGTATGTTTGCCGGATTTATTTTTTGGTGAACATCGAGAATTTTTTTCATTTAAAAATGCTTGCTTATTGTATTTTCGTTTGAGACCCAAGTCCTCTGGGGATGAATCCCAGCGCGTAGGGTTCATAATGTCACTTTTGCGCAAAGAGCCTCAGGAGTGGGCCTTTTCTTTGCAACCTAGTGATACATGCTTCAGATCAGTGGATAGTTTTTTTTTCTGCTTTAGGATTATTATATGATGATCCTGACCGTGTGGCATCAGCTGAGACTGAGTTGAGACGTTTAAAACAAGGATCAGGTAATGTCGAAAAATATTGTACTCATTTTCGTCGTTGGTCCACTCAAACAGGGTGGAACGATTCTGCTCTGAAAAGTCTATTTCTTGCTGGGCTCAGTGAAAGGGTTAAAGACCTGCTAATTGCTTATCCTACACCTGAGGATTTGCAACAGGCTATGCAATTAGCTATACGGGTGGATAGAAGACTGCGTGCTAGGGTTAATGAGAGCAAATCCTCTGCTATGTCAGTTTCTGGTTATGATAATGTGTGTACTAACAGTGGTGAACCGATGGAGATTGGATCGGTGGCACCTCGCTCTCAAGAAAAAGACCGTCGTTTTTCAGAAGGCTTGTGTTTCTATTGCGGAAAATCTGGTCATTTGATTAAAGGCTGTGAGCTTCGTATGAAGAAAGAAAAAAAAATGGTCAGTCACGCCCGTATTGCCTGTTTAAATTCCAAGGGTATATTTTTAGCTGCTTCCACGATTGCTCAGGAAAAATTAATGGAATTTCGGGTGTTTGTTGATTGCGGGTCTACACTGAATGTAATTGATGGGGGATTCGTGGAAAAACTCAATTTAAAACCTGAACCTTTATCATCCCCCATTGCTGTGGTTTCTGTGGATGGCTCCCCTTTGAAGAATATTACTCTCAAGGTCAGTGAATTTCCTCTCACTATTAATGGTGTTCACCATGAGAAATTGGATTTGGTAGTGTTGAATAACTTGCCTTCTCCAGTAATATTGGGTTTGCCCTGGTTAAAATTTCACAATCCTGTACTGGATTGGTCTACCAGTGAAATTAAATCCTGGAGCCATAAATGTTATGACAAGTGTTGTAACGGGCGTATTGCAGCTTTGGATAGGGGAGAATTGCCTGTTCCTATTCAGGATTTTTGGAGAGTTTTTTCTGAGAAGGAATCGCAGGTTTTGCCTCCCCATAGAGACTATGATTGTTCTATTGAATTTGTCCCTGGAGCGACTCTTCCTAAAAGTCGTTTATTTAACCTTACTATTCCTGAGAGGAAGGCTTTGGAGGAATACATACAGACAAGTTTGGCCGCCGGTCACATTAGGCCCTCTAAGTCTCCTGTGGCGGTTGGATTTTTTTTTGTAAAAAAAAAGGACGGCGGTTTACGTCCTTGTCTGGATTTTCGTGAGATTAACAAAATTACGGTACGCAATCCTTACCCACTGCCATTGATTCCTGATCTGTTTAACCAGTTATTGGGGGCCAAGTGGTTCTCTAAAATTGACCTTAAGGGGGCATACAATCTGTTGCGCATGAAGGAGGGTGATGAATGGAAGACTGCTTTTAACACTCCTGTGGGTCATTTTGAGAATCTGGTTATGCCTTTTGGTCTTACTAATGCTCCTGCATTTTTTCAGAATCTGATTAATGACATCCTTAGACCTTTGATCGGTAAAAATGTGGTTGTGTATTTGGATGACATTTTGATTTATTCGCCAGATCTGGAGTCTCATTGGCAGAGCGTGCGTGAGGTATTACAGTTATTGATGGACAATTCGCTTTTTGCTAAGCTGGAGAAATGTGAGTTCGCTGTACAGAGAATTAGTTTTTTGGGCTACATTATCTCCAGCAAAGGTTTTGAGATGGATCCGGTTAAGGTTCAGGCTGTGCAGGAATGGCCTAGGCCTATTGGTTTGAAATCGATACAGAGGTTTTTGGGTTTCGCCAATTACTACAGAAAATTCATAAAAATTTTTTCTAGTATTGTCAAACCTCTGACTGATCTCACCAGGAAAGGTGCTGATGCGGTTCAGTGGTCTTCTGAGGCCATTGAAGCTTTTGTGTATCTCAAGGAGAGGTTCACCTCTGCTCCCATCCTTATGCAGCCTGATGTTACTAGGCCGTTTTTGGTTGAGGTTGATGCTTCCTCTGTGGGGGTTGGCGCAGTATTGTCTCAGGATAACGGGGATGGATTACATCCCTGTGCCTTTTTTTCAAAAAAATTTTCGGAGACTGAACTGAATTACGATATTGGTAATCGGGAATTATTGGCTATTAAACTCGCATTTGAACACTGGCGCCACTTCTTGGAAGGCGCGGAATTTCCCGTTCAGGTTCTTACGGATCATAAAAATCTGATATATCTTGATGCTGCCAAGCGCCTGAATGCCCGTCAGGCTAGGTGGGCACTGTTTTTCTCGCGGTTTAATTTCTCCGTTACTTACATCCCTGGTACTAAGAATGTTAAGGCGGATGCCTTGTCTCGCAGTTTTTCTCCCATAGTCGGTGCTGAGAAAGAGGAAAACATTTTACAAGAAGGTGTTGTGATAGCTGCTTTAGACTCCGTTTTGGAAGATGAGATTCTTAAAGCTCAGGAGAATGCCCCATCTAACACTCCTCATGGGAGGTTGTTTGTGCCTGGGACCTTTAGGAGAGATTTGTTTGTTGAGTGTCACGAATCTCGGTTGGCAGGTCATCCCGGAATCTCTGAGACCAAGAGACTGGTGGGTCGCAGTTTTTGGTGGCCTGGATGGCAGAAGGAAGTCATTAAGTGGGTGCGCCAATGTACTATATGTGCTAGATCTAAGTCCTCACATACTCCTGCTGCGGGGTTGCTTTGTCCTTTGGAGGTCCCCAGTGCTCCTTGGACACATTTGGCTATGGACTTTATAACTGACCTTCCCCCCTCTGAGGGTTTTACTGTCATCTGGGTGGTCGTGGACCGTTTTAGCAAGATGTGTCACTTGGTTCCCTTCGTCAAACTGCCCTGCGCTAAAACTCTCGCTAAGGCCTTTGTCAAGGAAATTGTCAGACTTCATGGCGTTCCTACTGACATTGTTTCTGATAGGGGTCCTCAGTTCGTGGCTCGTTTTTGGCGTGCCTTTTGTGACAGGTTGGGAATTCATTTGTCGTTTTCGTCCGGATATCATCCTGAATCTAATGGCCAGACAGAAAGGAAAAACCAGGATGTTGAGCAGTTCTTGCGTTGTTTTGTGGCAGACAATCAAGAGGGGTGGTCTGAGTTTCTGCCACTTGCCGAATTTGCTCTGAACAATCATACATCTTCTTCTGCTGGTTGTTCGCCTTTTTTTTGTTGTTCTGGGAGACATCCGTCGTTTGGGTCGTTCTCCAAGTTGGGATCTGCCGTGCCTGAGGAGGAGAATTTTTCCGGTGATTTGGAAAGAGTTTGGACGGATGTGCGTGGTAATCTTCAGGAGGCCAACAGAAAATCTAAAGACTACTTTGATAGGAAACGACAGGAGGTTTTGTTCGCTGTTGGTGACATGGTTTGGTTGTCCTCTAGGAATCTGCGGTTGAGGATTCCTTCTAAGAAATTGGGTCCCAAGTTTGTAGGGCCCTTTAAGGTGCTTCAGGTTGTCAACCAATCTGCTGTTAGGTTGGAGGTTCCTACCTCCTGGAGAATTAATCCGGTCTTTCATGTCTCTCTGTTAAAAAAAGCTGTTGTGTCGGATGGTGACGCCTCTGCCTCTGTTCCTCCGGTGGTGGAGGACGGGGAATATGAAATTTCTCGCATCCTTGACTCTAGACGGTATAGAGGTAGTTTGCAGTATCTTGTGGCCTGGAAAGGTTTCGGACCCGAGGATAACTCTTGGGTGAGGTCAGATGATGTTTCCGCGTCCAGACTTATCAGAGCGTTTCACAGGAGATTTCCTGATAAGCCTGGTCCTAGGGGATCCGGAGGATCCTCTTAGAAGGGGGGGTACTGTTAGAACCTTGCTGTTAGGTTTTTTTTCCTTTGCTGGTCACATGACCTTGTTGGCCTATTTAATCCTGCTCCGCCCTTCTGGCTTTGCTGGACTTCATTGTATATCTACTTTCTAGCTAGCCTGTGCTCTGTATCTAACTCTGTTAGTTTGCTTGGTCTGCGGACCTCTATGTTCTATCTATTTTGTTTGTTCGTCTGTCTGCTACTATTTCTGTTAGGAGGTGTCCCATATTCCTCCCAGTCCTTAGTACTTGTAGGGATTCCCTCCCCACATCTATAGGTCTCCGTACAGACTAGATTAGGACTTTAGCAGGTCTGATCGCAGGATCAGGTTCCCTGTTACATCGTAGGGATTCAGCTGAGTCCTATAGTAGGGACAGATCTCCTCTCTTTCCTTAGCTTTGGTAGCAGAACATAACAATGGTCTCCCTTGGGGATGTGATGTTCTACCCCCTTTACTCGCCCGAAGTCTAGCGGGTGTTTACTAAACACTCTCTCGTACTCTTGAACCACCCGATAGACTCCCTGTTTTTGGTGTGAGGGAGTGGAGTCAGTACCCAAATGCAGTTGCTGACACCAGTCCTCCATTGGTTTCTTAGAGCCGTTACCTTCCTCTGGTTGAGACGGAGGCAAGGGTTCTACGGCCTGTACGGAGTTCTGGTTGATGGTGAACAATTTGGCTAATGTGGCATACCGTGGCATGTAGACTTCTCTCTCCCCGATATTTATGATGCGGACGGGCACCCTCCCATGGCGTACATCGACCACCCCCTCGTGCTGTCAAAATGGTGGGCCTACTGTCTGAGTAGACGGGTTCTACCATTGCTTGGTAGTCTCTACCTCTGAGACCAATAGCTGCCCGGCACCAAATCATCATCTCACTTTTCGGGGGCATGGCAATAGGGAACGGGTCACACATTCTCACGCTACCTATCTCACCACCAGATAGTTCCACTTGTTGCCGCTTCATCAGTGCCCGGATCTCTTTTTGGAGGACACGCTGCTGGCTGGAACTGGCGTTCTTGGCAACCTGTTGCAAAATAAGAATCACCTCTGCAAGACAGTTTTCAATCACATTAGTTCCCAAGGTTATTCTAGGGTGACTCTCATGACGGTCTATGTCCACTATAATCAGTCCTTGTGCCGCCAGTTCGACTTTACCGATCTTAATGGTCACCTCCTTGAATCCCACCTGCGGCACGGGCTGACCATTGCTGCCGATGATACTCAGGTCATCATCTGGGTAGCGTGTTATGTCCAAGTCATTCCAGTACTGCTTAAAGAGCACGTACGGGATGGTGGTCACCTGTGACCCAGTGTCTAGTAGGGCACTCATAGGAATGCCATCCAGTACCACAGGCAAGATTGGACGTCCCCCTACGTATTTATCACGTCAGTTTGATGGGCCTGATGATCTTATGCCTGGGGGTTGGCCCTCTACCCCAGGTTGTGCCCGTTTAAATGACAGTACCTTGACATATGTCCGGGTTGATTGCAGCGGCGCCAGATGGGTCGTCCGTCCTCGTTGTATCTGTCGCTGGGTCTTCCTCTGGCCGGTGGGGTCCTCCTCAGTCGGCGCCACGGGACGTCCTCCGGTCCGGATGCCAGCTGGATCTTTCCTTTAGAAGAGACCTGTAAAGACTGCACAGTTCTGGTTAGCGCGGCAACGCTCTTAGTCAGCTCTTGGACCTGATGGTGAGGGTCTGTAGCCGGGTTATTGTTCAAAGCCTGCGCATCAGCTCCCACAGGCCCTGCAGCCAAGGGCGCCGTCTCCTGGTGATAAGTGATAGCAGGGTGCCTGTGGGTCACAGCGCCACCTGGTGCCGGTTCTCAGAGCACCCGGATGGCTCTGTCCTTGAACTGTGCAAAGTCCAGGTCAGGGTCCTGTAAGGCCATTGCCCGCAACTGGGTTCGGTGGGCATTGCACAGTAGACCCTCAATAAATTGTTCGGTCAACAGCTTGTCTTCATTTCCCACGCTGTCAGGGTCTGCCTGCTTAATGGCTCTCAGGGCCTCTTGTAGGTTTAGAGCATAGTCTCGTATACTTTCATGTGCCCGCTGTTTGCACCCGTAAAATCGGAGCTTTATTTCGGCTGAGGTGCGGGTGTCAAATGTGTCTTTCAACCGGGCTAGTATTTCTCTGACAGTTCTCTTCCTCCTAGGTGGCCAGGACTTTACCTCCGTTTGGGCTGCCCCGATTAACTGGGCCACCAGGATGCTCACTTTTTGCTCCTCCGTGAGGGGGTATACCTGGAAGAGGCTATCCAGTCTTTCCCTAAAGTCACTTAGGGTATGTGACTCCCCTGAGTGCTGGGGTAGCCAGGTTGCCCCCGGGATATAGGGCATGGTGAAAGGCATGACTGAAGCATCGGTTGCGCTGGCGGCCGGTGTGGCGGTGGAGCTCCCCTCGGTGTCCGACATCCTCCTTCCCCCCTAGTGGACCGTGGCCTACCTTGCGATGCTCTTCTTCCGTAGGCCGCGGCTCCGCAGTCAATCGTCGGGGTCGAGGACCTGGCGTCGCGCTCCGATGACATCAGCGTCGCTCTTCCTCCCTTCCAGGACCTTGCGCAGCGTCGGTGCGTGGGGCGGCGCTTCGGGTCTCGCGCGCTTTCCGCTTCCACGCCCCTCTTCTTCCTGCTCGGCGTCCTGAAGATGGCGTCCGATGGCGGGAAGCAGCTGCGGATGGCGGGAAGACGGCAGAAGACGGCGGGAAACGGTCCAAGATGGCGTCTGATGGCGGGAATCGGCTCCGGATGGCGGGAAATGACTCCGGACTGCGGGAAACTTCGCCACAGGTAAGTTACAAAAGTCTTTTTCAGGCACGCAGTACCCAGTGGTTGCGGGCACGAAATCCTGCCGACTACTCCAATGTTGACTCGCCCCCTGGGCCTGTGCTGGGAACCCGGAACCGGGCCTGTTGTAGGATGATGGGGGTTGTAGTCTCCGTGTGGCGGTGACCCGTTCCGTGGCTCAGGGTGGTCAAACCAGTGGCAGTCTATTGGTATTGTAATTGTCCGACTACGCCACCCGTGGATTGCGGTCAGTGGGGACCGCCGCTGCGCTGCAGACCACTGAGGCTGATGTTATATGCGCAGCCAAGAATGGGGTGACTCCCCACGGGAGAAGTATTGCCTCAGGGCAGCTAGAGTGAATGATGGTAGTGATGGTGGGAGCGTCCCAGTACTAATGGTGCTGGTGCGGCGATGAATCACAGAGACGTGTGGTTGCAGTTCAGGGTCTTTACTGATGTTATAAGACAGACCCTCCCGGGAGTACTGGCTAGTATAAGCGGCCTGGTCAGTCTGTGAGCAAGCAGGATCTCCCCTGGCCAGGCGGAGTTGTAGGCCTCCCCGTCTATCTGCACTCTTCCTGGCTACCTTGCTTTAAGCGGTTACAAGTAGCCCACGTCCCTGAGTATACCGTGTGGTGCTCACCCGTATGGCTGGTGACTTGGGGCCTTCTGTTAGCCTCCGCTCGTGGATGGCGGCGCTGGTCCCATCTTTGTGACTGAGCCTCTGGGCTTCTATGGCCAGAGGACCTGGAATCCCCTGCCAGCTGGTTTCTGCTGCTGGGTGTATATCAGTCCCCACAGCCTCGGACTCCGGTGTCCGGTTACTAAGTTGCTCTGCCAGGGCGAGCTATATCTCTGCTTCCAGCCCCTGGTCTTCTGCTCCTGCTTCTACAGAGCTCCTAGTTCTTGCTTTCCCTGTGTCTGCTGTGCTCCAGACCAGACTGCGTCTCTGTCTGGGACTTCACTCACTAATCCCGCCCCAGACCCAGTTTATAAGGGCAGATTCCTCCCCTCCCAGGTCTGGGCGGGCCGTGTTGCATGCTTAGGGCTCCTGACCAGAGAAACCTCCCACTTGCTATCAGACATAATATTTCTATTACTGTGGCAACCAGACCCCTGGGGTGCCACATATGCATTAAAACTGTGCTGTGCTGTGCTACAGGATAATAGACTGTGCACTGCTGTTCTGCAAAGGAGATTGTACTGTTATTACTGGAGCCTGTTGCTCAGGGGCGGACACAGACTGTAGTGGGCCCCTGTGCAAGAAATTTTTGGGGGCCCCCCTGCCCTTCATAAGGCAACAAAGTTATGTAAACATAACCCCCCCATGTGCAGCTCTCATCCCATGTGCAGCTCACCCCCCCGTGCATCTCTCATCCCCCCGTGCATCTCTCACCCCCCCCCGTGCATCTCTCACCCCCCCGTGCATCTCACCCCCCCCGTGCATCTCTCACCCCCCCCGTGCATCTCTCACCCCCCCCCGTGCATCTCTCACCCCCCCCGTGCATCTCTCACCCCCCCCATGTGCATCTCTCACCCCCCCCATGTGCATCTCTCACCCCCCCCATGTGCATCTCTCATCCCCCTCCCATGTGCATCTCTCATCCCCCTCCCATGTGCATCTCTCATCCCCCCCATGTGCATCTCTCATCCCCCCCATGTGCATCTCTCATCCCCCCCCATGTGCATCTCTCATCCCCCCCCATGTGCATCTCTCATCCCCCCCATGTGCATCTCTCATCCCCCCCATGTGCATCTCTCATCCCCCCCATGTGCATCTCTCATCCCCCCCATGTGCATCTCTCATCCCCCCCATGTGCATCTCTCATCCCCCCCATGTGCATCTCTCATCCCCCCCCATGTGCATCTCTCATCCCCCCCATGTGCATCTCTCATCCCCCCCATGTGCATCTCTCATCCCCCCCATGTGCATCTCTCATCCATCCCATGTGCATCTCTCATCCCCCCATGTGCATCTCTCACCCCCCCATGTGCATCTCTCACCCCCCCATGTGCATCTCTCACCCCCCCATGTGCATCTCTCATCCCCCCCCCATGTGCATCTCTCACCCCCCCCCATGTGCATCTCTCATCCCCCCCATGTGCATCTCTCATCCCCCCCCATGTGCATCTCTCATCCCCCCCCATGTGCATCTCTCATCCCCCCCCCATGTGCATCTCTCACCCCCCCCCCATGTGCATCTCTCACCCCCCCCCCCCATGTGCATCTCTCACCCCCCCCCCCCCCATGTGCATCTCTGATTCCCCCCACTCCTGGTTAATTAATTGTATTTAAAAAAATAAAACTTGTTATACTTACCCCCATGCGATCCCTGCAGAATCCTGGCGCTCGTCCACGTCGCTGCCACCACGTTCTCCTGACGTTCGGCCATGTGACGGCGCCACATACATAGCCATCAGCTTTTGTTTTGGCCAAAAGATTTTTAAAGCCGCCACCACGATAAGGTAGACTCTTCTGGCCGGGCCCTACTCTAACCTATTAAAATTTTCTTAAAATATGCAATACTCTTTTTAGATATATGTTTATTTAGTTTTCTTTAAGGGAATGTGTCATATACATTTTTTTTTAAAATGACCAATAATACCACATACAGGGAATACCGCCACACCATGACCAGACCACATATTACCACAACATAGTGACCGAATAATACCACACAGAAGGGAGAAAAACTGCCACACCATGACCAGACCACATATTACCACCACATTACTAATATTACCACCACATTACTAATATTACCATAAGTGTCATTATACACGGGAGCTCTATACATGGTATGTATAATGTAAGTGTCCAGGTAATCTAGTGATCACCAGTGACATTATACACAGGAGCTCTGTATATAGTGTCAGTGTACAGGTAATACAGTGATCACCAGTGACATTATACACAGGAGCTCTGTATATAGTGTACAGGTAATACAGTGATCACCAGTGACATTATACACAGGAGCCCGGTACATAGTATATAGTGTAAGTGTACATGTAATACACTGACTCACTGGTGACGTCTCTAGGTGAAGTCCTTCAGCTACGCTTTTCTCCTTCATCCAGCACAGACCGCCATCACGTCTTCCAGCCAGGACTCATCTCTGCATAAAATAACACAGTTATCTAGAGCACATTCCCCAACTTCTACATTACGCAGCTGAATACAGACGTGCATCCACCATCAATATATGGTTAGTTATTATGCCACCTACCATTCCAAATATAAATTGTAATCCACCACGGTGCCCCCATTAACTGTAAATAGGCACTCAATATATAATTTAATTAGAACCTCTACTCTTTCCGCCAATTTGTTACCAGTTACACTCCTGCATCCGCAACGCCCCCTACTCTATGCTTCCTGCTCCCCGCATTCATTATTTACATGCACCCCCTGCCCCAATTCATTATATCATGTCCGTGCTCTCCCCACCCCATCATCATTTATCATTTACTCTCCCCCACCCCACATTCATTATGTGCAGCTCATTATCCCCCTACTCCCAATTCCCCCATGTGCAGCTCATTTTCTCCCAATTCCCCCATGTGCAGCTCTCATCCCCCCCATGTGCAGCTCTCACCCCTCCATGTGCAGCTCTCAAACCCCCCCATGTGCACATCTCTCACCACCCCCCATGTGCACATCTCTCACCACCCCCCATGTGCACATCTCTCATCCCCCTCCCCCACATGTGCCCCTCTCTCATCCCCCTCCCCCACATGTGCCCCTCTCTCATCCCCCCATGTGCATCTCTCATCCCCCCACGAGCACCTCTCTCACCCCCACATGTGCACCTCTCTCATCCCCCTCCCCCACATGTGCACCTCTCTCATCCCCCTCCCCCACATGTGCATCTCCCATTCCCCCCCCACACACGTGCATCTCCCATTCCCCCCCCCACACACATGTGCATCTCCCATTCCCCCCCCCCACACACGTGCATCTCCCATTCCCCCCCCCCACACACATGTGCATCTCCCATTCCCCCCCCCCACACACATGTGCATCTCCCATTCCCCCCCCCCACACACACATGTGCATCTCCCATTTCCCCCCCACACATGTGCATCTCCCATTTCCCCCCCACACACATGTGCATCTCCCATTCCCCCCCACACACATGTGCATCTCCCATTCCCCCCCACACACATGTGCATCTCCCATTCCCCCCCACACACATGTGCATCTCCCAATTCCCCCCCACACACATGTGCATCTCCCAATCCCCCCCCCACATATGTGCATCTCCTAATCCCCCCCCACACATGTGCATCTCCCAATTCCCCCCCCCCCACACATGTGCATCTCCCAATTCCCCCCCCCCACACACATGTGCATCTCCCAATCCCCCCCCCCACACATATGCATCTCCCAATTCCCCCCCCCACACATGTGCATCTCCCAATTCCCCCCCCCCCACACACATGTGCATCTCCCAATTCCCCCCCCCCACACACATGTGCATCTCCCAATTCCCCCCCCCACACATGTGCATCTCCCAATTCCCCCCCCCCCCACACACACATGTGCATCTCCCAATTCCCCCCACTCCTAGTTAATTCTATTTTTAAAAAAATAAAACTTGTTATACTTACCCCCATGCGATCCCTGCAGAATCCTGGCGCTCGTCCAAATCGCTGACACCAGGTTCTCCTGACTTCCGGCCATGTGACGGCACCGTCACATGACCGGAAGTCAGGGGAATCTTGAAGGCGCTGCCACGGCAGCGCAGCACAGCGCTGAGATGTCCCGGACCCGGCGCTTAGCATGGGGCCAGGGGCCCCATGAGGCGAGAGATGCATAAGAGGGGGGCCCCCAACGGGGCTCCGAGGGGGCCCCTACCGGCCGGGCCCCATACTGGAGTCAGGCAGTCATGCCCTGATGGCGGCCCTGCTGAGGCTGGAGGGGCCCCCTCTCCCTCGGGGCCCCCGTTCAATGAACCGGCTGCACGGGCGGTAGTTCCGCCCCTGCTGTTGCTCAAAGAGACATTTACATTGCACTTGCCGTGCCTCATTAAATATTACTGTTGTACCGTTTATGAGGACTCTTTCTAATGTGTGTGGTCAGCAATTGAATCTGTCCTGTGCCTGAGAGAAGCTGCTGCCTATGGTCTCCCGGAATAATGGTTCCCCCAGGATTCCAACGAATTCATGTAACCGGTCTCACCCTTATCTGAACTTAGGCGGCGTGCGTGTAACGCATACTATGTGAAGTGTGAGGCATGAAAGGTTTGTGTTCCTTTTATCAACCTTTTTTTTTTATTATTACAGGGCACTTTCCAAACATAAATATCATAAAAATATTCCAGATCACTCGAGCACTTAACCTTGGTTACAGTCTCTTAAAAATTACCCAGTTTACAGAGCAGTGCTTTTACTTTATATCTCGTGGTGCCTCTGCCAATACTCTCCCGTATCAGTAGGATCTAGTTTGAGTCCTGCAGAGATCGTTCACCTCAATTCATGGGTTTGTCAGACTGCGGATGTCATACCGTCCTTTGATTCTAATCATTGTAATTGAGTTGAGGACATGGCATGTGCTTCCTGTAAACTACTTATTTCTTATACATAGCAGCATAAATTGAGTTGGTCGAGGGAGGCTGAATACCCCAGGAGACAGAGATTATCAGCGAGGACAATGATTGAGCGCTCCCAGCCTGATTGTATTCCATATGATATCTTAAATTGAAATGAGGATTTTATGAATTTTATACTGCACTGCCAGAACATAGAGTGTCCTTATAGAGAAAGTGTTATCAATATAGTTTACTGCGGTAACTAGGGTAAAATTAAATATAAAGGTCTCTGCGGGTCTGCCTTGGAAATGAATTGGTCAGGTCTGTATAGAGGAACAGGATGTAGATGCGATCATGTCCATTTTAGAGACAAGATATGATGTTATTGTTACATAGACTCACAAGATTGTCAGTCAGCCGGCCCATGTTGCATATCGTTTCATTGGGATTTACCGCTACTGCCCTTAGATTGTGATTGTTTGGTATGTAGTGTATCTATAATTGAAATCATTGTGCGCATACATTAAAACTTCAAAGTAGACATTTATATTACACTGGCTGGAAACATACAATTTTCATATATATTGGGTGTATTTACTTGTGTTAGATGTATTGGGCAACACGGTGGTTCAGAGGTTAGCACTGTAGTCTTGCAGCCCTGGGTTCCTGGGTTCAAATCCCACCAAGGACAACATCTGCAAGGAGTGTGTATGTTCTCCCCGTGTTTGTGTGGGTTTCTCCAGTTTCCTCCCACACTCCAAAGACATACTGATAGGGAATCTAGATTGTGAGCCCCAATGGGGACAGTGATGATGTCTGTAACGCACAGTGGAAATGAATGGTGCTAAATAAGCGAGTAAAATAAATATTCATTGATGACATGCTCAGCATTTCAGAAAGTTCTCACTATGGCGCTTATAAAGCCATATTGTAGAGCTACTTTTTGTATAAGCAGTTCCTGCAATGGCAGATCAGTTCTTATATTACATGGATAGCCAACCATTTGGCAAAAAAGACAACATGACCCATCTGCCTTTATATTTTTTCCTTTTTAATTGTATCTTAGGACGTATGATCAAAAATCAGAATTTATCATCCATACATGTGGCGATGTTTCAACTCTACAAACAATGAGCCTTTTGAGCCTTTTTCAAGCATGGCTTGCCACATGTCTGGGCTAATAAAGTCTGTTTTTGCTTTTGAAGCCAGTTTGGAGTGCTCTCTAATGTTGGTATATAACTTGATCATTTTTTTGCCGTCTGAATGCATGCACTCCCAAGTTATTGGACTAGTGCTGCCTTGTTTCCCATTATATCATTTGATAAATCTATGTTTATCATAGGCATTAGCAAATTTACTTACTGTGGATTTTGCAACAAAATCTAATGAAAATTTGTTCTAAGATAAAATTTCAATAAAATAATATTTCTATGGCATCTTTCCCTCCTATTCATTTTCAGAATATGCCCTCTGGTTCTGCTGTTTAGTTTTATTCCGATTAAAAACTCTACCCTTATGAACTTTTTTAGCTTTAAAATAGTTAAAAAATTGAGGTGAAAGCAGGAAATTGTTTGAAACAATAAAAAAAATCAGTCGCCTATACAGCAAAGTCCAGCCGTGTCTGCTCTAATGAACGCTGTATTAAAGAAGCACTCCTCCTCTCATCAAAGTTTTCATCCTCTTAATATATTGCAGTCATCATATTATATAGCACTGTGTACTTACAATTGCTCATTTTGCCTTTCTACCCAGTACATTCTTCTGTTTTCCATTATGTCTATGACATCACGTGATTAAAAATTGACTAGCTGAATCCTTCTAAGCTCTATATAGAAACAGGAGGTCAATTTTCCCTGTAGGAGTCATAAGTCACTGCAAAAGTGCCTGGCAGGGGGGAGGAAGCTGGATGGCAAAACAAGTGCTAGTCATAACCAAAAAGTAACTTGAATGAAAAAATAACTTTTAACCATGCCAAAAGGAGTTGAAAAGAAAAGTCTTGAGTAAGGAAAAGAAGGGCTCAATTCTGGCTTTACTAGCAGAGGGATACAGTGAGCATCATGTTGCCTCCATCCTTAAAATTTCGAAGACGGCAGTCCATTACAATAAGGTCAAGCAGAAGACATAGGGGACAACAAAGCTACAGACCGGCAGAGGGCGAAAGCGACTCTCCACTGACCGGGATGACCGTCATCTTATTCGAATGTCACTCAGCAACCGCAGGATGACATCAAGTGACCTACAAAAGTAATGGCAAATGGCAGCTGGGGTGAAGTGCACGGCAAGAACAGTTGGTAACAGGCGCCTAGAGGCAGGCCTCAAGTCATGTAAAGCTAGAAAAAAGCCTTTCATCAATGAAAAGCAAAGGAGAGCCAGGCTGAAGTTTGCCAAAGACCATAAGGATTGTACCATAGAGGATTGGAGTAAGGTAATCTTCCCTGATGAGTCTAATTTTCAGCTTTGCCCAACACCTGGTCGTCTAATGGTTAGATGGAGACCTGGAGAGGCATACAAGCCACAGTGTCTTGCACTCATTGTGAAATTTGGTGGAGGATCGTTGATGATCTGGGGACGCTTCAGCAAGGCTGGAATTGGGCAGGTTAATCTTTGCGAAGGACGAATGAATCAAGCCGCATACAAGGTTATCCTTGAAAAACACTTGCTTCCTTCTGTTCAGGCAATGTTCCCCAACTCTGAGCACTGTTTATTTCCAGCAGGACAATGCCCCATGCCACAGCTAGGTCAATCAATGTGTGGATGAAGGAGCACCACATCAAGACCCTGTCATGGCCACCCCAATCTCCAGACCTGAACCCCATTGAAAACCTCTGGAATGTAATCAAGAGGAAGATGGATAGTCACAAGCCATCAAACAAAGAAGAACTGCTTACATTTTTCTGCCAGGAGTGGCATAAGGTCACCCAAAAGCAGTGTGATAGACTGGTGGAAAGCAGCCAAGACGCCTGAAAGCTGGGATTAAAAATCATGGTTAGTCCACCAAATATTGATTTCTGAACGCTTCCTGAGTTAAAACATGAGTATTGTTGTTTTTAAATGAATAAGAACTTGTTTTCTTTGCATTATTTGAAGGTCTGAAAGCATTGTTTCTTTTTTTATTATTTTTTAATTTTATTTATTTCTCATTTGCTGCAAATACATACAAAATTTTTAGCTTTGAATTTTGGAGGCATGTTGTCAGTAGTTTATAGAATAATACAACAATGTACATTTTACTCAAAAATATACGTCTAAAGACAAAAATCAGGGAAAATCTAAATTTTGCAGCGGTCTCTTAATTTTTGCCAGAGCTGTGTGTGTATATATATATATATATATATATATATATATATATATATACACACACACATACATATACATATATATATGTGTATGTATGTATATATACAGTACAGACCAAAAATTTGGACACACCTTCTCATTTAAAGATTTTTCTGTATTTTCATGACTATGAAAATTGTACATTCAAACTGAAGGCATCAAAACTATGAATTAACACATGTGGAATTATATACTTAACAAAAAAGTGTGAAACAACTGAAAATATGTCTTATATTCTAGGTTCTTCAAAGTAGCCACCTTTTGCTTTGATGACTGCTTTGCACACTCTTGGCATTCTCTTGATGAGCTTCAAGAGGTAGTCACCGGAAATGGTCTTCCAACAATCTTGAAGGAGTTCCCAGGTGTGTTTGGGGTCATTGTCCTGTTGGAAAATAAATGATGGTCCATCTAAA
The DNA here is from genome assembly GCF_046119375.1 of Phyllobates terribilis. Classification (NCBI taxonomy): domain Eukaryota; kingdom Metazoa; phylum Chordata; class Amphibia; order Anura; family Dendrobatidae; genus Phyllobates; species Phyllobates terribilis. The sequence goes on from NW_027362761.1 coordinate 1,093,440,433, forward strand.
CTCAAACCGGATGGAATAGCATGCCGCTGCAAGATGCTGTGGTAGCCATGCTGGTTCAGTATACCTTCAATTTTGAATAAATCCCAGCAAAGCACCCCCACACCATCACACCTCCTCCTCCATGCTTCACGGTGGGAACCAGGCATGTAGAGTCCATCCGTTCACCTTTTCAGCGTCGCACAAAGACACGGTGGTTGGAACCAAAGATCTCAAATTTGTACTCATCAGACCAAAGCACAGATTTCCACTGGTCTAATGTTCATTCTTTGTGTTCTTTAGCCCAAACTTGTCTCTTCTGCTTGTTGCCTGTCCTTAGCAGTGGTTTCCTAGCAGCTATTTTACCATGAAGGCCTGCTGCACAAAGTCTCCTTAACAGTTGTTGAAGAGATGTGTCTGCTGCTAGAACTCTGTGTGGCATTGACCTGGTCTCTAATCTGAGCTGTTGTTAACCTGCGATTTCTGAGGCTGGTGACTCGGATAAACTTATCCTCAGAAGCAGAGGTGACTCTTGGTCTTCCTTTCCTGGGGCGGCCCTCATGTGAGACAGTTTCTTTGTAGCGCTTGATGGTTTTTGCAACTGCACTTGGGGACACTTTCAAAGTTTTCCCAATTTTTCAGACTGACTGACTGACCTTCATTTCTTAAAGTAATGATGGCCACTCGTTTTTCTTTACTTAGCTGCTTTTTTCTTGCCATAATACAAATTCTAACAGTCTATTCAGTAGGACTATCAGCTGTGTATCCACCTGACTTCTGCACAACATAAATGATGGTCCCAACTCCATTTATAAGGCAAGAAATCCCACTTATTAAACCTGACCGGGCACAACTGTGAAGTAAAAACCATTTCCGGTGACTACCTCTTGAAGCTCATCAAGAGAATGCCAAGAGAGTGCGAAGCAGTCATCAAAGCAAAAGGTGGCTACTTTGAAGAACCTAGAATATAAGACATATTTTCAATTGTCTCCCACTTTTTTGTTAAGTATATAATTCCACATGTGTTAATTCATAGTTTTGATGCCTTCAGTGTGAATGTACAATTTTCAAAGTCAAGAAAATACAGAAAAATCTTTAAATGAGAAGGTGTGTCCAAACTTTTGGTCTGTACATATATATATATATATATATATATATATATATATATATATATATATATATATATATATATATATATATATATATATATATATATATATATATATATATACTGCTCAAAAAAATAAACACAATGTAACTCCAAGTCAATAACACGTCTGTGAAATATACCTGTCCAGTTATGAAGCAACACTGATTGTGAATCAATTTCTCCTGCTGTTGTGCAAATGGAACAGAAAACTGGTAGAAGTGATAGGCAATTAGCAAGATACCCCCTATAAAGGAGTGGTTCTGCCGGTGGTAACCACAGACCATTTCTCTGTTCTCATCCTTTTTGGCTGTTGTTTTGGTCACTTTTTCATTTTGCCATTGATCTCACCCCTAGAGGTACAGTAGCATGATGCAGTGTTTACAGTTCAACCCACAGAAGTTGCTCAGGTAGTGCAGTTCATCCAGGATGGCACATCAGTGCGAGCTGTGGCAAGAAGGGTAGCTGTGTCTGTCAGCACAGTGTCCAGAGCATGGAGCAGATACCAGGAGACGTGGAGGGGGCCGTAGGAGGGCAGCAACCCAGCAGCAGCACCGTTACCTCCGCCTTTGTGTAAGGAGGAACAGGAGGAGCACTGCCAGAGCGCTGCAAAATGACCTCCAGCTGGCCACAAATGTGCATGTGTCTGCACAAACGGTTAGAAACCGACTCCATGAGGGTGGTCTGAGGGCCCGGCGTCCACAGATGGGGGTTGTGCTCACAGCCCAACACCGTGCAGGACGCTTGGCATTTGCCACAGAACACCAGGATTGGCAAAGTCGCCACTGGCACCCTGTGCTCTTCACAGATGAAAGCAGGTTCACACTAAGCACATGTGACAGAGTCTGGAGATGCCGTGGAGAGCGATCTGCTGCCTGCAACATCCTTCAACATGACCGGTTTGGCAGTGGGTCAGTAATGGTGTTGTGTGGCATTTCTTTGGAGGGCCGCACAGCGCCAGAGGTAGCCTGACTGCCATTAGGTACCGAGATGAGATCCTCAGACCCCTTGTGAGACCATATGCTGGTGCAGTTGGCCCTGGGTTCCTCCTAATGCAGGACAATGCCAGACCTCATGTGGCTGGAGTGTGTCAGCAGTTCCTGCAAGACGAAGGCATTGAAGCTATGGACTGGCCCGCCCGTTCCCCAGACCTGAATCCGATTGAGCACATCTGGGACATCATGTCGCACCACAGACTGTCCAGGAGTTGGCGGATGCTTTAGTCCAGGTCTGGGAGGAGTTCCCACAGGAGACTATCCGCAACCTCATCAGGCGCATGCCCAGGCATTGTAGAGAGGTCATACAGGCACGTGGAGGCCACACACAATACTGAGCCTCATTTTGACTTGTTTTAAGGATATTACATCAAAGTTGTATCAGCCTGTAGTGTGTTTTTCTACTTTAATTTTGGGGGTGACTCCAAATCCAGGCCTCCATTGGTTAATAAATTTGATTTCCATTGATGATTTTTGTGTGATTTTGTTGTCAGCACATTCAACTTTGTACAGAACAAAGTATTCAATGAGGATATTTCATTCATTTAGATCTAGGATGTGTTATTTGAGTGTTCTCTTTATTTTTTTGAGCAGTGTGTATGTGTGTGTATATATATATATATATATATATATATATATATATATATATATATATATATATATATATATATATATATATATATATATATATATATATATATATATATATATATATTACATACATACACACACACAGTGCAAAGTTGCAGCCGGACAAGTCCTGGATGATGTGTATGTGTCACTGAGGTGCCTAGCCTTGGTGATGTGAAACTCGAATGGCAGTTGGGAGGCTTTTTAATGGGCCTGAATTTTGGGTCCTGGTTTTAGGGATGGCCACTAGAGCTGGGTGGGATTGACTGTTCCCATACCTCCAGCTCCGGGCCTTGGAGGTACAGGAATAGCCTATTTAAGGCCGTTCAGCTGTCTCATTCACTGTCTGTGTGTGGGAGGAGGGAAGCACTCTCACGTTGGTTAGTCTCTGCTTGAGACCATGTGTGGAACTTTGGTCTGAACGGGTGATCCCACATTACTTGTAAGTGAACATTTTTTATTTTGTTTACCTTTTTTTGCCAAGAAAAGGCTGTTTTGTTTTGTGAGCTGGGACTATTTTTCCTGGACTTTAATAAACTGCTCACTGGTTTTGATATAAGAATTTTTTGCCTGTGCATAATGAAGCGTCTACCAGAGAACTGACTCCCTACAACTGACACACAAAATAATCCATCTTCCTGTTGCATTCCTCCTGTGTCAGTCTTATGGGCACATGCTTATATAGGCACAGTATGCTATTTCAAGAGACCTGAACAAAAACAGAGCATATGTCTCTGATTGTATAGTAAGGTGTATGAATAAAATTATGTTATTTCAGTGTGACCGATAAGTAATCTGCTGGAAAACTGTTACACTTCATCAAGATTAATGTTTTGTAATAAAAAAAAATGTAATCTTTGCACCAAATCCTGGATAATCATTCTCCCTTCTGAAGGCACAACTGGTTCATATCAGATCCAGTAGATTAACCGGGAATGAAGTGTCAGTAGTTGTAGCAAAGTGTGGTCAAGTGTCGTCAATAATTGCCCAGAAGCAATTAGTCAAAGCCATTGTCTGCTCTTTCTAGACCAAGGCTAAAATGACCCACTGGTTTTGGTGTGGAGTGTCTCTAGAGACTGTTAGTTAGAAAATCTGAGACTGGCTGGAAAACACAGATTTGCACTTACACAGCTATTCAGTATTGTTCTGGATAGTATTGTGTTTTCATTTCATACATGTTGTAGACTAGTGTTCCTCAGCTTTGGTCCTCAAGAGCCACCAACAAGTCATGTTTCCAAGATATCCTTAGTATTGCCCAGGTGATTAAATGATTGTCTGTGCAGTTACTGCAATTATCACCTGGGCCATACTAAGGAAACCCTGAAAACATGACCTGTTGGTGACTCTAAAGGACTGGAGTAGGCTACATACCTACAATGAGCTTATGGTGAGTTTTCGACGTGACAGATTTTCTGCACCATTTCTCCACCCAAGTAAAATAGCTTACTGGCATTTTTTTCGAAAATACGAAGCATCAACAACTCATCTTGGGAACGTAGTTTTAGGTGATAAAAGGATAAGCAGTATGAAATCAGATATGTTTCTATCCATATCTCCCCCCGACATCATCTGTCAGGAAAGAGTCGGGTGGGGGGCCCCATACACATTAGACTGTCGGCCGAACCCATCGATATCGACAGGTTCTGCTGACATTATTCTAAGTATGGGGTCCTGGGGTTGGTGCATTGGATCTGTCAGATTAAGGAAGTCTTGAGATAGTTTTATCCCAGTTTATTCTTGAAAATGCCAAGTAGTGCGTCTCTAATAATATTTTAACATTCGGTCTTTTTATATTTTATTTGTGGAATTTTCCAGACAAAGCCTAAGTCATGGAAAAAATGGACATATGGTGAGTAAGCCGCCCATGTGTTTGACTATTTATAAAGGAAAGTGATTAAAAGATTATAAAGATGTGTGAAAATGATTAAGGACCATTCATTTACAATATCCATCATGATGTCCTGAACTATGTATAATTAAAGGAACACTCTGGTAATTTTTTTTCCCAGTTTGTAAAGTGCATTATGTAAAATGTGGAGTTGTTAATTTCAGAGCCCTGTTCTATCCCACGTTATATCATGTAACAGCCCACCCTGAGTAATCGAATCCTACAGTGCTGTTGTGTGGACCGGAAGTCAGTCGTTCTATGCAAGTCTAAGAGCGGCTCATATCCTTGGTTAGACAGACTGACTTCCAGATGGACAGAACTGAGCTCCTAAATTATTGGAAAGGGAAAAATCATTACTATCCTTTATAATGGATATAAAATATGGTATTATTGGCGCATATGGAATAAACATGTATCTAATAGCCGCAGACATTGCCAACCTTGATAAGGTTTTCTCATAGATATAGGTTAGGTGGTCCACTGAGTCTTGGTCTAGCCAGATAGAGTCCACAGATAGCTCCAAATCCACACAGAGTTTACTTCCATTCGGTGTGTTGCTAATAGGATGGTGGGAAGCATAGCAGGTCCCAGCCGCTGGCATTCATTAAACAAGTATACTTTATTCCAACTCTCCTCTCAAGTCCTCTGTTGATTGACGCAACAAAGATGGAAAAGTGCTCTTTAGTTCACATGACCATATTTTTGGTCAAAGTGCTGTCTATGGTATAAAGAGACGAGGAGACCGATGGTATTCAGTAGATCTATTCAGATGACTGTTTTTTTACACTGACCAAATATCCGCATGAAAAAAATTGCAGTATGCTCTAGTCTCTTCCATAATTTGGAAGAAAGTCTATGGGCATGCAAAACAGAAAAAATCTGAGCTCAATCGATTTTTTTTCAAAGAAATGAGCTGGTGCATAAGTCTGTATACATGCAATGTGTAGAATTACTTTCACACTGGCGATTTCACAGACAAAACCCAAGAAAAATAATAATTTGCATGTACCCAGTAGTAAATAAGTAAGTAAATAGTAATATTAGTATCCTGAGTATGACCCGTGTGTCAAAATAGTGGGCATACAGGATAGACTGCATGTAGTACGGTGGTTTAGTTTATAGGATTTGAATATTTACAATAAAGTATCGTGTTTTTAAAATATTGCTATTCCACCTCAGTCAGTGATTTTTAAATTCATATAGAATCCATGAGAAACAAAATGATGGCATGTTCAATGTCACGCCACCTACAAAAGTATTCTGGGTATAATAGGGTGAAATTTGGAGGCACACAGAGCATGTATAGTTTAGTAAAATGAAAATGGACTCCGGGTGCCAATCTGTGCCACCATACAGCTTCTATTATGACAGTCATGCCGTTACACTGTTATACTAGACTTTTCCTCATTTTTTACAAATTTCATATTTCCTAGTGTAATTGCTTTTACCAATGACCGCAAATTAACCACACAGCAAGATATGAACTGAGAAAGGATTGAAGTGCTACTTTAAAAGGAAAAATCATCTCCGAAGCTTATGACCTGATTGCTAAAATAATAATATGAGAGTGCAAAGAATATGAATATCCATTTTAGTATCAGTTCTTTTTTTTGTTACATTATGTGAAGCTTGTGGCCCACTGCTTTATCAGAACGCTATTCATCTCTCCAATAGCACAATGTATTGACAATTTACTGTCATTTTATTGAAACCACTTTTGTAGCCTTGGACACATTGGCACAAAGTGGAGGATTCACTGTTAGTTTATGTAAATATCGGCTTTGGAAGGGTTTCCTCATTTGTATACCTACTGTCCTGCTTTCCATATAAATTGTCTCTGGTTTGTATATCAAATACTGGAAATTGCTATGTAAAATAAAACCACAATAGGCGGCACTATCTGTCCATAATTCCTATGTTTACGGGTAAAGTGGTTCTTATGATGACCATAAATCACTGCTAAAGGGGCGGCGCCGGGTAATCCCATCAAGAAGAGGTAGAATGAATTGTATGTAGGGTAGTGTTAAAAAAGACATAGTCTACATTTAGGATTTCGTGACAGAAGGTTCTTTATCTTCATTCCTATTGTAATGAATGATCTACTCTAAAAAGTCAGTTGTTCATCTAGTAGGTATGATATATGATGATAATTGAGCAGGCGCTTACATTTACCTAATTTTCTTTGTGTCTCAGCACAACAGAACTTTACGCAAACTGGAGGCGGATTATAGGGCGGGCGCATTGTCTATATACCATAAGCTGTCACTTTAACTACAATAGATTGCAGTAGTGAAGATGTTTCTTATACATAGCTGAAATAGGGGGTGAGGTATGAGCGTACCCAAGAAAGCTTATGCCCAGGGGCATCTGCTGGCCTTAGTTCTTCCTTACATCTAAATATAAAACTGTTTCCCCTTGGTAATGAGAGCAACTCAGGTTTTCCCAATATAAAGTGCGGCCATCACCTTTAAGGCCTCTTTTACAGCATTCTAGTATGTTGTATATATGTCCCCAATCCTCTCTGCAGATCCCAAAGAAGACCTTTTATTATACCCACAAACTGTGCGGTCCGGTCCAACGGACGTCTCTGGTCTTCATCCGGTGCCTCCTTTCCTCCTAGAATGTTGTCCTCCTTCCCTACTTCATGTTTATGACACGTCCTATTTCATCCACACAGTGTCCCCCAAATGTGCTCCTGCAGAGGGCCGATCAGAGCACTGTAGTGCGCATGCGCTGGCATTACTTCCAGGTCATCGGTGCTCTTTGGCCTTTCCCGGCGCACGCGTACTACAGTGCTTTGCTCTGCCCTCTGCGACATCTGTAGGTATAATAAAAGCTCTTTTTTGGTATCTGAGGAGGCGATTGAGGACATACATACAGCGTACTAGAATGCTGTAATAGAGGCCTTAACGTTGATGGCTGTACTTTATATTTGGAAAATCTGGTGACCGGTTCCCTTTAATAGTCACCAAAAAATACCCCCAATGTTTCCACCTTCAACTTTTATTAAATTATATCGACTCCAATGAGAGAGGGGGGTTTTTCTGCTTGAAATCATTTATTTTTTGCAAAAGTGTTTTGTTAAAAATTCTAGACCATTTGGCTTCTACAGAGTTTATGAATCGTAGCACACAACAAGATGGAGAATGAGCTAATAGTCAAATACTTCACTGAGCTCATTGTGACAACAGGGTCTGTATCCCATATCTCCATTCTCCAGAACCATCTTCTAATCTGATTTATGACCAAATAGTTCAACTTTCAAATGGTCATAAATCGGCTTAGAAGATTGTTCTGTAGACGAGCAATAAGGTCCACCGACCCAGTCAGACAAGAAAGGTTTTGTTATTTTATTCCTATTGGTCCCCTGAGTACTCTATTTTTTATATTTTCTTTTAAATCCGCCATATGGTTTCAGAGATATGGGCCTTTTTATTGTCTTTATCAAGGGGGTGTGGCTCATAGTGCAATTATGCAGAGCAGCATTAAAAAAAGGTCATGTCTCTGAAACCATATGGCGGATATAAAAACCCCACAAAAACTGGAATACTCAAGTACTCAAATGTGTGCCCAGGGAGCACACGGCCCTGTGACATGCAGGGGAGGGGGGAATATAATAATTAAGCATACAGGCGGGGATTTGGGGGAATAATAAGCACATAGGCGGGGATTGCTTGGCATCCCCCAGATGCCAAGCCTGTACAAAATAGAATTGATTAATGCGCTTTTCTCTGCACTCAGACCTCTACTATGGGCCATACAGGTATGTATAGATTTACTTTTCTACACCCTGTATGGCCATAGTAGAGGTCGGATAACTCCAAAGTGCGGACAGATTCCCTTTAAGCCAGCAGCAGACATATCATTGCTAAAACCTGTGCAGCCGCAAAGGGACCCAAAGAGTAAGTGGACCCACTTCCACCTCCAAAAAAGGTGCCATTTTGCTTTATGACGAGGTATTGGACTGCAAAGGACACATATATTGTTGTTGCCCTGGGGCCCTCATCTATGTCCGCCACTAGGCATAATACTAAAGCAACTATCTAAATGCCAATAGACTATATAAGGCTCCCCCAAAAAATGCCAACATTTCTGTAAGCATAGGTGTAATAGTATATTGCCTAAAATCCCTTTGGGAAGGCTTGTGAGCTGCAGGCCCTGCAGAAAGAGCGGTAATGACCTCCACTTGCGCTAGTATAATATTCTGCCCCCAGTCTTTAGGAAGATGACTTTTCTGGGTTTTCTGCACACATCATGTATGTTTATGTATCTCCTGCAGACGGTGGATTTTCCTACTCAGCATGTGACACTTTCTCAGTTACCGCATGAGAGATGCGCTTTTTGTTGCCATGACAACCTCTCGTGCCGAGAAGACGGAACATTCCAAATTTGCAGCTCTCCTGCTGTTTATTTCTCTCTCTGTGATGAGCAGTGTTACCAAAAATAGCCATTCGTACAGTGTTTTCTCTGTGTTTGTGAGGTAGCCCGCATGCCTCCACCGTGCCAGGATGTTGGGGAGAGAATGCATGCTGACCATCGTGATTGTTAATTACGAGGGTAGGTGACGCTCTTTTTCTACACTTGTTAGGGCCAGTGGTCATTACAATATTTTTTGTTTCTTTTTTTTTTTTTTGCTTACTGGCATCCAAAATTTTAAGAATTTAACGTGAAGATAATTCCTCATAAAAACCATTAATTATTATAAAACAGAATTGGGAGAGCACGTGATGAATGCAACATGCTCGGATGATGTGGCTGTATTGTTAGCTGCATTATGTGTATTTGTAGCGGATGCAGGTAAACGGCTCGGTGCTTGTCGTCCTCATTAAATTACAGCACACCACTGACTGGGGACATGGCTGTGGCCTGGATCTATCTGTTCACTCATTTCTAAAGGGCAATGTCATTTATGCACCTTACATAAGGGATTTTATATATTATTTATGCCCTAGGTTCTGTACAAGTAGCACTTGCTGGTTTTTAATTATTTCTATTTGTTTTTTTATATTTATATTTTGTTTTCTATTTTTTAATACCATTTACTATAAATAGATATATAATATATTTATTATGCTTCCCTATATTCGCCATTAATTCCGCAGCGCTTTACCGACATCATCATCGCTGTCCCCATTGGGGCTCAGAATCTAGATTCCCTATCAGTATGTCTTAGGAGTGTGGGAGGAAACCGAAGAACCCAGAGGAAACCCACACAAACACAGGGAGAACATACAAACTCCTTGCAGATGTCGTTCTTGTTGGGATTTGAACCCAGGACCCCGACGCTGCAAGACTACAGTGCTAATCATTGGTGATCTTAAAAGTTTCAATACCTGCTTTCAAATTCTTCTCTTACACCAGATTTGCATTGCTGCGCCATAGTAGGTTGAGGTTGCTAAATCGACATGTAACGATTTAGGATAGTTTCAGATTGTTGAAACTGTTGATAAGTTTGACTTGCAGTACCAAAACTAACCTCATGAGGATGCTGTTATGAGGGAGATATGTGCATGAGTTCAATGGAAGAGGACATGTCCAAGACACAACATTCTATAGTACCACCTAGTGGTAGAAACTTATCATAGCTTATACTTTCTACTGCTTAAAATACAGGTTCTGTGATTTGTTCCCCTTTTTTCATAGCCGTTATATAGTAGTCGTTTGCACTGTTGACTTGCAGTGTTGGAGTCTTGAAGTATCATCCGTTTGATAGCAACATCTATATGAAGGTGTATCTATGTTTTCCAGATTGTCTCTTCAGAGAGGAAGAGGTCCAGAACTCTAGTGCCGCCTACAGGAAGTAGCAATCCTAAAAGTCAATAGTGACCCTTTAACGAGCCTTATCACATGACTTAGGACCAGAACCAGAAACTCAATTTGCAGACATTGTGTTTCGGGGTACTGCCCCTCGTCAGTGCAAAGTGTGAGTTCTGGTCTAACTGGGTGAGAGGCGTCAGACCGTTAACTAAGGGGTAACATTTCTCATGTTAAGCATGTTGCAGTGAGGAGACTTTTAAAGCCGCAATGCTCCTCTGGGAAATATGCAAATTGTCTCTTTAGAGAGGAAGAGGTTTAGAACTCTAGTACAACCTACAGGAAGTATGTTTTTCAGCACATGAGGCAAGAATTCAGTTTGGCTTCCCCTCCCCCCCCCAAGCACATATGCGAATTGCACACTTAAAATCACATGACGATGAAAGACGTGAGCTCAATTGATCAGTGGGAGCCGGCGTGCCGCACATTCTCTGGGCTGGCTTCAAGCTGACAGCCGGCTCAGAGAATGGTTGACTCCCAGTCCGGGGGGATGGAAAAATGCAGCTGCCATGGACACATCTCGGACCACTGCATCAGGCTTCCCGACGGCGCCCACCTGGCATCTGCGCCTGGGGCACATGCCGCACCTTCCCCACCCTAGGTACGCCTCTGGTTTGGTTGTTCACTCTGTGTTTACTTAGTTCTTTCCCCACTCAAAAAGCACACCAATTAGACTTCGAACCCCATTTAAGACTGGAACCAATGACATTCTCAGTAGAGTGCTATGGAATATATTAGTTATCTCATCATGCTTGCTTATATAGCACCAACATATTCCAAAACATTTTATATCATCACTCACTGTCCCCATTGGACTCACAATCTAAATTCCCTATCAACATTTCTTTGGATTGTGGAAATGGTCGCTCACAAATACAGGGAGAACATATCTACTTGTCTTTGGTGAGATCTGAACCCAGGACTCCAATTTACAGCCTATGACTAATTTCAGATGACACAATGTACCGGCTGACCATCTTCTGTATATGGTCGGTCTCCCAATTCTCCTCTGACATATAATGTCTTGGGATGGAAGGATCGGGCAGTGGGAAATTCAATTCTTTATCCTTTTGGATAAGTTACTGCCTGTGAAAACACACAAGTGCTTTAGTAAAGAGATAGCTTGGCCGACCGCTATCTCGTATATGGCCAGGTTAACCAGTTAAAGACTGGGCCATGTTCAGGTTTGTTCGTAAATGAGGTTTAAAGAGCTGTAAAATTTGTTCAGATATTCAAGTAATTATTGCGTCTTTTTTTGTGATACTTCCTATTACTGCATACACACCACTTCTTAGCGCTGTATATACAGCGAATGAGAAGGCACGGACTGTAATAAATCGTCTGTGCCTTCTCTATGGGGACTCGCTTTGATCGTGTGATAGCTACTATGCAATGATGTTTTAGAACGTCACTTCAGAGTAGGAGCTGTCAACATATCATATACCCATTGTTAGATCAGATAAATTGAAATTAATTATTCATTAAGTAAATATGTAATTGGAAAAATTACCTAATGTTTAAATCAATTTAAAACATTTTTTTACAGAAATATTTTTTTATATTTTTTTAATTATCTGTATAAAGAAAAAAACAGACAATTTTGAAAATTTCACCCTGGCCACCAGACTGAATGTTAGCATATGCTCACATCTGCGTATATAAAGCAGCGGAGATTCTCAACCTGAAAAGTTGGAGAGTGTCAGGCAAGTGTCGTGTATTCTTCCTCACCTAGCATCCGTATGATATCCGTGTGACATGCGTATGCAATGCGTTTTTAACATCAGCTTTTACATACAGTAATTCTCTCTTTTCAAGCCAGTTTTCTAACTAATAAAACAATCTTTTATACAGATATAGATAGATGATAGATAGATGATATATAGATAGAAAGTAATATGTCAGTGTGATATATCATCAGTGCAGTGCATGTGTAGCTTACTGTACATGTATTTAGCTAATAATTAGTTTAAAGAAAAAACGGAGTGGGGTCCCCCTTAATTTTCTTAACCAGCTGAGTGAAAGCCGAAAGCTGTTGGCTGTTTATAGTCTGGGAATGGGGTAATGGAGCTTTCCAGACTGTTAATATCAGTCCGTAGCTGTCTACTTAGCCTTTACAGCAAGGGGAGTGCCTCCCAAAAAATGACGTGGGGTCCCACCCATTTTTAATAACCAGTAAAGGCTAAGCAGACAGTTGCGGACTGATATTAATTGCCTAGGAAGGGGCCATGGATATTGGGCCCCCTCCCGGACTAATAACATCAGCCCTCGGGTGCTCCAGAAGTGGCGCATGCATTTTTCCTTACCCCAATTCCACTCCAATTAAGGTAAAACTTGCATGTGAGCACTGCCTAATTGAATAACATGGTAGCGAGTGCAATGCGATTGTTTTTCTCACACTCTTGTTTTTGTCATACTCCTTGTTCATTACAGAAGACTTCATCGCAGACAGAATTGCGATTGAGAAGGACAGGTAGTAGGAGTCTTGTAATATAAAAACCTGATAAAAGATTTACCCCTAGAGCAAATAATGGAAGAAGGAAGAAATATATTTTTATTATGGATCGGGCATGTTTTTCTTTTTTTCTTTTTTCTTGCAGAAGATTAGTCACTGGCGGTAGCTAATTTTAATTCTCCCCAATGAAAACTACATGTAGGGCCGGCCAAGTCAAAGTCAGGGTTGTGGTGTAGTATGGAGATAGGGGGGATTATGAGCTCACCACACCATACCATCTAATGCTGAAAGTTGAGGTCTGTGTGTCGGGTGCTGGTCCTGCTGGTTAAGTTCAGCCAAAGGTTCAAAGAAAGGAAAGTAAGCTGCACATCCATCCAACAATATATAAAAATTATTTCATGCTTTGTTAAAGAGTCATTAAAAACATGGAGTCCTAAAATATAAAAACCTGACGCGTTTCTGGCATCCTATGACTAAGGGTGCTTGGACACTAGAAACGCGTCAGGTTTTTATATTTTAGGACTCCATGTTTTTAATGAATCTTTAACAAAGCATGAAATAATTTTTATATATCGTTGGACGGATGTGCCGCTTACTTTCCGTTCTTCGAACCGTTGTGGTGTAGAAGTTGCCAGAGGAACGAGCACGTAGCAATTTAGGAGGTGGATGTGGCAGAACTAGTGGATAGCCATTATGTAGCCTCTTCACCTCATCCTTGTGACTTGTAAGAATAATATTGTTATAAGACTATAAATTATGTTTCTTTAAAAGTCCTCCTATAAAGAACTTTAAAGGGACGGTGAAAAAAATTCATCCAGTTTCAAAGTTAAATTGTGTTTTTTCTTTTCTTTAAATTTAGTGAAATTGCTAATATCCAGTTCTCCTCTGCAGAACTTTCTCTTCAGCCAATCTAATAAATGAAAAATAAAGTTTCCCTCCGGGGATTTTTATCGTGGTCTACTATAACATTAAATATATTAAAAACCACTATTACTCACGGCCTACTAGACGGATTTACCACAAATCAAGGTGTGGGACGTTTTTCATTTTCCTTCCCGGTTCCATTTATTTATATTAGATTATTCTCAGCTCAGTGCCCACAATAATATCTTTTACGGCTATACCTTCAGCACAGCTAGATTGATTTCAAAGAAATTGGGTATTTAATTAGAAAGCATCTGCAGATGTACCCTAGCCGGAGATCCCCGGAGCGATCCAGCATCATCCATGAATAGGCATATTGTGAGCAGAGACAGGATTTCTAACTAATGGGCTTGTGCTCAGGTTAATTACCTGCCTCTTCTGATGGTTACCTATGTCTCTGCACACCATACCCCCGTACTATGCCTCCATGTGTTTTTTATTTTATTCATGCTATGGATGTCAGGTTTTCCTTTGGTTTTCCATGTACAAATTGTAATCATGTTCTGTCGAATTTGTGTATGTGACATCAATACTGACTGTAGATCGTAATACTGTAGTGTTCACGTTAGCTTCTGCCTGATTGTATTCCATTTACAGATACAGAGTACGAAGCTATACAGTTATCAAAAATATGCAATATGCTGATATTTATATATGCAATAAACATTAAGAGTATGTTCACAAGTGCCGTTTTTGCAGCGTTTTTTTTGTACTTTTTTTTTCTCTGCAGCAAAAATGCAACATTTTACATTTTCAAAACCTAGTAGAAAAAAAACAATAAATACCCTAAAGTAAGTAAGTAGACAAGTAAATAGTAATAGTACATGTAAAAAGCATAGGGTACTTGGTTTGCACTATTTTTATCAAAAAAGCGTAAAAACTATCCCACCACGACAAGGTGTACCCAATTAGGCTGGTCCTATCTCTAGTATTTCACCTCTCTTCCAGCAGGCCTCAATAGATGGGGGCAAAGCAGGACCCAGACCTGACTGTTTTGCACCTGCCCGTGGAAAGCCATATAGACAAGATGCACAGCCCAAAAAAGGGGACTTGTGTTGTTTGAGCTGCTGGGCATTTTTTTAAATCTGTCGAATCTTTCAGCATTTTGCAGCTTTTTCACCCATTCAAATGAACAGTGAAAAATTGAAAGTACAAACGCAGCAAAAATGTAACAAAAATGCGCAAATTATATGCAGCGTTTTTCCTTCCACCATTTGGGTTTTTAGTGCAGAAAAAAACACAGCAAAAATGCAACGTGTGAACTTACCCTAAAGGAAAAAAAACCCTGCAGATGCAAAATTCCATATATTTCTGTATATTAATTCATAATTACGGCAGTAAAATCATAAAAGAACCACGCGCTTAATTTGTATTCTGCATTATTGCACTAACAATAGTAAACATATATTATCTGGACCTGTATAGGAAGATGGTTCCATGAGACTGGTTTCCTTGGGTCACTTGAATTATTGAAATCAGCTTTTGAACTCTTATGGGTCAAGTTCCGTCCCTTTCTATAATATGTTTAGCAGGAGAATTGTAAAACATGTGCGTCACCAACTTTGATCAACATAATCCGGCAGTGACATACCTACTATAGAGACATTCATTTTCTATGGGACCTATTGGGGACCATAGCAAAATGGATGGTTATGACCTGACACTGACACGGATCTCTTCCTGCTGTCCACCATGATTATAAAACTGTTTTGCCACAGCCATTCCTAGACTGAATTCACTGCCTACAAATCCCTATAAATTTGGTAGGAACTGTCTAAATCCATATGAACCACCTAGTGGTAGTTGTAGGCAGACAGAATTCTACCATTTAAAGGGAATCTGTCACTAGGGCTTTGCTATGTAATTTGAGAGCAGCATGATGTAGTGGAAGAGAGCCTGATTCCAGCGATGTGTCAATTACTGGACTGTGTTTTGCTGTTTCAATACAATCAGTGTTTTATCACCAGGAGATTATCACTACAGGACTAGCTGGTCCCCAACCCCACCCCCAGCACTGATCAGGCTGCTGTCATATTACATAGTAAATGCCCGCTGATTGATTCCCTTTAAAGTGAATCTCATGGTAGATTCATGCTGCCTGATCCACAGACATAATGAATCAGAGTCCGGCTACATTATTGAAGCTGCGCATGTTTTACTCAGAAACATTGAGGCATTTTAGAAAAATCATACTTGTAAAAGCCAGCTGGGGACAATCAAACTTGGATGACTATTCAAAGAGACAGGTCCCTATTGGCTTCTCCCCACCCTGGTACCGTAGATGAACAGGTCTCTGTCTCTGTGTTTGTATAAAGCAGGGGTCTCAAATGGAGGCAATTAAAGGGGCCGCACATAGAAAAAATTTGAATATGAAGGGCCGCGTTCTTTGTAGAAGATTACATTTTCAGTGATACCATTATTTTTATATATGACTTTTTGATCATCTTTTTTTTTTATTCTTTCTTATGGTGTTTATCATATGGGTTATGATGCAGATCTTCCCTTTTTATTTCAATTTTTACATAAAACAGCATTTTTGATGGCCAAATATTATTCCATTATTTTCTAATTTTTTATTTTACATATTCTTTTAAATGCTTTCCTTTTTTTTGACAGTCAATCGACCCCAAACAGTAATGTAGTTTTTCAATTAGCCCCATGTAGTAATTCTGGTCCCCATCCTGTAATAATGTCTCTGTAATGCACACGCCCAGGCTGAGCAGTGTGTGCGTGTGATTCCACTGGACTGTGCCGGAGAGTGAATGCCTGGAGGGGCGTAACTAGGTATTCACCCGATCCGACCAGGGTCGCACGACGGCATACGACGCCAGTGCACCAAGGAGGAACTGAGCAGAGGGACCAGGTGCTACTCCAGGACAGACCCCGGACACGGCTGTTGACCCACACCGGGGAATACAGGAACAGACAGGTTAGGCTGGCACACAGACTGGTGGGTATAGGTAGGCACGACTGGTATGCAGGCAGGCGGGTATGCAGGCAGGGGGGTACAGGCAAGCACAGCTAGAGTGCAG
Organism: Phyllobates terribilis; assembly: GCF_046119375.1. NCBI lineage: Eukaryota > Metazoa > Chordata > Amphibia > Anura > Dendrobatidae > Phyllobates > Phyllobates terribilis. The sequence goes on from NW_027362761.1 coordinate 1,093,457,291, forward strand.
ATAGGGAGGCACTAGCAGGTTGGAACACAGGCGGGATAGGACCCAGTACACACTGGGACTCAGGAACAGAACCACAGATGTGGCGGACAAACACAGCAGAGTGAGACCGCCCAGAGAGGTGAGCGAGAGCAGGGCAAGACGAGACCGCCTAGAGCGGTGAGCGAGAGTAGAGCAGGACGAGGCCACCTGGAGCGGTGGGCAAGAATAGAGCAGGATGAGGCCACCTGGAGCGGTGAGCAAGGAGTCAGAGCAGAGCGAGACTGCCGGAGCGGTGAGCAAAGGGTCAGAGCGGAGCAAGACTGCCGGAGCGGTGAGCAAAGGCAGAGCAGGCCAGAACCGCCGGAGCGGTGAGCAAGGCAGAGCAGGCTAGAACCGCCGGAGCGGTGAGCAAGGCAGAGCAGGCTAGAACCGCCGGAGCGGTGAGCAAGGCAGAGCAGGCTAGAACCGCCGGAGCGGTGAGCAAGGCAGAGCAGGCTAGAACCGCCGGAGCGGTGAGCAAGGCAGAGCAGGCTAGAACTGCCGGAGCGGTGAGCAAGGCAGAGCAGGCTAGAACCTCCGGAGCGGTGAGCAAGGCAGAGCAGGGGGGACAGGGCTTGGTACACACGGAACAGGCAGGAAGGGAAAGGCAGAACCAGATACCCACAGGGTACTTGCAGTGAAGTAGCGAGTGGACCACAAACGGAAGTACAGTGACAACGAGCAGGAGTTAGGTACAAGTTCAGACTCTGCAGAAAAAGGAAAGGTACGGACATAGAGAAACACAGGAAACAGGCTAGAAGAGCATACAGACAAGAACAGACACAGTAGCAAGATACAGGAGCGGGTCTAGGTATGCAGCCCCTAGAAGGCGGGAGGAACAGGCTAGGAGCGTGTTCAGACAGGACAGACAAGATACAGAAGCGGGTCTAGGTATGCAGCCCCTAGAAGGCGGAACGAACAGGCAAGGAGCGTGTTCAGACAGGCCTGGAAATACAGCCTCCAGGAAAGGCAGGCAAGCAAACACAGAAAGGGACCTGGCACATTCAGAGTGAAAGAGCACACTGAATGAAACACAATGCTCAGGCATGGGTTAATTGGAGCAGCTGGTTTAAATACCAGGTGACAGACAGCAATAGGCTGAGGATGCACAAGGGGTGTGCCTGCAGCAGGTACAAGAAACAGCAAGTGATCGGGCTCCGCCCTTAAGCAGCAGAAACAGAAGCAAACAGACAGCATGGAGGGAAGCCAGAGAGACATTCTGGATTGGAGATCAAGTGCGCGCTCTTGCACAGTGGGAGATGGACCACTATGCAAGGACGCCGCCAGGTATGTTACAGTCTCCAATCCTGTAATAATGTCTCCAATCCTGTAATATTGTGGCAAATAGATGCAAATGGTAACATAGCCATCTGTGTGGATGATTGCATTTATAGAAGCAAAATTGGTATTGTTTTAAGCAAAAATCTACAGCACAAGACCCCACATAAATCCCACAATCATAATGTCCCTAGCAGCTCTGGGATAATCGGTAAAGATCTGCTATTAAATATGTATACATTATATAAATGCTGTTGGTCCACATCAATCAGCAGATTCTCATAACCAGGATTTGACAGGTCACTTACAAGTCATTGATTGACAGATCGTCATTTGTGGCCCTGTAGATTATAGACTAGGTTATTGAACACCAGCTCAGATACTGCACAGGGCAATCCTGTTATCTAAATAATAGAGCTGTAATTCCAGCATATAAATAGCAATGCTCCTGGGACCAATCTCTGACAGCTCTGACAGGTACCTGATAGCCTGAATACGACACTGCACACGTTCTACTACAGACCATAGCGATGATGTGACCTGGTTCCACCATTCACTGATAATAGCCTCTCGTCGTTTAATGTCATGGCTATGCAATATTATCAGTAGATGTTAGAACGTTCCAATATATTCTGTCGAGATGTGCAGGAATTTTTCGAGTGAAGGTCTCAACAGAGACAAGTTAATTTCACAATGTTAAACAAGCAAGTGTCCGCCACACTGTGCCAAACCTGATTCTACAATGCTCTGCCAAACACACACGGCCACTGGCTCCCTTGCATTAGTCTCTCAGATTCGCCATTTCTTTTCTCACAAGTGACCCCTCTGAGAGATTCAAGGGGGGCTGTATTTTCAACAAACTTTGCATAAATCAATAGCACAGGTGATTATAAGAATCGTTCTAATATTCTTCATCAGATACTGTATCTCTGCTTCTTTCTCCAGTTATGAGACACTTCTTCCCCATCCCTACCTCCTGAACTTATTATCCACGCTTAAAAAAACAGCTCAGCTCCATCCTCCTCAAGACATTACAAACAGCCAAAACGGTGAGTTTTCACCTCCTGTTATACTCTATGGAGAAGGAGTGAGGAGCAGAGTGAGAAAACTGGCAAAGCTAGTCATAGAAAGATGGTAAATGTGTCTTTTACATCACTCGGAGCTGGATTCAAATATACACTGCTCAGTATAGCTATATCATTTCCCCATGTCTCTACTTGTGTCTGTGTGCTAACTAATGAATGAAGAGCAGGAATCTCTCTCTGTACTGTGTATGGGAGACATCATAGCAACTAGTCTTCTCCCACCAGCTCAGCGTCAATGTATGGGCGACAGCATAGCACCTAGTCACCTCCCACCAGCTCAGCGTCAATGTATGGGAAACATCATAGCACCTAATCTCCTCCCACCAGCTCAATGTCAATGTATGAGAGACATTATAGAAGCTAGTCTCCTCCCACCAGCTTAGCGTCAATGTATGGGAGACATCATAGTACCTAATTTCCTTCCACCAGCTCAATGTCAATGTATGGGAGACATTATAGCAGCTAGTCCCCTCCCACCAGCTCAGTGTCAATGTATGGGAGACATCATAGTACCTAATTTCCTCCCACCAGCTCAATGTCAATGTATGGGAGACATTATAGCAGCTAGTCCCCTCCCACCAGCTCAGCGTCAATGTATGGGAGACATCATAGCAGCCAGTCTCCTCCCACCAGCTCAGCATCAAGTGCAAATTTCAAAGTTAGAGTGGATACTGGTGAACATACAGAATACAAGTCATGTAATGGCCAGAAATAGTGAACACATACAGGATAGTATCTCCTGAAAAGTTACTTGAAAGTACCGTTACCCTTTCAGTGACCCGTCTCACTCTTTCCTCTACCGTCCTCATACGGTTTTGAGCTTCTACCTTTCTCTCTCGGTCTGCTTTCTGTCAGCATAATTTTCTGGTTGTTCTTGTGCTGTAAACTACATATTTTGCAAAACCCTAGCTGTTTTTATAATGAATTATGGTGCGAGGAGAAAAAAAATTTCAGAAAAAAATATACAGTTAATGGGAACCTGTCACCATGAAAAAGCCGTCCAATCAGCAGTCATCATGATGGCATGGTGACAGGTTCGCTTTAATTAGGTGCCTTAATGCTATCTTCACTTGGAGTTTTTTTTTGCATATTTTTTTCTCTGGCTTTTATAAAATGTCGTAATTTTCAATATTTTTTTTTTGTGGCACACATTTTTATACATTTTTTCATATAGAGAAGCCTATGTGCCTATTCAAAAACGCATAAAAATGACATACTTAGAGAATGCTGCTTTTGGAAAAAAATGCCAAAAACCCTAAAAGACACCAAATGTATGAATAAAACACACAAAATTGCACTGTTTGTATTGCATTATATATTTTATTTTTCTCAAAATCACCTTAAATAAGTATGCACCATTTCACCATCCCCTCTCCACAGACACACACACACACAAAATAGTCGAATATAATTGGTGAATTCAGGGCAAAAACTGTTGTAAATTGAACAAAAAGTGTGTAGTCTTTTTCACTTAAGGCCACATTCACATGTTCAGTATTTGGTCAGAATTTTACATCAGTATGTGTAAGCCAAAACCAGGAGTGGAACAAGTATGATAGAAACACGTCACCACTTCTGTATTTTTCATCCACTCCTGGTTTTGGCTTATACGGATGTAGCATACTGACCAAATACTGAACGTGTGAACGTTGTCTTGCTTGGCTCATTTCCGCATTGGAAGGTGAGAAGGGCAGATGAAGTCATATTAGATGACCCCGTGAGTTATCGGTATCAGCTGATGTGATGATGTGATGTCACCTTCTCCGTTCATCTCCTGGTGTGGAATGAGTGAACCAATACTCACCTGGTGGTACACGTCTATATATTCTTCTGGTGGAACTTGATTAAAATTTCATGAGCGTCCCTGTGATGAAAGCCGGCCGGTGGGTGCAGCTCTCTGGCGCCCCCTTACCTCTCAGGTCAGTCAAGGTACTGCACCTAGAGAAAGTAGTGCCAGGTAGCTGCAACCAGCGCAGGGAACACGGTAGTGTGTTATCCCTTCAACGTCACTACACAGCACAACTCGCTAGCGCCCTCTTAGCCTCAGGTCAGTCAAGGAACTGCACCTAGGATAAGCGGTCGCCAGAGAGACTGTCCTGTAACCTACTGGGTATCGGGGCCCTCTGTAGTGAGGGCGGTATATATATCTTCCTTGGCCGCGCCAGGAATATATATATCTGAACCTCCGACCGTCACTACCAGCCTTCCCCAATCCCCAGTTGGTATGCTGCCACCAGTCCCTATTTTAGATATACGCCCAGTCCGTGAATGGGCCTATATCGGGTCAGGAACCAACCCTGGGTAGCGTTTTTGGCTTGAGCCGAGCTCACACGGACGTGCGTTCGTTATGCAGAATAAAAGGCAGGCCCACAATTACTTGAGGTAATTGATTATAATAATACACTAGATACACGATATACAACTAAATATACACAGGTATAAGGTCAGGCTAAACTATACAACAATGGAATACAACACACAGAATCACCACAGCATATCAGTTACCGGTTTCTTGATTTTCTTGTGACGCAGGGAGAGGATTCTGCGGTCGCAGGCACGGTTCTTTGTTACAGGCTGAGGCCTACCACCGCATGGTCAAACTGCTCCTCCCCTTGGTGGCCTCAGCTGGTGCTCAGATGTTCAGCACACCACTCTTGGGTCAAGACTGACTTGTCTCTTGTCTGTCCTGCTATCTTACCTGCCCCGTCCCGCCCACTGCTGGTGAGGTCAGCTGGCTCAGTCTCCACCCTCAGGTCTAACTTCGATCAGAAGCCCAAATTCTATGGAACCCAATAACTTCTTCTGGGATGGTCTCATGATACCCACAGGGGTTCCCACGGATTCGGGCCGCCGTAACCGACCTTTTGATATCAATTATGATACCATACGGTCCTCAGGAATGGCTCAGCGCTATATCTTGGCTTCCAGAGCACGTACAAACGTCTACCGCGGAGGCTTGTGTGCGCAATGGCTCCGGGACGCCGTGATATTTTTTTATTGGCCCATCCCACGCAACATGCGTGTACTTTTCATGTTTCTATATCTTATGCCTCCATGCTTGTGACAGACAAAGAAACTAGTCCTATGGGACAAATGGTCAGGTACAGATAGACGAAGCACCCCCCCCTGCTGGCTGTGTTTCCTCTCGAAGTCTTTGAAGCTCCTAGCATTCAAGTGTTAAGTAGGCTTCTTATCTTACAGGAGCCTGGATGGGGGGAAACTATCTAGTTGACGTTTTAACAGAAGGTCCCAAGGGTGGGGGCTGCTGAAGTGTGGCCATCCCTGGATATGATTTATCATTACCAAGATGGCGGCTACAGGTTCATCACACCTCCCCCTATACGAGGGCGCGAGGGGGTAGCACATTCCTGTGTTCCCCCGTGCGTCCTTCTGCACCCTCCCCTTGCCGGGATAACCCGTCAGCGTTACCGTGGTCACGGCCTCTTCTGTGGCGAATGGAGAAGTGGTACTGCTGGAGAGCGAGGCTCCAGCGTAGCAACCTGCCATTCGACCCAGAGACCGTGTGTAACCAGCTGAGGGGGTTGTGGTCCGTCTCCACGGTGAAATGGCTCCCGTACAAGTAGGGCTGCAGACGCTGCAGGGCCCATACAATTGCCAGGCATTCTTTTTCCACCGTGGAGTAAGCCACCTCCCGGGGCAGTAGCTTCCTGCTCAGGTACAAGACAGGATGTTCCTGGCCTGTCGTGTTGACCTGACTTAGCACAGCACCGAGGCCAAAGTCACTGGCGTCGGTCTGTACCACAAACGGCCGGTCGAAGTCGGCAGCTTGCAGTACAGGGGAGCTACTTAGGGCGGCCTTGAGTGCCCCGAAAGCTGTCTCGCAGGCGACTGTCCAGTCGACTGCGACGGGCAGCTTCTTCTTGGTGAGGTCCGTCAGGGGCTTGGCCAGGGTGCTATAGTGTGGGACGAACCTCCTATAGTACCCGGCGGTCCCCAAGAAGGACATCACCTGCTTTTTGGTCCTAGGAGTGGGCCAGGATGCGATGGCATCCACTTTCCCCGGTTCTGGCTTCAGAACCCCCCCGCCTACCCGGTGACCCAGGTAGAGGACCTCACTCATGCCCAGCTGGCACTTTTCCGGCTTGATGGTCAAGCCTGCCCGGTGGATCCGACCGAGCACCTGCCGCAGGTGCTCTAGGTGATCCTCCCAAGTGGGACTGAAGACTGCAATATCGTCCAAGTACGCAGCCGCGTACCCTTCAAGTCCCTCAAGCAGCGTATTGACCATCCGCTGAAAAGTGGCAGGGGCATTCTTCATGCCGAATGGCATCACTGTGGACTCGTACAGTCCAAAAGGGGTGATAAAGGCAGAGCGTTCCCTTGCCGCGGGGGTCAGAGGAATCTGCCAGTACCCCCGGCTCAGATCCATGATGGTCAGGTACTTAGCCCCGGCCATCCGATCGAGCAGGTCATCGATGCGTGGTATGGGGAACGCATCGGTGGCCGTTACAGCGTTGAGCCCCCGGTAGTCCACGCAGAACCGTGTAGTTCGGTCCTTCTTTGGTACGAGGACTACAGGCGAGGCCCACGCGCTGCTGGATGCCTGGATCACCCCCAGCTTCAGCATCTCGTCTATCTCTTGGCGCATGTTTCCCTGCACCTCGAAAGAGACCCGATATGCTGAACGCCGGATCGGCGGGTGATCGCCAGTGTCCACGTCGTGGACAGCCATCTCAGTCCTTCCGGGCAGGCTGCTGAACAGCCCCCGGAAGGGGTGCAGGGTGGTCCCCAGCTGGGACCGTTGGTCCTCCGTGAGCTGGTGGCCAACCCCCACATCCTCGATGGACCCACCCGCCTTGGCTTGGGTGAGCAGATCCAGGAGGGTTTCTACCTCTCCTTCCTCGGGAAGGTTGCACACTGGGTGGGCAGTCGCTTCCCGCTCATGATGAGCCTTCATCATGTTCACGTGGAAGGCCTTCCTCCTTCCACGGGCGTGATCCAGGGTGACCAGATAGGTGACGGCATTGAGTTTCTGGTGCACGAAGTAGGGACCTTCCCAGGCTGCCTGAAGCTTGTTCTGTGGTACGGGGACCAGTACCCACACCTTTTGACCCACCTGGTAGGTCCTCTCACAAGCATTCTGGTCGTACCACCGCTTCTGGTCGGCCTGGGCCTGGGCCATATTGTCCTGCACCAGCTTTGCCAAGGCCATCATCCTGTCCCGGTGGCGCACGACATACTCGATGACCGACACCTCGGGGGTGGCCAAATCCCCTTCCCATGCTTCCTTCACCAGAGCCAGGGGGCCCCGTACCCGTCGCCCGTACAGGAGCTCAAAGGGGGAGAACCCCGTTGAGGCCTGCGGAACCTCCCGGTAAGCGAATAGGAGGTGTGGGAGGTAACGCTCCCAGTCTCTCCCGTGGGAGTCGACCAACATCTTAAGCATCTGCTTTAAGGTGCCATTGAACCGCTCACACAGGCCATTAGTCTGTGGGTGATACGGGCTGGCCACCAGATGTTGCACCTGCATTTGCTTACAGAGGGACTCCATCAGCCGCGACATGAACTGGGTCCCTCGGTCGGTGAGCATTTCTTGGGGGAAACCCACTCTGGAGAAGATCTCCAGTAAGGCGGTAGCCACCTTGTCGGCCCGAATGGACGACAAAGCTACCGCTTCCGGGTACCGGGTGGCATAGTCCACTACCGTGAGTATGAAGCATTTCCCGGAGTGGCTGGGAGTGGACAGAGGTCCAATAAGATCCACAGCAACCCTCGAGAAAGGCTCTTCGATGATTGGCAGAGTTACCAGTGGGGCTTTGGGGCGCGGCCCCGCCTTCCCCACCCTCTGACAGGTGTCACACGAACGGCAGTAGGCACCCACCGCGGCTCCCATCCCAGGCCAGTAGAAATGCTGAGCTATCCTGGCCTTGGTTTTAGCGATCCCTAGGTGTCCGGCCATCGGAATCTCGTGTGCGATCCGCAACAATTCCGCCCTGAACGGATAGGGTACCACTAACTGTCGGTCCCTGGGCCACGCCTCCGGTGAACCCTGCTGGACCGTTACCCGGTACAGCCGTCCCTGGTCCCAGACCACACGCTCGCAGTCTGACTCCATGGGAGGCTGTGCCGCCTGTTCCTTGAGAGCTTTCAGGCTGTCGTCTGCTTCCAACGCAGCCTGAAATTCCTGACTTGATGTGGCCAGAATCGACGAAACTGCCACATCCTCTGTCAGCCCCTCCGGGCATGTCACCTGGCCGCTGTCTGACCCGGCAGACACTTGGTCAGAAGTGGGGAAGCCGTCGGACCTCTGCAAGGCTCCTTGGGCTCCGGCGCTCCCACTCCTGGTGACAGCGGCTATGACCGCTGTGACCGTGGGTAGTGCCTGCTTCCCCTCTGTTTCTGACCAAGCCGCCCGATCAGGCAGGCTTCCTAGGCCTTTGGACATCTCGGATGTGGGGAACTCCTGCCCTGGGGTCTTACCTGGCGGCTCCTCTCTTGGGACACCCCCACCTCCCATGGCCTGTTCCTCCCCCTGCAGTGGGCCTATACTCAGCAGCCTGGATACCCCGGGGAGCCCTACACTGCCGGTAGCTGCCCCCCTCTCCATCCCTGAGCTTCCCTCTACAGAATCCTGCCCGCCCCCTCCCTCACCGGAGGACAAGAGGTCACGGCACGCCGGCTGAGCACCTCTGCGGGCATCCCCACACTCCCCACCTGCTTTCACTAACCCTGTTTGTGTTGTGTCTGTGCAGGTGTTACCCTCAGGTTTCACTCCCTCCTCCTCAGCAGGACCCACACTACATACAACATGGTTGGCATTAGCAGCAGACAAATCAATACACTCTTGGGGGGCCGAACTTGGGGGTTCAGAGGGTACATACTGCGATACTAGACGCCCCAAGTCGGTCCCTAATAAAACATTTGCGGGAATATTTGGCGTTACTCCCACCTCCCGCATCCCCCTTCCGGCACCCCAGTCCAAATACACCATGGCAACGGGAAGTGCCGGCTCCACGCCTCCAACCCCGGAGACGGAAAGAGTCTTTCCTGGTACCAAGTCCTGGGGGGACACCACCTCAGGCCGTACCAGTGTTCGTTCAGCGCCAGTGTCCCGCAGTCCCATGACCGCAGAACGGCCTATGGTGACGGGTTGGATGTTGTCCAGGGACCTACCACCACCCCCTCCCACACACAAAACATTGGGCGCTCTCTGGGACTGGGATGGGGTCTTTTGGCGCTGGGGACACTCAGCCCTAAAGTGTCCTGGTTTGTTGCATAGATGACAACGTCTTACGTCTGGTCCTTGCCTGGAGAGGGCAACAGGGGGATACACCCCTTGTGTTCTAGGGGCCGGGGAAACAGGGGCATGACTGGGCTTACCCCCTCTCCAGGTGCTGCTGGCAGACTTCTTCAGCTCAGGCGCCCTGTTATTGGCATACTCGTCTGCCAGGGCGGCTGTAGCAGAAGCCCCTGTTGGTTTTCGGTCACGGAGGAACTGTCGGAGGTCCTCTGGGCAGTTCCACAAGAACTGCTCCGTGACGAACAGTTCCTGGACCTCCTGGCGGGTAGTAAGCGCTAGACCCGAGGTCCAGTGCTCTGCGGCTCTCAACAGCGCCCGCATATGATCGGTCCAGGTGTCCTTGGGGCCACGCAGCAGGCTCCGGAACTTCTGGCGGTACGACTCGGGAGTGAGGTTGTACTGCCGGATCAGGGCCCGCTTGATGCAGTCGTAGTTCTGTACCTCCCCGGCAGGTAAGTCCCCCAAGGCATCCAGGGACTTACCCCTCAAACGGGGGGTCAGGTATCTGGCCCACTGATCCCGGGCCAGATGGTGCTGAAGACAGGTCCGTTCAAATGCCACCAGAAAGGAGTCCAGGTCCCCATCCTTCTCCAGTAGAGGGAAGTCCTCAGCTCGGACTTTGGACGACTTGGTCTCCTGATGGGTTGGTTGCTCTAGCGGAAGCCCCCGCTGGGCCAGGTCCAGTTGGTGCTGGCGCTCCGCAGCTCGCTCTGCACGCTCCGCAGCCTCCCGGCGCTCTGCAGCTTCACGCTCCGCAGCCCGCTCCGCAGCCCGCTCCGCAGCCCGCTCTGCACGCTCCTCCTCCGCTGCCTTCTCTGATGCTGCCAGGAGGGTTTTGTAGACGGCATCGCCATGAGACTGGAGACTTGCCATAGCCGCTTGTAAAAGGGCTTGTGATCTGGACAGGCTGGGCTGGGTAGGTGGTGGGCAGCCCACTGCGGGACCGTATACTGGGGACTGGCTCCCTGAGGTGCCCGGGCTGGACTCCTCCTCGCCATGAGTAACAATGTCCTCCCCTCCTGCCACACGGACCGTAGCATTAGCCTCCTGCAGGGTCTTGCTCCTGGTGCCGTCTGCCATCTTGGTAACCGACACCGCTGCAACCCTGAGTTTGCACACACCTTGTTATACTTTTAGCCTGACCGTCTAATGTTGGGCTGACCTTAAGACTCCAGCAGTGGAAGTTACCACTGGCAGTCTTTAGTGCCTGGGAGTAGGGGTCCCACAACACTATTATTCTGCAATCCCACCGCTCTGCCACCAATGTGATGAAAGCCGGCCGGTGGGTGCAGCTCTCTGGCGCCCCCTTACCTCTCAGGTCAGTCAAGGTACTGCACCTAGAGAAAGTAGTGCCAGGTAGCTGCAACCAGCGCAGGGAACACGGTAGTGTGTTATCCCTTCAACGTCACTACACAGCACAACTCGCTAGCGCCCTCTTAGCCTCAGGTCAGTCAAGGAACTGCACCTAGGATAAGCGGTCGCCAGAGAGACTGTCCTGTAACCTACTGGGTATCGGGGCCCTCTGTAGTGAGGGCGGTATATATATCTTCCTTGGCCGCGCCAGGAATATATATATCTGAACCTCCGACCGTCACTACCAGCCTTCCCCAATCCCCAGTTGGTATGCTGCCACCAGTCCCTATTTTAGATATACGCCCAGTCCGTGAATGGGCCTATATCGGGTCAGGAACCAACCCTGGGTAGCGTTTTTGGCTTGAGCCGAGCTCACACGGACGTGCGTTCGTTATGCAGAATAAAAGGCAGGCCCACAATTACTTGAGGTAATTGATTATAATAATACACTAGATACACGATATACAACTAAATATACACAGGTATAAGGTCAGGCTAAACTATACAACAATGGAATACAACACACAGAATCACCACAGCATATCAGTTACCGGTTTCTTGATTTTCTTGTGACGCAGGGAGAGGATTCTGCGGTCGCAGGCACGGTTCTTTGTTACAGGCTGAGGCCTACCACCGCATGGTCAAACTGCTCCTCCCCTTGGTGGCCTCAGCTGGTGCTCAGATGTTCAGCACACCACTCTTGGGTCAAGACTGACTTGTCTCTTGTCTGTCCTGCTATCTTACCTGCCCCGTCCCGCCCACTGCTGGTGAGGTCAGCTGGCTCAGTCTCCACCCTCAGGTCTAACTTCGATCAGAAGCCCAAATTCTATGGAACCCAATAACTTCTTCTGGGATGGTCTCATGATACCCACAGGGGTTCCCACGGATTCGGGCCGCCGTAACCGACCTTTTGATATCAATTATGATACCATACGGTCCTCAGGAATGGCTCAGCGCTATATCTTGGCTTCCAGAGCACGTACAAACGTCTACCGCGGAGGCTTGTGTGCGCAATGGCTCCGGGACGCCGTGATATTTTTTTATTGGCCCATCCCACGCAACATGCGTGTACTTTTCATGTTTCTATATCTTATGCCTCCATGCTTGTGACAGACAAAGAAACTAGTCCTATGGGACAAATGGTCAGGTACAGATAGACGAAGCACCCCCCCCTGCTGGCTGTGTTTCCTCTCGAAGTCTTTGAAGCTCCTAGCATTCAAGTGTTAAGTAGGCTTCTTATCTTACAGGAGCCTGGATGGGGGGAAACTATCTAGTTGACGTTTTAACAGAAGGTCCCAAGGGTGGGGGCTGCTGAAGTGTGGCCATCCCTGGATATGATTTATCATTACCAAGATGGCGGCTACAGGTTCATCACAGTCCCCTTGATTTCTTTCTGTTGGATGTCAACCCCTTTGGATGTTTTTTCCACTTGGAAGCTGCATTACAAGATGGGAAGATATTTCGATTAATACGTTTCGCCTCATCCTTCCTCGTTTCAGTTGATCTCCTTCTCAGCATGGAATAGGGGACTTCAAAGTACAGCGAGTAAAGTCCTTTGGATGTTGAAAAGACATTGATTAGAAGATATGCTGATGTGGAATTTAATAGGTAGATCCTGGACTAACTGTGAATGTTAAGATGGAAGTTTCTAATGAATCATTCATCAGTCCTGAAAGGCAAGGTTGTTCCGTATTCTTATTGCTGGTCTTCATCAGGCGCAGATTGAACATGTCTGGATGTCTCTTTCTCTACAGCCCAGATTAGGTGATAATTTAGATTACAATGGCTGTGTTTTAGCTTTTTTTAATCCCGTTTCATTTTCTGCATTGTAAGGGAATGAATTGATGAGGCAGAAAACAGTGATTAATTCTTCAGGCCTTATTGTAGAATCTAAAATCTTGTTTAATTGCGGCATGTGCTTATTATATTGTCAGGCTGCGAGTGGGAACCGTGCTGGGTGCAGGGCTGAATGGATTGCGCTGCTGACATACATCATAGCCAGCTCTGCAGGATGACAGCTCAAGGAGAAAGCTTTGATATTGCAGTGGACAACATTGAGGTTTTCACGTCAAGTATCTTTTCTGTCTTGGATCACAAATACAGTCATCTGTTAGAACAAATCATCACCGAATTGTGTATTAAAATATCAAAGTAGGCGAGCCAAAGAATGAACTTGTTACTTTTATATAGTGATTATATCATTCCAAAATTATCCTAGCCTTTTATATTTGAGTCACTGGGATTTGTTACCAGCATATTCACTTCTGACAACGGAAAGCACTTAGAATGTAGCATCAGAAATGACCTACTGCTTGACACTAATTTTATATGTTTTAACAACTGGTATTTTTTTTTATTTTATTTATTATGCCATTATCATAATGAACAAAAAAACATTCTAAAGTCTTGCAGTTTAACTACGATTTTCGTAATCCTTTTCTGTAGAGATCACTTCTAAGCAGTCATCTCATTATCATCACAGACAGGATAACATTGAAAGGTAACACCTATAGAAAGATAGCATAGGATCACATTATTCACAATAGACCTCTCTCTCCTGCATAGTGACCTCTCACAGATTATAGAATATGTTTAAAAATCATACCAAAAAAGTCAATGAACAACTCTAGACTACAGGTTCCCATGTAAAACATATATCTGAATGCTGTTAACGGCAAGGTGATTGCCCCTTTAAAAGGAATCTGTCAGCAGGTTTTTGCTACTTCATCTGAGAGCAGCAAGATGTAGGCAAAAAGACCCTGATTCCAACAATGTATCACTTAGTTTACTGGGTGCAGCCATTCTGACAGAATCAGAGTTTTTAGATTTAGCAATACAGCAGAGCTGAGGAAGCTAACCCCGCCCACACCAGGCTCTGTATATACAATGTCCATAGATAGTGAGCTGCCAATCACAGGAGGGGACGGAGTTGGACTTGCAAGTGCACACGTGCTAATCAAAGCAATAATAATATCCTTGTGATAAAACCTTCAGTCTCAGTAAACAGCACACAGCCTGATAAGTGACACATTGTTGAATTCTGTGGTTTAACCCCTACCTCATGCTGTCCTCAGATTAAATAGCAAAAACTTGCTGACATATTCCCTTTAAGTATCTAAAGCTGATAGAATAAAAGAAATAAATCAGAAAATAAAACAGACTGGGAAGAAAATATTTTTCATTTTCTTGTTATAAATTAATAATAAAAATACCATAATAATAAGTAACAAGTGAAACAGTTTCTTTAAATGAAAACACTTATGTTCATAATCGGTTCTAGACATATATGTTAGATGGTATGCATGGTACCATAGGACATGTCTTATTTTTTTTTGTATTATTGCAACTAAGTTTATGGACTGATAGCCACAGTAGTTCTCAATAGCCAAAGCATTGCCCCCCTTCCCTTAAGAGTTACAGTGTCTCCCTTTCCTCAGTAGTAACAGCAGAGCCTCCTTTCCCTCAGTAGTCACTGCAGTGCCTCCCTTCCCTCAGTAGTCACAGGAGTTCCTCCCTTCCCTCAGTAGTCACAGCATTCCCTCCCTTCCCTCAGTAGTCACAGCATTCCCTCCCTTCCCTCTGTAGTCACTGCAGTGCCTCCTTTCGCTCAGTAGTCACTGCAGTGCCTCCCTTCCCGCAGTAGTCACAGCATTCCCTCCCTTCCCTCAGTAGTCACAGCATTCCCTCCCTTCCCTCAGTAGTCACAGCATTCCCTCCCTTCCCTCAGTAGTCACAGCATTCCCTCCCTTCCCTCAGTAGTCACAGCATTCCCTCCCTTCCCTCAGTAGTCACAGCATTCCCTCCCTTCCCTCAGTAGTCACAGCATTCCCTCCCTTCCCTCAGTAGTCACAGCATTCCCTCCCTTCCCGCAGTAGTCACAGCATTCCCTCCCTTCCCTCAGTAGTCACAGCATTCCCTCCCTTCCCTCAGTAGTCACAGCATTCCCTCCCTTCCCTCAGTAGTCACAGCATTCCCTCCCTTCCCTCAGTAGTCACAGCATTCCCTCCCTTCCCTCAGTAGTCACAGCATTCCCTCCCTTCCCTCAGTAGTCACAGCATTCCCTCCCTTCCCTCAGTAGTCACAGCAGTGCCTCCCTTCCCTCAGTAGTCACAGCATTCCCTCTCTTCCCTCAGTAGTCACAGCATTCCCTCCCTTCCCTCAGTAGTCACAGCATTCCCTCCCTTCCCTCAGTAGTCACAGCATTCCCTCCCTTCCCTCAGTAGTCACAGCATTCCCTCCCTTCCCTCAGTAGTCACAGCATTCCCTCCCTTCCCTCAGTAGTCACAGCATTCCCTCCCTTCCCTCAGTAGTCACAGCATTCCCTCCCTTCCCTCAGTAGTCACAGCATTCCCTCCCTTCCCTCAGTAGTCACAGCATTCCCTCCCTTCCCTCAGTAGTCACAGCATTCCCTCCCTTCCCTCAGTAGTCACAGCATTGCCTCCCTTCCCTCAGTAGTCACAGCATTGCCTCCCTTCCCTCAGTAGACACAGCATTCCCTCCCTTCCCTCAGTAGTCACTGCAGTGCCTCCTTTCGCTCAGTAGTCACTGCAGTGCCTCCCTTCCCTCAGCAGTCACAGCATTTCCTCAATAGTCATTGCAGTGCTTCCCTTCTCAGAAGTCACAGCAGTGTCTCCCTTCCCTCAATAGTCACAGCATTCCCTCCCTTCCCTCAGTTGTCACTGCAGTGCCTCCCTTCCCTCAGTAGTCATAGCAGTGCATCCCTTCCCTCAGTAGTCACAGCATTCCCTCCCTTCCCTCAGTAGTCACTGCAGTGCCTCCTTTCGCTCAGTAGTCACTGCAGTGCCTCCTTTCGCTCAGTAGTCACTGCAGTGCCTCCCTTCCCTCAGCAGTCACAGCATTGCCTCAATAGTCATTGCAGTGCTTACCTTCTCTCAGAAGTCACAGCAGTGTCTCCCTTTCCTCAGTAGTCACAGGAGTTCCTCCCTTCCCTCATTAGTCACAGCATTCCCTCCCTTCCCTCAGTAGTCACAGCATTCCCTCCCTTCCCTCTGTAGTCACTGCAGTGCCTCCTTTCGCTCAGTAGTCACTGCAGTGCCTCCCTTCCCGCAGTAGTCACAGCATTCCCTCCCTTCCCTCAGTAGTCACAGCATTCCCTCCCTTCCCTCAGTAGTCACAGCATTCCCTCCCTTCCTTCAGTAGTCACAGCATTGCCTCCCTTCCCTCAGTAGTCACAGCATTCCCTCCCTTCCCTCAGTAGTCACTGCAGTGCTTCCCTTCCCTCAGTAGTCACAGCAGTGCCTCCCTTCCCTCAGTAGTCACAGCAGTGCCTCCCTTCCCTCAGTAGTCACAGCAGTGCCTCCCTTCCCTCAGTAGTCACAGCATTCCCTCCCTTCCCTCAGTAGTCACTGCAGTGCCTCCTTTCGCTCAGTAGTCACTGCAGTGCCTCCCTTCCCTCAGCAGTCACAGCATTTCCTCAATAGTCATTGCAGTGCTTCCCTTCTCAGAAGTCACAGCAGTGTCTCCCTTTCCTCAGTAGTCACAGCATTGCCTCCCTTCCCTCAATAGTCACAGCAGTGCCTCCCTTCCCTCAATAGTCACTGCAGTGCCTCCCTTCCCTCAGTAGTCACTGCAGTGCCTCCCTTCCCTCAGTAGTCATAGCAGTGCATCCCTTCCCTCAGTAGTCACAGCATTCCCTCCCTTCCCTCAGTAGTCACTGCAGTGCCTACTTTCGCTCAGTAACTGCAGTGCCTCCCTTCCCTCAGTAGTCACTGCAGTACATTCCTTCCCTCAGCAGTCACAGCATTGCCTCAATAGTCATTGCAGTGCTTACCTTCTCTCAGAGGTCACAGCAGTGTCTCCCTTTTCTCAGTAGTCACAGCATTGCCTCCCTTCCCTCAATAGTCACAGCAGTGCCTCATTCCCTCAATAGTCACAGCATTCCCTCCCTTCCCTCAGTAGTCATAGCAGTGCCTCCCTTCCCTCAGTAGTCATAGCAGTGCCTCCCTTCCCTCAGTAGTCATAGCAGTGCATCCCTTTCCTCAGTAGTCACTGCAGTGCCTCCTTTCGCTCAGTAGTCACTGCAGTGCCTCCCTTCCCTCAGTAGTCACTGCAGTGCCTCCCTTCCCTCAGCAGTCACAGCATTGCCTCAATAGTCATTGCAGTGCTTACCTTCTCTCAGAAGTCACAGCAGTGTCTCCCTTTCCTCAGTAGTCACAGCAGTGTCTCCCTTTCCTCAGTAGTCACAGCATTGCCTCCCTTCCCTCAATAGTCACAGCAGAACCTCCCTTCCCTCAGTAGTCATAGCAGTGCATCCCTTCCCTCTGTAGTCACAACATTCCCTCCCTTCCCTCAATAGTCACAGCAGAACCTCCCTTCCCTCAGTAGTCATAGCAGTGCATCCCTTCCCTCAATAGTCACAGCAGTGCCTCCCTTCCCTCAATCGTCACAGCATTCCCTCCCTTCCCTCAGTAGTCACTGCAGTGCATCCCTTCCCTCAATATTCACAACATTCCCTCCCTTCCCTCAGTAGTCACTGCAGTGCCTCCCTTCCCTCAGTAGTCACTGCAGTGCCTCCCTTCCCTCAGTAGTCACTGCAGTGCCTCCCTTCCCTCAGTAGTCACTGCAGTGCCTCCCTTCCCTCAGTAGTCACTGCAGTGCCTCCCTTACCTCAGTAGTCACTGCAGTGCCTCCCTTACCTCAGTAGTCACTGCAGTGCCTCCCTTCCCTCAATAGTCACTGTAGTGCCTCTCTTCCCTCAGTAGTCACAGTGTTCCCTCCCTTCCCTCAGTAGTCACTGCAGTGCCTCCCTTCCCTCAATAGTCACTGCAGTGCCTCCCTTATCTCAATAGTCACTGCAGTGCCTCCCTTTCCTCAGCAGTCATAACATTGCCTCAATAGTCATTGCAGTGCTTCCCTTCTCTCAGAAGTCACAGCAGTGTCTCCCTTTCCTCAGTAGTCACAGCAGTGTCTCCCTTTCCTCAGTAGTCACAGCATTGCCTCCCTTCCCTCAGTAGTCACAGCATTGCCTCCCTTCCCTCAGTAGTCACAGCATTGCCTCCCTTCCCTCAGTAGTCACAGCATTGCCTCCCTTCCCTCAGTAGTCACAGCATTGCCTCCCTTCCCTCAGTAGTCACAGCATTGCCTCCCTTCCCTCAGTAGTCACAGCATTGCCTCCCTTCCCTCAGTAGTCACAGCAGTGCCTCCCTTCCCTCAGTAGTCACAGCAGTGCCTCCCTTCCCTCAGTAGTCACAGCAGTGCCTCCCTTCCCTCAGTAGTCACAGCAGTGCCTCCCTTCCCTCAGTAGTCACAGCAGTGCCTCCCTTCCCTCAGTAGTCACAGCAGTGCCTCCCTTCCCTCAGTAGTCACAGCAGTGCCTCCCTTCCCTCAGTAGTCACAGCAGTGCCTCCCTTCCCTCAGTAGTCACAGCAGTGCCTCCCTTCCCTCAGTAGTCACAGCAGTGCCTCCCTTCCCTCAGTAGTCACTGCAGTGCCTCCTTTCGCTCAGTAGTCACTGCAGTGCCTCCCTTCCCTCAGCAGTCACAGCATTTCCTCAATAGTCATTTCAGTGCTTCCCTTCTCAGAAGTCACAGCAGTGTCTCCCTTTCCTCAGTAGTCACAGCATTGCCTCCCTTCCCTCAATAGTCACAGCAGTGCCTCCCTTCCCTCAATAGTCACAGCATTCCCTCCCTTCCCTCAGTAGTCATAGCAGTGCCTCCCTTCCCTCAGTAGTCATAGCAGTGCATCCCTTCCCTCAGTAGTCACAGCATTCCCTCCCTTCCCTCAGTAGTCACTGCAGTGCCTCCTTTCGCTCAGTAGTCACTGCAGTGCCTCCCTTCCCTCAGTAGTCACTGCAGTACATCCCTTCCCTCAGCAGTCACAGCATTGCCTCAATAGTCATTGCAGTGCTTACCTTCTCTCAGAAGTCACAGCAGTGTCTCCCTTTCCTCAATAGTCACAGCATTCCCTCCCTTCCCTCAGTAGTCATAGCAGTGCATCCCTTCCCTCAGTAGTCATAGCAGTTTATCCCTTCCCTCAGTAGTCAGTGTTCCCTCCCTTCCCTCAGTAGTCACTGCAGTGCCTCCCTTCCCTCAGCAGTCACAGCATTGCCTCAATAGTCATTGCAGTGCTTGCCTTCTCTCAGAAGTCACAGCAGTGTCTCCCTTCCCTCAGTAGTCACAGCATTGCCTCCCTTCCCTCAGTAGTCACAGCAGAACCTCCCTTCCCTCAGTAGTCATAGCAGTGCATCCCTTCCCTCAGTAGTCACAACATTCCCTCCCTTCCCTCAATAGTCACAGCAGAACCTCCCTTCCCTCAGTAGTCATAGCAGTGCATCCCTTCCCTCAATAGTCACAGCAGTGCCTCCCTTCCCTTAATAGTCACAGCATTCCCTCCCTTCCCTCAGTAGTCACTGCAGTGCATCCCTTCCCTCAATATTCACAACATTCCCTCCCTTCCCTCAGTAGTCACTGCAGTGCCTCCCTTCCCTCAGTAGTCACTGCAGTGCCTCCCTTCCCTCAGTAGTCACTGCAGTGCCTCCCTTCCCTCAGTAGTCACTGCAGTGCCTTCCTTCCCTCAATAGTCACTGTAGTGCCTCTCTTCCCTCAGTAGTCACAGTGTTCCCTCCCTTCCCTCAGTAGTCACTGCAGTGCCTCCCTTCCCTCAGTAGTCACTGCAGTGCCTCCCTTCCCTCAGTAGTCACTGCAGTGCCTCCCTTCCCTCAGTAGTCACTGCAGTGCCTCCCTTCCCTCAGTAGTCACTGCAGTGCCTCCCTTCCCTCAGTAGTCACTGCAGTGCCTCCCTTCCCTCAGTAGTCACTGCAGTGCCTCCCTTCCCTCAGTAGTCACTGCAGTGCCTCCCTTCCCTCAATAGTCACTGCAGTGCCTCCCTTATCTCAATAGTCACTGCAGTGCCTCCCTTTCCTCAGCAGTCATAACATTGCCTCAATAGTCATTGCAGTGCTTCCCTTCTATCAGAAGTCACAGCAGTGTCTCCCTTTCCTCAGTAGTCACAGCATTGCCTCCCTTCCCTCAATAGTCACAGCAGTGCCTCATTCCCTCAATAGTCACAGCATTCCCTCCCTTCCCTCAATAGTCACAGCATTCCCTCCCTTCCCTCAATAGTCACAGCATTCCCTCCCTTCCCTCAGTAGTCACAGCAGTGTCTCCCTTTCCTCAATAGTCACAGCAGTGCCTCCCTTCCCTCAATAGTCACAGCATTCCCTCCCTTCCCTCAATAGTCACAGCATTCCCTCCCTTCCCTCAATAGTCACAGCATTCCCTCCCTTCCCTCAGTAGTCACAGCAGTGTCTCCCTTTCCTCAGTAGTCACTGCAGTGCCTTCCTTCCCTCAGTAGTCACTGCAGTGCCTCCCTTTCCTCAGCAGTCATAACATTGCCTCAATAGTCATTGCAATGCTTCCCTTCTCTCAGTAGTCCCAGCAGTGTCTCCCTTCCCTCAGTAGTCACTGCAATGCTTTCTTCTTTCAGTAGTCACCGCATTGCCCCTTCTTCTTGCAGAAAGTTACAGTGGCGGGCATACCATTGATGCAGCCTTTGCAGCCATAGAGGGGCCCAAAAGGTAAGGGGGTCCACTTCCACCTCCAAGTTGAAGGAATTGTTCATTATGATGAGCTATTGGACTGCAAGGGGCCCATATATTGTTCTTGCACAGCCGTCTTTTTGTGTATGTTTCTGCCATTGAATAGTTACAATAGCGCCTTTTCCCCAGTGTTTTACTAGTTCTACCTGTTCCACAGCAGTGCCTCCCTTCTTAATAATCACAGTAATGTGTGCCCTCATATTTAGCACGTTGCTTTAGCAGCACTCTCCATTTCTCCCTTAAATGCAGAATACCTGTGCTCTTTTCTCCGTGGTCACAGCAGGACTCTTCATTTCCCCATTAGTCACAGCAGGACTCTTCATTTCCCCATTAGTCACAGCAGGCTCGTCTTTTTCTGCCTTGGTCATAGCCGAGTTCTCGTTTTCTCAGGGGTCTTATTACTTCACACTCTTTAACCTTCCCTATTCCGCTACTACCTGCTCTTACAGCTCTCCTTTTCTTGTATTTTAAGTCTTATTCTTCTATTTTTATAGTATTTCTTACCTACTTTGGTACTTTTTCTTTTAATATATGGTTATTCTGCAATAAGTATTTTACTACTTTTTTGTGCAATGGGCAAAATACACTTTGATAACTGTAGCAGGTTGGGAATATCGACCTTGATCATCTGTGCTGTTTTTCATCCTCCTACTTCCAAACATTGCCCACATGTTCAAGTTTTGCTAATGTGCCAACTGATTACCTAGAGAATAAAGTATAGTAGGAAGCATGCTAATGGCCGTACAACTTCATCATTGCAAAATACATATTACTAAGCTGTTACATATTATTATCCTAGGCATTGCAGGATCTGGATAAGTAGTACTTTTCTTAATTGGTCTCTGTATAGTGTTATTTTGTATATTTTTATAAAAGATCCATCACAGGCAGTCGCTTATGTATTGTATGTGTCAGCCCATATGTTGCCAGGATGCTTAGTCTATAGACTGATGTTCGACTAGCGCAGAAAAACGATGGTGTCCAATATGTTGCTCATGGAATGATTGCGACATGTAAGTCTTGGTTGTATGAAAATAATGCTATTGATAATGATGACTAATAATGATATTTTTTCACTCTTACAGCTGATATATGGAGTGACCATTCATTTCAAACAGATCCAGATCTACCACCAGGTTGGAAGAAAATCAATGACATTGCAGGAATCTACTACTGGCACATTCCAACTGGAGCAACCCAGTGGGAGCGCCCTGTGTCTGCACCAACAGATCTCCCAGGATCACGAAAAGGATCTCTTAGCTCTGTTACATCATCATCACCTACTCCAGAGAATGAGGTAAAAAAATGTAAAAATTATTGTTTGCCTTCAGCACATCCTCTTGTGTAACTGGGATGTGCTGCTGTAAAATGTGTGAGAGGAGGGAGTCTTGTCCGTATTAGGGCTCGCTCAGACGAGCGTATACATCGGATGAGTGCTATCTGATGTTTTATCGGATAGCTCCCGGACCAATGTTATTTTATGGGGCAGTGCGGATCAGAGTTTTTTTCTTATACCGATTGGGCATGAGAAAAAAATCATTTGCAGTGCAGATCGGATGGCACGCACCCATTAAAGTCGATGGGTGTGTGAAAAATATCGGACTGCTCTCGGATCACACAATGGAGAAGATGGAGAAATTTTGTTCTCCATCTTCTCCACACCTGTGCTACGATTCTCTCATCCGAGAGAATTGGATCACACTAAGCTGAAACTCTGGTCAAATTCTGAGTTTGATCGGAGTGTCATTAGCATAATCAGTTTGATTCTATCGCATGAGAGAACCTACTCTCCCATGTGGCTGTATGATTTCAGCCACGTGTGTCTGACTATGAAATGCTGTGGTGCTTCAGAGAAAAACATACTTTAAAGGCCGTCAGATACCAAACTGCATGGGAGACCAGTCAGCTTCTCCCTGCCCCCTCCCCTTGAGTGACAGGTTTCTCCCAGCATTCGTGTATAAGGAGAGATCTGTCATTTATTGACTGCAGGTGGGGAGAAGTCACCGGGGACCCGCCTTTTTGATTAGTCTCTTGTGCGGTTTGGTTCCCAATGGCCTTTAAACTATGTTTTTCTCTGAAGCTCCGCAGTCCTTTCAGAATCAAACATACATGGGTGAAATCATACAGCCAGTGGCTGATACATGCTGCCTGATCCACAGCTGTCAGGTTCCCTTTAAATAAGTGATTTAGTCCTTTTACATGTTTATTATTTATTTGTCCCTTCACCCAGGGGTGTAGTGTTCATACATGTAACCAACTTGTTTAGTTTTAGGGCAATTTGTAATTTTGTAAGTCTTTACCTTCTTCAAAAAATTTTTTCTTTAAACATTTTGATTATTAACATTTTTATCACTAGGTCAAAAGTGCACTTGCACTTATGCACTTGCACTTTGCACTTATTTTATTCCTGCTGCTCCCCTGAGTATATTCTGTTGCTTTTTTTTTTTTTTTTTTTAACTCCACCGTATGGATGCTAAGATATGTACCTCTTTACTTAGTGCTACTTTTTATGGTCTTTACAAGGGAGCGTGACTCACAGATACTCTGAGGGGCGTTTCTATAGGCTGCTCTGCATAATTATACTGTGAATCACACCCCTTTGGTAAAGACCATAAAAATTAGCAATACATAAAAAAGCCCATATCTCTGGAACCGTATGGCGGATATAAGAAAATTGAAAAATAAATACTCAGAGAAGTAGGAATAAAATAAGAGCAAAAATTGGGCACTACTGACCTAGTGACAGGTCCTCTTTAAGGTAAAGTTTCCAGAAAAAAAAGACAACTGAAAGTAATTAAGATACACAGCCAATACAGGAACTTCTCAAGTGCAGTTAAGGGCTCATTCAGATGAGTGTCCTGTATGTATGGATATCACATGTATACACACGGATGAATGTTACTTAATAGGGCTGTTTAGATGAGTTTTTTTCACACAGACCGAGAGTCTGTGTGAAAAAAACACAGCATGCACCAGTCTCTTCTGTATTTGAGATGAGAATGACCCATTGAAGTGTGCAAAAAAAAAATGGATCCCATATGGATCATCCATATTGGATCAGTTTTTTACCAATACATTGCAATGATTAACTTAGGAAGCTATTTAGCATCTTACACATTTATTTAACTGTTAATCTATAAGAATAGGCTGATGTGAAACACGGATGGCACATGGATGGAAGTCATTAGTTTTTTGTGGATGAAAAAGGAGCAATTTTGTTACTCTCATCTGGACCTGGCCTAAAACTCCTTTTAGTAGACATTTGCAAAAGGAAGGCTAACATGCAGTGTCGGGATAAGGCCACGGCCCTACTATCAGTATTTGATCAGTATTCGGTCAGTATTTTTTCTCAGGAGCGGGAGCCAAAACCAGGAGTGGGTGATAAATGCAGAATTGGTGACTTGTTTCTATTATACCTTTTCTCTGATTGTTCCTCATCTGGTTTTGGCTCCCACTCCTGAGAAAAAATACTGACCGAATACTGATAGTGAGGCCGTGGCCTTAGGGCCCAAATTGAAGCAGTTACACACTGCAAGGCCATGTTCTCATGTGGCATTTATGCTGCATTATTTTTTATACAGAAAACCCACTGCGCTTAACAGTTCAATCAAATTGGATGTGATTTAATGAAATCTCTTGCCCGCAGTGCAATTTTATTTTTTTTCCTTTTTGATTTCTGTGGGTAGCCTGAAAAAAACCTCATGTAAAATGGTTTCATTTTTAAGTGCATAATCTCAGCATTTCTGCACTTAAAAAAAAAAATGCATTAAAAATGCTGCTTAAAATGATCACCAAAAATCCTGAAAAAATGTGGATTGCTATTGTGTATTTTGGGGCAGATACCTGCAGAAAAATATTTAACAGAAAAAAAAACATTTATGCATGTGGGAACATGGCCGGGAAAAAGAATAAACATAACGTATCCCTATCAAAAAACAATTAGTTATTTCCGAAGGTATACAGTTGAAAATCAGTACAATTATTCCAAGAAATAATAATGCCAATGGAAAAAGATTGCTTAAAGGGGTGGTCTACTATTGGCCAACCCTAGTTTAACCACTTCAGGGCCCCAAGAATAAATAAAATAAATAAATAAAAAACAATCTATACTCATCTCCCGCACAGTTGCTATTTTATCAATGTCTGTGCTACTGTTCTCAGTGGGTAAGGACATTATAGTGTTGTGTGACTGCTGCAGCCAATCAGTGGCTGCTTATAGGTGACAGCCTTTACGATTTCATCAGAGTGGTCATCCGCTCTGTAGAATATTGATGAGCTGCAGATGCTTCATGGCCCGTGATTGGGTGCAGGACCCCAATGTCTTGTGAGCCACCGAGAATTTCCTGGAGCAAGTTAGGAGAAGTTCAGAGAAGAGCTACCAGGATGGTGAGCGGACTGCAAACTATGTCCTATCAGGAACAGTTAAAGGATCTGGGAATGTTTAGCTTCCAAAAAAGAAAAGGCTAAGAGGAGACTTAATAGCGGTCTACAAATATCTGAAGGGCTGTCACAGTGTAGATGAATCAGCTTTATTCTCATTTGAAACTGAACGGGAGAAGATACAGATTAGATATTAGAAAAAACTTTTTGACAGTGAGGGCGATCAATGAGTGGAACAGGCGGCCACGAGAGGTGGTGAGATCTCCTTCAATGGAAGTCTTCAAACACAGTCTGGATAGACATCTGTCTGAGATGGTTTAGTGAATCCTGCACTGAGCAGGGGGTTGGACACGATGACCCTGGAGGTCCGTCCAGGGTCCAACATTCTAGGATTCTATGAATTAAGCACCGACATCGCTGGAACAGTGCCGAGTATTGATTGTTTTTATTTCCCATGGGGATCTGAAGTGACTAAACTGGGGTCGTCCAGTAGAGGACAACCCCTTTGTTTAATAATCTGTTATATATAGGAAAAATATAGAAGGGGGTGAAAAAAATAAAAAAAATACTTCCAAGCCAAATTAATTCTAAACTAACTGATCAGTAGTCCTTAGATTCCACCCTACATATTTTCTTCACTGTCTTCGGTCATCAATAATTCACCCTTTCAGTTCTGTTTGTCCTTGATGACTATTCTAGGCAGTGATGTACATGGACACGGTCCTGAAATGTAGAATTTATGACTGGCTTGGTCTAAGACTTCTAGATTAAAGTTGGTAGCTAGAAAGCTCTTTACAATCCTGCCCCAAATCACCGACTCCAAGATATACTTGTTCTATGGTATATATAGTGTTGTACAGGCTGTGAGATAAAACAAAACATTGCTTTAATTTCATACTTATTTAGACAGATGAGATTTGACAGGAACCCTTCGGGGACGCTCCGTATCTCCAGTGTACAAACAAGGTGCATCAAATATTTACTTGTACGACTCCAGATACGGCTTTTCTCTAGTTGTGTCTATCTTTCATTTCCTCCCGATACAAGTCCTTCATTCATATAGTCGAAGTTGTCTGCATATAGCCAGGGAAGTGATAGGACATGAAATAAACATTATACCCTCTCGAGTGTGAATATTTAAGTGCAGCCACCAATACATTATTCTTGTATGAAGCAGACATGCAAATTTCAGAGTCGTAAATTTTTTATTCACTTTCAAGCATCAGATTGAATATTTGAAATAAATGTGGATTGAAGTTATCCTCTGTCATGCATGAAAAAATGGAGGCGAGGTGATAAATATTTAATGGGCAGAGAACATTTCAGGGATATTAACAGGGTACATCATTGTATTCTCTTCATAGTGATCATCACCAAACAGAAAATTATAGGAATATATAAAAAAAAGTGTAAATATTTTACATAAAAACATCACTACTGTAAAAACTCGCTTGTTTAAGGGAAAACATCAAGGGGGCAAATCATAAGGCTGAGTTCACACGATGCGTTTTTCATGCGTTTCCGCGGCGTTTTTGCAGTTGCGTAAACGCCGCGGAAACGCATGAAAAACGCATGGTAGAAGGGCAGCAATGTTCCCCAATGGAAATCCGCATGTGCTGTGCCCATGATGCGGATTGTCAAAAATCCGCAGCATGTCAATTAATTTTGCGGAAACGATGCTCTTTTGCCGCCATTGACTTGCATTAGACCGCATGGAATCCGCATCACTGTATATGTTGATGCGCTTTTCATGCGGTCTAATGTGCGGATGGTACCCGGGTGTGGATGAGAGGACTCTCATCCAGACCCAGGTACCAAAAGAATAAAATAAAAAATATATATATTCTCACCTTCTGACGGCCCGCGCTGCGTCCTGCCGGCTTCCCGGGCACTTCGCGGTTGAATGAAGAAGGACCTTCGCTGACGTCAGAGTCATGTGACGGGTCACGTGACGCTGACGTCGGAAGGTCCTAAAGTCTTCACTGCCGGCAGCCGGGACCGATGAAGCAGGACACCGGGGGCCATCAGAGGGTAAAGTATAGATTTATTTTTCATTTTTTGACATTCACACACTATATAAATCCATGCCGGTTGCATGGATTTATATAGTGTGAAGTTGACAAGCACTTTCCAAGTGATGCTAAAATCGCTTGGGAAGCGCTTGTCAACCCGCATGCGGAAATGAAAGTGAAGACCGCTTCATTTCCGCATGTCCCTGGCAGGAAACCGCATGTACAATCCGCATGCGTTTTTTCCTGCCAGAGAGATGCAGAAACGCTCAGGAAAAAATCCTGAGCATTTCTGCATCGTGTGCACATACCCTTAAAGGGTTATTCCCATCTGTAAATTTTATGGCCAAGACGGGAAAAAATATTCTTTCTAGCTCCTGATCTTCAGAGGTGTTGTTACAAAAACAGCAAAATTAATGGGAGATATGCTGAAAGCCTCGCTTCTTTTGTGTGCACTGTTTCTGTAATTCCAATAAATTTTTGTAGGAGTTATCCAAACAGCACAGCACTGCTGTGGTCAACAACTTCTGGTGACTGCCCATGACTCCATCCCCTTTAGATATTCCTCATCAACTTCTTTGAGGGCAAAAATTCACATTTTCTACCTTTACCCACCAGAAAACTGGTGTTAAGCAGTTTATGAATTCTCCCTAAAATTCTCTTTGGCTAGTATTGGAAAATCCCAAGGAAAAATGCCCCTGGAGGGAGACATGCTTGGTCCTATTGTTAACAAGCAAGGTGTTAGAGAATTATCCTAAGGGTTATAGTCAAGGGTATAAAGGGTCAGACAAAACTGGACCTAGAAGTATGTTTCTGAAAAATAATTTGTACACTGTGTGCAGAATTATTAGGCAAGTTGTATTTTAGAGGATTATTTTTATTATTAACAGCTATGTTCTCAATCAACCCAAAAGATTCATAAATATCCAAGCTTAATATTTTTGGAAGTTGGAGTGTTTTTTTTTTAGATTTGGCTATCTTAGGAGGATATCTGTTTGTGCAGGTAACTATTACTGTGCAGAATTATTAGGCAACTTAATAAAAACCAAATATAATCCCATCTCACTTGTTTATTTTCACCAGGTAAACCAATATCGGTGCACAAAATTTAGAAATAAACATTTCTGACATGCAAAAACAAAAACCAAAAAAATTAGTGATCAGTATAGCCACCTTTCTTTATGATGACACTCAACATCCTTCCATCCATAGATTCTGTCAGTTGCTTGATCTGTTTTCGATCAACATTGCGTGCAGCGGCCACCACAGCCTCCCAGACACTGTTCCGAGAGGTGTACTGTTTTCCCTCCCTGTAGATCTCACATTTTATGATGGACCACAGGTTCTCTATGGGGTTCAGATTAGGTGAACAAGGGGGCCATGTCATTATTTTTAGTTCTTTTAGACCTTTACTGGCTAGCCACGCTGTGGAGTAGTTGGATGCATGTGATGGAGCATTGTCCTGCATGAAAATCATGTTTTTCTTGAACAATACCGACTTCTTCCTGTACCACTGCTTGAAGAAGTTGTCTTCCAGAAACTGGCAGTAGTTCTGGGAGTTGAGCTTCACTCCATCCTCAACCCGAAAAGGTCCCACAAGTTCATCTTTGATGATACCAGCCCATACCAGTACCCCACCTCCACCTTGCTGGCGTCTGAGTCTGAGTGGAGCTCTCTGCCCTTTATTGATCCAGGCTCTGGCCCATCCATCTGGCCCATCAAGAGTCACTCTCATTTCATCAGTCCATAAAACCTTTGAAAAATCAGTCTTAAGATATTTCTTGACCCATTCTTGACGTTTTATCTTATGTTTCTTGTTCAAAGGTGGTAGTTTTTCAGCCTTCCTTACCTTGGCCATATCCCTGAGTATCGCACACCTTGTGCTTTTTGATACTCCACTAACGTTGCAGCTCTGAAATATGGCAAAACTGGTGGCGAATGGCATCTTGGCAGCTTCACGCTTGATTTTCCTCAATTCATGGGCAGTTATTTTGTGCCTTTTTTGGCCATCGCGCTTCTTGCGACCCTGTTGGCTATTTGCCATGAAACGCTTGATTGTTCGGTGATCACGCTTCAAAAGTTTGTAAATTTCAAGACTGCTGCATCCCTCTGCAAGACATCTCACAATTTTGGACTTTTCAGAGCCCGTCAAATCTCTCTTCTGACCCATTTTGCCAAAGGAAAGAAAGTTGCCGAATAATTAAGCACACCTTATATAGGGTGTTGATGTCATTAGTCAACACCCCTCCTCATTACAGAGATGCACATCACCAGATTTACTTAATTGGTAGCTGGCTGTCAAGCCTATGCAGCTTAGAGTGGGACAACATGTATAAAAAGTATCATGTGATCAAAATATTCATTTGCCTAATAATTCTGCACACTGTGTATGCCTTGTTTACACCTTTAGTTGCAGAAACATCACTATATTGGGTGTATGTGTTGCAGTTACACCCAGGCCCCAGATCCTAAAAGGTCCCTTTGGCCCACATGAAAAGACCAGTGCTATTGAAGACCCATGATAACTGGAGGCTTTATTGGAGATGTTGCATTGGGACAACCTACTGTTTGGTTGTATACAATTTTTTTTAATAAAAATACATTAATATAATAATGTTCCTTTAAGGGACTTAAACACATAGACAATATGTTCTTAGTTGGAAAACATAATTAACAATTTATGAGAATTCACACAGTGGAATGATGACTAATACTAAGTCCGAGGTGATATTGAAATCATTAATATGAGCTTAGTAGCCAGATGACTCACACCGTTCCTCTTATGAAGTTTTCCCCGCAATACGAAAAATAATTTGTTAATTTAAAGTACCACTCCAGGGATTTTTTTTTATTTCACCACCAGAGTGGCATAAATAATGTACGTTCCCTGTGTGTAGTAAAATACTTACCGACCGCCGTCTTCTGCTGATCCTGGCGCTGGTCCAACCTCTTCACCATCATGTGACCTGCCGGATCACTCCATTGTTTCCTGGGCGGACCGCAAGTCTCTTCTCAGTGTGAGTTTGAGACGCAAAACAACGCTCTTATAGACTTACATTAAAGGGGTTGTCCACTACTAGGACAACCCCTTCTTAAACTAAATGATTGGCCCCAAGAAAATAATAAAACCTATACTCATCTCCCGTGCCGGCTCCGTTCCAGCGGTGTCAGCATTCGAGTTCCCGGGCTGTGATGCGGAGGAATGACACATGATGCTCGGCGCCCAATCACCGCTGGCGTCACTGTCTTCGGACAAACTGAACATGAAGAGGAAGTCCGGAATCAGCTGCAGCCCTGGCTTCCTCTTAATGTTCAGTTTGTCCAAAGTGCCGACACTGCTGGAACGAAGCCGACACGGGAGGTGACTATAAGCTTTATTATTTTATCGGGGCCAAACATTTAGTTTAAGAAGGGGTTGTGCTAGTAGTGGACAACCCCTTTAAGGGAAGAGTCAGGTGGCCATATAACTCAGACGAGGATCGCAACGCAATGCTTGGACTCTCGACCTCAGCGTGACAGCATGTATTTCTATGCAGCTGTCACACTCGGGTCAGGAGAGCCGACGGCCAGTCCGAGCATTGCGTTGCGATCCTCATCTAAGTTATACCTACGTGTGACTCTTCCCATAGAGAGACAGTGACTGTTAGTTGCGGTCATAGGATGGCAGAGAGGGACCGGAGCTGCGTCGGAACTAGTAGAAGATGGAGTGGTACTTTAATATTAATTTGATTTTTTCTCTATTATCAACATATTTTACTTTTTCTTTACAGAGAAACTGCCAACACTCCTGATTTGTCTGATTGAATATATTTGTGAATTCCCCAGGAAATAATAATTCTTAATCCTCATTTCTTATAACCCCACATTGTCTCATTGCTCTGTTATTCTTCCTTGAAACTTATGAATAATTTGACAACTGGGTGTTACTATTCCTTTTGTCAAGTGAATGTCTCATTTTTCCTGGCTACTGAATTTGGCTGTTTTCACTAATGCCGTAGACATTGAGAGAAGGTGCACTGGGCATGTGTGACTACTAGTAAAGAGCGCAAGTGCTCGTTACTCGAGTTTGTCAAGGGTGCTCGGGTATGTACAGAGTATCACAGGTGCTCGAGTGACATATTTGTTTCCCCACGGCCACATGTTTCGTGGCTGTTAGACAGCCACAAAACATGCGGGGACTGCCAATGTTTGTCAGTCAATCACCGAATGTTTTCTTAAAGCCGCAAAACATGTTGCTGCGGGAATGCGAACATCTCACTTGAGCACCCCCTATACTCGGTGCATACCCGAGCACCTTTGGCAAACTCAAGTAATGAGCACTTGCATTCATCACTAGTGACCACCACTCCCTTTAAACTCCTCCCCACTATACAACCCCAGACTCAGGACCCCTATTATAGTGATCGGTGGGTGTCCCAACCGTGAGACTCTCATATATGATACAATTATCACCTGTACATGGCACAACCCTTTAAATTATTCAGACAGTATTTTTACCTTACTCGCCCTTTAAACAATGCAGTTATTGCGCCTTGTTACAGTAGCATCCAGGGTAATTGGCTCTTTCGTGTCCTTGGATGTCGGCTTGCTCACTTGGAAATTCAGTGACACAATGATCACGGTCACATTTCTCTGAACATCTGTCTTGCATTACTAGTCAGTTGCGATATGAAAAATTGCCTAAATGAGGCATAACATCAAACCCTCTTCTGAAATAAGGCAAGTCTGCTTGTGCCCCCCAGCAAGTGGTAGTTATGGGCTATTTTCTTGGTGGCAATTTTTCATGTGTGCACAAATTGTTCATGCAGCTTGATATGATAAGGCTTTGTATCTTTTGGCATTCATTCTATGGAGGATATATACGGTCTGACAGGGATAATAGCAGTGCGCTGATGTGTCTAGCATCATCTTCACTACATGAGCAGCGCAGACGTGACCAAGCCCTTCTGACAGGTCAGGAAAGTAAAGGAAAACTTGCTATACAAATATACAGTATTATGGAGTTATGAAAAATTCTTAGTGCCACATGGTAATTTCTTCCTTAATGGAAAATTGTTCCCATCATCTAAAATATTGAGGCATATTCATTTTCCAGACAAGTGTTTTTTCCCAAGTTTATAAGTTATCCTCTATCTATAGGATAATAGATAACTTACTGGTTAAACAGCCGGGACCCCCACCGATCCCGAGAATGGCACTCAGCAGGAATAGACCAGAGATCAAGTGTAAGTACCTCCGCTCCATTCATTTTCTACCCATGGGATGTACTCGCCGAACTCTGGCAGTCTCATAGAAATTGAAAAAATCCACTCCATTCAGATAGGGGATCAGGGGGATTCCCAGTAGTTGGACCCCCAGCGATCAGTAAAAGTTATCTATTGTTTTATATACTTAGTATAAAACCTATGAATAGCTTCAGAGTACATCCACATGGGACATAACTTTGAGATAAAAAAAAAAATCGCCATAAAAAAATCTGCAACAAATCAGTGGTGAAAATCCAAAGAATGAACTGAAATTATTTTTTATCTCATCTACTGTAAAACAATGTGAAATTCCTCTTGAAAAATCCGGACACACGATGTCCGTTCCGTATGGACATGTCGTTAAGGAGTTACCCTTGTGAACTTTTTATTTGATTTTTTTCACTTCCATGGCTTTCAATTAGTCTATCATAAAAGTGTTCAGGCATGGCCCAACTTCTAGGAAACTTTCCATTTTCGAACTAAGAAACAGCGGCATACTTCCTTCTGGTTTCTGAAGGTGTCACAGAGAAATGCGGAGCACATTTGGCCAAATCTAAGACAAGTAATAGGGACTTGGGTTTCGGTGTGTTCACACTGAGATTTTTCAGGAGGTTTTGGAGCAAAAACTCTCCAATAACCATGAGGAGTTAAAAAAAACACAAGTTTTGATTAGAGAGTTTTGAGTTTCTACTTCAAAAATTTCTGAAAAATTTGAGTGTGAATACACGCTAAGAACTCAAAGTCCCTATTGCTGGCTATAGAGTTGTCCAAATGTTCTTGCCAATTCTCTGTGACGCCTTCAGAAATCCGAATTGGACAGGAAGCCTGCTGCTGTTTTTGACAATGTTTATTATTATTTTTAGAGCACCATTGATTCCATGGTGCTGTACATGAGAAGGGGGTACATACAAGATACAAATATAAATTACAGTGAACAAACTAACAATGGCAAACTGGTACAGAGGGGAGAGGACCCTGCCCTTCTACAACGGTTCCCTTCTGCACTGGTCTGCCGTGATCACTAGTATTCAAAACTATTCTTAGGCGTCATTTGCGTCACCATCTCGTCACTCTCACACTGGATTTCATTTTTTGCAAAGCATAATGTGAAATCCCCTGCCGATCAAAAGCAAAATCTACACCAAATCCATATGTAAAATGCATGCTCATTTTACTGCAAATTTTTTAAGGTCTTTGCCGTGGATTCATGCCAAAATCCACAGAGGATTATTTTCCTATCAATTCAAGTCCCATACAGACGTTCCTTTTATGTATCCACATATCCAAGCCCTTTTCTCTTCCTGCCGACTCCAACTCAAAAATATCTCTCGGATCCGCACATTCCTCCTTACTCAAGAATCTGCAAAAACACTAGTGCACGCCCTCATCATCTCCCACCTTGACTACTGCAACCTCCTGCTGCGAGGCCTTCCTCCTAACACTCTTGCACCCCTCCAATCTATCCTAAACTCTGCTGCCCGACTAATTCACCTGTTGCCCCGCTATTCCCCGTCCTTTCCCCTCTGTTAATCCCTTCACTGGCTCCCCATTTCCCAGAGACTCCAGTTCAAAACCCTAACCATGGCATACAAAACCATCCACAACCTGTCTTCTCCATACATCTGTGACCTAGTCTCCCGTTACATACCTGCACGCAACCTCCGATCCTCACAAGATCTCCTTCTCTACTCCCCTTTTCCCTCCTCTTCCCACAATCGCATACAAAATTTCTCCCGTGCTTCCCCCCTACTCTGGAACTCTCTACCCCAACATATCAAACTCTGCCTACCGTTGAAACCTTCAAAGGGAACCTGAAGATCCACCTCTTCCGACAAGCCTACAACCTGCAGTAACCACCGCTCCATCATACCACTGCACGACCAGCTCTACCCTCACCTACTGAATCCTCACCCATCCTTTGTAGATTGTGAGCCCTCGCGGGCAGGGTCCTTGCTCCTCCTGTACCAGTCGCCGTCGTGTTTTGTTCAAGATTATTGCAGTTGTTTTTGTATGTATACCCCTTTTCACTTGTAAAGCGACATGGAATAAATGGCGCTATAATAATAATAAATAATATGTTCAAGTTGAGATCATGGAATTGCATTGAGGTTAAAATTAGGTTTAAAGGCCACATTCACATTGGTCAGTATTTGTAAGCGCCAAAACCAGGAATGGGACAATCAGATGAAACGTGTAATAGAAACACTTCACCACTTATGCATTGATCACTCACTCCTGGTTTTGGCTTACAAATACTGATGTACAATACTGACCAAATACTGAGCGTGTGAGTGTGGCTTGAAGGTTAAGCCTGGATAATCTCGAAAATTTGCTTTTTTTGCAGTTTTATATTGCTATGAGTGAAGCTCCAGAATCACAGCTAGCTTTTTTGGTTCCCAAAGGGACATTAACTGGCCACTGCTGCAGTGCAGCTTTTATTTTCAAGCCCTATGCAAAGAATCTCCCACCCTCCACTGACAATATAATTGAAATTTGTGTTTGCACAGAAGCGCTTTAACCATTCGGCATGGTCATTAGCTTGGTCCTGGCTTATGATGTCCTTCTGTGGGAGGCAGGTGACAGCAGCAGTTCAGAGCCAAGGGCAGAAGTCAAACATGAAAGGAATGTGACTGATTACTGAAAAGCGTCAGTAACTTCTGCCAGAGTTAATATCTCAGGGAGTGAGTGCCCACCGATATAAAGACAAAACACTGAAGTTCTAATTGTTGTCTATTGTCAATTACCTTTATAAAAAAATAACAAGCTAGAGAAACATAATACATTGATAAATATGTGTATAAAGGGGTTGTCTGTTTTAGAAAAAAAATACCTATTTGGCAATTCGGATTGCAGACTTTGGAGAACTGGTCTTGTCCATGCATGACATTGACGACTTGTTGATTGTAATGTGCCACTAGTAATGCTTTATGTGCCCTGTGGTGGCGCTGCAGTGGTATTAAAGGGGTTGTCCAATTCTTACGAATTGATGACCCATGCGCAGAATAGGTCATCAGTAGAGATGAGTGAACCCGAACTGTAACTTCTCCTGGAAGTCCATTTTATAGTTTGGGACTCGAGGTGGAGAGAGAAAATGATATTTTCCAGCTAGAAAGTTTGGGTCCCCATTATTTTCTATGGAGTTCGGGTTCAGGTTCATGTTCTGGTACCCGAACCGAACTTTGGACAAAAGTTCGGTCGAACCTGAACTTCCACAGGTCTGCTCATCCCAAGTCATCAATATGAGATTCACTCAAATTTTAGATGAAGCGCATTACTCAGCAGCGGCCACTGAGCAATGCTGCTGTGCTCTGGCCTGTACATTGCTTATATTCGGCTGCTGCCAGAGCAGTTTTCAGCAGATTGGTAGGGAAGTCGGACCCCTACCAATCCTATAGATAGGTCACCAATTGTTATGTCCTGGATAACCCCTTCAAACACTTGCAGATCACAGTTGATCACTATGATTAGAGACCAATACTTCAGCTGAAAAAGTGGTGCCAACCATCTAGACTCCAAAATGAATTCTCACCATAGTTGCGGTGAATGGGTGCAGACGAAACCCATCTACACTACACACTTATAATGGGAAAAATGCTATCCTATTTTTTAATGCTATCATATTTTGCTATATTGCTATCATATTTTCACTGCAGTAATTAAAAGTAAATTACACAATGGATGAAAACGGTACACCCAGGACCGGCTCCAGGTTTTTCTGGGCCCCGGGCGAAAGAGTCTCAGTGGGCCCCTTTAACACATACCACGATTCATGATGCAGAGATACGGTATATAGTACAATGCAAAGATTTCACTTCTTACATTACATGAGTGATATCTATTGTAAATTCCACAATAGCTCAGAAACCGGTGAATCGCTCCACACAGAATACTGGCCCCCATATAAGGCTCCATACGGAATACTGGCCCCCATATAACGCTTCATACGGAATACTGGCCCCCATATAAGGCCCCATACGGAATACTGGCCCCCATATAAGGCCCCATAAGGAATACTGGCCCCCATATAAGGCCCCATACGGAATACTGGCCCCCATATAAGGCCCCATAAGGAATACTGGCCCCCATATAAGGCCCCATAAGGAATACTGGCCCCCATATAAGGCCCCATACGGAATACTGGCCCCCATATAAGGCTCCATGCGGAATACTGACCCCCATATAAGGCTCCATACGGAATACTGGCCCCCATATAAGGCTCCATACGGAATACTGGCCCCCCTATAAGGCCCCATATGGAATACTGGCCCCCCTATAAGGCCCCATACGGAATACTGGCCCCCATATAAGGCTCCATACGGAATACTGGCCCCAATATAAGGCTCCATACGGAATACTGGCCCCCATATAAGGCCCCATACCGAATACTGGCCCCCATATAAGGCTCCATATGGAATACTGGCCTCCATATAAGGCTCCATACGGAATACTGGCCCCCATATAAGGCTCCATACAGAATACTGGCCCCCATATAAGGCTCCATACAGAATACTGGCCCCCATATAACGCTCCATACAGGATACTGATCCCCTTATAAAGCTCCATACAGGATGCTGGCCCCCATATAACGCTCCATACAGGATACTGGGCCCCTTATAAAACTCCATACAGGATACTGGCCCCCATATAACGCTCCATACAGGATACCGGTTCCCTTATAACGCTCCATACAGGATACTGGCCCCCATATAATGCTGCATGCAGGCTGTTACCCCCACATAATGCCCCATACAGGCTGTCCCCCCCCTTATAATGCTCCATGCAGGCTGTTACCCCCCACATAATGCCCCATACAGGCCCCCCCCCTTTTAATGCTCCATGCAGGCTGTTACCCCCCACATAATGCCCCATACAGGCTGCCCCCCCCCTTATAATGCCCCATGCAGGCTGTTCCCCACCTTATAATGCCCCATGCAGGATGTCACCCCCCCTCTTTATAATGCCCCATGCAGGATGCCCCCCCCCTCTTTATAATGCCCCATGCAGGATGCCCCCCCCCTTCTCTTTATACTGCCCCATGCAGGATGCCCCCCCCCCCTTCTCTTTATACTGCCCCATGCAGGATGCCCCCCCCCCCTTCTCTTTATACTGCCCCATGCCTCCATACATTAAAAAAAAAAATCAAATACTCACCTCCCTTCTGCTACCTGCTGCCCGCTGCTCGGGTCCGAACTCCAGCGTTGTCGGCGTCTTCCCGCTCAGCGCTCCCTGTGACTGCTCAGGGGAGGGCGCGGTGTAAAGAAGTCACCGCGCCCTCTGACCTGAGACGTCACAGGGAGCGCAGAGCAGGAAGACAGCTGATCTGCGGAGGCACGGAGAGAGGTAAGTATCCAGCTGCCGGGTCCCTGAGCAAGCGGCGGCGAAGGGCGGGCGCTGACACCGCTCTCCTCCACCCATAGCCCAGCGGGGTGCGCGACCGCCAGTGGGCCCCTCTGCCTGCTCAGGGCCCCGGCATTTGCCCGGGTGTGCCGGGTGCTGACGCCGGCCCTGGGTACACCCTTACCAAGCATCCTCTTTTATATAATTTGGGTCTTGGTCTGCTGTTGGATTCCACAGAATCGAACAAAGGGTGTATATGATTCATGGGAATCATATATGCTTCTGTTCATGGGTCTTATAAAAAGCTGACAGCAAGCCCTGATAGATTATAAAGTGTAAGCGTACAAGGAAAGCACAGTATCTCTCGGCTGAGAGCTGACAATCTCAGACATGTGTCATTCTCTGACACTTTGTAATGTTGGTTGTCATCCATTTTTCCTGCATCCAAACATAATCAGTGATGCCCTACGTGTTGAAATATATGGATGGTGTTCTGGGATTGGAAAGCAGAAGACCTGGTGCCACTCTTCTGTTATCTGTAATGGAATACCTTGCAATGTGCTTTGCTTTTAAGAGGTTGTCCAAGATTTCAAATAAAAAGTAATAATAATCTGCAAACCAAGAAAGATTATAAAATTAAATACACACAACTCTTCACCTCTTTGGTTATGCTGCTGGTCTTTGTGAACTGTTGATCAACCATGGTGACTGCTGCAAACAATCAGTAACTTAAGTGGTCATGTGCCAGTTGAGCTATCATCACTGTTGATGCCATGTCATCACTGCAGGTCAGTTAAACATGGCCGGCTAGACCCCTAGCACTGGAGCGATAGGTTACTTAACTGTTAAGCATCATGTCACAGGTGTGTCAGGTGTGACAGACAGTCTTCCTGGATCCAGCTCTAGAAGGTCATTGCGCTTGGCTCTGCTGGCACCTTCTTGATCTTCTCTTCTCCATAGTGTAGTGATATCCTTCTCCTTCTAGGATTTAGCAGTGACCTCCATCTACTACTGCTAATTGACACACCCTTGCTGGAAGTTTAAGTACCTTCAGTCTCTCCAGAGAGTCGCCGGTGATAGCTCTATTTTCCTCTGTCCAGGCTTGAAGTACTAGTAGTCGGCTAGTGCCTCCTTGGATCTTCCTTGGAGAATAGTTTGCGTGATCTCTCTGGTGTCTTCTCAAGCTAAGTGTTTCCCTTGTTTGTTTACCTGTTTGTCTTTAGTTGCAGTGGGGGCTGACTAGTGCTCACCCCGTCCGCTCCCTATCGCTAGGGGTAGTCAAGGATTAGGTTTCCTGCTCGGAGATAAGTGTGGAACCTATTTAGGGACGTTACGGGAGTCAGGGTGATATTAGATCTGCCTAGGGGTCTCCACTCCACTTTCCCTAGTGTTTGGGCTTCCTCCACCTCTTCCCGTCGTTGTGCACTTAGTCTTTCCCTCACCTTGCGTGACACATCACTACTTTTGTGACCATTTTCAAAAATCTTGGACAAAACTTTAACTCCTCTAATGTACCCTTTTACATGCCGGTTTCCCAGCTCCTTCCCAGCTGTTAGTGACCTCTGTTAATAATAACCACGTTGTCGATTAGAGCAATAGTCGTGGTCACTAGTAGTTATTCTGTGCAGTAATTCGGAGGCACCCATCATACAGACAGGTTGTAGGAAGATGGTGCCCAGGCTTTACAAAATATAGGAGAAAGGGTAACAATAACAGGGAAGGATTGCATAAAAAAATTGATAAATTGAATTTGTGAAACTATGGCCCTGATTCAAAATCTGGTGTAAAGAGCTTACATTTTTTTTGCAAAAATTGTGTGACTTTTGGCCGTTTTGCAGTTTAGGTCAGCTCCGCCTAATCAAGTAGAGCTGGAGTAGGATGTATAGGAGCAGGGTGGGCGTGACAACTGGTGTAAGGCATGAGCCTCCTAATGAATCAGGCTTGACACCACCACGCCCCCTAATCAAAACCAGTGTGAACAACGCCAGTCTTGATGAATCGAGGCCTTTGTGTTTTGTACTACTGGCTCACAACTATCATCATTTACTTTATGTAAGAATTATTGTTTGGTATTTTCGTTAGAAATAATTATATTATTTTATATGTAATATTGTTTTAGAAATAGAATATTATTTTTATTCGAAGTAGAAGCTAACAAGATGTTGGTGTAGCTCTCAACACTGATGGGTGGTCAGGAGCACTGCTGTGCAGTCCTTTCATCTTTGGGACTCCTGTTAGTCCCAGACGTTTGACCTTTGCTGATCCTTAAGTAATATGGAATCACATTGGGAATAAAGAGAAAGCAAGCAAAGATGTCTCCAGCAGGACCAGGGTTGTATATATCTTGTTAAAACTTCACTTTTAATTTCAAATTGTAAAAGCCAAGGATGAGTTACAGAATGAGCAATATAGCGGCTCTTAGGTACAGCACATTCCAACGCGTTTCGGCTAAACCTTATTCATGGAATAATGTGAGAACTAGGCCTACTAGCTGAAGTTAAATAAAACACACTTCTTGGTGATTGCTTCAGGTGTTGGACCACAGCCCAGAGGAGAATTAACCCATTATTGGCAGCTAAAATTAACTACAGCAAAAAAGCACAAAAACTACATAAAATTGGACATGAGATAGAATGGAATACAAAATTAGTGGAAATACAAAATGAGTGAGAGATACATGCAGAAACAAAAACAAAAAGATCATTTATGCCGTGGAGCAGTAAAACACATAATAATGATCATAATAATCACTAAGCATCCAGACATAAGGATGTAGTTTTTGTAATTCTGTAACTCATCCTTGGCTTTTACAATTTGAAATTAAAAGTGAAGTTTTAACAAGATATATACAACCCTGGTCCTGCTGGAGACATCTTTGTTTGCTTCCTCATTACTTGAACCTTGGTAGCCCATGACCTGGGCATCTCCGCTGCAAGACTTTGTTGGGACTGGATGAGTCCGGCTATTACATGGTGAGCTGACATACGTTTTCCTTTTCCCTTTCCCCTTGTTTTTTCACATTGGGAATAACCCTTTAATGGTGTTAACGTTTTGTAGAGCCACCTACTCACTCTATCCAAAACTAGCAGGACCCCAGACTAATTTGTTGAAATCTATAGTAATTTGGTTGACCCAAGTGAATACATTACATTTGTTATCTCTTCTTTCTTCCAAAAACATCTCCACTTATGTTCATGGACTGTGTATAGTATTACATTTCAGCTCTATTGAAGTGAGTGTGTTACGGATCCGGGTGGTGGAACCTCTGTGCTGCGGTGCAAGGAGGGACCAGAGGGGCGTAACTAGGTATCAACTCGGACCGACAAAGGTCGTACGGCGGCTCAATCGACTCCGGGACCAGGGAAGGACCGAGCAGAGGGACCAGGTGCTACTCTGGGACCGACCTTGTGTGAGAGCAGGTGACTCTCACGGGTCTGAAGGCAGGGACTGACTGGTGCAGCAGATGAGTACGGGAGGCAGGCTGACGGGTGGTCCGGGTAGACGGACTGGCAGACACGGCAGGTAACAAGCAGGAGCCTCCAGGTAGGCTAGCTGATAGGTAGGCATGTAACAGGCAGGTGCTTCCAGGTAAGCGGGCTGGCAGGCACGGCAGGTAACAGGCAGGTGCTTCCAGGTAAGCGGGTCGGCAGGCACGGCAGGTAACAGGCAGGTGCTTCCAGGTAAGCAGGTGGGCAAGGCCCATAGACAGACTGGCGGACTGGAGAGTAAACAAGCTGGCATACAGGACTGGTAGTCAGGCTGGCGGACTGGTAGTCAGGCTTACGGACAGGACTGATAGTCAGGCTGGCTGACTGGACTGGTAGTCAGGCTGGCTGGCTGGACTGGTAGTCTGGCTGGCAGCGGGACCTGAGGGCTGAAGCAGAGTTTAACACACAAATCTACAACCTTGCACAGACACCTCCATTTTGGAGGAGGTGCCTTTTATATGAGAGATCCTCCGGCCATTGGCCGGGGACTCCTTAGGACGTCGCGCGCGGCCCCTTTAAGAGGGAGGGAGCGCGCGCGCGCCCTAAGCACAGTGCCCGGGAAGCTGCGCGCGCCGGCAGCAGCAGATGCAGGAGCGCCAAAGGACGCCGGGCAGGGAGCGCATTGGTAAGAGGGACGGCGTCTCTGCCTGGCAGGGGGCAGAGACGCCGATACTACAGAGTGTAGATAAACTGCAATACTATGCACAACCTGTAGACACAAGTGGCGATGTTTTTGAAGGAAAGTAGTCATGTTTTTCTATTCCCCGACAGCTCCTTTAAATTATTTGGCTTCCATGAAACAATGTACTGAGAAACTGAAGAAGTTGATTGGTTGTGTGCATGTATGTGTATTATGGAAGCTATCACGAGGCTTTAAGTTCAATTTTTTCTAATGGGGATAGTTTTTGTGGAGAGTGCCAAGCTTGTGTAAGGAGACTTATAGGCCATGCAATGCTCATCTGGGAATTTAAACATGCACATAGCCTCTACAGAGAGGAAGAGTACTTGAACGCTAGCATCACCTACTGGATGTAGCAATCCTAAAAGTTAATATCGACCCTTTAAAAGGGTTGTCCGGTCAAAACCGATAAGTCGGCTGTCACTCTGTGTGACTGCAGACTTATGAATCACCCCAGCGCACGCACGGTTTCAGACCCGGTAACGGAGGGTATGTATGAAATAAACATACCCCCATTTAGTGGGCGTGGCCTTGCTCTTCATACACTTGTATGGAGCGCTCTCTAATTGGACACGCCCACTAGACGGGGCACGGCCTCGGCCCAATACAAGTATATGGAGCGAGGCTGCGCCCACTGGCCAGGAGCATGTATAACCCATACATATCCTCCATTACTGGGTATGAAACTGGTGAATCCCTGAAGCGCACAGTGCGTGCGCTGGGGGCATTCATAGGTCTGCAGTCACACAGAGTGACTGCAGAGTAATTGATTTTGACCGGACAACCACTTTAATGAGCTTTGCCACAGATGCCTCTTACCCAGCCAAATCAGATCTCCTGCTTTGCACTGATGAGTGGCAAACACCCCAAAACACGTGTCTGCAAATGGAGTGTCTGGTTTGGCTTCTCATCCTAAGTCATGTGGTAAGGATCGCTAAATGCTCAATATTGGCTTTTAAGATTACTACACTAATAGGTGGCACTAAAATTCCTACCCTCTTCCTCTCTGAAGAAGCTATTTGCATATTTAAATTCCCAGAGGAGCATTGCATGGCCTATCAGTCTCCTTACACCGGATTGACTGTCAGTTGAGAGATGGTTGGAATTTCCATTCATTTGTATTGGAATTCGGACCACCTCTCCATCGGGTGAAATAAGTATTGAACACGTCATCAATTTTCTAAGTAAATATATTTGTAAAGGTGCTATTGACATGAAATTGTCACCAGATGTTGTTAGCAACCCATCCAATCCACATGGGCAAAAAAATCAAACCATAGATGCCCATAAATTATGTGCAATAATGAGAAATGACACCGTGAAAAAGTATTGAACACGCTTACTAAAATTTAATTAATACTTGATACAAAAGCCTTTGTTTGTGATGACAGCTTCAAGACGCCTCCTGTATTGAGAAGCTAGTCACATGCCTTGCTAAGGTGTGATTTTGTCCCATTCTTCCACACAAACACTCTTCAAATCCTTATGGTTCAGTTGGCTCCTTCTATGAACTTTGAGCTTTAGTTACTTCCATAAATTTTCTATTGGATTCAGGTTGGGTGATTGACTGGGCCATTCTAGTCGCTTAATTTTCTTTCTCTGAAACCAATTGAAAGGTTTTTTGGCTGTGTGTTTAGGATCATTCTGTTTCTTAAATGTCCACCCTAGTTTCACTTAATCATCCTGGTAGATGGCAGCAATTTTTTTTCATTCGTCCTTCCTTCAATCACATGAAGTTTGCCAGTACCACATGATGAAAAGCAGCCCCACACTATGATGTTCCCACCCCCAGACTTCACTGTTGGTATTGTGATTTTGGGGCAATATGCATTGCCTTTTGGCCTCCAAACATGATGTGTATTATGCCATCCAAAGAGTATAATTTCGGTCTCATCTGACCAGAATATATTCTCCCAGTATTTCACAGGCTTATCTAAATGTGATTGAACAAGTTTTAAACGCTCTTGAACATGCTTTTTGTTCAGCAGTGGAGTCTTGCGTGGTGAGCGTGCATACAGGCCATGTAGGTTGATTGCATTACTTATTGTTTTCTTTAAAACAATTGTACCCGCATATTCTAGTTTTTTTTTAGCTCTCCACAGGTGGTCCTTGGCTTTTGGACAACTCTTCTGATAATTGTTTTCACTCCTCTGTCTGAAATCTTGCGGGGAACACCTGATTGTGGCCGGTTTATCGTGAATTGATGTTCCACATCATGACCCCAACAGTGCTCACTGGAACCTTCAGTAGTTTAGAAAGTCTTCACTAACCAATGCCATCAGTATGTTTTGCAACCATAAGGTTGCGAAGGTCTTGAGACAGTTCACTGGTTTTACCCATCATGAGATGTTTCTTATGTGGCACCTTGGTAATGAGATAACTTTTTATAGACCATCAGTTGAACCAGCTGATATTATTTTTAACTAAGTGGCAGGATTGCATTCTAATTACTGATAGATTTCAGCTGGTGTCATGACTTTCCATGGATTTTTGCACCTCTCTTTCTTCATGTGTGAATACTTTTTCCATGTGTCTTCTCTTTACACATAAATTCATTTGTCGAAATCTATAGTTCAATTTCTTTGCCTGTGTAGATTGGATGGGTTGTCACTGATATCTGATTTTCTTGTCAATATCACCTTTAGTAATATATTTACTTAGAAAATTGGTGACATGTTCAATACTTTTCACCCGTTCTCTCTCTATATATATAATCAGATCCTATTGGTAGATTTTACTTCTATAATACCTTTATAGCTTACCCGTAATTCGAGCATGCTGCTTGTGTAAGCAAGAAAGCAATCAGTGGATGTTGCTGTAGCGCGCAGGGATGTGTCATCGGAATGCGGATGAGCCGATGAACAATGGCTGCGACATATTTCAGTGAAGTCTTGTGATAATTCCCCATTACAGCGCTAATGATCCTAAACTCACCCAGTAAAAATTTGCTAACAACATTGTCTTGTGTTTGTTTTTGTTTTATTCTTTTTTGTTTTTTTTATTCCCCTTTTTCTATGAATGTGCTTCTACCTTGTGAATAATTGTATGCCTAGAAACAGCCATGGAGTGATTTTGCTGTTCTGAATGGGGGAAAGATAAATGTTGACATATGGAAGGCAAGTATCTGGTTAGACATTTCAATGTGTAACCTTTCTTTTTTTGTTTGCATGGCAGTGGCTGTTACTTTCACAATTACCATTC
Source organism: Phyllobates terribilis (assembly GCF_046119375.1). Lineage (NCBI taxonomy): Eukaryota > Metazoa > Chordata > Amphibia > Anura > Dendrobatidae > Phyllobates > Phyllobates terribilis. Next base: position 1,093,502,181 of record NW_027362761.1, read on the forward strand.
ATAGAGCAGGCGGAAGAGAACAAAGCAAGCGCAGGGCTCTCGCTCCGGAGTTCCTACTATGAATCTTACTTTGATTCAATGGTTCATTTTTGTGTTCAATGCTTGGCCCAGACTGGTAGATGATCACAACCTCACCAGCATAAAGTGCATGCCCTTATCTGTTAACCAGTCTCCTATGTATGCTGCTTCTGCTTGGAGGGAAACATGTTGTGCCATATTTACAATGCCACAATGCAAACTGGGGCTTGTGTGAAGTATATTCATCAAATGGCCTTCTTTATGTCACATGAGATAAGTAGCTCTTCATTCAATGTTATTCCACTGGGGCCACTACTTCAGACAATGATAGATTTATCACCGCATGATGAATTACTCACATATATGAAAATATTCACACACTGATCTCTATCTCATGTGTGGCATGTATGGCTTTTTTGATGAATATGCCTCCTTCTGCTTTGCTTCCACACATGGCCCTGTTCTATTTCAGTCCTTGCTAGTAAATATGGATGACTGTCTTCACCTCCCACTTTCTTCACAGTCTTATTGAGCGATTGATGACTATTGTATTCTAATGTCAAGTGTGTTTATCTGTAGGATTTACATGCCGCCACAGTCAACCCGGATCCAAGTCTGAAGGAGTTCGAAGGAGCTACCTTACGCTACGCTTCTCTAAAATTAAGGCAAGGAATGGATTGACGTATTGTATACTGGATATTGCAATAAAGCCCTTGACATATTTTACAGTCTTGCAGATTTAAATGTTTCGGAATAAGAAAATAATATGTTTCCCTGATATCTATAACTCTGTATCTAATTTTAAACTAGAATTTTTTTCTTTGGGGATAGAATGTTCAACACAAGGATGTGTGGTTACAAAATCAATTTGAGATACCTCATTGAGACATTCTGAGTTAGAGAGACAGAATGTGCCATGTAGTGTCAATGGACTGTGGGCACCTACCCGATCCATCGAACTAGGGACGCCCTTGTCTATCCCTGTACCCCGGATTACTCCTGAAGGTGGAGACGCCGGGTTCTCATACCTATCTATGCCCCTAACTTAAACCTTATCTGATCCTTACAATCATACAAATACCCTCACAAAACAAGAGAGTGGGAAACAGGAGGTATAGAAAGGGTAAACCAAATGTGATAGGATAAGGAAAAAATGCAAACCAATTCCACTCAGCAATCTCCAGAAAAACTCTCCAACCACCAACTACAAACACTGAACTTTCTCCTTCACCACTAAACCAGGAAGTAGAACTATCACTGGCAACTCTCAAGTGGCCAATTCTGGAGTGGGTTGGCCACTCCAGAGTGGAGTAGCCAACACAGAACAGCTGAGATAATTTAGGATGGAGAGCTCAAGGAGATCAACTGAACTGATTAACCCTTGCCATGACAGGAAGGAAACATGCACTGTGTAATAGGATGGTGCAGGAGTTTGTGTAACCAGACTCCGCGATTGTCTGACTCCACTTTATAGCTGTACCCCCGTGACAGAATGTCTCTGGATCACCTCAAAGGGGTGGTTTGAAAATAACATTCATTTTAATCCTAAATGTCTATCTATTTAATGTAATAATCTAAACACATTTCTAATATACTGTACTGAAAAGGTCCCTACCGTTCCCTCTAATTTAACTGCTTTATTTTTTTTTTTACTTTCATTTTGATGATATTTCATTTGAGTATCCACAGTGCTTGCTAGGATACTCAAATGGGACGTTATCAAGAGGCACAGGCTGCAGGCTCTGCCATAGTCTCTGTCCCCACCCTGAAACGAAGCGTCATCAGTGACATCCATTTCAGGGGCTGGGCGAGTCACTCCTCTAGCTTTTGTCGGCTGTCAACTCAGTAAGAGCTCCCTAAGTTGTCACTGTATAATATTATTTTGAATGCGCAGTGACAGTGCGCTCCCTTGCAGGAACTAGCCATGCCCCAAAAACAGACAGCACTTTTAGGGATGGGGGTGGTCTCAGGTCACCATGTTCTCACCTTACAATGTACACTGACAGTGCGCTCTCTTGCCAACTCGTCACTTCATATTAGAGCCGGCAAAGGAGCGAACTGTCACTGTGCTTTGAAAAAAATATTGCAAAGTGACAAGGGAGTTCATATTGATCACACATCGGAATTGACAACAGATGCACGCTCAGTGGCTGCAGGCTCTGTCCCCTGATGACATCCTGTTTTTGAGTATCCCAGCATGCACTGGGGATTCTCGAATGAAATATCATCAAAATGGAAGTAGGTAAAAAGAAAAATAAAGCAGTTAGAGAGAGTAGGTAGGAAATGGTATGGATTGTTAATTGAAGTATATAAGAAAAGCGAATAGATAATTAATATAAATAGACATTTAGGATTAAAATCAATATTAGTTTCAGACCACCCTATTAAGGTGCATTTACACTACATGATTATTGTAAACAAGGTAATTTTCCAATAATCATACTGTGCAAATAGGCTGCCGTCACCCAATGAATGAACAAAATGCTTGTTTATCAGGTAAACTGATCTTTTGGCTGGCTCAAAAGATCATCGTTCTTGGTAGCACATCATCCTGTGTAAACAAGACCTATGAAAAATGGCAGCCTATGCGCACTGTAAAATTTACTACTGATCATTTAGTGCATATCTGAAGCTTGAACAACCTGTGTAAACAGGCTTTTAAATGACCTGCAAAATCGTCAAATATAAAAGAACTCTAAATCTTCTGTGACTTACACCGACAAGCTATTTAATTCAATAGTCTCCATGTAATGCTACATTTCTCCTGTGGTGGCGCTGCTGGAGAATTGAAAAATTTATACTATGGTCCACAAAAGATTACAGAGGATCACTTGGAGTCTTAGTGGTGCAATCTGCTTATTTTTCAAGGCACCATTGTAACAAAAAGGTATTGTGAAATAAAAATAAATCTCTGGCAGTCCCATAGACAATAAATGGAGGGGAAGTTGAGCAGGCGCACCACGTTCAATTCAGACAGGGCTCTGCAGAGGCTAGCTCGGGGGATCCAGTGTCCAGTTCTTGGGATCATACGGGGTTCCTGAATTTGGAACCCCCAACAGTCAAGTACTTATCCCCTGTCTATAATATTTGATTCTGGGAGTAACTCTAGTTTTGTGTTTGTATCCTAGGCACAAAAAAGCAGCTATAAAATTCATAGTGTCCTTGTCCTAACTTACTATTCACAGATCTGTTCCATATAGTTTAACCTCCAGAGTATTTTTATTATTGCTTCTTATTGGTTTATTGTTTTATGCCAAGTTACATCTAGAGAAATACCAATAAAAAACTAAGTCTGCTTATGTACGTGATTGACATCATGTAAAGAAGCCAGAAAACAGTCCACACAGTACATTATCTTAGATGTCGTTTTTTTCCTTGTTTTTTTTTTTTTACTACGCATTTTTTGCATAAAAAACTAAGGAAGCATGACTTTTTTTTTGTAGAAGTGGGCGCACACCTGTCTCGTATTGCAATTCGACCCTATTTACATGAATAGAGATAAACTGCAATACCTGCAACAGCCAAAGAACCAGTGTGGCTCTGTAGAAAGGAAAAAAGCAGATGATATTTTCATGGACAGTAAATGTTCCTGTTTGATCTTATACACAAATTGATGTTACCCTTCAGGCAAATTAAGAAAATCCCACAATGGTCAATGAAATAACTTGAAACTGACGAAAGTAATTTTCACTTTAAATATACTGAATATAAACTAATGAGAATCAGACTTTGCTTTTGAATTTGGTTCAACAGAAAAATAAAAAAAAACGAATGAAACTGACCTGGACAAAAATGTTGGTACCCTTAGCTTAATATTTTGTTGCACAACCTTTTGAGGCAATCACTACAAACAATTTCTGTAACTCTCATTGAGACTGCTGCCCCCTTCCCAAGGGATTTTGGCCCCCTCCTCATGAGCAAACTGCTCCAGCTGTCTCAGGTGTGATGGTGCCTTCTCCAGCCTGCTGGTTTCAGCTCCTGCATGTTTCTACAGTAGGATTAAGATCAGGGCTCATAGAAGCCCCTTCAGAAGAGTCCAATGCTTTGTTCTTAGCCATTCTTGGATGTTTTTAGCTAAGTTTGGGGTCATTATCCTGTTGTAGAACCCATGACCTGCAACTCAGATCAAGCATTCTGACACTGGGCAGCATATTTCACTCCAAAATGCTTTGATAGTCAAGAAAATTCATTGTACCATGCAGAGATTCAAGACGGATTCTTGCTCTAACAGAAGGGTTCAACAATTTTGTTCATGTGTGTGCTTGGCTAGTGCAGTCCTAGAAATGTATAACTCCACATTTATCTCAGATTATTAAACACTTGTATAAAAGAATGATGGAAGAATTGTGCAATGTAACTGGATTGCTGGTAAAAAAAATTTTTTCGGAAATTATTATTTTTAAAAATATCTCCCCTAATGTGCAGTAATGTATTAATTTTATCTGATACATTAATGCCTTTCATTGTAAGTCAATATTTCCGCACTAAACTTACCATCACTTATTGTCTTCTGTAGAAATGGGCCTCAGTCTGATGAAGATGACTCATCCAGCATCAACAGTGACCCAGAAGCCAAGGTTAGTGGTGACAGAACAATTGCTTATTGCACATTATTATTGTGCATTATTATTGCACATCGCGCTTACTTCTTCATTGATATGATATGTAAATGGAGTACGATTGCTTCTAAAATTAATAGTTATCGTTATGTGCAAGAAAAAAAGAACGATTTAATTAAAAGAAAAGTAAAACAACCACACAAACTCAACAAAAAAAAAGTGCAAGCAAATAATAAAATAAAAACCGCTGAATTGCTATAAAGAAGATCCATATTTTCCATATATTTCTTGAGCCACGTTCACCTTACAATCCCAAAAGTAAAACTATGTTGCACAGATTTCTCATTTGCTGTTGGACGGGTAATTGCTCTTACGCAACCACTTTCTAATTGCGCCAATAAAAAAAATGAAGACTTTACAAATAGTCTTGATTAAAATAGTTCCACAATTATGTGTATAGCTAAGTAGATCTATAGTTTGTGGCTCCATGGTTTCAGCGTACAAACAAGCCTTTTGTAGTCGGAGTCTCCAGTCCCTTCCTGCTGGACCATGCTTGATGCTAGCTTACTATCAGTAGATGGTTTATGCTTTTGGATTATTGGGTTGATTTAGCATTTTTAGAGGTATTGACTTGTACTTTATCATACTTTGCCTTAGCAAAGCTGTGTTGGTGTTCTTACTACGGTGCCATGGGGTTAGATCTTGCACGAGTGGGCAAGGTAGAGTGTTTGTCTCTTTACTTGGCTGGTTAACTGGAACACATGCTCCTCTGGCCTTAATAAGGGAACATGGGGAAGCAGATATACTCTCTTACGTAGAAATGGATTCACATGTCTCTTTAGTCATAGACGCTTTGGATTCCCACCTCTATTATTTATGGCTTTAAAATGTGTATCTGCTCTTACTAAATAAAGGAAAACATTGCGGTGCACTCAACATCAAACGCCCTCCGAAGCCTTCTCATTGTGTCCAGCTAATACTCCCACAGACTTGTGAGTACTCATGTAACAGCTATTTCCACATATTCCCTTTAGCAGATTCCTTCAGGGGATCCTATGGGCTCAGCCCCACTGTGCCTATGGGTAAATCCTACTTTAGTGCAATGCCGAATGCTTTATATTATTTTGATTGCTAAAATGATGTATGATTTACAGATTTAAAGAATACCAAAGAGAGAATCCCCGAGTCTTGCCTTGCCACCTTAAGTCCAGCACTAGTCACAGTATGGTTACGCAGATTTTTTTTTTAATACTGTCCTCAATTTAGCCGGAATAAATCTAGACCATTCAGCCAAAAGATGTTCCCAATTTATCACAGACATGAATGACACATAATATATTGGTACTTCTTAGGGAATGTGCAATCGATTTGCAGGATCTGGTCCATCAGCCACATCAGGAATCTGTTGTCTCTGGACGGGAGCCTTGAGAACCGCCTCCTACCTCCCAGTATCCGCCACTCTTCTTTTGATTAGCCGTCCTGGCGCATCATGATTATTATGGCGTGACGCACATGTGATGTCGTGACATGCCGGCTAATCAAAAGAAGAGTTGCAGATGCCGGAAGGTAGGAGGCAATCTTAAAGGGGTTGTCTCACGAACAGAGTTCATTTTAATCAATAGATCTTGAAATAATAGTAATTTCTACATTTGGATTCTTGTGCTGAGATAATCTTATAAATGTGCCCCTGCTGTGTACTGTGTAATGGCTGTGTCTGACTGTGTACGGGACATGGTCTGATCATACCACAGCTCCTGGGCAGGGGAGAAAGCAAAACAGTATCCAGACATTACGGCATGGAATCTTTCTTTGAGGTAAAACATTTTTTAAAAACAGGCAGTGAAATGTTTTACCTCACATAAAGAATCAGCTGTGATCCCATGCTGTCCTGCCTGTATACTCTTTTGTTTCCTCTCCTGCCCAGGAGCTGTGGTATGATCAGACCATGTTCCTGCGCGGTCAGACACAGCCATTACACAGTACACAGCAGGGGCACATTTATAAGATTATCTCAGCACAGGAGCATTTTTTTTATATAAACACATCCAATTGTGGAAATTATTATTATTCCAAGATCTATTGATTAAAATCAACTTTAAAATTAACTTTGTTCGTGGGAAAACCCCTTTAAGGGCTCCCATTCAACTGCCACGGATTACTGACTGGATGCTGGACTGGGTCCTACAAATCGATTTTTAACAAGTATATTACTTCTAGCTAGACATGTTAGACATTTTTCCTCTTCATTAGCTTCTGCTACACCAACTTTTTGTATCAAAATAATGGCATGATCCTTTAACAAATCTGACTCATTTTACAACCACACCTTTTTTTTCTAGACATCTTAACAAACTGTCTGGTAAGACATAAAACGTGTTTAAAACGCATCTTAGATTTGGGGCATGACAGGTATTCCACTTTTTTGGTGCATTTTGAGCCTGAATTCTTGGGCATTTTGCTTAGTAAATTTCCCCAGTGTTATTTTTGTGCAGGACGTTCCATTAAAAGATTTATCAAGCGTTAGTGTATAGCGAAGTAAGATCACAGGAGCCTAAACATATTGTGCCTTTTCTGGGAATTCCTCATGCTATATAATGATCCTTTTACACCAGTTTTACAGTTGCGTTACATTGACAAATCTGCCTCGTTATAAAAAATCTGTAGCAAAAGCAAATTTGGATGAAGATGGAGAGTAGTGGGACGCTCAGTTGCTGCGTTCTGCTCGTACTGCGCGGGCTTTTCCTGCCACCTTGTGGCTAGAGACATTACTGGTACGAATGCTGTATTACTCAGCAGTAAACCTCATTACATCACCATCTTTACTGCAGCACATAATTAAAGGGACACTGTCATCAGGAATTACCCCTACGTCTGTTGCTTCCACCACACTCTAGGACTAGCACATTTAAACACCTTTGTAAATCCATGCTTGATCTGTGCCGCATACTTCACAGAAGGAGATTTTAAAATGTTCTGAATGTCCAATGAGCCCATGATCTACTTGGAAATGTCTGGTATTTTTACCCATGACCCAGCCCATCATTACTTTATTATCGCAGATAATGTCTCCTTCATCATCCAGTCTTCTTCAATACATTTGTGCTGTGCGACTGAGAACCACTTGCCACTGAAATTCCCAGTTATGGGCTGAGGCTTAAAGGGGTATTCCCACCTCCAAGATCCTATGCCATTATGTAATAGGTTTGTAATAATAATAATATTAGTAAATGCCTCCAATTAGAAATGTAGTATAGTTTTTCTGATTCGCTATGTCTCTTTCCCCATGTTCAGAGCATTGTAGGACCTTAGGTAACCATGGTTACGACCACTGATATAGTGACAGCTAGTTGCTATGGGTTGTAACCATGGATACCTAAGGCCCTGCACATTAAGAAAGAGACATAGCGAATTGGAAAAACTATACGACATTACTAATTGGAGGCATTTGCTAATATTATTATTACACCTACTACATATTCTGATAGGATCTTGGAGATGGGAATACCCCTTTAAAGACACTTCTGCCTTGGAGAAAATTGTTGAAGATGCAAGATTTTGCATGCTCATCCATCAGGGAAAAAATGGAGTGAGTTACAGATTAAAAAAAAAAATTTCAGGGGTTCATTGATAATGGGACGTTATTAGTGATGCTCTGACCCTAAAATCTGTAGCAGGGAAGGAACTTCATCAGTTGCACAAAAGGTTTTAGCTGCCCTTGCACCACATCATCAGCTCCACACGGTTGTGGACAAATTTGAAAAATTTGTCATTTTGAAAGATGCTGCTTTTAATGTTTTAGAATGGAGGAGAAAAACGAGTTAAATAACCCCCTTAAAAACTTTAATCACTTCCGCTAAGATTTAGAGACAGGCAAAGCTGTATGGTGCCAACTAATATCATACGCTAGTGAGCTTTACTCGCTTAAATAATTTTCGAGATTGCAAATAAATAAATCCCATATAATGTTCAGTTGCTAAATAATTTGTCGCACATTATGTCTTATCAGTCATGTCAGATCACTATCAATTGTGATGTGCTTGTAAAGAAACTCTAGGTTGACAAAGATCTTGCCTTTCCTGACAATCTGAGCTCTCTAAAATCTCTATAGAAAAAAAATACCTAAAAATTATAGCGTTATAAAAATAAAATAGTGATTTTGTAACGCCATTTTATTTCTTCCTTCTCCTAAAAAATAACTCCATGTCACCCCCCTTTGGTCCTTTAGATCTTATCATAGCTTCCTATAGATTTCCTGTATAATAAAATAAAGATAAATGTCAGTAGTTATAAATGTTCATTGTTCAAAAACATAGCTGAATATTTTTATAGTAGTTGGGCCACTGTTATTACACTCAGGCCAAATGCAGGTTTGGACTGACCCACCGGAGAACAGGCAAATCCCCCGGTAGGCCGTAATGCATCTGAATATTGATTTAACAAACTATCCAGTTTATATTATATAGAAGCAGAGGTACATTTTTAATATAATATTTGCATGTAGCTGATCAGTGGGCCCCCAGAGTCAACGTTACCAGTGGACCCTTGGCACCTCAGTCCGACTCTGGCCGACACTGTATTGAGTCTCACACCACTTTCTGACATTAGTAAGGGGTCTTGGCTTACATGTAACATAATGGGCAATTTATTTAAAGCACGGAGAAGAGGAAATGAGCCAAGTCTGATACAATCGGGGGGAAAATAGTTGGGAATGATTAAAATAAAGAAATAAATCCTATGCCGCTATTATGGTCTCTGCTGATAAATGATGGCATCCTATGCATCGTTCTTGTGACTTAGTAACTGACCTCTGCTGTGACGTTTGCATGACCACTGAAGTCAGTAGGGACCACCAAAGCAGGTGTGAGGGGGTTGTAAAGGATTAGTAATGTGCTTTCCTGCCATTTGCACACTTTTGAAAAAGCCCTCAAATTCCTTTAACAATTCAATTTTATTGCATACCCTGAATTGTTTTTATTTCCTTTTGCTGTTTAGGTCATTGCTATGATCCCCATACAATCTACAGGGCATGATGTCCTGACATTAGGAAAGTCTGTGGCAGTGACTCGGACTGCAGTGCTTAAAAATTGGTTGTGTGCCGCCAGAAATTGGCAGCGTGCCACACACAGTATTAAAATCCACTCTCAGCCACGAAGGGGACTGCAGATAAATAATGCAGCAGCCGCCATGTTTCAGGTTTAAATAAACCAATTTGTCATTGTGTAGAGGAACAAGAGCAGAATTCGGGATTATTCCTGTAATTACACAGCTTTTTATAGGGAGGACTAACACTGCAATTGGATATGTGGCACTGAAAATCCAGCTGTATAAATACAGGTAAACTAAGAGTGGCTGTGAAATCATACAGAGACAAGGCTAAATCATACCAGGGCCGTATACACATAGCTTACGTGAGGTGGTCTGCTGTACATCCAGGTCCTCTACAGCAGTGTCATCTTTACGTTTTGTTTAGGTCTGTAGGTATACTGCTAGGATGGCTTCATCCTAGAAACCATTGATTATGTTGGCACCCTAAAAGTAAACTTCTGCTACAATAATGACAGCCTTTTCCCTAAAAAGGAATGAAAGTGGGCCCCACCAACTTTGGCAAGATCTTCAAATAACTTCTGTCAATGGCCACCTTCAAAGAAAAATTCCTTTGGTTGTAGATGCCAACATAGCGTGCCATCCAGCTGCCCTCCAGTCAGTAGAAGGAACAGTTCTCATGTGAACTTTTTCTCTCTTGAAAGTCAGTCACGCACAGGCTTGGACTGGCCCACAGGAGAACAGGAGAATCCTCCGGTAGGCCCCTGTACAAGAGTGGGCCACCACCCTCTTATATGAGCAGTACTTGGCACAGTATATTCGAATCAGTATGTACAGATAAAAGCAACATCTTATTAATTTAACAATCTACCCAGTTCATTGTTATATAAATTTGCGATTAAGGATAATGTCACATTTACATGTAGTTGAAAAGTGGGGCCCTGGAGTTGGTTACTGGTGGGCCCTTGGCACCCCAGTTCGACACTGGTCACGCAGTATGGATATAGCTGTACAATGTGCTAGATTCAAGTAGGGCGCAATAAAATGATGTAATTACTACCAGTCCTAATGTCCATGGTATGTTCCTTCTTCCAGGATAGACCATACTGTGTCCCAAAGATACTAAAAGGGATGGTCACATGACTAGGATGTATGACAGCGCCTTGGTATTTGGGGGTACAGTAAATGGGATAAACTAGTAGGTATCCTAATATGGCATCTTAGGAGGCAGTAGGTAGGGCCTACACAGAAAAATGGGTGCATTATTAGAGTGCGAGGATTACGTGGTCCTACTTGATTGGGTGTAGGAGCTGAGTATACAGGGTTGTCTGGGGAGGTGCATGGGCAGTCCGTTGGTGGAACAGTGTTTCACCCACCCTCGTCTAAGGTTGGTTGAATGCTAGAGGTTCTAGAGGTTTAAAAGTCGAGATTTGGATATGTTGCGGCTGATCAGGGTTAAGCATGATGTCATGGCAGGTGAGGAGAACAGTTCTTTTTAAAGACAGTTGGTGGTATGGTAAAGGTGGGGTAGGGGAGCTGTTTTTGCCGCTTCCATTGTAAGTAGTAAGAAAATACTTAGGGTAGGGTCTCTACTGGGCCAAGGTCTTAGAGGGACAATTTATGGGGCACCATTCCGCACGAGGGCCCCCGAATCGGTGCCTTGTGGTTGGAGGCGAAGATCAGCAGCTGATAGTGCCAGGTTTTATTTGCTGAACTTCCAAAGACCCTTTCCTTATATTCAGGTCAATTGATAATATGTTAATATAAGTATTAATATTTTTAAAGTGTATTGAGCGAGGCTGTGCCCATTAGACGGGTTCTGATGGGAGTATGTATACCGCATACTTGACCGCCATTCATGGAGCAGACAATGGCGAATCCTCGCTGAGTGACTGCAGACTTTTCATTCTAGACCAGACAACTCCTTTAATGTCATTCAATAAAGGCAGCTGTGTCTGTTTTATGCAAGCCCGCAGTGTCTGTTGTTATTGAAAGGGGGTGGGAAGGAAAAGGGGGTGATCCGGGCAGTTGAAGGTAGGCAAAGGTCAGCCATTCCTCAGTCAACGGTCATGCGTCTAATGCTCCAAAGAGTTTCGTAAAGAAATTGATTAGAGCATGGTATATATTGGTCAGCAGAAAGGGCTTTGTTTTAATGAATACTGCAAGACCTATGGGTCATGACACCAAAAGTGGTGTCTACATAATTAGTAGTGATGATATAGTTCGGCTGTGTAATGTCCAGCATAGGAGCAGTGTGACTTTGTAGGCCGGAGCACTCCATGTAACTCCAGTCTGGCTATGTTGTCTGGATCTCACCTATGGCTGAGATAGGATGTGCTTTAATACAATCTATCACAGCAGATTGGGAATATTCTTTGGACCTTCGCCTATAATATCAGTCTGGAGGTATAGTCTAAAGCAGGACTTCTAAAACTTTTTCTACTGGGACCCTCTTCAGACAGTAGAAGTCTGCAGTGGAAGTTCATGTTAAAATTGGAAATATCTCTCAATTTTCTTATTTTATCTCCTGAACTCAATATTACATCACTATAAGTACAAAATGGGTCAATTAAGTTGCTAACTTAAATATTGCTACTCACGTTAAAAGGACTTTGCGGAGCCTTTCCAACAACTAGTGGGTACCTCAAAGTTTGAGAAGCACCGGTCTAAAGTTTTGCCCATACACCATATGGACAAAGGTATTCTGCCCCCTACACATTACACCTACAGGAGCTTTTATGACCTCCCATTCTATATCCATAGGCATTAATGGTAATCTGTCACCAGGTTTTTGCCACCCCATCAGAGAAAAGCATAATGTAGGGACAGAGACCTTGCTTCCAGTGATGTGTCACTTACTGGGCTGCCTGCTGTCATTTTGATAAAATCAAAGTTTTCTCTGCTGCAGTTCTAGCAGTGCTCAGAATGCTGAGCTCTGAATAACCCTGCCCACACCACAGATTGGCAGCTTTCTGCATACAGTGGATATGGAAAGTATTCAGACCCCTTTAAATTCTTCACTCTTTGTTTCATTGCAGCCATTTGGTAAATTCTAAAGTTCATTTTTTTCTCATTAAAGTACACTCTGCACCCCATCATGACTGAAAAAAACCCCAGAAATGTAGAAATTTTTGCAAATGTATTAAAAATGAAAAACTGAAATATCACATGTTCATAAGTATTCTGACCCCTCAGACACTCATATTTAAGTCACATGCTGTCCATTTCCTTGAGATCCTCCTTGAAATGGTTCTACTCCTTCTTTGGAGTCCAGCTGTGTTTAATTAAACTGATAGGACTTGATTTGGAAAGGCACACACCTGTCAATATAAGACCTCACAGCTCACAGTGCATGTCAGACCAAATGAGACTCCTGAGCTCAAAGGAACCGCCCAAGGAGCTAAGAGACAGAATTGTGGCAAGGCACAGATCTAGCCAAGGTTACAAAAGAATTTCTGCATTACTCAAGGTTCCTAAGAGCACAGTGGCCTTCATAATCCTTAAATGGAAGAAGTTTGGGACCATCAGAAGTCTTCCTACACCGTCCAGCCAAACTGAGCAATCGTGAGAGAAGGGCCTTGGTGAGAGAGGTAAAGAAGAACCACAAGATTACTGTGGCTGAGCTCCAGAGATGCAGTAGGGAGATGGGAGAAAGTTCCACAAAGTCAACTATCACTGCAACACTACACCAGTCGGACCTTTATGGCAGAGTGGCCCGACGGAAGCCTCTCCTCAGTGCAAGATATATGAAAGCCCGCATAGAGTTTGCTCAAAAGCACATAAAGGACTCCCAGACTATGAGAAATAAGATTCTCTGGTCTGATGAGACGAAGATAGAACTTTTTTGGTGATAATTCTAAGCGGTATTTGTGGAGAAAATCAAGCACTGCTCATCACCTGCCCAATACAATCCCAACAGTGAAACATGGTGGTGGCAGCATCATGCTATGGGGGTGGTTTTCAGCTGTAGGGACAGGACAACTGGTTGCAATTGAAGGAAACATGAATGCGGCCAAGTACAAAGATATCCTGGATGAAAACCTCTTCCAGAGTGCTCTGGATGTCAGACTTGGCCGAAGGTTCACCTTCCAACAAGACAATGACCCTAAGCACACAGCTAAAATAGCAAAGGAGTGGCTTCAGAACAGCTCTGTAACCATTCTTGACTGACCCAGACAGACCCCTGACCTAAACCCAATTGAGTATCTTTGGAGAGACCTGAAAATGGCTGTCCACCAACGTTCACCATCCAACCTGACGGAACTGGAGAGGATCTGCAAGGAAGAATGGCAGAGGATCCCCAAATCCAGGTGTGAAAAACTTGTTGCATCATTCCCAAGAAGACTCATGGCTGTGCTAGCTCAAAAGGGTGCTTCTAGTCAATACTTAGCAAAGGGTCTGAATACTTATGATCATGTGATATTTCATTTTCTTTTTTAATAAATTTGCAAAAAAATCTACATTTCTGTTTTTTTTTCAGTCAAGATGGGGTGCAAAGTGTATTTTAATGAAAAAAAATGAACTTTCTAGAATTTACCAAATGGCTGCAATGAAACAGAGAGTGAAAAATTTAGAGGGGTCTGAATACTTTCCGTACCCACTGTATACTGTACAAAGGCAGAGACCTGGCGTGAAGTTATACAGAACTCATGAATATGGAGGACTAGATGGCAGCAAATTTACTAGTCCCCTAGTGATAATCTCCTGCTGATAAAACGGTGATTTTATCAAAACTACAGAAAGCAGCCCAGTAAGTGACACATGGCTGGATTCAGGGTCTCTGTTTACACATCATGCTGCTCTCAGATAAAGGTGGCAAAAACCTGGTGACAGATTCCTTTTAATATGAAGCTGGTCCTCTCTTTGCATCTGTAGCACCTCCTCTCTTCTGGGAAACCTTTATACAGGATTTTGGAATGTGTCTGTGGGAATTTTTGCTTATTCTTCCAGAAGAGTATTTGTGAGGTCATTCACTGATGTTGGACAAGGGTGCTTGGCTAAAAATTTCATCGCAAAGCATCAAAGGGGTTGAGGTCAGGCCTCTATACAGTCAAGTTCTATTACACCAAACTCCCCCAATAATGCCTTTATGTCCCTTGCTTTGTGCACTGGGGCATAGTCATGCTGCAATAGAAAAGAACCTTTCCCAAACTGTTCCCACTAACTTAGAAGCATAAAATTGTCCAAAAATACAAAATGTCTTGATACGCTGAATCATTAAATGGGCTATCCAGTACTGGACAATCCCTGCTTAATCAACAATTCCAGTATTACCTACAGTGGAGCATGGTGGCAGCTCAGTTATACCTACAGTGAAGCATGGAGGTGGCTTAGTGATGCCTACAGTGAAATATGGCAGTGACTTGGGGCTGCTTTGCCTCCTCTAGCACTGGAAACATGCAGCATGTGCAGGACTAGATGAATTCAATCAAGTATCATGAAATCCTAGGAGTAAATGTATGTCTTCTGTGAATAAGCTGAAGCTGGGGCAACATTGGACCTTCCAACAGGACAATGATCCCAAGCATACCTCACAGTCCACCAATGTTTGGTTTCAGAAATTTTGAAGATTAGGATGTGTCCATCACAATTGCCTGAATTGAACCCCACAGAAAATTTTTGGTGGGTTTTGAAGAAAGCAGATGCAGAATACTAACTGAAAAATATTAGAGAACTGAAGGCCATTGCCCATGAGGAATGGGCTAACATGCCTCGGGAACACTGCCAGAAGCTGGTGTCTGACTATTTATTATATTTGCAGCAGGTCATAACAGCCATAAGTCCTCTACTAAGTGCCATAGATGCTTGTCATGAAGGGGTGTCATATAATTCTGTAATTGTCATTAAAAGTGGCATTTTATGATTAATTTAGAATAAACTCTTTTTATAATATTTGTGTTGAATCATGTAAATTGTTTGATTGGTTTATTCCAAGCAACAAAAAGTTTGTAAATTTTGCTAATAAACCTACTTTGCAATGTGAATAATTTTGATAGCAATTTTACATATCATATAATAGAAAACTATTTTTCCCTAATTTTTTTGCAGTTCCCTACAATGTTTAATATCTGCTTCATTTGCAAGAATTTGCAGTTTTTGAAGTCAGTAAAACACACTAAGGAGCCACTGGAGGGCAGCATTGCACTGAATATTTTTGTATAAAATTACAAAGTTCATGTTCATTATATGGCAGGTTTGCGTAGGCAGTTTTACAACATTTGTCAAGAATTTTTTTTTTGTTTTATTAAAGAGCACTTCACTGTTTACTTCTGGTCTACTGGGTAAATGTTCTCCTTATAAAAAAAAGTTATAATTAAATGATTAAAAAAATATTTTTTAACTGTCCCTTAAAGGGAATGTCCAGGGTTATGATGCTGTTAAAAAAGGCAGGGTTATTTCCAACTGGACAGGTTATCAGCTACATAAAGGATAAGTGATAATTTGCTGATCTCTGCGGTCTCGGCCGCTAGGACCACTACCAATACTAAGGTAGGCTTTAATATTCAGCATTCGTGGCGCATATACCGGCAATTTTGGGCAGTCTCATAGATGATGACTGAAGCTTAGGCGCACATGCATCACATGCCTCCATAGTGTCATATAGCCCTAAAAAATGTATTGATCTATTATGAGACAAACACACCCAATGTAGAAGAACTGGGCAAAGAGTGGAAGTTAGTACAGATAGCAGATTAGGAGAAGAACATTGCCATTACTTAATGTCCAGTAAGGATGGCAGATGTAGATCCTTGGTGCTCAGCAAGGCGGGTAACCATGAATGTTCCCTGCAAGCCCCACTGCTGTTTTCTGATGTGGTGACTGATGACAATGATCAGATACACTGCCAGTTTCAGGTGGTAACAGAGCATAAAAGACAATAAGACTGTAGGTCTTGCTGCAGTGTTATTGTATTTTGATCTGACTGCCAGATTGGAGTCGGGAAGTGAATTTTTCCTCAATGATGTAAATTGGCCTATACCGCATGGTTTTTTTTTGCCTTCCCCTGGATCAACGCTGCGGAATAGCTGCAGTGCACAAGAAATAGGCTGAACTCGATGGACGCTTGTCTTTTTTCGGCCTTATAAACTATGTAACTATGATCCGGCAAGGAGTCAAAACAGATATGGTCCAACGTTTCGATAGAGAGCGGTCTTCGTCAAGGACATCTGTGTGTAGCAAGAGCCGTCTCACAACTTGCCGCTTTGCCTGGTTCCCAGCTCTTGCTACAAACAGATGTCTTTGACAAAGACCACTCTCGGTCAAAATGTTGAACCATATCTGTTTTGACTCCTTGCCGGATCAAAATAAATTAACTCTGCAGCAAGACCTACAGCCTCATCTTCTTTTGTGGTGCTGAGGCTCCTACTTTAATTAGTCTGGACCACGAGTCCCTTCCTCGAGCACACTATTTTTTAAAAAAGGACGGTGTTGATGGTCTTTGTCCTTCATCTATCATATAGAGCATAGGGGCTGGGTACCAGCTATCACTGGCCGCTCACAGGCATCACGTGACCCCTGGCTGCAGCCGTCTCTGACATCCACTGATGTCACGACAAGTGCTGCCAGCAGCCGGGGGTCTTTGTCTCCCTGGTTCCACGGTGGCTGCCAGGCTGTGGGCGAGGTCACCCTGCGCGTCACACCCGGCATCCCCCACGTGCTCTGCCTCTCCCTATTCATTGGGAAAGCTCGCAGTGGACGCTGGTGTGACACGGGGGGTAACCCCGCCCACAACCCAGCAGCCACCGCGGGGACCCCAGAGCTGAGTCACGCCTCACTTGTCGTGACGTCAGCGCGGGGTCACGTGATACCTGTGAGCGGCCAAAGATAGCGCCGCTCAGAGGCATTATCTGCAACACAAGGTATTTACAAAAAGTCTTAGGGGCCCCGGGGAGATACATTGGGGGAATAATATAAAGTAGTGCACAACTTCTTTAAGGTAGCTATTTTCATTCAAACTAATGGGGCCGAGATTCTATTACTAACGGCCATGGACAAATGTGGAAGTGTCCTGGGAAAAAAATGTTTTGTTTTTTTCTCCTGGACAAGCCCTTTAAGTGGAGAACGAAGTATTCATTTCCCTGATCTGTTGACTTGATATTGGTTTTGTTGCTTTATGATGGTTTTATGTTCTTACATAGGGATCGTCTCAGCTGCTTCCAAGAAAGGCTAAGTGCTCCACACCAGATACATGTCTGCTTCTAGACTGATGTGGTCTCTGTCACAATATTTTGTAGACATCATGCAATACTAATTTATAATAACAATGGCTCCATCCCGCTTTCCAGAGGACAGGCTGCCTAACCAACCAATGTTTTTTGCTTAATTTTCATTTCCTTTGTTTTTGTGCCGTATTCCGTTATCACGGTTGCGGCAGCTGTCGGAGAATGGTCTGTTTTCCTGCTGTCTGTTGGGATACCCAGTA
This sequence comes from Phyllobates terribilis, assembly GCF_046119375.1. Lineage (NCBI taxonomy): Eukaryota > Metazoa > Chordata > Amphibia > Anura > Dendrobatidae > Phyllobates > Phyllobates terribilis. The sequence goes on from NW_027362761.1 coordinate 1,093,520,223, forward strand.
ACAGTTTCACTGGGCACTTTTAATTTTTCATATGTTCCTTTAGTGGATAAATAATACAGTAACATTTCATTCAGTCAACCATGCAAACTATATTACCTCTGAAACATTAATTATAAAAATAACTTTCCTGGGAGCTGAGGAATAGGGAATAAGAGTAGAGAGTGTCATTGATTAGAGAGGCAGGAATAAGAATTAGATTATACATTCTTTTTCATTATATTTGTATGCAAAATATCAAGATACACATGTTTATAGCGATTGCTGGAATTAAGAATAGGGGGTCAGTCTAGTAGCATTTCTTGTTATGGAGGACCCAACATTTCTGTGCATTACATAACATTGATATTTAAATGTAATACTTGCATTCTCCTGCGGTAGCGCTGCAGGGAAATTTAACACTTTGTTAGGATTTCTGTTGCCCTTCTACATTTTGACCACTAGTGGCCACTATTGTTCACTTTAAATTTTGTGCTGCAGTTTCACTCCTTACCACTGGAGACTGCTTTTGTGTTTTGCAATTGCCCTTTACTAAGATGGCAGATTCTGAATCTATGGAATCCATCTTGTTTCCTGTTTGGGCCTACTTAAAGCCACGTGGATCTCTCACTTATTGGTTTAGTATCCTGTTACAATACTGGCGTAGTACTGCTGGAAACCAGTGGGCACAAGCAGAAACAGCAAACAGTAGTAAAAGTTCTTGGAGATATCAAGGAGTTTGTAGAAAACAATCTGTAGATGAATAGAACAGTCTGGGTAAGAATGTTCAAGAGCTGGAGACTGAAACTAGGCTAACAGATAGACACAATACTCAAGCAATGAGTGAGAGATCCATGCGGATTTAAATAGGCCCAAACAGGAAACAAGATGGATTCCATACATTCAAAAGCCATCATCTTTGCAAAGGGCAATTGCAAAACACAACAGCAGCATCCAGTGGTAAGGAGTGAAACTGCAGCACAATATTAAAGTGAACAATAGCGGCCGCTAGTGGTCAAACTGTAGAAGGGCAACAGAAATCCTGACACAATTGCTGTTATGTTCCTTCACTGATTGCAGATGATCGATCAGGGTCTCAAAAGCAAGACCCCCTGTGATCAGCTTATTTTCCGAAGACCTTTCAGAACAAAGGGAATTGTCCAAAACAGAAGACCTATTTAATATCTGGGGCTCTGAGGAACCGTTAGACTTTTACTAGTAATAAAAATATTGATGCCATAGACAAAGACCACTCCAGGGAGAGAATAGTACAGTTTCTGAAGATTACTGCATATGCAGTCAGTTTCATCTCTCCTGCAGATGTAGAATATTTTCCCAAGAGTGTATATCATGCATTTTTAATTTTACACGTTTTAGAAATTGAGGTCTAGGTTCACTTATTTTCACATGAATGCAAAGCACCGTGCTCTGCATCAGCCACCTATCATATCTATTTCTGAGATCTAGAAAGTCAAGCCGCTCTGAAACCTTCCCTTTTCACTTTACTCTGTATTAATGTAAGTTTCTCTCTTAACATGTCTTTTTTTTTTTTAGTATATTCCTTTTTCTTAAAATAACAACTTTGGAGCAATTTTTCTCACAACATTGTGCTGTGCTTCCAGTATTCTTTCTGGAAATACATTAATAAGTCGGCAACTGAGAGTTTCCATTGTCTGTCAATGGGTGTGCCTCTATACAGTCTTATTCAATCGGCGGTGGCAGTGTGTCGCGGGAAGATCTATGAGATATGGGCCTTTTGATTAAGTGCTAATTTTTATGGTCTTTACAATTGGACGTGTCTCAAATGTTTCTCTGGGGCGTGTGTTTAGCTTGCTCTATATTATTACCCTGTGAGCCACACCCACTTGGTAGAGACCATAAAAATGTGCAGCAAATAAAGAAGCCCATATCTCTGAGACTGTATATCGGATTTACAAAAACGGAATACTTGTCACGCAAGGTGTGGGAAAGACTGAGTGCAGCAATAATTGAAGAGGGGGAGAAAGCCAAAACACTAGGGAAAGGGGGAGTGGAGACCCCTAGGCTGATCTAATTACATCCTGCTTACCCTACCATCCCTATATAGGTTCCACACTTATCGCCGAGCAGGACCCTAAACCCTGTATGTCCCTAGAGCTTGACCCTAGATAGGGAGGGGGAGGGGTGAGCACTGGTCAGGCCCCACTACAAACTAAAGACAACAATGTAGACAAACAAAGGGGATAAACTTAGCTTGGACAGACACCAGAAGAGTAGCGCCAATTGTCCTCCAAGGGCACCAGAGAAGAAGCCAGCCAACATCTAGTACTCCAAGCATGCACAAAGGTACATAGAAGTATCACTGGCAATTGCCTGGAGCAAACTGAGAGTTTTTAACTCCCATGCAAGGGTGTGTCCATCAGCAGCAGGAGGGAGGTCGCCGCTGAGTCTTAAAGGAAGAAGGATTAAGAAGGTGTCTGCAATGCCAAGCGCAGAGACCTTCTACAGCCAGGTCCAGAGTAACTGTCTATTACAACTGACACACCCGTGACAATACTCAGGGAAACTGCAGGAATAAAATAAGAGCGAAAACTGGCCACTTTTGACCTGGTGACAGGCCTTCTTTAAATACCTCTACATATTACTGAGAGTGTGAACAGTTTATGCACTGGCAGGAGCGTGCTCCATGTGCTATTAAGGAACCATCTATATTTTTGATGATAATGATGACGAGAATTCTATCTGAAAGACCCTTTTGTTCACTGTAGGATGTGTTTTCACCAACAGTGCTTTGCCGTGCGTTCTTTGGGCTGGGTAGAAATGGCAGAAGAGGACCTGGCTCCAGGGAAAAGCAGCGTTGCAGTCAACAACTGCATTAGACAACTGTCGTACAGCAAGAACGACATAAGAGACACGGTTGGCATTTGGGGAGAGGTAAGCTTTTATTTTCCACCATGCAGTAGATGTCCACTCTATGGCTATAGTGAATGGTCTTTACCATGTGCTGCTGTATGTAATGTGATCTCTCAGTGAAAATGAGACCTCTGGTCGCTGTCATTCTAGATAATTGTAGCGGTATTTCAGTGGGTGCAGACTTTGTAAAAAGTTAAAAAAAACACATATGCATTAGGTAATATTGAGTGCACTCGCTGTTTTCGACAGGTCTGACCATGTAATTTGTGCAAGATGCTTCCTGATAGATAATGTTTGGAGAGATAATTATTGGAGACATTGAATTACAATGCCCAATGTTTGTTTCTACAGGAGAAGCCCGGCAGCACCAAACTCACATCTCCCTATTATAAACACATTCATAGCCAATATAGCTGATATATGGTCCCAGGCAGTAGGTGCAAGAACTGTATACGGGCCTCTTCTTATCCAGTAGATAAGGGATATAATTATTTCTCTCTAATAATCCACCAGTAATTGTGAGCTCGAACATTTATTAACATAAACCCTTATGTGCAATCGAATCGTAGTAAACTGCTTTAATGTGTAACAGTCATTTTAACTTTTATTTCATAAATCAATAGTACACATGAAAATAAGAAACTTTGAAATATATTTGATCAGAGAAATCTGCTTCTTTCTCATACTGGACTGATCTTTCACTCTCAGTTCAGCGGTAAAATCTATATTCAATGAAGACAGACTTTTCCATTACTGAGATAGGAGATGACAAGTTGGCTAATAGAAGAGGTAGAGGCCAGACACAGACATTCTGTTTTATGTTATCCGGAACCAACATATATAGTTCTCCATAGAACTTTATGAGCACTATCTGCCAATCTCAGTAATGGGAAAATCCGTATTCACTGAAGACAGATTTTATCCGTGAATTAAGACTTTTGAGAATAAATAACATTCCAGTAGGAGAAAGAAGCAGATTTCTCTGTTAAGATGTATTACAAAGTCTCTTGTTTTCATGAGTACTATTGATTTATGAAATAAAAATTAAAACAATGGCTACACATTAAGTCAACAGTGGATCCATCACTTATTGGTTCCCTATGCTGCTACACAGGTTGAACCGGTAGAATGAAAGTCACTGTGGTCAAGAAAGTGAACTATGATATGAAAAAGTGCCATTCCTATTACATTTTGTGATGTAGAAAGTATATCTTGACTACTTCACGCAAGTTGGTTCTTGAGTATTTAAAGTTAAATGAGTACTTACTCTTTTATCTGCTTGTTTTTTCCATTGAAATGCCTTACACATTAAACCATATTGATTTATGACCGGTCCATAAACAATGTCCAAAAGGAATAGAGCTTGGGTATATTGCAAAGTTACACTAACTTGCCCTCCTTATCATTATATAAACTAGACACATCGCCATGAAATATTGATGATGTGCTATGGGCTGGCCTCTCCGTGTAGCTCACGTCTGAGACTTCAAAGAGATGCAACTAATGTTGAGTTGTAACCACAGATCTAGGTCACTTACATTACTGAACGGTGGAAGATAATATACAATTAAAGCAAAAATGTAAAGTTCATGTAGTTATAAATGTATAATATTTGCCCCTAGCTAAAGCCTCAATACAATTGTTATTATGGAAAAATTGCATGTATGAAAAAGTAAACTACTCCTTATGGCACCTTGACGCAATAGTTTGTTAGAACCCTCAGGTCGTTAGTGCACTTTATCATACTTAAAATAATTAAGGTGATTGCTCAGGCGCTGACACTGTACCCATTTTGGAAAAAATAACTCTCTCAGTTCTGTTATGAAGCGTAATTGTGCCACTGTAGGGGAGGGTGACCCCCATGTAGCCATGATAGTCAGCACCAGTTACAAGATCGTTGGAGATGGCATCACTGGGATCTAGGACCAGTCAAAGCCACCCAGGGCTGTGCCTCGTAAAAGCTTGTTAGAACATACCAGTAGTAGGTGCCTGTACATTATACGAAGGCACAATATATTAGCACACAAAATAATGACAGTATATTGTAATGAATTGTTCTTTAAAATTCCCTTATGGGATTTAAAAAAAAAATGGAAAAAAAAATATTAAAAAATTCACACAAGCAGGCAACACATTCAGCTAAAATCTTTTCTGTCCTCCCTGTGCCTGAGCCGGTGCAGTTCTCAGCCAGCATGGTTGTAAAAGTTATGTGTGGGAACAGGTCAGATTAAACACTCACTATTAGGACACAGACTATGCATTTAATACAAAGAGTCAAGTCACCCTGCTGCTGTGGAGGTGGAACAGAGGCTCAAGGGGCATTTACACTGCTAGATAATCATGAACGAGCATTGTTAAAAACGCTTGTTTCACTATTAACCTGCTGTGTAAAGAGGCTGCTGATGAACGAGGATTGGGTGAAATGATCTTTTGTGCAGCACCAATGATCATCGTTCTCGGCTTCACCACCCTGTGTAAACAGGACTCATACTGCCGAGAACTATGACAGCCTGTGTACACTGAGCGAACTAGTATAGATCACTTAGTGCTCATTGTTTGCTTTGGCTTACCTTTGTAAATCGGCATTCAAACGATTGCCGATCAGTAAAACTTTACCCGTGGTCATATCATGTTGCCGGTTGGTCCAAGTAACCGGACCTTTAGACATTCAACTGACACCTACACAAAGAGCTGAGATACTTGAGGAGGTGCTATGTGTCTAAAGTACCAGGAAACTGGGTGTAAGATTCTCACCCAATGGTGTAGGGTCCTCATTGCTTTACATAAGGTTTCCCCCTCTGGTCCTCCCAGTTGTTGAAGGTTTGAAGAGCATGATGGTTCCATTTCACATATCTTTTGGTCCTGCCAAAGCTCCTACACTTTTGGTCCAAGGTGGTGAAGATTACAAGCCAACTGACAGGTTTCAGTGCCTGTCTAGACCCGGTGGTCTTTTTCCTCAGTAACACGCCAGGTGCAGTGAAAACATTTATCCCACTTGGAGACAACCTGAAGCCCCAATGGTGGTTTTCAAAAATAATTGGCTTCATGTGGAAGGAGGATGTACAGGTGCATCTCACTAAATTAGAATATCATCAAAAAGATAATTTATTTCAATTCTTCAATACAAAAAGTGCAACTCATATATTATATAGAGTCATTACAAACAGAGTGATCTATTTCAAGTGTTTATTTCTGTTAATGTTGATGATTATGGCTTACAGCCAATGAAAACAAAAGTCATTATCTTAGTAAATTAAAATACTTAACAAAAACACCTGCAAAGGCTTTCTAAGCATTTAAAAAGGTCCACTGTTTCAGTAGGCTCCACAATCATGGGGAAGACTGCTGACTTGACAGATGTCCAGAAGGCAGTCATTGACACACTCCACAAGGTCCCAGAGTTCCAATTTTCATTTGGAAATCAAGGTCCCAGAGTCTGGAGGAAGAGTGGAGAAGTCACAATCCCAGCTGCTTGAGGACTAGTGTGAAGTTTCCACAATCAGTGATGGTTTGGAGAGCCATGTCATCTGCTGGTGTAGGTGCACTGGGTTTTATCAAGACCAAAGTCAGCGCAGCCGTCTACCAGGAAATTTTAGAGCACTTCATGCTTCCCTCTGCCGACAAGCTCTTTGGAGATGGAAATGTCATTCTCCAGCAGGACTTGGCACCTGTCCACACTACCAAAAGTTCCAATACCTGGTTTAAAAACAACAACTGTGCTTGATTGGCCAGCAAACTCACCTGACCTTAACCCTATAGAGAATCTATGGGGTATTGTCAAGAGGAAGATGAGAGACACCAGACCCAACAATGCAGACGAGCTGAAGGCTGCTATCAAAGCAACCTTGGCTTCCATAACACCTCAGCAGTGCCACAGGCTGATTGCCTCCATGCCACGCCGCATTGATGCAGTAATTGATGCAAAAAGAGCCCCGACCAAGTATTGAGTGCATTTACTGAACATACATTTCGGATTTTAAAATACATTTTTCAAGCTGGTGTTATAAAGTATTATAATTTACTGAGATAATGACTTTTGCGTTTTCATTGGCTGTAATCATCAACATTAACAGAAATAAACACTTGAAATAGATCACTCTGTTTGTAATGACTCTATATAATATGAGTTTCACTTTTTGTATTGAAGAACTGAAATAAATTAACTTTTTCATGATATTCTAATTTAGTGAGATGCACCTGTAACTGCTTCTATTAAAATCAGCAAAGATAACTTTTAGAAAACATGACTTCACTGGATCAGTTTCACCCAATTTTAGGATTACCAATCCACACTTTAGGGATTATCTAATGCACCCCTTTTAATGTTTCACCCTTTCATATTTACCCTTTTCCATTCTCCCCCTTTCCCTCCCCCCGACACCCACCTTCCCTTTTTTCATACTTTTTTTCTTGTTCCTTCCTGTGTATCCATTAATGGATAATGTAGGGGAATACTCTGCCTTATACATTGGGTGAGTTTGTGGTAGTAGATAAATATTCATGTTTGTGTGCATATATTCTATGATAAGCTGCATCACCGCCTATGACTGTGAACCATTTCCTCCTCAGTTGGTTTGGTTTAACCCCTTCACCACCTTGGGTTTTTTCATTTTTGCTTTTTAGTTTTTTGCTCCTCTTCTTCCCAGAGCCATAACTTCTTTTTTTTTTACATCAATATGGCCATGTGAGGGATTGCTTCTTGTTGGACTAGTTTTACTTTTGAACGACACCATTGATTTTACCATATTGTGTACTGAAAAACAAGAAAAAAATTCCAAGTGCGGTGAAATTGCAAAAAAAAAGTGCAATTCCACAATTTTTTTTTTTTTTTACCATATTCACTAAATGCTAAAACTGACCTGCCAATATGATTTCCCAGGTCAGTACCAGTACGCCGATACCAAACATGTATAAGTTCTTTTTTATTCATGTGGTGAAAAAAAAAAAAAAGGCTCCATTTTCCGTCATCTGGGACCGGGTGAGGGCTTAAAATTTGCGAACCGAGCTGACATTTTTATTGATATTATTTTGGGGTAGATAAAATGTTTTGATCGCCCGTTATTGCATTTTATTGTAATGTTGTGGCAACCAAAAAAACGTAATTCTGGCGTTTTGATTTTTTTCTTGTTACACCGTTTACCGATCGGATTAATTATTTTTATAAATTGATAGATCGGGCGTTTCTGAATGTGGCGATACCAAATATGTGTATTTTGGATTTTTTTTTTAATTGTTTTATTTTGAATGGGATGAAAGGGGGGTGAAGCTGCGATCATCTGACCGCCTGTGTTACAAATAGCAGGGCTTCAGCCCTGCTATCTGTAACAAAAATGCTCATTTGCTATCGGCCACTGGGCGACGCTCACAGCAGTTTGGCAATGACAACCACAGGGGTCTCCTGCGCTGATGGGTGGAGCTAACGACGTGCTACTGATGCGATCATGTTAAATTTCGCTGTCAGAGATTGACAACGGCATTTAACATGTTAACAGCAGGTGGATCGCGATTCCACCGTCGGCTGTTATGGGCACATGTCAGCTGATGAAATCAGCTGTCATGTGCCTGAAAAGGTGCAGGCTCATTGCCGGAGCCGCACCAAAAAGCAGGAGACGACCTATGACATATCTACACGTCATAGGTCTTAAAAGGGTTAAAAAAATTGTGTTAAAAATTACTCAACATTTTTTTATGGGAAACATACCTATCATAGCTGCTGCTGTACAATGCTATAATATACATTAAAAATATATGAACCTATTGTTGGTCAGCAATGAACAATGTAAAAAAAATAAAATAAAATTAGAATGGAGCTTTTGCTTATCGTCCTAATTAAATTAACAATAATTAAATTTCAAAATCCATGTATCCCAAAATGGCAAATGTGGAAATTCAGACTTGTTCTGCCAAAAACTAAATCCAATATTGCTATGTAGTTGAAAATATATAAAAATCTATTCATTCATAAGTATCAAGATCAAAATTCAAAACCTCAGCATGCCGCTGACTGAGAACAATTGAAATAATTGAGCAGGGGTTAAAAAACTGAATAATTATCTTCTTCGAAACATATTTCTATAAAAATCCGACTTGTAATGAACGCTGAGATTCTAATGACTGACAAGCTTTTCCCTTCTCTTATCAATATTGACATTGGAACATACTGATCGCTGGAACGCATTGCCTAAACGCAACTTCCTTTTAAATAGAGTTCTTGAGCTGAACTTTCCCAGTAATCAGTTTATTTCAGGATATTAAGTCTCAGATCGATGTCTCATGAAAACAACACCTGTTCATGTGCCCTATGGACATGATAGAGGCGAGTCCTCTACTTGGAATCCCCTCAGTGTGCTAGGATGGAAGCTGTTCTGTACCAGCGCCTCCCATCCTGGCAGACACAAGTCGCCCTTATCAACCAGATTGTGAGACATTACACCTAAGAACTCCCCCAAAAAAGGGTAGAATTGTTTGTCTGAATGCATATTAGCATAAGCCTTGCCCTTGGTAAACTTCTGTGGCCTACCCTTCTGCAGGTTCCCTACTTAAATATGCATTTCCTATTGTTTCCACTAGGTTTAGTAAGACTTAATAAATGTATTGCTGTGTGCTAGATCAACTATGTTATTGCCAAGTTTATACATGCCAACAGTGGCCATTAAACGACTGCCAATTGGCTACATGCAAGCCGATCGTCAGTCGTTTAATGGCCTGTTTAGAACGGAAGACTAAACTACTATGCACAGAGTATGATCATTAAAGGTGTTGTCCCCTTTTAGAAAATCCTGGTTACTGGGCGCAGTTTATTATAAAAAAAACTTCTTGCCATTACTCATCATTCTGTAGCGATGTAATGCCATGCTCAGAATCATTAAAGAGAACCGGTCAGCTCGATTGTGTAATGTAAAGCAAAGACATGGCTGTAATGTTGCTGTAATCCACTTTTTTGTTGTTCTTTAAAAACCATTTGAAGTTTTCTGCTAATAAGATTTTGGTTACAAGGGGATGGACTATGCACTGGGTCTTCTCCTCCCTGTCTGTGATTGCACAGCCCCTCTGCCTGTCTCCGGTCTGTGATTCCCCGGCCCCTCTGCCTGCCTATAATCTGTGATTGCCCGGCACCTCTGCCTGCCTCTAGTCTGTGATTCCCTGGCCCCTCCGCTGCCTCCGGACTATGATTCCCCAGCCCCTCCGCCTGCCTCTAGTCTGTGATTCCCTGGCCCCTCCGCTGCCTCCAGTCTGTGATTCACCAGCCCCTCCGCCTTCCTCCAGTCTGTGATTCCCCAGCCCCTCTGCCTGCCTCTAATCTGTGATTCTCCGGCCCCTCTGCCAGCCTTCAGTCTGTGATTCCCCGGCCCCTCCGCCTGCCACCAGACTGTGATTCCCCAGCCCATCCGTCTGCCTCCAGTCTTTGCTTCCCCGGCCCCTCCGCCTGCCTTCAGTCGGTGATTTCCCGGCACCTCCTCCTGCCTCCAGTCTTTGCTTCCCCGACTCCTCCGCCTGCCTCTAGTCTGTGATTCCCCAGCCTCTCCGCCTGCCTCCAGTCTGTGATTCCCCAGCCCTCCGACTGTCTCCAGTGTGTGATTCCCCAGCCCCTCCACCTGCCTCTAGTCTGTGATTCCCCAGCCCCTCCACCTGCCACCAGTCAGTGATTCCCCGGCCCCTCTACCTGCCTTCAGTCTGTGATTCCCCAGCCCTCTGACTGTCTCCAGTGTGTGATTCCCCAGCCCCTCCACCTGCCTGCAGTCTGTGATTTCCCAGCCCCTCTACCTGCCTCCAGTCTGTGATTCCCCGGACCCTTCGCCTGCCTCCAGTGTGTGATTCCCTGGCCCGTCCACCTGCCTCCAGTGTGTGATTCCTCAGCCCCTCCGTCTGCCTCCAGTCTGTGATTCCCTGGCCCATCCGCCTGCCTGCAGTGTGTGATTCCCCAGCCCCTCCACCTGCCTACAGTCTGTGCTTTCCCCGGCCCCTCTACCTGCCTTCAGTTGGTGATTCCCTGGCCCCTCTACCTGCCTTCAGTTGGTGATTCCCTGGCCCCTCTACCTGCCTTCAGTCTGTGATTCCCCAGCCCCTCTACCTGACTCCAGTCATTGATTCCCCGGCCCCTCTGTCTGCCTCCAGTCATTGATTCCCCGGCCCCTCTGTCTGCCTCCAGTCTGTGATTCCCCATCCCCTCCGCCTGCCTCTTGTCTGTTATTCCCTAGCCCCTCTGCCTGCCTCTAGTCTGTGATTCCCCATCCCCTCCGCCTGCCTCTAGTCTGTGATTCCCCAGCCCCTCTGCCTGCCTCTAGTCTGTGATTCCCCAGCCCCTCCGCCTGCCTCTAGTCTGTGATTCCCCAGCCCCTCCGCCTGCCTCTAGTCTGTGATTCCCCAGCCCCTCTGCCTGCCTCTAGTCTGTGATTCCCCAGCCCCTCCGCCTGCCTCTAGTCTGTGATTCCCCAGCCCCTCCGCCTGCCTCTAGTCTGTGATTCCCCAGCCCCTCTGCCTGCCTCCAGTCGGTGATTCCCCGGGCCCTCTACCTGCCTCCAGTCTGTGCTCCCCTGGGCCTAGCTTCTGCCTTCAGTCTGTGATTCCCAAGCCCCTCTACCTGCCTCCAGTCTGTGATTACCCAGCCCCTCTGCCTACTTCCAGTCTGTGATTCCCCGGCCCCTCTGCCTGCCTCCAGTCTGTGATTCCCCAGCCCCTCTGCCTGCCTCCAGTCTGTGATTCCCCAGCCCCTCTGCCTGCCTCCAGTCTGTGATTCCCCAGCCCCTCTGCCTGCCTCCAGTCGGTGATTCCCCGGGCCCTCTACCTGCCTCCAGTCTGTGCTCCCCTGGGCCTAGCTTCTGCCTTCAGTCTGTGATTCCCAAGCCCCTCTACCTGCCTCCAGTCTGTGATTACCCAGCCCCTCTGCCTACTTCCAGTCTGTGATTCCCCGGCCCCTCTGCCTGCCTCCAGTCTGTGATTCCCCAGCCCCTCTGCCTGCCTCCAGTCTGTGATTCCCCAGCCCCTCTGCCTGCCTCCAGTCTGTGATTCCCCGGCCCCTCTGCCTGCCTCCAGTCTGTGATTCCCCGGCCCCTCTGCCTGCCTCCAGTCTGTGATTCCCCAGCCCCTCTGCCTGCCTCCAGTCTGTGATTCCCTGGCCCCTCCGCCTGCCTCCAGTCTGTGATTCCCTGGCCCCTCCGCCTGCCTCCGGTCTGTGATTCCCCGGCCCCTCCACCTGCCTCCAGTCTGTGATTCCCCGGCCCCTCCGCCTGCCTCCAGTCTGTGCTCCCCTGGGCCTCGCTTCTGCCTTCAGTCTGTGATTCCCTAGCCCCTCTGCCTGCCTCCAGTCTGTGATTCCCTGGCCCCTCCGCCTGCCTCCGGTCTGTGATTCCCCGGCCCCTCCACCTGCCTCCAGTCTGTGATTCCCCGGCCCCTCCGCCTGCCTCCAGTCTGTGCTCCCCTGGGCCTCGCTTCTGCCTCCAGTCTGTGATTCCCCAGCCCCTCTGCCTGCCTCCAGTCTGTGATTCCCCGGCCCCTCTGCCTGCCTCCAGTCTGTGATTCCCCGGCCCCTCTGCCTGCCTCCAGTCTGTGATTTCCCAGCCCCTCTGCCTGCCTCCAGTCTGTGATTCCCTGGCCCCTCCGCCTGCCTCCAGTCTGTGATTCCCTGGCCCCTCCGCCTGCCTCCGGTCTGTGATTCCCCGGCCCCTCCACCTGCCTCCAGTCTGTGATTCCCCGGCCCCTCCGCCTGCCTCCAGTCTGTGCTCCCCTGGGCCTCGCTTCTGCCTTCAGTCTGTGATTCCCTAGCCCCTCCGCCTGCCTCCAGTCTGTGAATGACCAGCCTCCTCTGTTTGACATCTCAGCAGTGAACTAACAGTTAAATAATTGTTTAAGATTATGGGATAGGAAATATATAAGAGTTGTGAAGTAGCCCTGTTTAGCAGAGGTGAAGGCTGACTTCAATATGAAAATTGCTTATTTGAATGTTTGGAATGTGTGTTTTTTTCATAACAAACTGAACTCGGGAACAGGATATTTTGAAAGGGAACAACCCCTTTATTATAGTCGTTCTGTGCACATAGAGCATCATTGTTCTTAGCAGTAAATCACCTGTTTACACAGGATATGTGCTACAGTTAATGATGATATTTTTTTTAAGTTAGGTTAAAAAACATTGCACCCAATGAACGTCAGGAATGAGCTTGTTCCTTGATTACTGGCCTGTTTAAATTGGCCATAAAGTATAGCATAAATGACATCTGACAGGGTAGCTCTTGTCATGAACGTTAATAAAACTTGTGTAGATAGTATACTGCTTTTTTCCACATGATTTTACTATCATATGTAATCTACTAATCACAACTCACTGATTATTGTCCTTTTTTCTTTTTCCAGGGTAAAGATATGTATCTTGTTTTAGAGAATGATATGCTAAATCTGGTAGATCCTATGGACCGCACGCTCCTACATTCACAGCCCATTGTAAGCATTCGAGTGTGGGGAGTAGGCCGAGATAATGGACGGTGAGTGCAGCCACTTTACTCCTGATACTGTAGCTTCCAGATTGTGTTACTGACTTTGTATGTTGTGTATGGCGATATTGTGTCTGGATGTTTGCTTCTGTGTCCCATGTTATCTGCTGTGAGTATAATAATTTCCCCTAAGCCTATCAACCGGTTATAATACACCAAAAATATTGCTCTTAATATTGTCCTCTGATATGAACGGGTCATTACTGTTTACAAGCTTCTTGTGAGAATATGATAGTAAGACGAGAACTGACGTAGCTGCTACAAATTGTTTTCATTCACTTGATTTATGGTCCTTGTATCCATATTGAATGATTTCCATCAAGCTTGGACTGGCCCTCAGACAAACAGGAGAAACCTCCGGTGGGCCCTTGTGTAGGAGCAGGCCACCACCCTCTTATATGAGCAGTACATGGCACAAGATACTTGATTCTCTATGTACAGATAAAGGCCGCATCTTATTCGTTTAATAATCTATCCAGTTCATTGTTATATAATTTTGTGATTGAGGATAATGTCACATTTGCATGCAGCTGAAAAGTGGGGCCTTGGAGTTGGTTATTGGTAGGCCCTTGGCACCCTAATTCAACACCGATTTCCATTGCAACATCTTCTCACTTTATAAAAGTATCTACTGTTTGTAAGAAAGAATCTCACTTTATAGTGAATATTCATTAATTTGGGACAATCATTGTAGCTTTACTACTGGAAAAACTAGTAATTGGTTCCAAAGCTTCCAATTTGGTAGCATGAAGATAAAAGATTAGATAACTAGAACAAAGAAAGATATTCGTCACATAGAAAGTCCAAGGCATCTGCTAGAAGCTGTATATCACTTCTTTCTATGTAAAGGACGGGTGTTTATTCAGGGTCTAGTACAGTACCCACCATGTACAAGCCTCACAGGGTGCACATCGGAGCTGCTCATCCTGGCACTGCTAAAGAGCAGTACAGAATAATATGGTCCCGCACTGTACTGGCCAGCACTTAAGTAATATAGCACTCAGTGTTCTACCTGTTTTAAAACCCCTTGACGACCAGCGCCGTACATGTGATGAACAGAGAGGGCTCAGGAGCTGAGCCTGCCCCATTCCCAGCAGATGACGGCTGTGTCATCCATCCATCATCTGCCTCTAACAGCCGCGAGTGGAGCGGAGCTCTATTAAATGTGCTGTCATACTCTGATAGCGGCATATATATAGAGCATCACAGGGTGTACCCTGTTCTAACTGCTCATTGGTGTCTTTGTGATGTGATCGTGAGGCGTCCATGGGTTGTCATAATAGCCAGGGGTCTTCTGAAGACCCCCGTGCCTGACAGTACTCCTGTGAACGCCAGGTTCGGTCTGGTGTTCAAATGAGAATTTGATTTGTGCTATACACAGCAGTACTGTGGTATTGCTATATATACTGTAGTACTAGTGATCGGATGATCACAGGTTCAAGTTTCCTAACGGGACTAACAAATACAATAAAAACTGGGAAAAAAATGTGTTAAAAAATATAAAAAATTCTAATCACCCCTGTTACTCTCATTTAAAATAAAGATCTTGAATATTTTAAAAAAAGTACATATACAGTATGTGGTATCGTTGCGTCCATAAGAGTCCATTCTAACAAAATATAAAATTAACTAACCCGATCGGTAAATGCTGTAAACAGAAGATGTATCGAAATGCCTGAATTGTGTTTTTCTTTGGTCGCCACATCTCCTAAAAAAATGCTATAAGAAGCGATCAAAACATCTTATTCACCGCAAAATAGTTTCAATAAAAACATCAGGTCTCCCTGCAAAAAAATAGCCCTCAAACATCTCCATAATCTGCAAAATTAAAAGCTTACAGGTATTAAAAAATGACAACTGCTAGCAAATTTTTTTCTAACAACAATTTTTTTTTTTTACCGTTTAAATAGAAAAAAAATAAGCAAATTTGGTATCAACATACTGACTTGGAGAATCGTATCTCCAGGTAATT
Organism: Phyllobates terribilis; assembly: GCF_046119375.1. NCBI lineage: Eukaryota > Metazoa > Chordata > Amphibia > Anura > Dendrobatidae > Phyllobates > Phyllobates terribilis. The sequence goes on from NW_027362761.1 coordinate 1,093,535,550, forward strand.
TTTACTGCACAATGAACGCCATAAAAAAAAAACCTCCAAAAAACAAATGCAGAATTGTGTTTTTTTTCGCAATTTCACCTCATTTGGAAAAAAATGAAAAATTGGCCAGGCCTTGAGGGGATAAGCTGAGCTCAAATATGGCTGATGCTGCGCCATTTTGGCCGTCCAGTGATTAACTAAAACACTGGATGGAATCTGATGACGATTGGATCATTTAATGTATTATAGACATGATCTCCTCCAGGAATTTTTTTTTAGAAGAAATTGTATTACATTTTTTTGTCTGAACTCATTTAGGTCTGATCAAATTTAAGATTTTCAGCTAAAAAGTTGACATGTTTTAGCCCGGATGATAAAAGTTCAGCCCCCTCTGTGGTCTTCGTTCTCTTTCTGCTTCTATCCCATACACTGGGCTTATCAGGATGTCTGTTCAGCCATGCACATGACAGTACCTGGAAATAGTCGCTTGCAAGCTAAGGACCTTCTATGTTTATCACTTACTTTTTTGTCTCCTGTCTTAGTCCCTCAGGGCGGATGCTTTTATCTCCTCTTGCACTGTCATTATGAATAAAGCTCCTGTTCTAGTTCTGGTGGTTCTGTCTGTAAAACGCCTTACATCATCTCTATCAGAAGCAATGCAAATCTTTGACTTGCCTTGTGCCGTCTCCACTGCTTAATTCCACGTCTGAGTGTCTTCTTTTCATCTTGTATAAGAACACCTGTCCTGATCATTTAAGAAGCCTTCTGGACTGCCGTGTAGAAGAATGATAGCTGACAGGAGGAACCTTTGATAAAAAATCAGTCATGTTTTATTTTAATTGTTGGGGGTAAAGTGTTTTTTTTCATCTGACAAATGCATTTGACTGCAGACATCCAGATGTGCCTACAAAGAAGTGACTGCACCGTGACTCCCGAGCTCTGGTACAGAGGGATTCATGATGCTGCCGTCAACCTCGTTCATTCAAGTGGGCGGCAGAAGGTCTGAAAATACCTTTCTAAAAAGTCACAATTCCGAAAATTAATATGGACCTATTGGCATAGCTAACCATATTCACTTTCCTAACCATTTTTTAAAAATGACGAGAGAAGCGTAAAATCGCAAAAAAAAAACGTTCACCAAAATGTGCAGCTTGACGACTTGAGAAAACAGGTGTAGAAGCCTTGAAAAAATTGGTCTTTTGTGCTATTTTTCACATAGACTTTTTTTTTTGCAAGCCAAAGAAAAAATGCTGACAGAAATAGCGTACATGTAGTTTGTGTAGTCTAAAGGCCCCCATACACATAGGATGGCTGTCGGCCAATTGTTACTTTGGCTGATAGTTTGCTTGGCGCCCCCTTACATATTAAGCTGTTGGCCAAACCTGCAATCTAATATGTATGGAGGTCTTAAGAAATCTCCATTTACAAATTGGACTGTTGCATTGTATGTCTTGAATGTCTGCTGAGAAACTGTGTAAATGCAGCCTAACAATTAAAGGGGTTGTCTGGTTAAAACAAGCTATCCTGTGGATAGGTGATAACTTGCAGATCGGTTGGTGTCCTACTGCTGGAACCCACACAGACTGGCTGATCGAGGAACATTTATACACGATAGGGAACTTTTATCCTTCTTATGCCCGATTGCTGCTCCATTCCTTCCATGTAGGGCTGCTGGCAATAGCTGAGCAAAGAGCTCATCAGCCCCATAGGGAATGAATGGAGCGCAGGTCAAGCATGCGCACAGCCGCTCCATTATTACTTGGTCCGCCGATCAGAGCAGGTCCCGGCGATCGGACTCCCACCGATTAACAAGTTATTTCTTAGCTGCACAAATACATTTTCTGGATGAGCCCATACTTATGTCTTTTTCTACGCATCTCGACATTTTTATTTCGGCATGATACTTTAGTGTGCATGCTGGGGCTCAGGCTTATAATAAATCTGTGCACCATATTCTCATATGGCGGTAAGTAGAGTTATAGATTTGTATCCCAGCCAGTCCATATTACTAAAATATACATAGTGAGAAGAAAGTCTCCCGTCAGAGTTTACTGGTAAGAATGTAATGATTCTTGTCTGCCAATCCCTATGACAATAAATCACAGTAGCTTCAGATTCTGCTACCTCTCAGATGAATGCTTGCAGGAAAGCCATCAGAAGAGGCTGCAGATTTCACATCTCTTGTACTCAACCCACAGTGTGAGACATATAAAAGTGCTGATGTAATGTTGTGTGGGGCGGTAGCCGTGGGCGAGGTACACATCTGTGGCGCCTCGGCACGTTACATGAAGGTGGGGGTCCTGGCTGGGTGTGTGGACTTGTGCTGTGAAGGTGCTACACCCGTGCAGGCAGCATGTAACCAATGACACTGGTTTGTCAGGACCAGATGTTAACCAGTTCTTGACAGAAGACCACCAGTTCTTAACAAACAAAGCTTTACTAAACAGCCATTATATGGCAACTATGTACACAGGATAGCGGGTACACAACTTCTGGCACGTTTCTTCATTAATACAGAGCATCTCGATACAGGGTCTCATTACTTCCTCGGCCTCACACATTCCTGCCTTCACTTGTCTCATTTCCTTCACCGCCACCCGGCTTAACCCCACAGTACAATCCGTGAATGTAATTTTCTCTTCCTGCATCTGAATCTCCTCGTAGAAGAGAGGGTTTGCCAAAATGGCTGGACTCAGTCTCAAGCTCTCTGATGCTTAGGGAGCTCTCGCCCAGGACACTCGCTTCATCTCACGTTTTATTCCATCCTGGCCCATTAACTTTAAGAGCTATAAGCTACTCAGGGTCGTGCTGCTAGGCGTACCTTCTCCGGACCCTTCTCACTTGGTCAATCTGCTCTCTGGTCAGTCCTCTGAGCTGGCATTGTCCTTCTCTCTTCATCTCTGTAACTCTCTCTCTGTACATTCCTCAAGATCATGCAATCTCTGTCCCTATCTCCTTTCTCTCTTGCCACAAAACACCCACAGCATGTGGCCCTGCTGAGCACTCAGACCAAACGTCTGCTCTAGCTGTAAGCTAGGCCCTGTCTGACTCACTACCAGGAAGTCCTCTCTGATCCTGCTCCATAGCTCCTCCCTCTCTTGGCTAGTGCCAACACTTAACTGTGTCTTACCCTGCTCACTGTCTGTTGCTGGGCAGAACTAGGCTTCCTAACAGTACAGTGCAAAACACTACAATGCACCACATCACATTAACGCATGACATCATGCACACTAAACTTTACACTGATGTCTTCAAGGGGGAACAGGGCAATATGTCCATCTCCGTACACTGACCTTGAGATGTTCTCCAGTACAAGGAGAAGAATAGAAGTAGTAATACAGGAATGTCTGGGAAGAAGATATTGTGGCGACATTGCCCACCCAAATTAGAAGAAAACTAAAATATGCTACAGTGCTGCCTGTGAAAGCTGTCAGCTTGGATGTTATACATGTTTGTCAGTAATGTCTCATGCTACCTATGTTATAAACTGAAGCCCTATAAGAGCTGATTATTAACTTATAGACCCCCAGCGACAAATGTCAAAATATTCTCACTATGACGGATATGGATAGAATCGGAAGATACTGTATCTATATTTCTCAACTGAAAGGTGATCTGTCACCAGATTCACAAGAATCACGAAATGCTCATTTTAATATCTGAATTATACAGCCATTTTGACATGGATTTTCAAAGCAAGTACACCAGCCTTATCAGGGCTAAGAAATCTATTTAAAGGCGTTATCCAGGACTATTTTGTTTTTATCACATGCTTATGCACTAATATGCAAGTAGTTGCTAACTACCTGCTTCTTCTGCCCAGCGCTGATCTCTGCCAGCTCAGAGTGGTCACAGATCGCTTCTGCCGACTACCACAGCGTCTTATGGTGACATCACGTCGACAAGGCAGCGGCTTCTCTTCCACTCTGCTCTGTTGACAAGGCGTGACTGCTGACGTCATGCTGATTGACAGCCAGATCCATGCTCCTTAACTGCTGAGAGGTGTTCAATAAAAGACAGATAAAAGAGAATGAACTCAACTAATTCATTCTACAGCGAGCGATGTGTAGGGAAACACAGAGCTTGTAAAAGCCAAACGGTACAACATTTTTAATGAAATACAATTGCAAAAATTATTTTTAGCCCAAAATATATTCATTTAAGTAAAAAAAAATGCCCCTAAAGTGTTCATCCATATACCTTAAATGCTGTTACAATCCCTCCTCTTCTGGTATGATTGCTTGCATCAGACTGATTTCTTGGAGATTAAATTAGCTCACAATAAAAATTATAATATTGTTAACTATTGAAAATGGGCTTTATGCCATAGCATTGTCACCCTTAGGCCAATCTAAGTGGCAGTTTGGTAGTGTTAGTAACAATTTAGCATTTACATAGAAACAAAATAGAAATGAGAGCTCTGAAAACTTTTAATTACTGATTTAAAGAAGCACTCCTATCAATTTGTATCCTCTTAATATATTGCAATTATCATATTATATAGCACTGTGTACTTACAATTGCTCATTTTGTCCTTCTACCCAGCTAATTCTGTATTATTATGTCCGTATTATTATTCTGTAAACCTGCTATTGCCTTTAGTAACTACTAAACTTGCTTGTTACGTTCTGCGCTGATTCCTGATCCCAGGAATCCCCACATTTGCCCCAAATTCTTTCATCGTGTTTCATCCTAAGCTAGACCGGATTCCTCAGGGAAGATGAGAATTATGGATGTAGTTGTAAACGCGGTTAACACAAGATTCACAAACATGTGGATCTCAGAAAGTTTTTTCTTTTTCCTTCAACAGGCGGCTGATGTTAAAGCCCATATTGTAGCACTCCCGTGTTTTATTGTTGACCTGCGGAGAATTTAAAAGTGAAGTTTTAGGCAATAACGTTTATATTTTGATGCAGGGAGAATGGTTCTGATACAGTGTGATCAACTGGAGATTTGCATTTTAAGTTTTTATTTACATAAAAACGCAAAAAACTGCACATACATAGTCAAGATATGTCACCAAAACCCATGGCCGCTGAGACATCTCCATTGTCAGAGTTTCCGCTGCATTGGTGGTGGCAGTGGTACAGAGAGTCAATCTGTTTCTCCTAGAAAACTCCAATATGTATTATTACAAGAAGACATGTTTTTGGAGAATTGCTCATTTGTAACTGTTCATTCATGGCCCAAACCATAGTTCTGATCCAGTCCATCTGCCATCTTGAACACAGTAGACCTCATATTGAATTGAATATCCGGAGACTAGACCTCCACGATGCTCTTAGTTGGTTATCTGTAATTAAATGGAGTACAGATAGGTACCTCAGCTGTTGTGAACATGTCATTTGCAGGTGAAATAATGAATTTCTGCTGATAACGGTAATGTGAACCTGAAACCTTTTAGGGTGGTTAAAAGTCTCTGTACGTTTGGTCGGGTTTTAGAAGATAAAAGCTTCCTTAGCAACATCAGATAAAATGATTTTCTAAGTCTTGCTGTAATGAAAGATTGATGGCACACAGAGCGCTCCTGATGAAAGTTTAATTTAGTCACGTGTGTCTCTTCCCTTACCGACAAATGAGAAATCTTTTGGAAGTCAGAGGTGATTCCATTAGATACTGGATGATCTTCTTCTGACCTCCACAGTTTATATTTACTGGGAAAAATACAGTATGTGAAGTAATATGTGGAGACAGTCATCATTGTGGGAATCTGTCACCAGATTTTTTGCTATGTAATTTGAGAGCATCATAATATAGGAGCAGAGACCCTGATTCCAGTGACGTATCACTCACTAGGCTGTGTGTTGCTGTTTCAATACAATCAGTGTTTTATCAGCAGGAGATTATGACTACAGGACTAGCTGCCTTGTGCCTCCTAGTCCAACCGCCACATTAGTGGGGTGTGTGTGGGAGCTCGGCATTCAGAGCGCTGCTAGATCTTCAGTAGAGAAAACTGTGCTTCTATCTCAACTGCTGCACCCAGTACACTGACACATCACCGGAAACAGGGTCTCTGGCCCTACAACATGCTGATGTAAGATTACATAGCAAAAACCTTTCCTTTAATTACTTACTGCTTGCACTAATTTCATTGTCACTTTATTTTGCAGTATCGCGAATGATTTTAATATTGGAGCTCCTTTAAAGGATTTGGAAAAAAAAATTATTTCCCCAATGCATCTCAAATGTATAATAAAGCAACATTTGCTCATAGTCTTGATAAAAAATTTCCTATTTTTTAATGTTTACAGCTCTTATGCAGACCTATGTGCCTCTATTGGAAGTAAAAGATTTATGTAGTCTGATCTCACAGTCATACTTTCTTCAATCCGCACCCTGCTTCCTTTCAGTCTATCAAAGAATTGGGGGAATGGAGTATAGGTGGCAGTACACATAATCATTTTTGTAAGCTAGAGGCCTGGACTGTGGAACAGCAATTGAAGTTTAGATAATAAGGGTCTGTGCACACGTTGTGTTTTTGTTGCGCTTGTTCTGTGTAGTTTTGTCACAAAACCTGAAAGATTTTCTATTATTAGCAAAGTGAATGAGATTCCTGACGTCTCATTTTTTGCTGCACATTTCACCCATACTAATGAGTGGGGAAAACGTCTGCAAAAAACGCATTTATTTTATGCTGCATGTTCCCTGCCAACACTTCAGTACTTGCAACAGATTTTTCCGCTGCGAATACCGAAAGTGTGCACATACCCTAAAGTCATGCAATTGGGTTGAAGAAATAAAATGTACTAAATGGTAAATCAATCACTTAAAAAGACTTGGGCATGTGAGTGGACAGCAAACTCAACTTTAGTGACCAGTACCAGGTAGCTAGCTGGCAATGATACAAGCTGCAAGCTCAGCTCCTGAGCCCGCATCAAAGACAAGGACTCGGCAATGGCTGCAAATGTACATCATATGTGGGGAAGGAGTAGAAGGGGCATTTTTTATGTTGTATTTGGAGAAACCACTTGTTATATTAGTTGCAGAAAGTTTGTACATTTTCTAATAGAGGGTTGAGTCATTTTTATTGCAGCCGTGAAGGTAGTCGCAGTAGGTGTCTCTCACTCTGGAAAAGGGCAAAATAAATTGGGATATTCCCTTGAAGAGCAGCAGTAACCTTTGACATTGGATCGAATCATTTCATGAGGATATTGATTGAAAGGCTCGTCAAAGATACATTGCCCTGTGAAAGTGATGTGCAGTCTGATAAGTTTGGCACAGTTGTTCCATAAACCTCCAGAAGCCATCAGTAATGACGTAGAAATCTTCTCTCCGCCATCCATACAGTGATAGCCGTCTCGTAGGCTGTAATTCCTCATAGAAATTTACACATTTTCTTTAACTTACTGCCTTAAAATGTGATGCGTTAGAATTGCCTGTAGCAACGGAATATGTTTTTAGCCAAATGAATATTTAAAAGACATGTTTGAGCCGTATGAGTTATTTATTTTTTAATTGACTTTCCTGGGTCTGAGAGTCGCATCTCTGCCTATGCAGGGAGATTTTAGCTTAGAACATGAAAGTAGGTCAGACTGTGTTTTTGAGTACAGGGAGTTATTTTAACCCTTCGTATCACCCCAGTCTATCACCTTCCCTTGTGTACTTGTCATTAAACTTGGAGATGAATGTTGGCTCCGGATACACCAGAAGCCTTTGTCTGCCTTTATTCGTTGTACAGATGTAGCTAAACAGCAGGTGATGTTAAATGCATTGACAAAGAATGGCTCCATCCTCATTATAACACAGTATGTAATTACACAACATGGAGTAATGATTAAAGATTCACTGCCCATCAATAAAAATATGTAGAGTTTCATTATCATATAGCTTGAAACATTGGTCCTGGCGAAATATACTTTGTTGTAGTCATCAATGTGTCATTGCTTGCTTTTTTGGCTGTTTCAGTAGTTCCCATCGACTTGAATAGAGACTGCTTCCCCAATAATAGGGGTCTGAATACATTACAGGGCCTGGCCTGACGTGTGAATTAATTCAGGGGTCTAAATTGGGGTCTCAATTTATATAAGGGTCTGTCCTGAGGTCTGAATTATTTTAGGGGTCTGAATTGGGGTCTCAATTTATTTAAGGGTCTGTCCTGAGGTCTGAATTAATTTAGGGGTCTGAACTGGGATCTCAATTTATTTAAGGGTCTGTCCTGAGGTCTAAATTAATTTAGGGGTCTGAATTGGGGTCTCAATTTATTTAAAGGTCCATCCTGAGGTCTGAATTAATTTAGGGGTCTCAATTGGGGTGTCAATTTATTTAAGGGTCTGTCCTGAGGTCTGAATTAATTTAGGGGTCTGAACTGGTGTCTCAATTTATTTAAGGGTCTGTCTGAGGTCTGAAATAATTTAGGGGTCTGAATTGGGCTCTCAATTTATTTAAGGGTCTGTCCTGAGGTCTGAATTAAAGAAACACTCTTATGAAAGTTTTTATTGCTTAAACTTGGGTAAATGTATGTGTAGTACTTACCAATCGCCATCTTTTCCAGTTTCCAGTCTTCTTCTGGCACACGTGACTGCTATTCCGACTTGCCGACTCACACATCGCTCTATGAGGATCCGAACAAGGCTCAGAATGAAGCTCTATGCAACTTTTTGCACATTGACCTCAGTGTGATCCGGAGAGTCGTAAAAGCCATCACTTGTCCCAGAGGAGTTCTGGGAACGAGAAAAGATGGCGATCGTTGAGTATATTAACTCACCTACATTACACTACATACTGTATATATTTACTCTGGTTTAGCCAAGAAACCTTTTCATTGGCGTACTTCTTTAATTTAGGGGTCTCTGTGGGGTCTGATTTCATTTTTTTAGGAATTTGGTCTGTGGTCTGGTGGCTCAGTGGTTAGCACTGCAGCCTTGCAGCACTGGGGTCCTGGGTTCAAATCCCACCAAGGACAACATCTGCAAGGAGTTCTCCTCATGTTTATGTGGGCTTACCCTGGTTTCCTCCCACACTCCACAGACATAATGATAGGAAATTTAGATTATGAGCCCCAATGGGGACAGTGATGTAAAAATAAATAAAAATATTTTTTTTTCAGTCATTTGGTCTAGGGTCTGAATTCATTTAAGTATCCGACCTTCGCATCATAACCTGCTGTACTAGCATGGAGCATGAAACATTTTTATTTGATGAATGTGCCCTTCTATTGGTAGCGGTTTCCAAAGTTAAGAATTTCTCCATAGCTAAAAAGATTAGGAAACACTGCCCTATATACAACAGTAGTTCATTCGTAAATGTTAATATAGTCATAAATTACAAGCTGAACTTTCATAAATATAAGAACTAATAAGAGTATCAGTAATACGTAACGTATAGATGTAGCCCAGCAGAAGAGAAGGCTGGCGGAATAATAATCATTATTCTTAGGCAGTGCTGCAAATGTGGAACCCAAGGAAAAATAGGTCAGAAGGTCACCTTGAGTCCTAGTCTGTATTTTCCAATCTTCTCCCTCATGGCTGCTATGACCTTTTGATACAAGTGTGTCTGCTTCTCCTACCAATAATGCAATGCTGAAAATGAATCGCTATGTTAATTATTTATTGACAGTCCTCGCCATATGCTCTTGTAGACGTTCCAATAGACTTGTGATTATTGATGGTATAGCAGCGTAAAATGAGTATAAAAAGATGCATTTGTTTTGTTTGGGTCTCCATATATCGCACCTACATGGGGGCACAGACCACAGACGGAGAACAATCCCACAGTTTCAAAGATCAGGATACTTCACGTTATAGTGGAAGGGCAAAGTGGAAAAAGCAGATAAATGTTCCACAACTTAAAGTACAGTCATTGCCTAGAAGCTATATGCATCTTTTTAAATCTCTTCCAAATTATCAAATTTATTGATGCACTGAATTCCATGTCGATTTTATAGCATAGCCTCCTGTTCTGCAAATCATAATATAATATTCTATCTATATCATATAATATCTGTAAATAATTAGCATCTATATTCAGATGAATCCTCAAATTCCTCAGAAACCCATGTCAGTGAGATTTCATATTCCAGTAGTTGAAAAACATATCCATACTTTATAATATTGGTTGTCACGTATAAAATATTCAGAAAAGATAAAAGTATTTCCAGTGGCAAACAAGCAGAATGCAACTATAATTTTTTGTAATAAAATAAAAGCAAGTCTCTGATAGGTTGTGGGTTCATAATTTATCAGACTGAGATAAGTTTAATCACGTTTGTGCAAAAATTATGTGACTTTCCAAAGCAATGTACTCCAAAATTCTAGAGAAATCACTTTGATGAATCAGGGTCATTGACTTTTTCGCAGTGTTTTTTTTACCACAGTTGTTGATTAAAAATTCCAAGAAAATATTTTTTTTAAACTTAAACAAATTTGACAAATAAATATTGCAAGAAAAACCACGGAAATAAGAATTGGGGGTCTCTGTGACAGCTGTTTTCTGTACCAACCTATCGCGTTTTAAAGCAGAGAACAATGAGCAAAAGATAAGTAGTCCCTACACATTATATAAACCTGGGCAGAACATTAGGATTTTGGTATTATTGACTGACCATATCATGTGTATTAGTGTGTCTCAACTCTTTACCCAATGTCAGTTTTAAGGATTGGGGGGCAAAGGACCGTGGTGTGCTAGCAAATCCATGGATCTGTCAGCAAATAATGTCTAATGTCATTGGTCACTGTCAACATGCCCATAAATCTTCAATAGCTGGAGATTGGCCCACAGGTATTCCTAATGACCCTCCATACATAGAAACACTAGTCTGAGCATGTGGTTGCTTTAATTGAGGACAGGGGAGTAAAGACCCACATATACATTAAGCCCCCGTCTCACATAGCGAGATCGCTAGCGAGATCGCTGCTGTGTCACGGTTTTGGTGATGCAACAGCGACCTCACCAGCGATGTCGCTATGTGTGACACTTTGCAGCAATCAGGCCCCTGCTGTGAGGTCGCTGATCGCTGCAAAGTGTCCTGGACCATTTTTTGGTCGTTGCCCTCCCGCTGGTCAGCACACATCGCTGTGTGTGACCAGCGGGATCAGCGATCAGGCTGGTAACCATGATAAACATCGGGTTACTAGGGGCACACGCGCACCTAGTAACCCGTTGTTTATCATGGTTACTAACCTGCTAAAGTGAGCGGTAACCTCCCGCTCACTGTAGCAGAGTGGTAACCATGATAAACAACGGGTTACTAGGTGCGCGTGTGCCCCTAGTAACCCGATGTTTATCATGGTTACCAGCCTGCTCCTGCTTCAGCAGGCTGGTAACCAGGAGCAGGACATCGTGGAAAGATTCATTCCACGATGTCGCTGCTCCCCTGATCGTTGGTGAGCCTGCCTGTTTGACAGCTCACCAGCGACCACATAGCGACGCAGCAACGATCCCTGACAGGTCGTATCGTTGTCGGGATCATTGCAGCGTCGCTTAGTGTGACGGGGCCTTTAGACGAACGTTGGCCAAACACAACAATATTGACAGATTAGGTTGACAGTCTAATGCCTGTGGGGACCTCCAACAGATGATGTCAAGAGACATAAGGATCCGGCATGCCCAATTTCAGATTGTCGATCCTTTTGTTCTCCAAGAGATAAGTTTCCTCCAGATGAGCCTGGCAGCAGCTCCTCTCATAGAGCGAGCAGAGATAGCGTTCATGGATATGGGAAAGTGACAGAGATAGCTGCTGGCCAAATGATTAGCCGAATCATTGTTCGGTGGACAGCTATCCATTGTGTACAAGGCTCAACTGGCATCCTGACAACTCGGGGGGGGGGGGCAACTAATCTTCCCTGAGAATAAAAAGATCAATTATTGAAATTCAGCATGTCCAATCCTTCTTTTTTTCTGACTTTATCTGCCAGGGGCGAGTTAGGAAATGCCTCCATACACATAGGATAGTTTTGGCCAACTTTTTACTAGTGTGTATGGGGTTCGTTTACTGACATAGGAACTCTAAGTACTTCTTCGGGCCAGTGTGCCCCTCATCAGGACAATTGGGAGACCCAATACCTCACCTGGAGCAGTGTATGTGGTTTTACCTTTATATGAAGTCTTGTTGGGGTGATGGCACATTGTGTCAATACTCAGCACAGATCCTGATCATGTCATGATTTGTAGGAAGTAGGTTATGTCAGCCCCGGAGATTTCTGTATACATTAATAACTCCATGTAATGTTTTAGGAGGTCACAGACTCTAAAAATGAATGTCCCAACTTTGCTGAAAGAGGGTACACGAATACTCTAGAACACAAAGTGATAAACAAAGGATACTCGGAACCTTTGACGTAAAGATAAAGTTTGTTCTCCTTAGTTTGTCATTGTTGATACAAGTCTGATAGATAACGGTATACACGTATATAACCAACACACATTTGTGCCTCGTCCTTTATGTCAGAGCAGATAGACATTTTCCGACTGTGCTGAGAGTGGATGCACGGCTCAGTGGTGAGATCAGAGCGCCAGTGTTCCTTATGATAACTGTTCACAGCTCAAGAGACTGAGCAAGCAGAAGCCGTCTGTCATTATTTTTTTTCTGCAAAAATCATTCATTTTATAATAAAACCGAACCTTTAAAAATAACACCAGCTGTGCATTACCAAGCAGATCACGTTGGCTCACAGCTGATGCCAATGAGAATCGCAAGGTTCCATGTTGACTACATCTTGAGGCATGGCATAGATTTATTATCAGTTACCATTTACACTGAGGGATGAAATAATATATTCCAAGGTCACATCTAGCCTCACTGCTTTCCAGTTTGTATTTTGAGCAGATGAGTTGGAGATAAGCAGAGTATATGTGTAAATAATATACTGATATACCCAGGAGTAGGTATGGTATGACTCTTCGTAGGTTGATTTTCATTAGAATCAAATTATCTCTGCGAGTCATGTATCACTGCTGACATTAAAATGAAATGCAAAAATGAATAAAAAAATGTGAAAAAGAGCACTTTTTTCATAATTATAGGAATTAGTCATACGTCATCACCTCTAATACGGTACATATTGTATACATTGTGAGTTATTTCTGTGCATCCCCTGTGATAAGTGCAATACATATACATAACTACATGGTAACACAGGGGAGCAAACAATGACTAAGAGCACATTTAACCTATTTTGGGAAGTTTGTGCTCTTTCCATACAAAGTTATAACACATTATCAACACCCATTACCTGAATCATGCACTTTAGAAGCTGGAGACATTTTTTTAGAAGACAAGCACAACATTGGAAAATTTGAATATTTTATGGCTGCCATCTTAGTGCCATCTGCAAAATTCAGGTTCCTTCATTGTTAGGCTGGCCCATTTGGGTACTAAGGGATCCTCCCTTGTGCCCACGCTCTCATACAACAACTAGTCACAAAGGTTCAACAGAAGAGATGCCATTTGGAGGTGACTTTGCAGCCAATCAGTTGCCACTGTGACTATTTATTATGAGATGATTCACAAATAACCTACTTGACCTTATTGATGATATGTCCGTGTGCAATGATACACACAATTTATGATTTGATTATAAGTGCCCGTCCACATGATCAGTGTGGCTGGTGGAGGAAACCAACGAGCTCCGTTCCCGTCGCCTTTTCTCTCTAAAAAGGGTTTAGGAAAGAGGCTACTGTGATGGCTGTCGGTATAGTGTAAGAACCTTGTCTCCATCCACTAAAAAGAGACTGCTATAAAGTGTTCCTTACTTCACTACGGGCATAAAAAACAACTGGAAGTTCCCATCTCTGCTAGTCTCCACTATCTAACAGAGATAAGGAAAAAGAATCAAACTACAATTGTCCGGCGTCAAGTTTGCATTCTCTCCGTGGCAACTGAACCAGGTAGTGCTCACTTCTGCACTGGCACTTCTCTGCCCTATATCCTGGGCTCCTCTGCCACTTACTAGGCCCCCAAAGCATCATGATGTCACATGAAGCCTACTCACCAGCCTCACATGTCAGGGGCCTAGTAAGTGTCGGTGGCCTAGTGAGTGTCAGAGGCGCCCAGGATGAGGGGCAAAGAAGTGCCAGTGCAGTAATGAACACTGCCCTAGTTCAGCTTCCATGGAGGACAGATCTGGATGCCGTACCAAGGAAGTTTGAATCATTTTGTCGTCTTATCCAAACATCTTAAAAGTAGGCAATTTTCTCATTGGTGTATATTAATGATTTGCCCATAAGGCAAACCTCTAAAAGCATAAAATTATGTGAATCTGCTATCAAACTGCAATATATTGTGGAAAAATGAAGCCTTATATACCTATGAAGATGGTAAGATACAAGATGTAAAAGAGAAATCACTGTGTACCAGCGCTCATCATGTTTGAGATATCTAAATAACCCCCGTAGTGTTGTAGACTCTTAGGCTATGTGCCCACGTTGCATAAATGAAGCAGAAAATTTCTGCTTCATTTCTGCAAGTCCTCTCCCGGAAAAACGCATGCGGAATTCCGCACGCGTTTATCGCGCATTTTTCGCGCGTTTATCGCGCGTTTTCCACATGCGGAATTGCCTTGCGTTTTTTATGCATTGGACAAAGGCAATTCTGCTTGCGGAAGCGCAAAATTAATTGACATGCTACGGATTTTGGAACGCAGCATAAACGCTGCGGAAAAATCCGCAGCATGTGCATAGAACATGCGGAATCCCCTTGGGGACCATGGGGTGCGGGTTACCAAGCATTTTACAAGCGTTTCCGCTGTGGAAATTCCGCATCAAAAACGCTTGAAAAACGCTACGTGGGCACACAGCCTTACGCCGCACGCTCTGCCTGAAATAGTAATGTGTGGGCATCCGGTATTTTCCTAGTCTTTTGGCAGCTAAGAATTGTGTTAATCACTTACTTTTTAGTTTGCAATATGGTCCCGAGATCTGTTAAGTAAGCGTTAATTAAAAAAAGAAAGTGGCATAAATGCACAGTATTTAGAAGCCATATATGAAACATTTCCATTTCCATAGTCAAAACCAGCTATAAAGAGTAACCCTTAGTTTACATGGCGTCCTGTAAGATAAAGTGGTTATTACCATAAAATGTGGTACAGTCTTAGCCAGAAATGTCTGTGATGTTAAATACTCATGTGTTACATTAGTATATGACCGATACCTTTATTGGCTAACCCTTCATCAAGTTTCTTAAGGCAGAAGAACATTTTGGTCTTTTTATGTCCCATTACTTCTGAATTCAATCCTGATTTAAAGGGATATTCCGTTCAAAACCATTTATGGGTAAAATGAGAATATTTGACTTTGCGGCAGACACTTGTTTGTGACCACAGAAACAGATGAGTGCTGCTGTGCTGTTGCACCGTTTCCACAAATCCCACAGAATTAATGGGAATTTGTCACGCACAGTGTAGGAAAGGCAAAGTGCAACACGAAGGGATGAGGGGAAGGGAGCCCAGACACTAGGGAAAGGGGGAGTGGAGACCTCCTAGGCAGATCTAATATCACCCTGTCTCATCTACCGTGTCTATATTGGTCCCTCAATCGCCGAACAGGAAACCTAAGCTCTGTATCTCCCTAGAGCTAGGCCCTGGATAGGAAAGGGGGAGGATGAGCACTGGTCAGTCCCCACTAACAACTAAAGACAACAGGGGAGAGACTAACACAGGGGGAAGCAACTTAGCTTGAGCCGACTTCGGAGAGATCACACCAAACATCCTCCAAGAGCCAGAGAGGAAGTAAGCAGACTGCAGTAGCTCCAAGCCTTCACAAGGGAACATGTGAATATCACCGGCGCCTCCCTGTAGCAAACTGAAAGTATTTAAACACCCAGGCCAGGGTGTCAATCAAAGCAGGAGGGAGGTAGCCACTGGGTCCTAGAGTAAGACAGATTTAAGAAGGTGTCTGTAATGCCAAACAAAGTGACCTTCTGCAACCAGCTGCAGAACGACTGTGTGCTACATCTGACACACCCGTGACAGAATTACAGCAATAATGTAGAACGTTCATTATAGTCTTCTGTTTCTATAACCCTGACCACTTGTGGTTCCCTTATACAGATAAATAGCCACGAATGATGAGATGGGCATACCTCTTTAAGCTTAAGTGCTTCAAAAGCATTGTGATTTCAACTTCTGTGAATTATTCAATTGTTCTTTTACTCATCCTAAGGCCTCAATGAGACGTCCATGAATCTCGTACTAATTTTGTTGGTGATTTTCACGGTAGAACACCTAGCCATTATAGTCTATGGTGATATTCACATGCCCGTGCTATTTTTGCGGACTGTGTGTCTACAAAAGTATCACGCAGAGGCGTCCATTTTTCATTGGCATCAAGGATCAAAATCACCCATACAAGTCTATGGGTCTGTGAAAATCATGGAGTGGACACGGATGGCATCAGTCTACAATTCGTGTGCTGTTTGTGATTAACTTATAGTAATGTAAACCAGAAGCTTTGTAATTTACTTATTTATTCCTATTTGAAAATCACTGATAAAACAACTGATGGTAAAACCTGACCAAACACTGATGAAAATCAGATCCAAAACACTGATGACACTCCGATCATTTTTTGCAAACATTAAAAATCACTGAAGTCTGTATAAGGTCTAATGAGAATGAAGTCTAAAAACAAATGTCTTTTGTAGGTACTATTTCTATAGGATGGAGATTTGGCATGCATAAATGTTTGCCAGCAGAGCCTTCAAAGATGTCTTCTATACCCAAAGTCTTAAGAATCTTCTAGGGAAATACATATTAATGTTTCACATTTCATTGGCTATTATTGCATTTTTCTTTTCAGTTCATTCTTAAAATATGTTAATACACCATAATATATGTTGTAGAATTTCAGCTTTCCATTGTTGCATTACACTTTTTATTAAACCCTTTTTACTGAACTCGAATGTTTTAGAGAATGTAGCACCCTCCCTCCTGTGTGTATAGCCACGGGCACATTACCACCTGCTGCCTGCTTCATCACCAGTCTGTTCTCCAACAAAGACCTCTGAGTTTCAATCTGTATCTTTTGTGTAAAAAATGATGATGCTGCAATGTGCGTTAACTATTATCATTGTTACTTACCAGATGAACAGTTCTATGGAAATGTTTATTGTAGCTGTAAAGCCACAGTCACACAGTGATTTTTCAGTATTTTTCCCCCCTCCAAAAAAGGAACATTAAAAATGTTAAAGGAGTTGTCTGATGAAAACAAGTTATACATTGATGGGGATCTGACTGCTGGGATCTGCACTGACCATCAGAATGGGGCACTTTTATCCCTATTAGAATGGAGTGACAGTGCGCTTGTACGACCGCCACTCCATTCATTCCCGGTGAGGCTGCCAGGTGCGGCACTTGGCTTTTTCCAGCAGCTACATAGAGAATGAAGGGAGAGGCAGTCGGTCATCCACACTGCTCCTCTATGCTAATGGTAATAAAAGTGCATTGTTGGGGACAAAAATACCCCTTCTCCCGATTGGTGCGGGCCCCAGCTGTTGGACCCAAACCGATCAATAATTTGTAACCTACCATGTGGATAGAATCCTAAAATGTTAGAGTTGGAGGGACCTCCAGGGTCCTTGTGTCCAACCCCCTGCTCAATGCTGGATTCACTAAACCAGCTCAGACAGATGTCTGTCCAGCCTCTGTTTGTCTGTTAGGTGGTAATTTATTTTCACTGGACAACGCCTTTAATGGATCAGATATATTTTTCTTCTTGTTTTAATATGCTCCCTTTTTCTTTAATAAACATCGCTGAAAGAAAAAGCTGCAAAAATGGTAAATCAATCAATGACTCATATTAAAAGGGTTGTCCAGCCCATGATTAAACCTAGGGAGAACATGCTAAATCCTAACAGTGTGCAATATACTCATTGTTAGGATTCTGCTCTGTTCTACATTTCCTTCTGCAGGGTTGTCAACTCAATTTATTTTTATTTTTTTCTAGACAATGTATCCAAAAAAATCACAGATGTGCAACATTTTTAATGGACACAATGGAAAACAATGATAAACTGTTAGGATTTTGTTATATGTTTACAGCCCAGAATATTATATGAACACCTTAGCAGCATTTACTGTTAACGATAAAATTATATTTACAGTAATAGTCTGTACATGCTCCTCCAGCTGTAAAAAAATCGTTGGGTACATCAAATTTATTTTAAAAAGGGAAGAAAAGTACAGATTTTACAGACTGTCCAGGAATTTCTGTTTTTTTGGCAATCGTGTTCAACCGTTTATATGAAATTTGCATAGTTGTCAAATGCCGATGCTTTCTTTTCTTCTTCTCTTAATGGTCTCAATTGAGAGAAACGGCAGAGAAAGCAGTCGGAATGGAAATCACATATGTGCGGTCAATTGACGAGTGCCAGGATTGTAGAATAGAGCAGAATCCTAACACTAAATAGTTTTGATACCTGACCCGGACAATCCCTTTAATATCTGTGGGCTTTAAAAAATTCAGAAATACTGATTTTGCCTTCAGTTACAATGAGGGTTACCACCTTCATCCACCCAAATATCAGCAGATTTTCGTGGGAAAAAGGAGGTATGGTTTTAAGCCTCCTATGCACTTTAGATAGCTGTCAGTTGAACCATCTTTGGCAGCAACTTATCTCTGGAGAACCAAAGGATCGGCAGTCTGAAATTGGACATGCTGGATCATTAACTTTCCTGACAATCATCTGTCGAGGGAGAGTCGGGTGCCCCCCCATACATATTTGACTGGTGTCCGAACCCGACGATATCAGCGTGTTTGCCTGACGTTAGTCTAATGCGTATGGGGGGCCTTCAGGGGCATGGCTCCACACTGTGTGCAGTTTGTCACACAAAGGGGCTGTCCACGCCTTCAATATTGATGACAATCAATAACAGATCGATTTAATAGGAGCTGAGCTGCAGTTCTTTTTAATGGAAACTAAATTGTTCCACTCCATCCGCTGTTTTTATCCAGGAGCCGATTACAGCTAATTGGTGGTGGTACCTGGTGTTGGACCTCCAGTTATCTGATATTGATGACCTATCCATAGTAGTGGATGCCCCTTTAAGTCTGGGATTTAGTCATTATTTATCCAGATTTAGTAAAGAAGTCATATTGGTGCCGCCATGGGGAATAAAATCTACGCCATATTTTTAAGGAATCAGACATAGTCCAAAGTGGTGTGTGACTTCTTGTACACATCGCCATAAATCTTACTCTAGTCAGGAACTGGAGTAAGATTTGTGCTATACCGAACGCCACTGCTCATTATGAATTTGACGACTGGGGGTCACCACCCCTCATTACTCCTCCATCCCGCTTCAGCTTTGCTTACTGTATCGGAGCTGATCAAAAATGGTGTGAAATGCCAAAAGTTTCCACATTTTTTGTGACGCCTCATGTTTTTGGTGTAAAAGATTTGCTGAATCGAGGCCATAGTGTAAATACCAACTGCGATAGTGGTGTTCTATGTTGGTGGCAACTCTTTCTATGACCCATTTTGGATTTATTTTATTTACTTGACTTTTTGAAGAGGTTATAAAATGTTTCTTTGTTATTGAAGTAGATGGCGGCATTGATGTAAGTGGTCAGCTGTACCAATGGCAGGATATCCGACAGCCGAAGGTTCTTCTGCCCTCCAATGTGGGTGTCAAATACAAGCTCAGCGTATGATGTAGTTTGCCTTTTTCCCATCCAGTCTTCCTTGACTATGATAAATGAGCTGGGCCAGTAATGCTACAGAACCTCTTATACTATGGAGAAATGTGGTCATATTTGGTTAGTATCAGTACTTTATATGAGAATTATACAGATTGTTACTGTGGAAATTCGATGAGGAATCCTCCTTAGACCTCGGAGTTCTTGGCTCAGCATAGTTAGAATTTAGAAGATTGATTCAGTGCAGAGCTGTGCGAGGAATGTCAGATGAAGTCAGGAGGTTACCCATATATTGAATACATTATAAAAGAGCTGCAATCAAGTGTCCAGTGAATGCATTTTACCTTCAGGTGAATCTAAAAAAAAACCTTCAGTTTGAGACTTGTAGAGTCTTAGGGGCTAGTTTCATCAAAATAAAATAACTTTAGAGTGTAGAAAATGAGAAATTATTTTACAATAAGTTGCTCTAATATTACTGAGAGCTAATGTATTTTTCCTAATCTCTCCTTTTATTTTTGCAATGTGAATGATAATTCTCTAATCAGCTAATATTAGAAAAAGAATCTTCCAAAATACCAAGATTCATTGATGGCAGTGGAGAAAATGACTTTTTCTACCAACAGCTTAAGGATGCTTTCATATTGCGTTCAGGCACACCCCTTCAGTGGCTCCATCGGGGCTTACGACCGGACCCCTCGCAAAACTGCATTTGGAAGTATGCGCCAGTGAGGCATAGACTAAAATGGTGCCGACAAAGTGAACGTGCACTCTGTCGTGCATTATTTTCGGACGTGTACTCCTTCTGTAGATGGACACCCAGACGCAGTCTACTTAGGTGCTTACAGGGGTTGTCCATGTTTTTCATCAAAGTCTGCAGTCACTCTCGCAGCCGCCTGCTGCACTGGAGAATCCTAACAGCGTGTGCTGTGCACAATGTAAGGATTTACAAGTCTGCAGTCACATTGAGTGACTGCAGACTTTCGTGAAAAACCTGGACAACCTCTTTAAGCCAGTCAATAAAGCTCTGTTCACATTTTGTTTGGGATGTATAATGGAGGTATTCCTTAGCATATTCCTCCGATATATGCCGCTGTGTAGCCATTTAGTGGCACACATTGGCAGTTGCCCACAATGATAAAAAGCATAGCAAAATACAATTTGCTGTGTGCTTCTGTCCAATAAAAAAAGATATGCCTAACACTCCAATGGTCGTTGAAAGGATATTTACTTTGGCCTCCAATGAGTAAATGGAGATCTAAACTTACATCTGGTGTTTGCACCAGGAAAACTTGGAGCACATAGGTCGAACGTAACAAGAGGTGGACGGAGCCTTAGCCTAGGGTATGACATGACATCGCCTTATTGGGAAGGAGAGGAGGGAAAGGGAGGTGTTTCTTGCCATGTGAAGTCCTACAGCAGACTCCTAATTTTCTTAGACATACATGTAGGTACCCACTATCGATATGCACTGAACCCTCACAAATGTACTAAATAATAAAATGGTATTTTTTTTGTAATACTTGTCTGATTTTTAGACAGAGTAAACTTGGAGTAGACCATCTTAAAATGTTCCAGATTTAGCACAGCAGCTGAGTTTATCTAATTTTAGACACTTTTATCTAACTTTACACTACTTATTTGTTGGCTTTCTTAGCAAGAATATTTTGGTGGGTTTTAGAGCGTGGCATCACAGTTCTGTTGGTGCAAATTAAGCCAGAATAGTTGCTGCAGCAGGGAGCTAACATGTTATCTTTCAACCATTTCTGAATGGTGGGTTTACCTTCAATTTTTTTTTGGGGGGAACAGATTGCAATGTGTGAAAATTGTGCCATATGAATGCATCTAGCATGTGTGTCACACACTGTTCCAGCGCACATCAAAAGACATGGTGTGACCAGGGCCCTAATGTCAGATCTGATCACTGCGTTGCTTTTGCTATATCATTATGAGGCCTCGTTAATACAACAGTTTTTTTGATCTGAGTGCTGTCCGTGACATTGACTTTGCAAGAGTGCGAGCGATTTTTTTTTCACTTACCAAATCTTCGGTAAAATTGCAGCATGCACTAGTTTCTCCCATAAATCGTATGAGACTCACCCGTTCAGGTCTCTGGGTCTATGGGTGCGTGAAACAAACTCACCCGTTCAGGTCTATGGGTGCGGGAAACAAATCAGACACCATACGGAGCCACAATACAGCATCCGATTTTTATGGATACATTGCAATTCTGTAACATAATCATTTACAGGGCCATTTATAATTTTTTAATAGCTGCTGGTGTAAAAAAAAGATTGTATACGGACAGCAAACGGATGAGAAGTTAGAAGAAAAATCATGATACTAAGGATAAGTTCACATGAGCATATAAAAATGCAATCCGTTTTCCTTATAGCACCTGTTCTGAATAATTTGCAAGGCCATTTATGGACAGCACTCAAGACCAAAAATATGTGCTTCTAGATCTGACACTAATCTAATATCCTCTGGTTCTGGTACTGTTAACTGCACCAATGAGGTCCTACTGATCGAACCTAAACTAGGGCTATACGTTGAAGCCAGATTTTGGTTATGTTCAAAACTTAAAGGGGTTTTCCCACAAACAAAAGTCCATTTTAATCAATAGATTTTGGAATAATAATAATTTCCACAATTGGATGTGATTAAATAAACTGTTCCTGTGCCGAGATAATCTTATAAATGTGCCCCTGCTGTGTACTGTGTAATGGCTGTGTCTGACCGTACAGGAACATGGTCTGATCATACCACAGCTCATGGGCAGGAGAGGAAGCAAAAGAGTATACAGGTATTACAGCAGGGAATTCTTTTTGCGAGGTAAAACATTTCCCTGCCTGTTTTTAAACAATGTTTTACTTCACAGAAAGAATCATTTTCAATTCCTATTCTGTCCTGTCTGTGTACTCTTTTGCTTCCTCCCCTGCCCAGGAGCTGTGGTATGATCAGACCATGTCCCTGTATGGTCAGACACAGCCATTACGCAGTACACAGCAGGGGCACAATTATAAGATTATCTCAGCACAGGAACATTTTATTTAAACACATCCAATTGTTGAACTTATTATTATTCCGAGATCTATTGATTAAAATGAACTTCTGTTCGTGGGAAAACCCCTTTAAGGACATTTTTCAGGTTTTTCATCCACATTTTTGGTCCGAAAATCCACCTTTTAATACACTACCGGCAATGCGCATGAGGCTTTTCTTTCTTTTACTTTTAAGCCAGAAATTGATTTTTTTTCTGTTTTTACAATGGATATTTCCCACAGACATGAAAGGGTTGACTTAAAATGCAATGCTGTACTGTTTGTTGCAGGTCTGCTGCAGACCCAAATTAAGTAAAGACTTAAAAAAAGTTCATATAAAAATAAGAAAATAATAATAAAATATACTCCTCTCCAGTGGTTATTCCTCCATTGCTGGCTGTGTGCATAATGACCTCCTATGCTGATGTTACCACTGCAGCCAATGAGAAGCTGTAGTTCTAACATTTCACGAAACGTCACCATCAAGGGCCGTGATGTGCTAAGACTATATATATATATATATATATATATATATATATATATATATATATATATATATATATATATATATATATGCAGTAAATCTACAATTTGTAATCATATCCTTAGATTAAAGTCAGCCAAATTTACCATCTGATATGTATGGGGTCTCCCAAATCCCCCAACAGATGACGAGGAGAGTAGGATCCGGCAGTTTGGAATTTCGATGACCAATTCTTTTTTTTTCAGAGAATATAAGCCGGACAAATGTGTCTGGCAGCAGCTTTCTCCTCTCTCCCCATTGAAAGCACATGAAAGTTTGGCTGATTGCTCATGTTTATGGGGGAATTGGGAGAGCTAGCTGTCTACTGGCCAAACATATGGCCGACAGATATCTCATGTGCTAGGAAAAGGAGGCTGTTAAATAAATGGCAGTTCTGCAGACTGCTGTATAAGAAGAGGCTGGTAAAGGGTTAATTCTCTGTCGTGCTCCGATCACTAGAAAGATGTGCTAAAAAATGGTATTCAAGGTTGGACATTTTACATTAAGGTAGGGATAATATGAAGGAAAGACTTACTTTATTCTTCTCTTTTTCTGTATTTATTAGACAGAAATGTTTACATCGGCTCTGAACCATGGATTGTACCGTTTTATGATCAGTGCAGGAACATATAAAAGGGTGATCATTTCCCTTTAAATAATTAAGATTATTGATTACTGGACAGGAGTCGATGCACATACTATGGAGAATTACCTGGTAATTCCGCGGCTGTATTGAGCCGTTATTACCAACACAATAATTACTTTCAAGGTCACCTGCAATCTACAAGATTAATCAGTATTGAAAATCCACCTAAGTTTGCACACTTGGATGTATCACGGCGTTATAATCTAATCAGTCAGAAAATCTCATAACCACAGTGCTGATAGCATTAGAAATGTCTAGATGAGGGGCAGAAAAGCAGACAATGGACTGCTGTATATAGACAGAGACGTGACATTCAGCTCATCAGTCACCAGCGATAATCTGTATGTTAGGATGTAATATCGAGTACTGGATCTGTAAAGACCCATAGTCCTGTAACAAATACAACCTATACTAAGTGGGATAATGCATGCATTGAATGAGCTGTGTGCATCGAGATCCGTGTCCATGGAATAAGCTGTATGGACACGTATGATCATGTGTAGCACATCATATGCTACTTACAGAGCTCTGGTCCAGTTGGATTCACTAATTTGATGGATTAATATATGATATGGGGTTAATCTGCAGGTTAATTGAATCCTGACACCGTGTGGCGCCGGCACTGAGAGCCCCGCTGCCAGGAGCAAATGAACTTTATTCCTCCTTCCAGTGATAGGGCTTGCGCCGGCGTGGGTTCAGTCACCGCTCAGTATAAATGGAGTGGAGGCTGTAACCACGGCCCTTGAACTGACTGACAGTGGGCTGTAATATTGAGCTGCAGTCAGTCAGTGTCGGGGTGCGGTTACAGCCGCCGAGCGGTGACTGAAGACATGCTGGCGCTACCCCTATGACTGGAAGCCGAACACTGCCAGGGGGGAATAAAATTAATTTCCTCCTGGCAGCGGGTCTCCTCCTACTATATACAGTTATATGAAAAAGTTTTGTACACCCCTATTAATCTTAAGCTTAATGTTTTATAAAAATTGGTGTTTTTGCAACAGCTATTTCAGTTTGATATATGTAATAACTGTTGGACACAGTAATGTTTCTGCCTTGAAATGAGGTTTATTGTACTAACAGAAAATGTGCAATCTGCATTCAAACAAAATTTGACAGGTGCATAAGTATGGGCACCCTTATCATTTTCTTGTTTTAAATACTCCTACCTACTTTTTACTGACTTACTAAAGCACTTTTTTTGGTTTTGTAACCTCATTGAGCTTTGAACTTCATAGGCAGGTGTATGTAATCATGAGAAAAGCTACTTAAAGTGGCCACTTGCAAGTTGTTCTCCTGTTTGAATCTCCTCTGAAGAGTGGCATCATGGGCTCCTCAAAACAACTGTCAAATGATCTGAAAACAAAGATTATTCAACATATAGGATACAAAAAGCTGTCTCAGAGATTTAACCTGTCAGTTTCCACTGTGAGGAACATAGTAAGGAAATGGAAGAACAGAGGGACAGTTCTTGTTAAGGCCAGAAGTGGCAGGCCAAGAAAAACATCAGAAAGGCAGAGAAGAAAAATGGTGAGATCAGTCAAGGACAATCCTCAGACCACCTCCAGAGAGCTGCAGTATCAACTTGCTGCAGATGGTGTCACTGTGCATCGGTCAACTATACAACGCACTTTGCACAAGGAGAAGCTGTATGGGAGAGTGATGCGAAAGAAGCCGTTTCTGCAAGCACGCCACAAACCGAGTCGGCTGAGGTATGCAAAAGCACATTTGGAGAAGCCAATTTCGTTTTGGAAGAAGGTCCTGTGGACTGATGAAACCAAGATTGAGTTGTTTGGTCATTCAAAAAGGCGTTATGCATGGCGGCAAAAAAACACAGCATTCCAAGAAAAACACTTGCTACCCACAGTAAAATGTGGTGGAGGTTCCATCATGCTTTGGGGCTGTGTGGCCAATGCCGGCACCAGGAATCTTGTTAAAGTTGAGGGATGCATGGATTCCACTCCGTATCAGCAGATTCTTGACAATAATGTTCAAGAATCAGTGACAAAGTTGAAGTTACGCAGGGGATGGATCTTTCAGCAAGACAATGATCCAAAACACCGCTCCAAATCTACTCAGGCATTCATGCAGAGGAACAATTACAATATTCTGGAATGGCCATCCCAGTTCCCAGACCTGAATATCATTGAACATCTGTGGGATCATTTGAAGAGGGCTGTCCATGCTCAGCGACCATCAAACTTAACTGAACTGGAATTGTTTTGTAAAGAGGAATGGTCAAAAATACCTTCATCCAGGATCTAGGAAATCATTAAAAGCTACAGGAAGCGACTAGAGGCTGTTATTTTTGCAAAAGGAGGATCTACTAAATATTAATGTCACTTTTCTGGTGAGGTGCCCATACTTATGCACCTGTCAAATTTTGTTTGAATGCAGATTGCACATTTTCTGTTAGTACAATAAACCTCATTTCAAGGCAGAAACATTACTGTGTCCAACAGTTATTACATATATCAAACTGAAATAGCTGTTGCAAAAACAACAATTTTTATAAAACATTAAGCTTAAGATTAATAGGGGTGCCCAAACTTTTTCATATAACTGTATATGTTAAGGCACTTGGTGCCTTACCATACACAGTAAGTTGTACATGATGCGGATGTTAAGTGCACATTTTTGCAAAATCTGCAACACTTTACAGTTCATTTCCTCCTGGCAGCGGGGCTCTCAGAGCGATGGCAGCATAGTGTCAGAATGCTATTAACCTGTCGATTAACCCCATAACTGCAGGTTAATAGTGTTATTTTACATGACAGATTCCCTTTAATATGAAATGTTCAGTAAGATTGTGATCCCATAGAACCCACTGCATGGTAATGTCTAATCTAGTTGTACATTGCTTCTAAAATCATGAATCGGTCATTACAATCTATGCTTCATACTAAAACTGATTATACAACACTATGTCCACTGGGGTTAAGCCTATTGAGATAATGATGTGCGAGTTGCAACCTATATACAGAATAAATTGGGAATTGGAGACGGCAAGTGTCATGATTCTCCGGGAATCTGGAAATGCTAAATGCTATTTACTGCATTGTATATGTATACAGTGGGTCAGGATTGTCTTTTTCTGCTGTCAGTTTAGATGACTAAATGTGTATGTAGCACAATGGCATGGACAACAAACTGTCCCTGGACATACCGTATATACCTATGTACAGATGCAATCAAAATTATTCAATCCTCATTGCAAATTAGGTTTAATTGCAAAATGTACAAACTTTTCTGCTGCTTTGCAATAAAACAAGAGAAATGTAAATAGCTCAAAACAACTTAATATAATAAGTGATTCCTCCAAATTCAACACAAAATGACACATTTAGTGATTTCTGCAGTCTCAGAATTATTCAACTCCTTCATAATGGAAATATACTGGGTATTACAGAATAGGAGAAGGACTTGGGTGTTCTGGTTACGATTAAGCTGAGTAGCAGTACTCGATGTCAAGCAGCAGCCGAAAAAGCATATAAGATTTTAGTGTGTTTAAAAATAGTGAGAAAATTCAGTGATCCGAATGTATTATTTTATTTCCTCTGTATGAATCCCTTGTAAGGCCATACACCATATATGATATGGGATCCAGTTTTGGATGTTGGAACTCTAGAGTGAGTTCAACTAGATTATTACATGTGATGGAAAGCCTCTCCTATAATAAGAGGTTAGAAAAATTGGGCTTGTTTAGCTTAGAAAAAATATGCCTAAGAGGGGATCTTATTTACATGTGTGTGGTCAATTCAGAGGATAGTTACATAATTTATTCCAGGGACCTTATAAAGAACAAAGGAGTATTCATTAGGTGTGGAGGAAAGACGATCCTGGCATCGAAATAGGAAAGGGTTCTTTACAGTTAGAGCAGTCAGACTGGGGAATTCCCTACCACAAGAGGTAACAATAAAAGTTCCTATAACAGCATTTAAAAATAGGCTAGATGCTTTCCTATCCGCAAATGGCATTGTGGGTAGTGTTGAGCCACCCCCGTAGTGTTCGAGTTCGGTTCGGTTCGTCGAACACCCGTGTGTTCGCCGAACTGTTCGTCGAACACCTTCGAACACCGTTAAAACCAATGGCAGGCAAACAAAAACACATAGAAACACATAGAAAACACCTTCAAAGGTGTCCAAAAGCTGACAAACTGCTCAGAAGACACAACTAACACATGGAAAAGTGACAAGTACATATAGTCATGCGAAAAGAAAAGAGGTGGAGGAGTAAAAGGAGGGGGAGACACAGATATAGGCATGTCATGCCCTTCTAAAATCCAAAAAGTGAGAAGCCGAGACGGCCAGTCCGCTCCTGCCCGTGCCACGTCCGTGTCGCCGGGTTTGTGCCAGAGCCGCGGTGAACCCTGACGGCCAGCCCCCCTCTCCCAATACTGGTGCCTGTCCGCTGGTGGGTCGAGAGAGCCCCCCTGTGGTGGAGGCAGCTCTAAGCTTTTTAATTTAAATTGTCCCTCTAATTTGAATGAATACACTTTAAATCCATTTACAAGGATCTATTGGAGGGCAAGTCTCATGCCAGCAGCCGCGTAATTCCAGCTCCAGTAGCGTCCACTAAAGCTGCTGCAGTTAAAAAGCTTTTATAAGGATCGAGCTCGGCTGTCCACCGCAAGGCATCCTACTGCCAGTCCCAGCCCCTATGCCTTGGGGTGCCTCCTGATGCTCTTCACTAAGTATCCCGTGGTCCCGAAGCATTTCCTTTGAAAAAATTAAGTGTCCAAACTACAGGTGGTGTAGCTTGCTTAACAGCCGGGATAATCCGCTGACTAGCAGACACTGCTACTAGGCACAAAGTATTTCCTGGGCTAGATGCAGTTAAAAATTTGTAAGTAGATACTCTCGTTGGATGCTGAGAAAGCATTCCATAGAGTCTCCTGGCACGCCATATATGATTCTCTTAAAAAGCTTGGGGTAGGGGTCTAGGGGACCCTTTTATAGCCAAAATCACGGCCCTGTATCACAATACGTCACCTAGGCTGAAGATAAATGGAACTGTAGCACCGAGGGCTCGGTTGCTACAGACGTATTGCACCTCACCCAGAGGTGTGATATCTCACTCTCAGATAAGGATGGAGTGTGGATCAGGACCCGACACCTGCATGCATTACACCACATTGCCGTGGGGCAGGGCGACCAATATGCCCCTGAGATGGGCACGACAGTCCCTGTCCCTGGCTGGAGTGGGGGGAGGGAACACTGAGGAAGGGGAACCCTGCAGTGCAGGAGCAGGGAGGAAGCAGTTCCTGGGTGCATTGAGAAGGGAGTATAAAAGGTGGGCACCATCTTAGTTCAGTGCAGAGAAGTCTGAGCAGAAGTGGCAGGGAGCAGGGGCTCTGCATGAGCTCTGCTCCGGAGGCGGGCCTAGTAACAGAGGCCCAGGCCTGCAAGAGGGAGAAGGAAGGAAGAGGAGCGGAGAAGGCTCCAGGAACGAGGAATGAAGGGATCCCAGGGGTGCGGACGGGCGAGTCGCCACCGCACGCCCGAATCCACCTGCGTGGAGGGGTCAGGCCAAAGGGGGAGACCGGTCCCCGAACTAGTGGAGGCAGGAAACGACCCTCAGCTAGAAACCGGAGGCTCTGACATTTTATGTGGCGCAGCCCCTTGCTCCACCCGCTAGGAAGGCACCACATAGGGTCAGGGAAACTGGCGCCAAGTTTACCAAGAGGAGGCCCGAGGCAGCCGGACAGAAGTGTTGGTAAGAAAGGCCAGACAAAGGACACACAAAGGGGGTCCTGTGAAGCGCTCCAAAGTTATCTGGGAGTTGTCTGAGCCCCTCACCTGGTGAGCACAGTACGACGTGGGCAGCCGTTACCTGCAGACGTGGTCTGGATAATAAGAACTGTGAGTAAAGGCCCTGAACTGCATCACTGACTCCGTGTCGTTACTGCTGCTGCCCTGCACCATCACCCCCATCCTCCGCATACACTGCCCTGAGGCTATACTCCTCCCGTGGGGAGTTATGCTACGCTCTGCTGCACTCACAACACCAGACTTAGCGGTCTGCCCTGTAGCGGCGGTTCACCCTGACCGCAATCCACGGGTGGCGTAGTCGGACATTTAAACATCAAAACCACATAAATAGTTCCGCCACTGGTTTGACCGCCCTGAGCCACGGAACCGGATCGCCGCCACGAAGACTACAACCACCAGCATCCACCAAAAAGGGTCCGGCTCCGGGTGTCCCAAGGCCCAGGGGGTGCGTCAGAACATTTTCATCACCTTTCACAATCACCAATGGGACAAGGCAGGGATGTCCTCTGTCCCCTCTCTTATACATCCTAGTGACGGAGCACCTGCTCTCATCAATTCGCCATAACCCCAATATTAGGTGGATTGAGGTGGGAGGCACCGAGTACAAGTGCTCTCTATTTGCTGATGATGTCCTAGTATATATCACTCAATCACATATATCCATCCCTGCTGTTATGGCTGAAATAGATCACTTTGTTACATGGTAAAATTTTAAAATCAATGCAGCGAAGTCTGAGGCCCTCGATGTCTCCCTCCCTAAATCCATATAGGATTCCATCCAGTCCAACTTTCCCTTTGCCTGGCCCTCACAGGGTATCAAATACTTAGGAATTCCTATTCATAGAGACCTCTCCCATCTATGTTATCTTAATTTTGGGCCCTTTATTGAACAACTCCATACAGACCACGGTTGGCAAGTTAGAACTGTAAGATTCACTACGTGAACCACTGGTGTTTTGTGGAAAAGCACATGTACACCGCGTTCCAAATTATTATGCAAAAAGTGTTTAGGAGTGATAAGGGAAGAATTTGTTTGTCAGTTAAACTCATTGATGGTGATGTGTGTCAGGGCTCTTTATATCACTGTAAGCAATTGCAGACACCTGTGCTAATTAGTTTGGCAGGTGTGTCCAATGAAAGGCAAGACTACTTAAGAAGGCTCTCTCACATTATTAAGCAGCCTACATTTTCTGCCAAAATGGGAAAGAAAAAGGATGTGTCGGCTGCTGAGAAGCAACAAATTGTGGAGTGTTTAGGTCAAGGCATGACTACAATCAACATTGTGCGATGATCAGGATGAAGTGTCTTGGCAATCAAGAAGTATGTAGCTGATTCACAGTACACACGTGTGCGTGCTGATAAGGGCAAATTGAGGACTCTTTCCTACAGGCAATTACGTCAGGTTGAAAGAGCAGCGGCAAAAAAGCCTTGTCATAGCAGCAGACAAGTTTTTGAAGCTGCTTGTGCCTCCAACGTCCCCCGAACAACAAGATGCAGGGTCCTTCAGAGGTTTGCAGCTGTGCATACGCCATCCTGTCGACCTCCTCTATCCACTTCACACAAGCAGAAACGGCTCCAGTGGGCCAAACATTACATGAAGACTGATTTCAAAACTGTTTTGTTCACGGATGAGTGCCGTGCAGCGCTCGATGGTCCAGATGAATGGAGTGGAGGATGGCTGGTTGATAGACACCCCACGCAAACACGGCTACAGCGCCAACAAGGAGGAGGTGGAGTAATATTTTGGGCTGGAATCATGGGGAGAGAGATTGTCGGCCCCTTTAGGATCCCTGAAGGCGCTAAAGATGAACTCCATAATGTATGTGGATTTTCTCAAACAGCACTTCCTGCCATGGTTCAAGAAGAAGAACCGTGTATTTCACAGCAAGATCATTTTTCTGCATGATAATGCACCATCTCATGCTGCACATAAAACATCTGCATCTCTGGCTGATATGGGCATAAAAGGGGACAAACTTATGGTGTGACCCCCATGCTCCCCTGACCTCTACCCCATTCAGAACCTTTGGAGCATCATTAAAAGGAGTGTCTATGATGGCGGGAGGCAGTTCACATCTAAGCAACAGCTCTGGGAGGGTATTCTGTCCTCATGCAAAACAATTGAAGCAGAAACCATCCAAAACCTGACAAATTCAATGGACGAGAGAGTTCAGAAGCTCCTTTCGAACAAGGGGTCCTATGTGAAAATGTAACATCACCTAGAATAAAGTTTTGAGTTGAAAACTGTTTGATTTCAGTTTCTAACAACCTGCTAATGCTTATAATTTCAAAAATGACCATTTTTTTGGTCTTTATTAAAATGAAAAGGTTGATCGAAAAGTTTGGGGGATCTAAGAGTGTGGCAACCCAGTAGTCATGATTACTTCGAATTCTGACAATATGAGGGTCATGCTGCAGGTAGTGCAGCAAGAAGGCACTTATGTGTCTTGCGCATCTCGGAGCCCCAAAATTATTTTCCAGGCTAGATGCAGCTAAAAATTATTTTTAATTTTAAATCTGGTGAAGCTTAGTATAGATGGCCTAATAGGATCAGTGCTGCACACTGCTACAAAGCCCAAATTATTTTCCAGTCAAGATACAGATAAACATGATTAGTAATTTGAAAGCTTAAAACGGTTGGTAGGGTGATTTTAACCAATCATCAAGCTTTTACTCTCCCCAGGATGACACAGGGGTAGAAAAGTCGTTTCGGATCCATGATTTGTTCATCTTTATGAACGCGAGTCTGTCTACATTATCAGTGGAGAGCCGCGTGCGCTTATCTGTCAGCACACCACCAGCAGCGCTGAACACACGTTCAGACAGAACGCTGGCTGCGGGGCATGACAAGATCTCCAAGGCGTAAGTGGCTAGCTCCGGCCATTTATCCAGATTGGAAGCCCAAAAAGAGCAAGGGTCCAGTGACACAGTCGTGGCTTCAATGTTTACTTGGAGATACTCCTGTACCATCGTCTCTAGGCGTTGACTATGTGTCAGACTTCTTGTCTCCTGTGGCCTTGCAAAGGATGGGCTAAAAAAGTGGTGAAATGATTCCGCAAAATTGATGTTACCAGCAGATACTGTGGTTCTGTTACGGTTTGAGTGCTGAACACTTGACGGTCCCACGGTTGGCAAGTTGGAACTGTGAGATTCACTACGTGCACCACTGGTATTTTGTGGAAAAGCACATGTAAGATTCTGCAACAGTCTCTGCTGATACTCCTGCATGCGTGCATCCCTTTCTATGGCAGGAATAATTTCTGCAAGTTTACTTTTGTACCGGGGATCTAACAGTGTGGCAACCCAGTAGTCAGGATTATTTCTAATTCTCACAATTCGAGGGTCATGTTGCAGGTAGTGCAGCAAGAAGGCACTCATGTGTGTTGCGCATCCAGGAGCACCAAGTCCCTGTTGTGTTGGTGGCGAGGTAACAATCATGCTTCCTTCCTCTGTCCTCTCCCCCCAACCTCGCACAACAGAAATGTGATCAAGGTCTCCCTCATCTGATGAGTCTTCCATCAGTTCGTCCTCCACTTCTTCCTGGGCTCCTGCACCTTCCTCACTAGTTTGGCTGCTACCATGCGCCCTGGTAAAATCATCTCCCCCACTCTCACATGCCTGCCGCCCTGGTGCTGCCGACCGTCTGGACCTTGCAGATGTTAGCCCTTCCGCATACAACTCCTCCTCCTCTACTTCCTCCACCTCCTCTTGTGCCACCACCTGACTCCGAATTCTGTTTAACATGTGCTCCAGCATGTAAATCACCGGAATAGTCATGCTGATAATGGCATCGTCAGCACTAAACATCTTCGTCGCCATTTCAAAACTGTGCAGAAGGGTGCATAGGTCCCTGATCTGAGACCACTCCTCCAGCGTGATTTGCCCCACCTCTGAATCTCGTTGGCCCAGGCTATACGTCAGAACGTATTGCACCAGGGCTTGTCGGTGCTGCCACAGTCGCTGCAACATGTGCAGAGTTGAATTCCACCGGGTAGGCACATCGCATTTTAGCGGGTGAAGTGGCAGGCCCAACGACTTCTGTAGAGATGTAAGTCGCTGAGCTGCGGGATGCGAACGGCGGAAGTGAGCACACAGCGACCGTGCCCTCTGCAGAAGGCCATCTAGTCTGGGATAGTGGGCTAAAAATTGCTGGACAACCAGGTTCAACACGTGAGCCATACAAGGCACGTGTGTGACATTGCCCCGGCGAAGGGCCGCACCCAGGTTTGCAGCATTGTCGCACACGGCCTTCCCTGGTTTCAGGTCCAGTGGAGACAACCATTCATGAAATTGGTTCTCCAGAGCTGACCACAACTCCTCAGCTGTGTGACTCACATTTCCCAGACATTTCAATGTAAAAACCGCCTGATGACGTTGAGCCCTACTGCCAGCATAGTAAGGAGGTGTGCAGGATCCCTTCTGCGCAGTTAGAAAGCTTGTGGCATGACCAGACAGGCTTTGGGTGCAGGTGGAAGACCGAGAGGAGGTTGAGGAGGCAGAAGCAGTGGAGGAAAAATGACATAAAGAGGATTGACGCACAACTCGTGGGGACGGCAAGACTTGGACAGCAGCCCCTTGTCCTGCTGTCACCATAGTTACCCAGTGCCCAGTCAGCGACATGTAACGCCCCTGTCCATGCCTACTCGTCCAAGTGTCTGTGGTGAAATGCACCCTGTCACACACAGAGTTTCTCAAAGAAGCGGTGATGTTGTGTGCGACATGCTGGTGGAGCGCAGGCACACCTTTCTTTGAGAAGTAGTGCCGACTGGGCATCTGGTACTGGGGCACTGCGACGGACATAAGGTCTCGAAAATCCTCTGTGTCCACCAGGCGGAAAGGCAGCATTTCTGTAGCCAAGAGCTTGCAGATGGTGAAATTCAACCTCTTAGCTTTCTCATGGCTAGGAGGAAATGGTCTTTTACTTGTCCACATCTGAGGGACCGAGGGCTGGCTATTGTGCTTAGACGGGGTTGATAAGGGTGTCCCCGGCAAACTGACGGTCTGTGAGGAAGATGCAGGTGGACATGTTAGGTTGCCTTGATCCAAAGGTGGTGCTATCGATGTCGGACAGCGCTCAAGACCAGCTGGTGTTACCACCTCCAAAGAAAATGATGACCTGCCAATCACGCTGGCTGTTGCGGGTAAATAGGTGGCAGGTCTGCGCCCCAAAACAGGTGTGACTGCTGTCCCCCCAGTCACAGAGGATGAAGAGGCCGCGGATGCACAAGATATGGCAGACGGTGGTTGGCCCGGCCGGCTAGACCGCATTGTAGCACACTGAGCTTCCCACTGCAACTTATGCTTCATGTCCATGTGCCGGTTCATGCATGAAGTACTCAAACTATGTATTTTTTGGCCTCTACTTAGCTTTTGCTGACAAATGTTACAGATAACACGAGTTGGGTCATCTTTATCGATCTGAAAAAATGCCCAGGCTATGCAAGGCTTAGCACCCATGCGACCTGAAGAGCCACCACGACTTGTGGTGAGAGGCAGAGTTGTGTTTGAGGATGCAGTTGTTGACGTGCTTCCAGTACTACGTCTCTGTCCAGGAAGGCGCAACCTGACCTCGTCGTCACTAGCATCTTCCTCCACCTCCTCTGCTGACCTCATCTCTTGGCTGACTGTGGTTTGACAGTAAGTGGGATCTCCGACCTCATCATCATCACCCTGTGCGTTATCACACCCGTCGTCCTCAGAGCCAACCTGTTCCTGCCCTGACAAAAAACTAAAGTTGTCGCTCCAATCAGGTATTTGAGTCTTATCATCGTCTTCCTCATTGTCTCCACCAACAGGAGTTACAGTTTGGGAATGAGGGTCTACATTATGGTCAGAACCTTCTGCGTCTGGTCCTGGATCTGACTCATAAAGATTCTGGGCATCAGTGCAGATCATTTCCTCGTCTGGATTCACAGAAGCGCTGGAGTCGACCTCTGATTCCCAGGCTATAGTATGAGTAAACAGCTCTGCAGACTCAACCATCTGTTCTACCTCATACTCAGACGGGCAGCTGGAGATTTGGGAGCTGTGAGGAAGCAAGTGCGATTTGAGTGACACCTTTGAGGACTGGAGTATTTGTGATGTTGAAGTTGATGTGGAGGAGAGCCCACTTAAAGGAGCACTTGATATCCGTTGAAGCACCTGCTGTTTTTGTGCCTCATCTGGAATTTGTAGCGATTGGCGTGGCCGTAAGAAAGGGATCTTATCACATTGTCCGCTAAAAGAAGTAGACATTTTAGTTTGGCTGGAAGATGGTCTTTCTTCTGCACCTACCCCACGGACACAACCTTTTTTCCCCTTCCCAACACGCCTATTCCCCTTTCCACCAGCAGCAGGCCTTTTTCCACTCATTTTGGTGGTTAACTAATTCACAACTCTGGAGTTGTTTGCACAAAAAAAAAATGGATGGTAACCGAGCAGAGCTGAGTGGCCAAACTGTGGTATTAGGCCAAAACTATTGGCTGGGTTAGATGCAGAAAAAAATTATTTTTAATTTGCAACCTGATGGAGGTCAGTATAGATGGACTAATAGACCAAGTCCCACACACCGCTAGAAGCCCAAATATTTTTTCAGAGCTAGATGCAGAAAATTTTTTTATTCAATTTGCAACCTGATGGAGGTCAGTATAGATGGACTAATAGACCAAGTCCCACACACCGCTAGAAGCCCAAATATTTTTTCAGAGCTAGATGCAGAAAAAAATTATTTTTAATTTGCAACCTGATGGAGGTCAGTATAGATGGACTAATAGACCAAGTCCCACACACCGCTAGAAGCCCAAATATTTTTTCAGAGCTAGATGCAGAAAAAAATTATATTCAATTTGCAACCTGCTGGAGGTCAGTATAGAAGGACTAATAGAACAAGTCCCACACACTGCTAGAAGCCCAAATATTTTTTCAGAGCTAAATGAAGAAAAAAATTATTTTTAATTTGCAACCTGATGGAGGTCAGTATAGATAGACTAATAGACCAAGTCCCACACACTGCTAGAAGCCCAAATATTTTTTCAGAGCTAGATGCAGAAAAAAATTATTTTTAATTTGCAACCTGATGGAGGTCAGTATAGATGGACTAATAGACCAAGTCCCACACACTGCTAGAAGCCCAAATATTTTTTCAGAGCTAGATGCAGAAAAAAATTATTTTTAATTTGCAACCTGATGGAGGTCAGTATAGATGGACTAATAGACCAAGTCCCACACACCGCTAGAAGCCCAAATATTTTTTCAGAGCTAGATGCAGAAAAAAATTATATTCAATTTGCAACCTGCTGGACGTCAGTATAGAAGGACTAATAGAACAAGTCCCACACACTGCTAGAAGCCCAAATATTTTTTCAGAGCTAAATGAAGAAAAAAATTATTTTTAATTTGCAACCTGATGGAGGTCAGTATAGATGGACTAATAGACCAAGTCCCACACACTGCTAGAAGCCCAAATATTTTTTCAGAGCTAGATGCAGAAAAAAATTATTTTTAATTTGCAACCTGATGGAGGTCAGTATAGATGGACTAATAGACCAAGTCCCACACACTGCTAGAAGCCCAAATATTTTTTCAGAGCTAGATGCAGAAAAAAATTATTTTTAATTTGCAACCTGATGGAGGTCAGTATAGATGGACTAATAGACCAAGTCCCACACACTGCTAGAAGCCCAAATATTTTTTCAGAGCTAGATGCAGAAAAAAATTATTTTTAATTTGCAACCTGATGGAGGTCAGTATAGATGGACTAATAGAACAAGTCCCACACGCTGCTAGAAGCCCAAATATTTTTTCAGAGATAAATGAAGAAAAAAATTATTTTTAATTTGCAACCTGATGGAGGTCAGTATAGATGGACTAATAGACCAAGTCCCACACACTGCTAGAAGCCCAAATATTTTTTCAGAGCTAGATGCAGAAAAAAATTATTTTTAATTTGCAACCTGATGGAGGTCAGTATAGATGGACTAATAGACCAAGTCCCACACACCGCTAGAAGCCCAAATATTTTTTCAGAGCTAGATGCAGAAAAAAATTATATGCAATTTGCAACCTGCTGGAGGTCAGTATAGAAGGACTAATAGAACAAGTCCCACACACTGCTAGAAGCCCAAATATTTTTTCAGAGCTAAATGAAGAAAAAAATTATTTTTAATTTGCAACCTGATGGAGGTCAGTATAGATGGACTAATAGACCAAGTCCCACACACTGCTAGAAGCCCAAATATTTTTTCGGAGCTAGATGCAGAAAAAAATTATATTCGGTTTGCAACCTGATGGAGGTCAGTATAGATGGACTAATAGAATGATGCTATGCCCAAAAGATTTTACTTCACTAGGTGCAGTAAAAAAATTGGTATTCTATACACAGGTGGTATATCTTGCAACACAGATAGGCTACTCCACTGACTAACACACTCTGCAATAGGCCAAAAAGGATTAGCTTTGCTAGATTCAGCCAAATGCTGTGAAAAAAACTTGCACAGCACTGGCACAGACCTGCCTGGCAAAAACTGATAGGAACTGATGTAACCTAGTCCTGAAAAGGACTCCAATTACAATTAGTCTTTACTCCCACAATCTATCTATTTAAGAGCACAGACCTGCCTGATAAAAGTCGTAGGAAATGCTGTAACCTAGTCCTTAAAAGGACTGCAATCACAACTATTCCCTACTCCCAAGCTATCTGTATATTTGTGCGAAAATTGGCTTGAAATTAACAAGGTATAGCGCACACAGCAACAGCGGTGCCGTCTAACACGCAGCTGCAGCAGTGAGAAAATGGTGGCGACGGGGAAAATGGCTTGGTCTTATAGGGCAAGGACATGTGACATACACTGCCAATCACACATGCCCTTGCTTGTGTGAAAAAAAGCACTTCGCTCCGTGTGTGCGCTGCTGATAGGCTGACAGATTGCACCTCCCCACTGCAAATGCGGGAAAGAGAAAAAAAAATGGAGATCTTCATTGTTCCTGCAGAGATCCATCCCCTGCCCCTCCCCCCGCCCCGCTGTACACTCAAACTGCGTATTAACATTAATTTTCATCATTACTGAGAAAAAATCCAGTTATGATTTTGGTGCACGAACAGTTATCGAACATAACCTCGAACAGCCGAATTTTTCTCAAATTGTTCGTGTTCGCCGACCGGCTCGAACACCGCCCAAAACAGCTCGAATTTGAGATTGGCGAACAGTTCGAGTAGAACAACGCTCATCTCTAATTGTTGGTTATAAATATTCTAGTGATAGAGAATGTATAACTGGTTCAAAAAGGTTGAACGTGATGGGCCTGTGTCTTTTTCTTCATGTATATGACTATGGAAAGCATTTTGAGTACTTAGTAGAGCACCTTGGCACCTCTGGCTGTTTTTAACCTGTTTCAAATGTGATACATAGCCAGACTCCTGCTTCTGGCAGCGTTCCTGAGGAATCTTGGCCCATTCTTCATGGGCAATGGCCTCCAGTGTACTATTAATGTTGTGTTTGTGTGCTGCAACCACCTTCTTCAAATCACACCAAACATTTTTTAGAAGCTTCAAATTAGTTAACTGTGACTACTATTGTAGAATCTACAAATCCTTGGTGTACAGTATAGACCAAAAGTTTGGACACACCTTCTCATTTAAAGATTTTTCTGTATTTTCATGGCTATGAAAATTGTACATTCACACTGAAGGCATCAAAACTATGAATTAACACATGTGGAATTATATACTTAACAAAAAAGTGTGAAACAACTGAAAATATGTCTTATATTCTAGGTTCTTCAAAGTAGCCACCTTTTGCTTTGATGACTGCTTTGCACACTCTTGGCATTCTCTTGATGAGCTTCAAGAGGTAGTCACCGGAAATGGTTTTCACTTCACAGGTGTGCCCTGTCAGGTTTAATAAGTGGGATTTCTTGCCTTATAAATGGGGTTGGGACCATCAGTTGTGTTGTGCAGAAGTCTGTTGGATACACAGCTGATAGTCCTACTGAATAGACTGTTAGAATTTGTATTATGGCAAGAAAAAAGCAGCTAAGTAAAGAAAAATGAGTGGCCATCATTACTTTAAGAAATGAAGGTCAGTCAGTGCGAAAAATTGGGAAAACTTTGAAAGTGTCCCCAAGTGCAGTTGCAAAAACCATCAAGCGCTACAAAGAAACTGGCTCACATGAGGACTGCCCTAGGAAAGGAAGACCAAGAGTCACCTCTGCTTCTGAGGATAAGTTTATCCGAGTCACCAGCCTCAGAAATCGCAGGTTAACAGCAGCTCAGATTAGAGACCTGGTCAATGCCACACAGAGTTCTAGCAACAGACACATCTCTTCAACAACTGTTGAGAGGAGACTTTGTGCAGCAGGCCTTCATGGTAAAATAGCTGCTAGGAAACCACTGCTAAGGACAGGCAACAAGCAGAAGAGACTTGTTTGGGCTAAATAACACAAGGAATGGACATTAGACCAGTGGAAATCTGTGCTTTGGTCTGATGAGTCCAAATTTCAGATCTTTGGTTCCAACCACCGTGTCTTTGTGCGACGCAGAAAAGGTGAACGGATGGACTCTACATGCCTGGTTCCCACCGTGAACCATGGAGGAGGAGGTGTGATGGTGTGGGGGTGCTTTGCTGGTGACACTGTTGG
The DNA here is from genome assembly GCF_046119375.1 of Phyllobates terribilis. Taxonomy (NCBI): domain Eukaryota; kingdom Metazoa; phylum Chordata; class Amphibia; order Anura; family Dendrobatidae; genus Phyllobates; species Phyllobates terribilis. The sequence continues at coordinate 1,093,575,690 of NW_027362761.1, forward strand.
GGATTTATTCAAAATTGAAGGCATACTGAATCAGCATGGCTACCACAGCATCTTGCAGTGGCATGCTATTCCATCCGGTTTGCGTTTAGTTGGACCATCATTTATTTTTCAACAGGACAATGACCCCAAACACACCTCCAGGCTGTGTAAGGGCTATTTGACCAAGATGGAGAGTGATGGGGTGCTACACCAGATGACCTGGCCTCCACAGTCACCAGACCTGAACCCAATCGAGATGGTTTAGGGTGAGCTGGACCGCAGAGTGAAGGCAAAAGGGCCAACAAGTGCTAAGCATCTCTGGGAACTCCTTCAAGATTGTTGGAAGACCATTTCCGGTGACTACCTCTTGAAGCTCATCAAGAGAATGCCAAGAGTGTGCAAAGCAGTCATCAAAGCAAAAGGTGGCTACTTTGAAGACACTAGAATATAAGACATATTTTCAGTTGTTTCACACTTTTTTTTTAAGTATATAATTCCACATGTGTTAATTCATAGTTTTGATGCCTTCAGTGTGAATGAACAATTTTCATAGTCATGAAAATAAAGAAAAATCTTTAAATGAGAAGGTGTGTCCAAACGTTTGGTCTGTACTGTACTTTGAGATATACTTGGAATCATTGTCCTTTTAAAAAGGCCAATGAATTTTAAGCTTCAGCTTCCTCACAGAATGCATGATGTTTTCTCCTAGGAGTTCCTAATAGTTGATTTGGATCCATATTGTTTCTCTAAATGCTGCAGTTTTACAGTGCCAGAGGAAGCAAAGTAACATTACAGAGCCACCACCATGCTTCACTGTAGGCAGGGTGTTCTTTTCTGCGTATGCTTCAGTTTTCCTCCACCAGACATACAACTGATGCATAAGCCAAGTTCTAGTTCCACAAAACAGAATCCTAAAAACGTCTGTGGCTTATTTAGATAGTTTTTAGCATGTTGGTGACTTTTCTTTTGCTTTTGGGTAAATAGAGATGTATGTTGTGAAGTTGACCACCTGCCTCCTCAGTAATCTGGTGGCAGCCGGTGACAGTTTCCTCTTTCTGCCAAGTCCAGGTAGTGTAGCTATTGTTTCTTTTAACTTTGAACTTGCAAGCTATATTTCCAGCTGTATCTCTTGGTGCATTCGATTTTCAGAAGAGTCTTGGAAGATTCTAAAATGGCCATCAGTCGTTTGACATGAATCCCATAGAAAATGTTTGACCATGTGCCAAAAATCAGCTCACCGCTAGTGTGTTGAGGACTCACAGCTTAAACGGACATCAGCCTGGATCCACAGACCTTTCAAAACCAAACTTAGAAAGCATCCAGCAATGCAGAGATGATCCCATAAGACAGGTGTTGGCCATGAATAAGGCGTATTCTGCCGAAACATGTAGGAAAGTTCATGGGCTTCTGTATTTTTGATACCTTGTTTTAACCATGATGGAATAAATGTTATGTCCTCTCCCCCTTTTTACCAGTCTGTCAGTTTGTATACTTTGTTTTATGTACATTCTATATGTATTATATGTATGTAACCCTTTTCACATGTGCAGCCCTCTGGAATAATAGTGATTTAAAAATAAATAAGAATAATAATATTAGTATCTAAAATACATTTTTCATTAGGAGTGGCCTAGAATTCCTGAGCAATGCTGCCAAAAAGTGGTGTCTGGTAATGTATCACATTTGCAGTAGGTCATAACAGCCAAAGACATTTGTCACGAAGGGGTTGAATAATTCTGTGACTGCAGTAGTTGTTAAAGGGGTTGTCTACCATTGAAATACATTTTTAAGTCATTGATGGTTTTATAATAATAAACAGTGGATTTTGTGATGAATTTGGAGCAAGCAAGTGTTACATTAGGTATGTGGAGTTATTTAAATTGTTCTTGTTTTGTTTATTGCAAAACAGCAGAAAGTTTGTAAATTTTGCTAATAAACATAGTTTTCAATGCGGTTGAAAAATTTCAAATTCACCTATGGCAAGTAACAAGTGTGGGCAATATGAAAATCATACCTGAAACCAGATAAAAAGGGGAGAAGGTGACTAAATCTTTGCATTTTGTGTCTGTGTGCGCCACACTAAGCATGGAGAAAAGAAAGAGAAGAGAACTGTCTGTGGACTTGAGAACCAAAATTGTTGATATTTTTCAACAATCTCAAGGTTACAAGTCCATCTCCAGAGATATTGATGTTCCTTTCTTCACTGTGCAACATAATCAAGGGAAATTTACAATCCATGGCACTGTAGCTATTAAACTGGACATGGACTGCAGACAAATTGATGAAAGTTTGCAACGCAGGATAGTCCGGATGGTGGATAAGCAGCCCCAATCAAGTTCCAAAGAAATTCTCAAGGTGCATCAGTGTCAGCACGAACTATCCGTCGATATTTGAATGAAATGAAACGCTATGGCAGGAGACCCAGGAGCAAGGCCGGCGTACCGGCAAGTGCCGGGGCCCTGGACCATCAGAGGGTCCCACTCGTTATCGGGCCCGGGCCACTTCCCAGGCATCTGTGCAGGGCCGCCGGTGCTGTTCAAGCCCTGCTCTGCTTCATGCTGCAGCAGCAGTGTGTGGTCAGTGTGCTGCTGCTCCACCAATCAGGCCCAGTGCTGTCACTTTAAAGAAATGGCCGCGCGCTGTGCGCAGTGCGGCTGTGTCTGGTAGTAATGACACGCATCATTACTACCAGACACAGCGGCACTGCGCACAATGACAGCACTAGGCCTGATTGGTGGAGCAGTAGCACACTGACCGCACACTGCTGCATGTAGCAGAGCAGGGCTTGAACAGCACCGCGGCGGTCCTGCACAGATGCCGGGGAAGCGGCCCGGGCCCTGGCGGCGAGTGGGCCCCCCTGATGTTCCAGGGCCATGTGACACGCCTGAGGCCCTGCACTGCCACATGGCTGAGGAGCTGGACGGGACACAGGCCAGGGGGCAGATGAGCGAGCTTCCCCAATCCCCATATAAAAAATATTTCTTATGTGTGTGCGCATGTATGATGTGAATGTCTGTGTATGTCAGTGTGTATGGCTGTGTACATATATTTGTCTGTTTTATATGTGTTTTTAAGAATGTGTTCAAATATGTATGTGTATGTATCTGTGTGTGTCTACGTATTGTGTGTGTATATCTGTGTACCATGTTCATGTGTGTGTGTGTGCATGCCTGCGTACCGTGTGCATGTGCATGTCTGTGCACTGTGTGTGCGTGTCTGCGTATTGTGTGTGTGTCTGTGTATTGTGTGTGTGTGTGTCTGCGTATTGTGTGTGTGTGTCTGCGTATTGTGTGTATGCGTGTCTGCGTATTGTGTGTGTGTGTGTCTGCGTATTGTGTGTGCATGCGTACTGTGTGTGTGTGTGTGCGTATTGTGTGTGCATGCGTACTGTGTGTGTGTGTGTGTGTCTGCATACTGTGTGTGTGTGTGCGTGCATGTCTGCATATATGAAGGATGAGGTGGCAGGCTGGGCCCTGTGTTGTATACCTATATTTCTCCGCCATATCTGTACATCATGAATCGTGGTATGTGCTAAAGGGGCCCACTGAGACTCTTTCGCCCAGGGCCCACAAAAACCTGGAGCCGGTCCTGCCCAGGAGGATCCCACTGCTGACAGTCTTGTGGACAGAGAAGACCAAGATAGAGCTTTTTGGTAACAGACACCAATCTACTGTTTACCGAAAACAGAATGAAGCCTACAAAGAAAAGAACACAGTACCTACAGTCAAATATGGTGTAGGTTCAAAGATGATTTGGGGTTGTTTTGCTGCTTCTGGCACTGGGTGACTTGAATGTGTGGAAGGTATCATGAAATCTGAAAATTGCGAAAGAATTCTGGGTCGCAACGTAGTGCCCTTTGTCAGAAATCTGGGTTTGCATCCTAGGTCATGGATCTTCCAGCAGGACAATGACACCAAACATACTTCAAGAAGCATCCAGAAATGGATGGAAAGAAAGCTCTGGAGAGTTCTGAAGTGACCAGCAATGGATCGAAATCCCATTAAACACCTGTGGAGAGATCTTAAAATTGCTGTTGGGAGAAGGCGCCTTCAAATATGAGAGACCTGGAGCAGTTTGCAAAAGAAGAGTCCAAGATTCCAGCAGATAGGTGTAAGAAGCTTGTTGATGGTTATAGAAAGTGATTGATTGTAGTTATTTATTCCAAAGGGTGGGCAACCAAATATTTATTTGAGGGTGCCAACAATTTTGTCTGGCCCATTTTTGGGATTTTGTGTGAAATTATATCCAATTTGCCGTTTTTTTTGCGTTGTTCCAATACACACAAAGGAAATAAACGTGTATAACAAAACATGTGTAATTGCAATAATTTTCCTGGAGAAATACTTAATTTTTTGGAACAATTTCAAGGGTGCCAACACTTTTGGCCATGAATGTATATATGTACAGCGGTTGAAATAAGTATTGAACACGTCACCAATTGTTTAAGTAAATATATTTCTAAAGGTGATATTGACATGAAGTTCTCACTAGATGTTGGTAACATCCCATCCAATCCACACAGGCAAATAAATCAAACCATAGATGTCCATAAATTAAGTTATGTTTAATAATGAGAAATGACACTGGGAAAATGTATTGAACACGCTTACTGAGCTTTAGTTCCTTCCATAAATGTCCTATTGGATTCAGGTTCGGTGATTGGCTGGGCCATTCTAGCAGTTTTATTTACTTTCTCTGAATCCAATTCAGAGTTTCCTTGGCTGTGTCTTTGGGATCATTGTCTTGCTGAAATATCCACTCTCGTTTCATCTTCAACATCATGGTAGATGGCAGCAAATTATTGTTAAGAATGTCTTGGTACATTTGTCCATTCATGATTACTTCAATCACGTGAAGTTTTCCAGTGCCGTATGCTGAAAAACAGGCCCACACCATGGTGTTCCCACCTCCAAACTTCACTGTTGGTATGGTGTTTTTTGGATCATATGCAGTGCCTTTTGACCTCCAAACATGGTGTGTATTATGGCATCCAAAGAGTTAAATTTTGGTCTCATCTTACCGGACTATTTTCTCCTAGTATTTCACAGACTTGTCTAAATGTTGTTGAGTAAACTTTAAACGCTCTTGAACATGCTTTTGGTTCAGCACTGGAGTCTTGCGTGGTGAGCGTGCATACAGGCCATGGAGGTTGAGTGCATTATTTATAGTTTTCTTTGAAACAATTGTACCGGCTGATTCCAGGTCTTTGTAGCTCTCCACAGGTGGTCCTTGGCTCTTGGACAACTCTTCTGAATACTTTTCACTCCTCCTACTATATACAGTCATATGAAAAAGTTTGGGCACCCCTATTAATCTTAAGCTTAATGTTTTATAAAAATTGGTGTTTTTGCAACAGCTATTTCAGTTTGATATATGTAATAACTGTTGGACACAGTAATGTTTCTGCCTTGAAATGAGGTTTATTGTGCTAACAGAAAATGTGCAATCTGCATTCAAACAAAATTTGACCGGTGCATAAGTATGGGCACCTTTATCATTTTCTTGTTTTAAATACTCCTGCCTACTTTTTACTGACTTACTAAAGCACTTTTTTTGGTTTTGTAACCTCATTGAGCTTTGAACTTTATAGCCAGGTGTATGCAATCATGAGAAAAGCTACTTAAAGTGGCCACTTGCAAGTTGTTCTCCTGTTTGAATCTCCTCTGAAGAGTGGCATCATGGGCTCCTCAAAACAACTGTCAAATGATCTGAAAACAAAGATTATTCAACATAGTTGTTCAGGGGAAGGATACAAAAAGCTGTCTCAGAGATTTAACCTGTCAGTTTCCACTGTGAGGAACATAGTAAGGAAATGGAAGAACATAGGGACAGTTCTTGTTAAGGCCAGAAGTGTCAGGACAAGAAAAACATCAGAAAGGCAGAGAAGAAGAATGGTGAGATCAGTCAAGGACAATCCTCAGACCACCTCCAGAGAGCTGCAGCATCAACTTGCTGCAGATGGTGTCACTGTGCATCGGTCAACTATACAACGCACTTTGCACAAGGAGAAGCTGTATGGGAGAGTGATGCGAAAGAAGCCGTTTCTGCAAGTACGCACAAACAGAGTCGGCTGAGGTATGCAAAAGCACATTTGAAGAAGCCTATTTCTTTTTGGAAGAAGGTCCTGTGGACTGATGAAACCAAGATTGAGTTGTTTGGTCATACAAAAAGGCGTTATGCATGGTGGCAAAAAACCACAGCATTCCAAGAAAAACACTTGCTACCCACAGTAAAATTTGGTGGAGGTTCCATCATGCTTTGGGGCTGTGTGGTCAATGCCGGCACTGGGAATCTTGTTAAAGTTGAGGGACGCATGGATTCCACTCAGTATCAGCAGATTCTTGGCAATAGTGTTCAAGAATCAGTGATAAAGTTGAAGTTACGCAGTGGATGGATCTTTCAGCAAGACAATGATCCAAAACACCGCTCCAAATCTACTCAGGCATTCATGCAGATGAACAATTACAATGTTCTGGAATGGCCATCCCAGTCCCCAGACCTGAATATCATTGAACATCTGTGGGATCATTTGAAGAGGCTGTCCATGCTCGGCGACCATCAAACTTAACTGAACTGGAATTGTTTTGTAAAGAGGAATGGTCAAAAATACCTTCATCCAGGATCCAGGAACTCATTAAAAGCTACAGGAAGCGACTAGAGGCTGTTATTTTTGCAAAAGGAGGATCTACTAAATATTAATGTCACTTTTCTGGTGAGGTGCCCATACTTATGCACCTGTCAAATTTTGTTTGAATGCAGATTGCACATTTTCTGTTAGTACAATAAACCTCATTTCAAGGCAGAAACATTACTGTGTCCAACAGTTATTACATATATCAAACTGAAATAGCTGTTGCAAAAACACCAATTTTTATAAAACATTAAGCTTAAGATTAATAGGGGTGCCCAAACTTTTTCATATGACTGTATATGTTAGGCACTTGGTGCCTTACCATACACAGTAGGTGTACATGATGCAGATGTTAAGTGTACATTTTTGCAAAATCTGCAACACTTTACAGTATTGGACAGGGGGTTTTACAACTCCAAACCACATGCTTCAGATTTTTTTTCCCAAGAAATTGATTCAAATTTGTAATGGGAATCTGTCAGCAGATTTTTGCTGTGTAATCTGAGAGAAGCATAACGAGGGCAAGAAAGCCTGAGTTCTTATGGGTCACTTATTGGACTGCTTGGTGTAGCTGTGATAGAATCCTTGTTTGTCTGGAATAGATGTAACAAAGCTAAAACATTTGGATCACACCCCTAACTGTCAGCTTTCTGTGTCCACTGTACATTGTCAGCCAGCTGCCAATCAGTGGTGGAGGGCGGCGTTACACAGATTATCCTGACTGCCTGGCACAGGAGATGTAGTCCTGCAGTGATAATCTCCTGCTGATAAAATACTGATTGTATTGAAATTACAGCACATCTCCTAATATAAGTGACATATCCCTGGAATCACCAAGACTAACACCAGGTGGCAAAGCCCAGCACCATGAGGGGGGACAATTTTAACCTTTGCTATGGAGCCCCCTCTTTTCTATGTAATGATAATGTATTGCATCAGATGCACCGTTATCATTTTTAGAATACCTCTGTCCACATCTTAATGTCCCTTCTCTGCCGACATTCATTTCCATTCCAAGTACTTTCCATTGTATATTAATGATATTTAAATATATTGGGACCAAGCATATTATGCAGCGCAATAAAGCTACTAGTAATTCTATCAGCCCGCATTAGCAGCACTTCTTTATGGATCCTGCGAGAATAGTAACTCAAGGGCTTTGAAGTGTGCAACAGTAAATTGTTTTACTAGGCCCGTTCCTTCTCCTTTTAATGCTAACTAATAAGATGAGACAATTAAAGGTGCACAGCTCATACTGTTCACTTACATATAAGGAGACCAATGGGTAATTGTCAATTAGTTATATAGGACCAACATTATCTGCAGCATTTAGAGTTAGATATAGACACGGGGTATATGCCGCTGTTACATGCTGAAAATAGCTATCAGACCAGGTACAAAACGCAGTCTTATCTGGTTTCAATACATGAATGCAGTAAAATCTACTATACAGTGTGGTCATATTTTATTCCTGTGCACAAGTCATTTTTTCTATAATATAATGTACATGAATATCCTTGATCAGTATGTCAATCTTCTGTATATTTTAGATAAAATGGAAAAAATTATACCTCCAGTATACAGTATGTCCTGTATTAGGCATAGGATGGACCAAATATAAGACCTTGATTGTAATGGGGTGACCTTCAACATGCATAATAATGTGATTCTCTATGGTAGCATCTAGAGGCTATCCGCTTTTTCAATCCCATTTTATTACAAGGACCACCTAAAAATAAACTGACCACATGCGGAATCCAAAGTGATCAGTTATAATGTGCCGGGGTGAAGGGGGTGGGATTTTGCCATGTTTAATTCCCGTATAGTGGCACCACAGGGAGAATAATGCTTTACATTGTATTAGGGCGCATGAACACAACCGTATCTTCGATCCAAGTGCAATCAAAACACAGGATCACACTTGCAACCAATGTTATTCAATGAACCAGTGCACGTGTACAATTATTTCCTGGGACTCAGCAAAAAAATCGCAGCATGCACAATTCACCTCCGATAATCAGGTGGCACTCACCAATTCATGTCTATGGACTCATGGAAAACATTGGCCCGCGCTCCGAGAGCAGTCCAATTTTCATGGAGAGACAATAGAGAAGATGGATAAACTTTTTTTTTTTCAATTCTCCACATTTGAGAAAAGCAGATCCAACTCTAATCAGAGTCTGCAACCTTTTTTGTCTGCAACTCTGGTTGTATGCCTTCAAGTTGGGTCTTCAAAGCCCAGTAAGAGACTCAGTGATCTCACTGTGCTGAGACACTAGTGCAGATGAGAAGTGAAGTATGAAGTGTGAACATATACCATTCACTGTGTTTTAAATACTTAATTACCTAAAAACCCCATTTTCTTTCATTTAACTAAAGCTTGATAAATTATGTAGGGTAATAACACCATGCTCAACTAGAAGAGCTGCCAACGCTTCACTACAAAATGTGTGCCATCCAGTTAATGAAGTGCCGACATATAGGAGGCTCATAAAACTGTGTGGGTGATTTTATGTATTCCCAGAGCTCTGGACACTCAATTTCGGTTGGTAGACCATATAGAAAATGTCTTGGGTTACTCGAAACTCCTTACAAAGGATGCATCGAATAACATTTAACAGGTTCAGCACCGTGTTTTGAACTTAGCAGCAAGTTATCACCTGTCTGTAGGTTATGTGATAACTTGCTGATCGCTGGTGGTCTCAATTCTGGGACCTCCACTGATCCTGAGAAAAGAGATCTGAAGTTCCCCACTAGAATGGAGCAATGGCGTGGCTGCACAGATGTACAGCCATCCCGACATTTACAGTAAGTGGGGCATTTGAAAGCCCTGTTCTTTAGATTAGTGAATACAGACCAACTGGATAATGTGGATAAGATTTGGTAAAATCTCATCCACTTTGCTAATACTGTAATACAGCACAATGGCTCAGTGGTTAGCATTGTTGCTTTGTGGTGCTGGTGTCCTGGGTTGAAATCCCACCAAGGACAACATCTGCAAGGAGTTTGTATGTTCTCCCCGTGTTTGTGTGGGTTTCCTCCTGGTTCTCCGGTTTCCTCCCACACTCCAAAGACACAATGATAGGGAATCTAGATTGTGAGCATCGATGGGGACAGTGATGATGTCTGTAAAGCGCTGTGGAACTACAGGGGTTTTCCCACAAACAAAAGTTCATGTTTGTGTCTGACTGTGTATGAAACATACCACAGCTCCCGGGCAGGGGAGGAAGCAAAAGAGTATACTGACATTACAGCAGCGGATCGCCGAGGATTCATTTTGTGAGGTAAAACATTTCCTGCCTGTTTTTAAACAATATTTTACCTCACAAAATGTGTGGTGGTATGATCAGACCATGTTCCTGCACGGTCAGGCACTGCCATTGATTAAAATGAACTTTTGTTTTTGGGAAAACCCCTTTAATTGCGCTATAAAAGCAACGCATAATAATAATAGTTAATAAAATAATAAATACACTGCTGAAAATGTGGATGGAAAATCTACAGCAAATCCACTTACGTTTGATTGTATTCTAAAACTACCACTTAATCACTTAGGAACATAACTTGGGCCTATGCACAATCTATTTCCCCGTCCCCATAATTGTTCTAACCTGCCAAGCACAGGTCTACAGGTGACAATGGTTTCTAGTATTTATTTTTATTTTTTCATTTATTTTACTCACTTACATAGCGCCATTAATTCCTCAGCGTTTTACAGACATTATTGGCACTGTCCCCATTGGGGCTCACAATCTACATTCCCTATCAGTATGTCTTTGGAATGTGGAAGGAAACCAGAGAACCCCGAGGAAAACCACGCAAACACGTGGAGAACATACAAACTCCTTGCAGATGTTGTCCTTGGTGGGATTTGAACCCAGGACCCCACGGCTTCAAGGCTGCAGTGCTAACCACAGTGCCGTTAGTAGGGAGTAATGTAGGCCCAAGATCTAGAAATAACCAATCTGCAGGTTGACTTCTCGGGAGTCTACAATGGTTTTGCCGATTGTCCAGTTTGGTCTGTATTATTTGGACAGTCTCGATAAGCAACGGTTTGTCAATGTGAATGTACAAATGGTGTCCTGGCTGGATAAAATCGCTTTCAGTCATAAAGCGTAGATCGACATCGTGTACAGAGTGTGACATGCCTGATGTCTGCTGCACGTGTGGGAGTATTACACAGTGTAGAAAAATGGAGCATGTCAGTCACAATTTTATGGTTGGATATCCTTCATGTACTTGGTGCTGCTGTATGAGGAAGAATCATGCTCGGTTCTGTCAGAAGACTGTTTAGAGGTCAATGGAGACTTGTTTACATGCGTGTGAGAAACCATTGTGGACCTTCATATCCTCCTAAACTTTAATTGCATGAATGGGGAAAACAATACTTATTATACCCTCCATGAAAGTATATGGAAATTGTAGCAGTCTAGAACTTTGTGCATTCACACAGAGCGCCATATTTTTTGGGGGTCGTGTGCGTGATGACTTGGTTTGGTTTTATACTTGCTGTCATTTCTAGACATTTGCACATGTACTGAGTGATACCTTTGTTTCATGTCATCCTATTACTGCTCTTTGGCTCGGTAGAGATTGCAGCACATGTTTAACATTACAGCAGCGAGTGCATAGGTTGCTCTCTTGTCTCCAGAGGCCGCTCGCTGGCTACACGGAGATCAATCGATGGAGGTGACAACAATTAGCAGTCATTAATGTCTGTGGTCTAAATGTCTCCCAGCTCCTGTCACTTTCTCCCCACACCTTTGTGTACTATACAACCTGTACAAGTGAATTTGTGTAAGAAATGCATTAACCTTCAGAAAAGCAGGGTGGAAGGAGGGCTGCGAGTATTTTTGGTGTGGGGGGCGGGCTTCACAGCAGTAGCTTCTCACAGTTCTTGACTGAAGACTGGAGATGCTGCATGTGTACATACTGATTTCTCCGCTTCTCCCCTGCCTTGTAGATGACCTGCTGCTGTTTCTAACCACAGGTTTGTTATTAGATGACTAATATCTTCATTTTATGGATCACAGAGTGCGTTTCTTTCTTCATGTGTCCCGGTGAAGTCATTCTTGGCGGTATTGAAGGCTCATTTGTTGGGAGCTCTGACAGGGCAGTAATTCTTTGATTTATTTATTGTGTGTAACCTTGGAGATTTGCGCCAGGACAAGACTCTTGAGGTTCTGGAACTTGGGACATCAATACGGTAGAACTAAGACACTAGTTGGTTGTATCACATGTGCTGAGGTCTCTTAGGTCCTCATCTTGCCATGTCTATTACAGGAGCTCTTATGCATGGATTGCATTTGGTTCTCAGGTCCTATGCTGGCCGAATTTACATTTTATTTACATATATGATCCCATTTTGGAATAATTTTGGGGTAATTTAGACTACAATAAAATAGAGGACACATCCTGGCACTTGCCGGTACCGATTCATGTCTGCTATCAGTCTTAGAACGTGATGAAGGCTCTCTCACTCAGTTCTAGTGGTTTTATGGAGACGTTCATAGTAATCGCAGCTGTATCACCCTGCAGCCTTTCAGGAGTCGAATCACAGCTCACATGGTGAAATAATTTGTTGGGTTTCACAGTCTAACATTGGAGTCCTTGATTTTCCTTGCTTCGCCAGGGGGCAAAGCTGCCCTTGTGTAATAATTTGCACACCATGTTCTGCTGGCTTTGTCAAGGGAAATTCCTGTTTTCTTAGGAAAGGATGTTGTTGCTAAGCACTTGCCTAATAATGAAGCCAGGGCCGTGCGAGGAATGAAAGCATCACTTTGGAAACCTGACATGTAGTGCCAAAAATTTCACTAAATGAATGAAACAGTAGTCACTGTCAGGGTAAGAGCATTTTGCGTTTTCTTCCTGTTAGACCTACAGCATTTCTTTTCGGAGTTCAGCTCAGTTAAAGCGGACGTTTGGGGAGGATAATTCAGAAATAGGGGTCAGAGTTTACAACACTAATTTAGCTAGAATGATGATAAATGCAATAAACTTCCCATGTCATCAAGCAACAATGTATGTGGGAGCAAAAAACATGGCAAGAAAGTATTTACCAATCTTGTGGTGTAGAAAAGTTGGCGCATGTCATATTTGAACTAAAATTTGGGAACTTTTACTTCTCTTTGCACATTTAAAAATTGTTCAGAAATGTGGATACTTCTAGGTAGGAACGGCCACCGCTGGCCCAATGAATTTACTATAATTTATGGAATAAATTGTAACTCAGATCTGTGTCTTCTCATAGATTTAATTTTCTGATGGATGGAAAGCCAAAGATGCAACAAATGAATTACAAAGGATCATAAAAGACATTTGCATATATCATGGTAGAATAGTGGGTATGTCTCCCCTTGTATGAATGGAGTTAATTTGTAGACTAACAGCTTTTATAATAATGATACATTCATTGGATTAACTTGAAGCTTGTGGGCCCAACGCAAAATCTCCAACAGGGTCCCCAACTATCATGGGTCATTATTACTATTGGTTTTCTAACATGAGCCAAAGGGGCCATTTGGGCCCCTTAGACTCCAGGGCCTGGGTGCAACTGCAACCCCTGCACCTATAGTTACGCCCCTGGATACATTTAATTACTGAATAATATGGAGTCCTTGTAACAAAGTTCTCCAGATTGTCCTTTTTTTTTTTAATCTTTGGGTTTCTTACGGTTACGTTCATGTTTTAATCGATTGCATCTATTGATCTTGGGTCTGTTCATCCTATTATTTTTTTTTTTAAACTCTCCAAAATATCATTGGCCTCATTTAGCAAAATGGCCTAAGGGTAAGACTGGTCTCATTTTTCAGATTAACCAATCAGAGTTCAGAATTTATTTCTTAAACTGTACATACTAAGGAAAGCGAGCGCACATCATAAAAGAATGGATCAAGATTATTGAAACTTCTCTGGAAAAAAAAGGCCGAGCTCTGATTAGCTGCTATGGGCAAGAATGGCAGTCGTTTTGTAATAGAGTTTAGCTAAATGAAGGCCAATGTTGGTCACCCAAGAGATGGGTGTTTCCTATTTTATGCCATAACTAATATCCGTCTGATCATTTGTGCTTTGTGTAGGGTATCCCCAGTATGGTCTTGGTATTACGCCATATAATCTCTAATTATTTGAAATGATTTCTAGATTTACAGATATTTATTTTTTTCATTTCTTCTAGTCTTCAGGTGGGGCCCAATAAATCAGTTTGGGTCATAAAACTGTTGCAAATTTTTTTGTGCAGCATCTAGTTGAGCAAACATTTAGCAGCTTTTCATGTTTTTATACCGGCTTCTCCAACTTTTTGCAAAGTGAGAGGAGAGTGACCTATCCATGCTCAAAAAACTCATAATTTACAAAAGTGTTTTACATTTCAGTAGGAATATACTCCAGTCCATGACTAAAGTACATTTTCTGACACTGCTACATGTTAGCTGAAAGATACACCAAATTCATGGAGAGGCACCTCTTTAACACAGTTCAGAAAATTTTTTAAAATTTTAAATTCTCCCGAAGATATCAATTATGTGATTTTAGTAACGTAGTCTATCATCTCGTAAAGAAAGGAATAATCCTGGGTTCCTTGTGATGAGTGAACCTTTCTCCTTTAGGTACATATGTTTTGTCTTATAATTTCTAATCTTCCCTTGTGTATAAAGATAATCTTACCTTTTTAGTCCTGTATTGAAAACTAATCAATGGTGATCACTCTGCTTAACTGCTTCCGAACCTCCCATTGACTTTATACTTTGGGGCTCCTACTCTGCAGCGATGTGCTAAAACGTCACTGCGAAGTAAGAACAACTGCACGCCATAGTCTATCTCCAGGAGCGGGGACACCTGGATTCCCCATAGAGAAGGCAGAGACTGTTTATTACCGTCTGTGCCCTGTCAATCACTGTATACACAGCTCTAAAGTAGTGCTGTGTATGCAGTACTAGAAAGCACTGACGGCTCTTCCTCCTCTATACGCTGCGGCTATTTAATCACTGTGTACAGTCATGGCCAAAAGTTTTGAGAATGACACCAAAATTATATTTTCAAATGATCTGCTGGCCTCTGGTTTTTATTAGTGTTTGTCTGATGTTTATATCACATACAGAAATATAATTGCAATCATATTATGAGTACCAATAGGTTATATTGACAGTTAGAATGAGTTAATGCAGCAAGTCAATATTTCCAGTGTTGCCCCTTCTTCTTCAAGACCTCTGTAATTCTCCCTGGCATGCTCTCAATCAACTTTTGGACCAAATCCTGACTGTTAGCAGTCCATTCTGGCATAATCAATGCTTGCATTTTGCCAGAATTTGTTGGTTTTTGTTTGTCCACCCGTCTCTTGATGATTGACCACAAGTTCTCAATGGGATTAAGATCTGGAGAGTTTCCAGGCCATGGACCCAAAATCTCTATGTCTTGTTCCTTGAGCCATTTAGTTATCACCTTTGCTTTATGGCAAGGTGCTCCATCATGCTGGAAAAGGCATTGTTGGGCGCCAAACTGCTCTTGGACGGTTGGGAGAAGTTGCTCTTGGAGGACATTCTGGTACCATTCTTTATTCATGGCTGTGTTTTTAGGCAAGACTGTGAGTGAGCCGATTCCCTTGGCTGAGAAGCAACCCCACACATGAATGGTTTCAGGATGCTTTACAGTTGGCATGAGACAAGACTGGTGGTAGCGCTCACCTCTTCTTCTCCGAATAAGCTGTTTTCCAGATGTCCCAAACAATCGAAAAGGGGATTCATCAGAGAAAATGACTTTGCCCCAGTCCTCAGCCGTCCACTCCCTGTACCTTTTGCAGAATATCAGTCGGTCCCTGATGTTTTTTCTGGAGAGAAGTAGCTTCTTTGCTGCCCTCCTTGAAACCAGCCCTTGCTCAAAGAGTCTCCGCCTCACAGTGCGTGCAGAAGCACTCACACCAGCCTGCTGCCATTCCTGAGCAAGCTCGGCACTGCTGGTAGTCCGATCCCGCAGGTGAAACAGTTTTAAGATACGGTCCTGGCGCTTGCTGGTCTTTCTTGGGCGCCCTGGAGCCTTTTTGACAACAATGGAAGCTCTCTCCTTGAAGTTCTTGATGATGCGATAGATTGTTGACTGAGGTGCAATCTTTGTAGCTGCGATACTCTTCCCTGTTAGGCCCTTTTTGTGCAGTGCAATGATGGCTTCACGTGTTTCTTTAGCGATAACCATGGTTAACTGAAGAGAAACAATAATACCAAGAACCAGCCTCCTTTTAAAGTGTCCAGTGATGTCATTCTTACTTAATCATGACTGATTGATCGCCAGCCCTGTACTCATCAACACGCACACCTGTGTTAATGGATCAATCCCTAAAACGATGTTAGCTGCTCCTTTTAAGGCAGGACTGCAATGATGTTGAAATGTGTTTTGGGGGTTAAAGTTTATTTTCTGGGCAAATATTGACTTTGCAAGTACAGTAATTGCTGTTAAGCTGATCACTCTTTGACATTCAGGAGTATATGCAAATTGCCATTACAAAAAATGAAGCAGTAAACTTTGGAAAAATTACTATTTGTCTCATTCTCAATACCTTTGGCCATAACTGTATAGTGAACGAGCAGGAACTGCTGGCTTATAGTAGACTCTGCTGTCAGGAGGCTGCCTTTCCCTTGTAACTGGGGTTAATATACCAGCTCCAGTTACCAGGGAAATACAAATTTCAACATTTAAATGCCCCCCTCAAAAGACTTTTTGGATCTTATGGGGGCCACAATGTGTAAAATAAATGAAAAATAAATAAATAAAAAATAAGTAAAAATGTGTTATTAGCCGCACCCTGTAAAAATAAGTGTCCGATATCTAAAAAAAAATTGAATGTGGAACAAATTGTGAAATGTCTTATAGTAAAAAAAAAATGGTAAAAACATACACTTATTATCTTTATTTTTACACTAATATCACGCAATATCAACAAAAAAGGAGAGAGAATATAACAGACACCTAAAAATGAAACCCTCTGTATTTCGTTAAAAAAAGATGCAAAAATTACTTGAATATCCGAAAAAGATAAAAATGTAAACCCTCATGTATGAAAAAAAAATGAAAATGTGTCTGGTCAGGAATGGGTGGTCAATAGCCCGGTCTCGAACTTGTTAAAGAGAATCTGTGACAAGGTTTTTGCTTCCCCATAGGAGAACATCATATATAGGGGAAAGTGACCCTGATTCTAGTGCTGGGTTACTTACTGGGTTCTATGTTGTATTTTTTTTATAAAACACTGTTCTCTCTGCTGCAGCTCTGCTAGTCCTTGTAATGATGAGCTCCTGGTGTGTAATCCTCCATATTCATCCGCACTTTCTATCCCTCTACTACTTATTGTTTGGCTGGTTTCTGCATATGCACAGTGCAGGAAATAAGCTTTCAATCAATGGAGCTTGAGGAGTAAGACAGAGATTAACATTGAGAAGACTAACAGATCTGCAGTACATAAATATTGATTTTATCAAAAGCACACACTTCTAGTGTTATGCTGCAGTTTAAACCAGTTGAGTCCTCATATCAAAGATCAAAATGAGCCCTCTTTTATGGTTCCAGGTTTGGTTTCCCTTTCAGGAGAAATTAGTAGGTTCTTTTAGATTCTTACCAACCAATAGCAAAAAGGATGAAACCTACCAAAGCTGGGCATTTGCTCTCAAAAGTCCCAATAGCTGCTGTCTGGCCAGTGTCTAAGATATATACATTTTGAGTAGAACTAATCTTGGAAAAAGACAGGTGATTCAAAGTGCTCTCTTAAAAATCCCTCTACTCTCAGGATCTCCTACATTCTATACATTTTTCATTCCATTTTTCAAATCTAAAGATTTTGTTTTTCTTCCATTGACCTCTTGCAATAGGGAGCTGTAGTTATGTTTTAATAAAATACATGAAGTTGTTAGCTTCTTACTTATTTCATCCAAATTGAATCTCCTGTGACTGTACTTCAGTTCTTTTGTCAAAACTACAAATTACTAACTATGAGCCTCCTTTTTGGGCCTTGAAAATCACTATTGTGCAGCGATACATTCCGCAAGGAAAGCTGTTAAAAATTATCTAAAACCAAGTGAGGAAAAAATATGAGCACAGTGGAAACTTTTATCCACGGTAACAGTACGGTAATATTTTGCAATATATACATGTCTTTGGCATTTATGTGTTTTTGAGAAGGTTGCAAAACAGGAGGAATTGGCTTTTTTTTTTTTAATTTAAAGAAACATTTACCAGCAGGCTCGGACTGGCATGCATAGAACAGGTAAATCCTCTGGTGGGCCCCTGTGTAGGAGTAAACTACTTATCCCCTAACATGAGCAATAGTTGCCCCAATACATTTGATTCACTATGTACAGACAAAAGTAGAATCTCATCATTAATTTGACAAACTACCCAGATTATTATTATATAGAAGCAGAGGTAAATTTGTGAATGCCGGTAATGTAATATTTCCATGTAGCTGGACAGTAGGTCCCTAGAGTCAACGTTATCAATTTCTCATTGCCACACCAGTCCAACACTGTTTACCAGTATTCCTCCTGCTTATCCTTCAGTGATGGCGTCACATACATCATTCATGTGACTGCTGCGGCCAGATGATGGTGTACATGAGATTGAGACTGATCATGTGTAACGTGGCTAGGGGCAGTAGCTGTGGGGGAGGTACTCATTTCATAGCCCCTGTATGTTACATGAAGGTGTAGGTCTTGGCTGGGTGTGTGGACTTTGACTTTGGGAGCGCTATGCCCTTGCAGGCCGCATGATGCCGGTGACTTCGGCTGGCCAGGAACAGGTCTTGTAAAGTTCAATGAGGGAGACCACCACTTATAAGCTAATGGTCTTTTACTGAACAATAGCTTTGTGGTATTATGTACAACAGATAGTGGGTGCATAACTTCATGAATGTTTCTCCTAGTGCTTGGAACATCTTCGAAATCTTCATATACGTTCTCCCCGTCCTTCCCACAATGACTCGGTTCTGCCTCTCTCAGCCCTATAGCTTCACCACTACCGAGCACAGTACTTCAGGAACTTCCCTCGTACCCAACAATGGTACTACAGTCAGTCAGTGAGCGTTCTGTACTTCAACCCACAGTTCCTAGTTCTTTTCCCATTAGAGGAGCTACTTTACCACTATGGCCGTTACTTAACTTCTCCGCCTGCTGACGGTTTGGAACTACCGCCCGGGCATTCTCTTCGTCTCACATTCCCTGCTCTGATCCGTCTTGTTACCTCCTGGACTTGAACGCTTGATTTTACTCTGCTGGCCTTACTGCCCCAATCCTTCTCTCCAGAGAATTACTCCTTTTTGTCACTTTCTCTTGTCTCTCTACTGGATCACACTATTTGTACTCTTGGTCTCCTCTCACTTTAGGGACACCCACATCATGCTGCTCTGCTGAGTAATCAGATCAGAGGTCTGCTCTAGCTACAAGCTATTCCCTGCCTAACTCCTGACAGGAAACTCTCTCTGTCCCTTCAATTTATCCCCTCCCACTCTGGCCTAGTTCCAATTGTTAAACCTAACTGTCTATGATAACTACCTGTTGCTGGGCAGAATACAGATTATTCCACATACAAACATAATAACACATTGCAACAATACACACGTCTTCAAGGCGAACCATGGGCAGCACTTCCATCTCCTTACACATGCTACTGCTAAAAGACAAGTGATGAGAAATGACTGCCGTTAACTTGCTCCCACTGCTGCTTCCCTTCACAATGTGATTAAAAAGGATGTCTGTCTACCGAAAAAAAATGAAATGAAAAAAAGCACTCCGTTACAGTCTTTTTGCTGTGGATTTTGCCATGGATCTTAAAAAAAGAATCAAAATCTGCAGGAAAATCTGTATATGTTGTATGCAGATTTGTTGAATAGTTTGATGCTGATTGCCCCTTATTTGCAAAGGGCGAAAATTTTCAGCATAAATTGACATATTACTGATTAAAAATTCTCCAACAGGTCAGATTCCACTCCTGATTTTTGTTTTCTTGTAGTGTAGCATATTACAGTACCAGAAAAGTGGATGAGAGTTGGTAAATTTGATCCACTTTGCTGGTACTGTAATATGCTATGGATTTTGTTGTCTGCATGGGGCAGATACATTAAAAGCCTTGTAATCCAACACAACCACTGTGCGTTGACAAGCCTCCCTACCGCTCGTTCTCGGAGTTATTAGTAGCCGGAGTTCTTTCTTTTGTTTCCTCACAGTAGTTTTTGCACAAAATGTTGGTGCTGTATGAACGCCGGGTAGTAATCACTACTAGACATACTACACTTAGCGACAAATCTAGCTGTGAAATTGAAGCCGTCCTATGGAGAAGCAAACTGATTATTTCAAGGAATGACTTCATTTTTGTCTAACACTCCAGAGCATCAATTTTATTAACTTGTTGTATGAGACAAAAACCTCAGTCTAATTACTTGTTAGCAATTAGGTTATAACCACAATGTATAACTGAATCAAAGCACCTATGTTCTATCAGTAATAGTCCCAATCCATCAGTGCCGTAACATCTTCATAGCAATATAAGAAAAATCCCCATGTAGATGAAAGATAAAACTGACTAAAAGTGATAAAGTGTTTCAATATGTATGTACGGCGATACTCTGAAATGTTCAATTGTCTTCTGTCCCATTGGCCTACACACTTCTGGGTCCCTTCCTCGCCTGCCGGGAATACAAGCGGTCATCTTGCCCTTCATGTTTGTACATTGGAAGACAAATACAATATCTCGAGAATTTACATTGTACATTAGTTCTATATACCTGTTCTAAACATTCAGGATGTGTGCACGCAACGTCTCTTAAACTCAGGCGAAACCACAAAAGATTTTCAAGCAGAAGACTCTTTAGGTAATGTTAGCTTTTTTTTTTTATCTAAAACGTGTTGGTCATTTTCTGAGCATTTTTCCCAATGGTTTTGGCCGACGGTGATTTTTTTGGAAGGTTTTCTCATTATTTTTGCGATGTTTTTACTGTCTTTTTCCGCTCATATTTTTCACTCCATGGAATAACATTTTTTTAAGCAAAACAGACAACAAACTGCTCCAAAAGATGTCCAGGTGTCTTCCAAGCGTGTTTTGAGCTTTCCCATTGACTTGTATCGTAAAGTTCAGAGCCGAAAACGTCCGGAGAATGGCCATGTAACTTATTTTAAATGCTTGCCGTTTTTAGAAATCTGAAGTGGTTAAAGGGAATCTGTCAGCAGTTTTTTGCTATGTAATCTGAAGACAGCATGAGATAGAGACTGAAACACAGATTTCACGGATGTGTCACTTGTCACAGTGCGTGCTGTTGTTTACTAACTGCAAAGGATTTATCACCAAGAGATTAACATTGCAGGACTGCACTAGTCCGGCAACAACCCCTTCCCCTGTGATAAGCACCTCACTGTCTATGGACTTTGTATATACAGAGCCTGGTGTGGGCAGGGTTAGCTTTCTCAGCTCTGCTTCATTCTAAATCTAAAAGCTCTGATTGTGTGAGAACGGTTGCACCCAGTAATCTAAGTGATACATCGTTGGATTCAGCTTCTCTTTGCCTACATAAGGCTGCTCTCAGATGAGGTAGCAAAAACCTGCTGACAGATTCCCTTTAAAAGACATTCAAAAGACTAAATATAAGCTCAGGAAGTAATTTTTACAAAGAAGTGCATATGTTCATTCTTCTGAGTGTTTTCTGAGTTTTTTTCAGGCAATTTCCGCTGTGGAAACATGTCATGTGCTCATACCCTCAGAGGAGAATTAATCTAGACTTGTATATGTAAGTCTTGAACTTTATAACCAGCTACAGAAGAAACGGAAAAGTTATTAGAAGACACACACTTCTTAGTAAATTTACCAATTAGAAATTGGTATGGCGGTGGGAGAGCGACACATTTCCCCTATAGTGTCTATTACCTAAGTATTCTAAAATTCACCCCCTTTATTCCCAGCTACCAGTCACCGTCTCACAGTGTTGACTGGAAATACCTTGGATCCAGCAGAGAAGATGATTCTTAAGCTGGTCATACATATGTTTAGCGTATATCTATCTCCCCTGATTCCCCTACCCCAATACACTCGAATGAGCATGCATGTATTTTCTATACGGAGAAGGGAGTAAATTGCTCTCAGAGACCTTTCACAATGGATTAAAGAGTTTTCATTTTCATATCCTACATCTTAAATATATCTTAAAAACAATATCTTCTCCTGGACTGATCTTTTATTCTCAATTCATTTGTAAAATCTGTATTCAGTGAAAACAGATTCAGACTGAGATAGTAGATGCCAGTTGGTGCTTGTAAAATTCTATGGAGGGGGAGGAGCCAAAGGCAGATACAGACATTCTGCTGCAAGTACCATAGAACTTTATAAGCACCCACTGTCATATTACAATATATCTCAGTAATGGGAAAATCTGTATTTGTTTAAGACAGATTATTCTCAGGAAATGAGAATTTTGAGAATGAGTCATCTATCCAGGCGGAGTAAGACGTGGATTTCTCTAATAAGATATAAAGTTTCTTAATTTCATGTGTTCCATTGCCGGTCTGTTCACTACGTTCCGATCTCGGTCTGATTTATGTGGCCGTCTGACTGTGCCCTTAGAGTGATTCAACCACTGGCAATCAGTAGTTCTCATCAGTTACAGGCAGATACACATTTTCCCAACAGCAGCCTCTGCAGGAGACATGTGGTATTACAGGACACCCATTCCAATTAATTAGCAAAAAGTAATATATGAACACATTGGTCTTCGCTAATGGCGGACGGACTACTGAGTATTTTCCAACTATAGCTAGGTCTTTTTGGTGCTAATTGAAAGGCATTCACATGTTGTATGTAATGAAATATTGAAATAAAGGTTTTCCATGGGCAGCGCAGTGAGGAGCTGGTAATGTGTGCGACATTTAGAAAGGTTTTCGCATTGTCTGTGCATTCTCAGAGCTGTCATAAAATCCCGCTTGCTTCACTGAGTCTTATTGAAGCTACACTCCCACAAAGAAACAAAGAGCGAGACGTTATATTGGCTCATAATCTGTGTACTGGCATTTTACTTTCCGTTTCTCTCCAATTAGTGGTATTACTGGAGAGTCTTTACATTTTGTTTATTGTCGGTAATCTTGTAAAATGCCGAAACTGAGCTCTAAATCCATCTATCAGAATTTGGCTTGGCTGATTGCTCAAAGGAAGAACTCCCAGTAATAACGTGCTGAGAGCCTCCTGGTAATCACATTGTGACTGTCTTCAGACTGGTATTGGGGTCTACATACTGCTCTTTTGTAGGGTAATATATAAAAGATAGGTGAATTAGTCCAGAGTATTTTAGGGTGAAACAATACTAGCCACAGAGGAGCTTACTTGTCAGTTTTCATAGCTCCCCTAGACTAGAATCGAGTGAGCCATGGACATGGGAGGTCATCCCTTCATTCATTCGGACACCTCAATGGACATGTTTGGGCTCAAGGACCCTAATTCTCTCAATAGTGAAACCTTTTAGATATTTGTAGCATATTCAGTGAATAGTGCATGCCTAAAATGTTCTTCATGGTAAAACCTCTTTAAGGAAGATCAATCACATCACTAACTTCAAACCAGAAATGACTTCTGCATGGGGAATAAATCACAGTGGTGGATGAAGGAACCTAAAACGTCCTCTAGTTTTCCTCCTGTGTCTCATTGCACTGCACTAAAAAATCCAAAATGTCTTTACAGTGAGCATTACTTTTTGATGGGTAGGCATCATTGCTTCCTGAGTAAATCCATCAGTGAAAAGCTGCATGTCTCCAAAGACATTTAGTCTGACATGAAAAATGGAGAAAAAGTATAATACCTGTGTTCTTCTAAAGGAAGATTGAGGTGCAACTTATAGATTGTGCTAAAAACCCCAAAAGATAAGTAATGGCTGCCGCTACAGCATATCCGTGACTAAAGGCCCCGTCACACTTAGCCACACTACAGCGATCCCGACAATGATACGACCTGTCAGGGATCGTTGCTGCGTCGCTATGTGATCGCTGGTGAGCTGTCAAACAGGCAGGCTCACCAGCTATCAGGGAAGCAGCGACATCGTGGAAAGAATCTTCTCAAGGAGATAAGCCACCATCGGAGGAGTCTAGCAGTGACTTACTCATAGAGTGCAAAGGCGCGTTCAGCATAGTGACCGGTCCTGTGTGAGGGAGAGTTGGGCAAGACAGTTGTTGGCCAAGCAGTAGCTCTAGGGTTGGCCAACGGGGCACTGTTGTGGGCAGTGACTGGCTGTGCCATGTAAGGTCATAAGAGCTTGCAAGGAAACCGGGCAGCGGTACTGAAGAGCAGCAGGAGATTGGGTTGGTAATTTATTTTTAAACAACATGATGAGCTTATTTTAAAAATGAAAAAAGCTGTGGAAAATAATTTTAAGATTTGGGCCTACACAGTGACTTTGACCATTAGACCATTATCACCAGGCCAAAGATCTCAGTATGACAATGCTACATCGTAACATAGCAAACATGAATGGGGTCGTGTTACGACTCTCATGTTGCTGAGATCTTTGTACACATGTGGCAAGAAGTCTACCAGGTTTAGATTTCTTGTCCCAATAGCATTAATTTGTGGGACACAATCTGACCACATACTCTTTCTTTAAGTTGGCCCATGCCATGATCTTCATCTGTACAACACCTATCATAGCCATAGTCACTGTAGCCTAAATCTGAATATTTGGTTTATTTGCAGCTGCAGCTTTTTTTTTTTTACATTACTAAAACTTCCCTCCCAAAAAATTAAAATTTAGTATTGCCATAATCGTACCGACTCTCCATAATTAGGCCACTTACACACATTGAGTTTTTTATCTCCGTATTTATAAGCCAAAACCAGGGTTGAGGGCCCACTCCGAAGTCTTTTGACACCCCATACTAAACCCCTAGCTGTAGTATATATTATACGACTATTATAAGACTTGTAAACCATTTACAAACATCACACTTTGCAGTAATTGGTAGTAGGAGGAGACGATTTTCTGACCTACTTTTCCCCCCTCTTATGTTATGATTTCACTGGTTGAGTGTGGGAGGTAATTATAGGAGATCCCTCTATATGTATTTATATTTTTTTTAGGATGCAAATGGTTTTTCTTATCAAAAATTGTTTCCATGCTAAGGATATTTGGAGGAAAGAAGGGTGTCTTAGGACGTCTTCATCTATCGTTTATAGGAAAAATGCAGTTTAATTCTGGACGCTTTATATGCTTTTATTGTGCATCAAGATGTTCGCACCCAGATGTTAGCTGCCAGCCACTAGAGAATTTTGCTGTTCAATACAAACCTGTTTTCACATTTTTGCGTTTTTAGCTTTTTATGGTTTTTAAAAAATAAAATGCAACATCTTCAATGTATGCATTGCAAAATGCGTGGTAAAAACACATACCGCTCAAACCCACCCCAAATGATTCTTTTAAAAAGTGCATGAAATTCATGGTGTTTGTTAGAAGCACAAAAAAAATGGTTGCTAGAAAAACTCATGTGAAACTAGTTAAAGGGGTTGTTTAGTGGGCAATACCCTAATTAATGAGTCCGGGGAGATGAAAAATAAAAAAATTGATCCTTGCTGGGATGATGCTGCTCCTCTGTAGGCAGCGTTGAGTGCAACGCCGATCTACTGTCATATGAGAGCTGCTGTCAGTCCTCATCTGTTGTTCGATTGCAGCATGTTGTCTGAGTTGAAGACATTTTGATTGACTGCAGAGTTCAAATTTTGCCTGAGTATAAGAAACAAAATGTGAACGATGTAGCTGATCAGGAGCCACATAATGGACCCTACTGGATGATGATCCTAGCAGACTGGTGAGGGCACAGCAATGGCAGGGAGGTGAGTATCAAGGTTTTTTTGTTTCCTCTCCCTAGACCCATTAGTAAGCAGTTGTCCAGTAGTTGACAACCCCTTTAATATGTGTTATTGAGATTGAAGAATTATACTATGTGCCTCATTGAGATCAGGGGCTGATGTGAGTGATGGCAATACTTGTACAACTCTGCAGTATATGTTGGCACAGTATAGGCAACAGAAAATACATAAATATCTTCCTTACAGTAGTACTAAACCGCAAATATGACAAAATCTGCAGCAACAGGATAAAATAATTTATTCCTATTCCCATATCTAACATAGAAATTGTAACTTAGACCCAATAAAATATGGGCTCTATCACAACATAACTAGGCGGCTATGCTATGGACAACTTCTAAGACCTGTATATATATATATAAACGATCAGTGTCGGACTGGCTTGGCAAAGGCCCACAAGTAACATTGATTTTTGGGGCCCACTGTTTAGTTACATGCAAAAATAACCTGACCCTAGTACACAAATTTACTTTTGCTTCTATGAAATATTAACTTGGCTAGCTTGTTTAATGAATGATTAGATGATACCTTTTTCTGCAAATTGTGAATCAAGTGTAATAGCACTTCTCATTAGCAATCCTTCACAGGGGTGGCCTACCGGAGGATTCTCCTGTTCTCCTGTGGGCCAGTCCAAGTCCGAGAATTGGAAATTTTAAATTCATGACGCGATAGATAAAGAATAATTCTGTTAGTTACATTATAAGAGAAAGAAGAAATATATATATATTTCTATATATAGAAATATATATATATATATATGAGACTTTACTATTTCTTCTCCCTCTTATGATGTAACTAACAGAATTATTCTTTATCCATCATGTCTTGAATTTTATATTTCCAATTGTAAGTGTTTTTTTAATAATCACATTATATCCACATATCTCTGCTGCCTGGTTACATGTTTTATACCTCCTTGTCCGCCCGCCGTCAGAAGAAATAAAAAATCTGAGTAATATGGACAGTGAGCAGATGGTTGGAGTTAGACACGGACAGGTTATTTGTACAGATTATTCCCCGGCATGCCTTCTCCACAGTGAGAAAATACTGGTAATCTGTATTCCATCCTGGAACAATAACGCCGTGAAGATCTACAGTCCATCATTTGGTGGAGACACATGGAAATAAGTTTTGTGTGTATATGAGGAAGCGTGCTGCCTAGATGCTGCGTGATCCCATGATTTATTACATACCCACCGCCCCCCCACTATTCATGAAGATCCTGATGAGGTTACACATGCATCTCCTGCATCTCCACATCCAGCTGCTTCGCTTTTGCCTTCTGCTATAACAACCTCTGCAGCGGCTGTGTCCTTTTGGAAGGAGATTTTTTGCTCTCCTTTCTTGGATCTTGATGTAGTCTTCCTTCAGCTTCCTCGCTGCTTTACCAGTTTAAAAAAAAAGCAATTACTTGCCCATTGATGTCCTGGACCCTAAATCCGGTGCGTGAGCGCGGGGATGGTTTGGTGTCTGACTCTGCTGCTTTGTGCTTTGGATCTCTTGCATTTTGTTGATTTTTTTCCCTAACTTGCCTTTTCTGCTCTGTTCTTTTCTGCTGTCGTGGATGCAGGGAGAGGTAACTGGTTTCCTTCTTTTGCATGCTCTATGCCTTTGAATACATGTGTAATGTAAACTGCTGTGATTGACCACTGGTTATCTGTGTAATCATTGTTCTTTTTGCCAATGCTGTAAATAAATCTTCATCCGAAATATTAATATGTAAGGCTTGCAGTGGTATCGATGTTCGGGGTGGGGGAGATGATTGAGACCTGTGTTTATATATGACATTGTTAAAGAGTTTGCTGTAATTATAGGTCTGCTATAAGTCACTCATCCGGGGTTGTAATTACCGTTCTCGCCCCTTTCTGCACTCTATTACGATGGCGAGGGCAAATAGAAATCCAGAAATGCACGTGATCAGCCGTGACTTTAAAATGACCTCATTTCATTTTAATATCTAGACTGTTAGGAAATACTATAGTAGCTTCAATTTCTCCTAGAAATTCCTGTAAAGATTAACAAGTATTTTTTATTTTATTTTTTATTTAGGAACGAAACACAGCAAATATATAGATAAAGCCATATACTAAACATATTTTTGGCAGAGTAATACAGTAGAATGCAAAAGTATCATAAAACTGTCAATATATATATATATATATATATATATATATATATATATATATATATATAATATAATAAACATCTGTAACGTGATTAAGAATCCACATTGTGACTTTAGTTTGGTCGAAATTTTTCATATTAAGACAGGAAGGAGAAGAAGAGCAATGAGAAGAACTTCATGCAAAAAGGAAGGGACTAAAAGAGTAAAGTAACCGTGTGTGGGGGTTGTTGGGGTAGGGAAGGAGAAAAGGAAAAAAAAATCCCACCCCAATCCAGTCAACCGCTCAAACAAAAATCCCCCAATGGCAGTGAAAGTCTGAGAGTCGAGCTGATTAACCCCTTTACAACCCAAGGTGGTTTGCACGTTAATGACCAGGCCAATTTTTACAATTCTGACCACTGTCACTTTATGAGGTAATTACTCTGGAACGCTTCAACGGATCCCCCTGATTCTGAGACTGTTTTTTTGTGACATATTGTACTTCATGATAGTGGTAAAATTTCTTCGATATCACTTGCATTTATTTGTGAAAAAAACGGACATTTGGCAAAAATTTTGAAAATTTAGCAATTTTCAAAATTTGAATTTTTATGCCCTTAAATCAGAGAGATGTCACACAAAATAGTTAATAAATAACATTTCCCACATGTCTACTTTACATCAGCACAATTTTGGAACCAACATTTTTTTTTATTAGGGAGCTATAAGGGTTAAAAGTTGACCAGTGATTTCTCATTTTTCCACCAAAATTTACAAAACCATTTTTTAAGGACCACATCACATTTGAAGTCACTTTGAGGGGTCTTTATGACAGAAAATACCCAAAAGTGACACCATTCTAAAAACTGCACCCCTCAAGGTGCTCAAAATCACATTCAAGAACTTTATTAACCCTGCAGGTGCTTCACAGGAATTTTTGGAATGTGGAAGAAAAAAATGAACCTTTAACTTTTTTCACAAAAATTTTACTTTAGACCCAATTTTTTTTATTCTCGCAGGGGTAACGGGAAAAAATGGACCCCAAAATTTGTTGTGCAATTTCCCCTGAGCACGCAGATACCCCATATGTGGGGAAAAACCTCTGTTTGGGCGTACGGCAGGGTTCGGAAGGGAAGGAGCGCCATTTGACTTTTTGAATGTAAAATTTGCTTGAATAATTAGCTGACGCCATGTTGTGTTTGGGGAGCCCCTGATGTGCCTAAACAGTGGAAACCCCCCACAAGTGAGACTATTTTGGAAATTAGACCCCTCAGGGAACTTATCTTGATGTGTGGTGAGCACCTTGAACCCCAAGGTGTTTCACAGAAGTTTATAACATGGAGCCGTGAAAATAAAATGTTCACATTTTTCCCACAAAAATGTTTTTCAGCCCCCAGTTTTGCATCTTCATAAGGTTAACAGGAGAAATTGCACCATGCAACTTGTTGTGCAATCTCTCCTGAGTAAGCCGATACCCCATATGTGAGGGAAAACCACTGCTTGGGCATATGGCAGGGTTCGGAAGGGAAGGAGCACCATTTGACTTTTTGAATGTAAAATTTGTTTGAATAATTAGTGGATGTGCCCCAACAGTGGAAAACCCCCACAAGTGACACCATTTTGGAAACTAGACCCATCAGGGAACTTATCTAGATGTGTGGTGAGCACCCTGAACCCCCAAGTGCTTTACAGAAGTTTATAACATGGAGCCGTGAAAATAAAAAAATCAAACTTTTGCCACAAAAATGATGTTTTAGCCCCAATATTTTTATTTTCACAAGGGTAAGAGGAGAAAATGGACCCCAAAAACTTGTGAAATTTCTCCTGAGTACGCCAATACCCCATATGTGGGGAAAATACAGTGTTTGGGCGCACGGCAGAGTTCAGAAGGGAAGGAGCACTGTGTGACTTTTTGAACGCAAAATTGTCTGGAATTGAGAGCGGACACCATGTCACGTTTGGAGAGCCCCTGATGTGCCTAAATAGTGGAAACCCCCCACAAGTGACCCCATTTTGGAAACTACACCCCTCAATGATTTTATCAAGGGGTATAGTGAACATTTTGAACCCAGAGGTACGACACAGAATTTGATAACATTAGGTCATATTGAATAAGTTGTCATTAGTCTTGAGCGCAAGTGCTCGCTACTTGAGTTTGCATCCGGTACTCAGGTATGCACCATGTATTGCGCGTGCTCGTGTGACATTCTCGAGTCCCCGTCCGCATGTTTCACGGTTATTAGACACCCAAAAAAATCCATGCGGGGATCGCTCGTGCATGCCAGGCAAATCCCCGCGAAGCATGTGGGGTGGAGACTCGAGCATGTCTCTTGAGCCCCCGCGATACTCAGTGCATACCCGAGCACCCGATGCAAACTCAAGTAGCGAAGTAGCGAGTACTTGCACTCAACACTAGTCGCCATATCGCCATCTTTTTTTTTTTTTACTTTTGAAAAAAAACAACCCTAACCTTAGCCCAACTGTATTTTTGATCGCGTTTTATTCCATTTTTTGTTTGGTGGAATTATAATAAAGCTTTGTTTTTTCTTCGTTTTTTATTTTATTTTTTACCGTGTTCACTAAAGGGGTTAACTAATGGGACAGTTTTATAGGTCAGGTCGTTCCGGTCGCGGCGATACCAAATATGTGTACTCTTATTGTTTTTGTTTTTTTTTCATAATAATATTTATTGATGGGTACATTATATTTTTATTTTTGGTGGATTATTTTTTTGATTTTTTTTTTAATATTTTTCCGGAAAAAAAAAATATTTTTTTTTTTCATTTTTTAACACTTTTTTTACTTTTGTACTTTGTCCCACAATGGGACTTTGACTTTTTTTACTCTGATCGCCTGTATAGCATAGGGATGGAGCAAATGCAAAGATACTTTGGTCATGCACTGCACATGACCAAAGTATCTTCCTGCTGTCTGGTGACCCAGATGTTGTCGTTACGACATCGGGTCGTCATGGCAACATCCGGGAAGCCGCGGCAGACAGCGTTGGATGCCGGCAGGAGAGGTGAGTATCGCGAACATAGATTTTCCCATTACTGAGATAGGAGATGACAGTTGGTGCTCATAAAGTTCTATGGAGAACTGTAACTAACCTTAGGTCACAGCCCCACTATCAGTATTCGGTCAGTACTTTTTCTCAGGAGTGGGAGCCAAAACCAGGTGAGGAACAATCAGAGAAAAGGTCTAATAGAAACAAGTTGCCAATTATGCCTTTATCACCCACTCCTGGTTTTGGCTCCGACTCTTGAGAAAGATTACTGACCGAATACTGACCAAATACTGATAGAGGGGCCGTGGCCTTACAGGAGAACTCTGCAGCAGAATGTCTGTGTCCGCATCTAGCTCCTCCTCCTTCACTATGCATAGAATTTTAAAAGCACCAAATGTCATAACCTGTCTTTATTAAATATAGATTTTACCCATGAATTGAGAATGAAAGAAGAAAATAAATAAAATAAGAAGAAAGAAGCTAATTTCTCTGAAAAGATATATTACAAAATTGCTTTCTTTCATGTGTACTATTGATTTATGAAATAAAAGTTAAAATGACGGATGCCCTCTAAGGTTCACGCTGACTTTTTCTGACAAGGATTTTTAAAAAGATTCACTTGAAAATTCACCAAAAAACACTTAGTGTGAACCTAACCTAAGGGGTTATGCATCCTGGTTGTAGAGATTTGTGATTCGGTATCTATTGCCTCCCGTGGTCCTAAACTGTGTCACCAACTGTATATTTATATGGAGGCGAGCATAGTATTTTTCCTAACAGATATAATATGTATCCATTGAAAGAAAAGTCATGTGGCATATTATGGAGATATCTTCCCTTATAAGCATGCAAAATACAGTGCCCCCTTAGGACCAGTAGGGATTGTATATTCCACTGTACATGTCTGTATATAGAGCAGTGCCAGGAGCATGGACCATATTACCTGAACCAGTGACCTCAGGTAACTAATATGGATCCGCTATAAGATCTTCCTCAAAAAACTTTCAAATGCTCTTTGAGGTTAAGGCTATGTGCCCACGTTGCGGAAATGAAGCAGAAAATTTCTGCTTCATTTCTGCATGTCCTTTCCCGGAAAAACGCATGCGGAATGCCGCAAGCTTTTATCGCGCGTTTTCGACATGCGGAATTGCCTTGCGTTTTTTATTGCATTGAAAAGGCAATTCCGCATGCGGAAACGCAAAATTAATTGACATGCTGCGGATTTTTGTGCGCATCAAAAATGCTGCGTAAAAATCCACAGCATGGGCATAGAACTTGCGGATTCTCATTGGGGACCATGGGGTGCGGATTACCTAGCGTTTTACAAGCGTTTCCGCTGCGGAAATTCCGCATCAAATACGCTTGTAAAACGCTACGTGGGCACATAACCTAAAGGGGTATTCCCATGAAAAAAAATAGATTTTAACCAATAGATCTTGGAATGATAATAACTTCCACAATTGGATATGTTTAAATAAAATGTTCCTGTGCTGAGATAATCTTATAAATGTGCCCCTGCTGTGTACTGTGTAATGGCTGTGTCTGACTGTGCAGGAACATGGTCTGATCATACCACATCTCCTGGGGAGGGGAGAAAGCAAAAGAGTATACAGACATTACAGCACAGGATCACAGCTGATTCTTTCTGTGAGATAAAACATTTTACTGCCTGTTTTTAAACAATGTTTTACTTCAAAGAAAGAATCAGCTGTAATGTCTGTATACTCTCATGCTTCCTCCCCTGCCCAGGAGCTGTGGTATGATCAGACCATGTTCTGCGCACATGTCAGTGTGTCAGTGTTATCCACATGTAGACATGTTCGTTTCGGCCGGCAGCACAGATCACACTGCCCCATTGAAGTCAATGGGTCCGTGTAAACACGTACTGTACACAGATACCATCCGTGTGACACGTACCGGCGCTTGGAAATCAGTGGTACTGTTAGTGCTATTCCCAAGTGCTGAGTGTTGTGTTTCTGCTGAGGAAATGCACTCAAAACATCAAAAACAGTATAAAAAACAACAAAGTAGCTTAATTTAAAACATGACGTAGCCAAAAGAGACAAAAACTGCAGCATCAAAAACGCGATAAAAATGCACGTTAAAAATGCACTGAAAAAGCTAATTTAGCTAATAGGTGCAGAAAATCTGCAACATCAAAAACTCACCAAATACTGAGCCCGAGTATTCTTCCTATTCAAACGAAAATCTACTTTCCTGTTCTTATGATGAGTTTTTTTTTTTAGCTTTTTTTTACCAATGAGGTTTTGAAAACCTCACATGAAATGGCATGTCACTTCTTTCTGGTGGTTTCCTTGTGGAATCCGTTTCTAACTTGACACTGTCAAGTCTGTAGACTACAAAATAAGATGTGGAAAAAAAAGGTTCCAAGAAACCCTTCAAAACTGCTCCAGGAAACGATCCGTGAAAAAAAGCATCCAACAATTTGTTGGATTTTTTCCACCTCCAAAAAACTGAGAACATAAGCTTAGTGTTTGAAGTTACCCTTGAATACCAACCATATTTTCTTCTCAGTGTCTGAATTTGGCACTGCGCGGGAGAAGATTTGGATAACTTCAGAATCTTATAGAACCTTCTAAGCTTAAAGGGGTTTACCCACAAAGTACATTTTAATTAATGGATCTTGGGATAATAATAAGTTCCACAGTTGGATGTGTTAAAAAAAAAAAGTTCATGTGCCGAGAAAATCTTATAAGTGTCCCTCTGTTATGTACTGTCTTATTTGCTGTGACCATGCAGAGCTGCTAACATTCATGGTCAACACATACCACAGCTCCTGGCTATAGAAAGAAGCATAAGTCACTTATGATAAGTGAGTATACATAAGAAACAGCAGGGGCTCACAGCTGCTACTTTCTCAGGTAACATATTTCCCTGCCTATTTTATCACAGGAGCAAGTGTTTCTGCCGTATCTCAAGTACTCTGAGCTCATCATAAATCAAGTGTATTATGAGCTCAGAGGGCTGGAGACATGTCAGAAACACTTGTTCCTGTGATAAAGTAGGCAGGGAAATGTGTTACCTCAGAAAGCAGTAGCTGCGAGACCCTGCTTTCTTGCTTGTATATTCACAAATCATAACCGACTTATGCTTCCTCACCTGGCCAGGAGCTGTGATATGTGCCAGCAATGATCTGGAGCAGCTTTGCACGGTCAGACACAGCCATTACACAGTACACAGTAGGGGCACATTTATAAGATTATCTCAGCGCAGGAACATTTTTTTTTAACACATCCAATTGTGGAGCTTATTATTATTCCAATATTTATTGATTAAAATGTACTTAGTTCATGGGAAAAACTCTTAAAAAAATACCAAAATATATTACACATTTGAAAGGTGTTATTGTTACCTCTACGTTACGTGTACACACTTATAAATTGAAAAGAAAAAATCATTGTTATACAAGTAGTCAGCTGTTCGCACACATAACTCCAGGACATCCCCAGGGTATAATTCTAGGTCAGCGCCAGTAAAATGTCTTCTCCAACAACTTCTGTTATTACATAAAATGTATATTTCTATCCTGATTTTGAAAATGGTGGCAGGTATGAGAAGAGGGCACAACAGAGAAGGTTCAAAAGAGAGAAGTAGTGGGCAGACTGGTTACAACTGAGAGTGGCAATGGAGTGATAGGGTGCAAAGGACAAATCAACTGTTCCCTTGCACAAATTTTTACAACATTTCTTCATTGGTTTGGGTTTCCCCATGACAACACTAACAATAATTATTCATGGATCTCATGAGTTAGAGTTGATTTACTAATCTGACCGTGCATACTGGGCTAGACAGTCTGAAAAATGCACCAAATGTATCACAGTGATTCATGCTGGATGATAAATGTGGCGCATTTGTAGACACTTTTGTCAAATGTTTCACCAACTCTTGGCTTATTTGCACCACTTTTGGGGGACACCAGTGTTAATAAAAGAAACGCTGGAGTAAGATGCACCAAATTCATTAAATAGTAAGTGTTGTTTTAATTTTTATTTCATAAATCAATAGTCCACATGAAAATAAGTAACATTGTGATATATCTTATCAGAGAAATCCACTTCTTTCTCCATCTGGACTGATCAATCATTCTCAAAATTCTTAATTCATGGGTAAAATCTGACTTCAGTGAAGACTGGTTTTCACATTACTGAGATAGGAGATGGCCGCTGGTGCTTATAAGATTCCATGAAGATAGGAGAGGAGGAGGGAAATCCTAGAGGCAGACACAGACATTCTGCTGCAAATTCTCCTGAAATGACAGTTAGGCCATGGCCCCACTATCAGTATTTGGTCAGTATTCGGTCAGTATTTTTTCTCCGGAGTGGGAGCCAAAACCAGGAGTGGGTGATAAATGCAGAATTTGTGACTTGTTTCTTTTCTATTAGACCTTTTCTCTGATTATTCCCCACTTGGTTTTGGCTCCCACTTCTGAGAAAAAATACTGACCAAACACTGATATTGGGGCCGTGGCCTTACAGTTCTCCTTAGAACTTTATGAGCACCAACTGTAATCTCCCATCTTAGAAATGGGAAAAATCTGTGTATACTGTGAATTGAGAATTTTGTGAATGAATGTTCAGTCCAGGAGGAGAAAGAAGCAGATTTCTCTGATAAGACTTATTACAACGTTGGTTATTTTCACCTGTACTATTTATTTATGAAAAAAGATTAAGATGACGGGTACTCAGTTAACAGCTGGCTCCTCTTTAATGAATATGGCGCAACTTCCACCGCCAAAAATGTACACCAACGGGGCACAGGTTTAATGTTTGGTTAGAATTT
The DNA here is from genome assembly GCF_046119375.1 of Phyllobates terribilis. Lineage (NCBI taxonomy): Eukaryota > Metazoa > Chordata > Amphibia > Anura > Dendrobatidae > Phyllobates > Phyllobates terribilis. Next base: position 1,093,611,072 of record NW_027362761.1, read on the forward strand.
ACACCACTTTGTGACGTAAATAATGAACAATATGTTAGGCGCACATGGCCTTGTCCTGCTCCCTGAGCTATGCCCACTTTTCTAAAAATTGGGGCGCTGGTTGAGACTGTAGTAAAAACACCAAAGGTTGCAAAACATTTTACGCAACTGCGAATATCACAAAATTGTGCAACACTTTTTGTTTGATGAATCGGGGTCCTGAGTTATGGCTCAGGTTGACCCTTTATCATTCACTACCCTTTCCTGATAAGCTACACTCCTTCTCTTGAGGTCTGAACAATGGGGTAGATTTCTAAAAACTGCTTCAAACTAAAACTGTTTTTGTAACCCATAGCAGTCAATCACATTGCAGCTTTTTTATTTTACCTTAGCCGTTTAAAAAATGAAAACTAAGCTCTGACTATTTGCTATGGACAACAAAGAAAGGGGGTTTTTAGACACTATTTGCCTAAAACTAGATGCAACTATTTGTGCCAAACATATTGTGCCAAATTTGAGGAACTCTTTTTTTTCTGTGAGCAGTCCAATTTTTTCTGCCAAAACTAAATGAGAATTTCCATACCATGACTGAAGCTTAGTGGTCACGTATACATTTTTCTTTGCTGTACTGAAGTACAGTCTGCTCCATAGTCCATACTATTTTTCTTTTGGAATACTGACATACATATTTCCCGACATAGTCACATCGGACACTTTTTTGACCTCTGTCTGAGAGTGAAGCTCTACAGACATATTTAGCTTTTTGACGGAAGCTTTCTCACCATACACGCTAAGCCTGGGGTCAGACTATTGTATGAAATTATCATCTGAATTCTATCCAGAAAATTTGGACGATTTTCATCCATATAGTGTGCAGAATTGTTAGGCAATTTGTATTTGTGATGACTAATTTTCATATTGAACAACTACTGTCCTGTCAGTTGATTTTAATCAATAGATCTTGGAATAATAATAATTTCCACAATTGGATGTGTTTAAAAAAAATGTTCCTGTGCTGAGATAATCTTATACATGTGCCCCTGCTGTGTACTGTGTAATGGCTGTATAAAGAAAAAAAGTGTTTTTTCAGCTCACCATTAGATGAATTCCTATGGCTTTGGGTGTGGACTCCAGGATGGTGCTTAGATAAAGCGGCTGTGGTAATCAACAAAAAACAGGGATCCAGCAACAGACATCCAAATGAGAATCTGAATGTGTGTTAAAATTTAATGTTTATTAGAATTCCTTTAAAATCATGCTGTTAAAATTGTAGATCCAGGGGATTACGTGTTTCGAACAAAGATGTCCTTAGTCATAACCATCTAACCATGACTAAGGACATTTTTGTTCGAAACGCGTAATCCCCTGGATCTACAATTTTAACAGCATAATTTTAAAGGAATTCTAATAAACATGAAATTTTAACACACATTCAGATTCTCATTTGGATGTCTGTTGCTGGATCCCTGTTTTTTGTTGTGTAATGGCTGTGTCTGACCATGCAGGAACATGGTCTGATCATACCACATCTCCTGGGGAGGGGAGGAAGCAAAAGAGTATACAGACAGGACAGCAGGGGATCACAGCTGATTCTTTTTGTAAGGTAAAACATTTCACTGCCTGTTTTTAAACAATGTTTTACTTCAAAGAAAGAATCAGCTGTGATCCCCCGCTGTCCTGTCTGTATACTCTTTCTTCCTCCCCTGCCCAGGAGATGTGGTATGATCAGACCATGTTCCTGCACGGTCACACAGCCATTACACAGTACACAGCAGGGGCACATGTATAAATCTCCTGTTTAAGAAAGGCCTACAAATTCCATTAGGGTTTAGGTTAATATACTTTAATCTTTAAGGCTTTTACTGGCAGCTGAGCAGAAGAGACTTTGATGAATGAGATGGAGCATTGTTCATGTTGTGTATAAAATCATGGTTTTCTTGAAAGATACTGACTTATTCCTGTACCACTTCTTGAAGAAAGTGTCTCCTGAAAACTGGCAGTAGTTTTGCGAGTTGATTTTGAGTCCATCTTCAACCTGAAAAATCCAACCATCTCATCTTTAATAATACAAGACCATAGCAGTACCCCACCTATCTCATTAGTCCATAAAACCTTTGAAAAATCTGTCTTCAGATATTTCTTGGCCCAGTCTGGAGCAAATACCCTGTAATAAGTAAACAATTAGTAATAGTACATGTTAATCACATAGGGTACTTAGTTAACATTGTTTTGATCAATGTAAAAACCATCCCACCACGATAAGGTGTACCCCAATCAGGACGGTATCTAACTCTTGTAGTTCACGGAATTGTGTCAAATAGATAAGGGCAGAGCAGGACCTAGGTCCCGACTGTTCAGATACATGTCCATGGAAAGCCTTATAAAAAAAATCAACCGCCCCAAAAAAGGGGAACCATGCCCCTTTTTGTGCTGAGTACAAAAGACTAAACCAAAACCTAAAAAAATTGAGCCAGAGCATACAGTGGGGAAAAAAAGTATTTAGTCAGCCACCAATTGTGCAAGTTCTCCCACTTAAAAAGATGAGACAGGCCTGTAATTGACATCATAGGTAGACCTCAACTATGAGAGACAAAATGAGAAAACAAATCCTGAAAATCACATTGTCTGATTTGGAAAGAATTTTGTTTTCAAATTTTGGTGGAAAATAAGTATTTGGTCAATTACAAACAAGCAAGATTTCTGGCTCTCACAGACCTGTAACTTCTTCTTTGAGAGACTCCTCTGTCCTCCACACTAAGAAAAATCATTAGGTATCTATGTACTGAGAAAAATCTGGAGATTGCTATAATTTGTTTTTGAGTGTACACCTACAGTGGTGTGAAAAAGTGTTTGCCCCCTTCCTGATTTCTTATTCTTTTGAATGTTTGTGTCACACTTGAATGTTTCACATCACAAAACAAATTTAAATATTAGACAAAGATAACAGAATTAATCAAAAAATGCAATTTTTAAATGAAGTTTTTATTATTAAGGGAAAAAAATCCAAACCTATATGGCACAGTGTGAAAAAGTGATTGTAGTAACATAGTAGTGGCTGTGGCAGAAAGACGTCACTAGTCCCGCCCATCGGCACCTGTGTCACGTGACCGCAGGTTACCGATAGGTTGGCATGACAACCTGCGGTCTGCAAGAGACCCCTGTGGTTGTCATTGCCAGGATGCTATGAGCTCCGCCCAGCAGTTGGCGCTCATAGCAAGTGAGCATTTCTGCTACAGTCATGGCCAAAAGTATTGAGAATGACACCAAAATGATATTTTCACATGATCTGCTGGCCTCTGGTTTTTATTAGTGTTTGTCTGATGTTTATATCACATACAGAAATATAATTGCAATCATATTATGAGTACCAATAGGTTATATTGACAGAATGAGTTAATGCAGCAAGTCAATATTTGCAGTGTTGCCCCTTCTTCTTCAAGACCTCTGTAATTCTCCCTGGCATGCTCTCAATCAACTTTTGGACCAAATCCTGACTGATAGCAGTCCATTCTTGCATAATCAATGCTTGCATTTTGCCAGAATTTGTTGGTTTTTGTTTGTCCACCCGTCTCTTGATGATTGACCACAAGTTCTCAATGGGATTAAGATCTGGGGAGTTTCCAGGCCATGGACCCAAAATCTCTATGTCTTGTTCCTTGAGCCATTTAGTTATCACCTTTGCTTTATGGCAAGGTGCTCCATCATGCTGGAAAAGGCATTGTTGGGCGCCAAACTGCTCTTGGACGGTTGGGAGAAGTTGCTCTTGGAGGACATTCTGGTACCATTCTTTATTCATGGCTGTGTTTTAGGCAAGACTGTGAGTGAGCCGATTCCCTTGGCTGAGAAGCAACCCCACACATGAATGGTTTCAGGATGCTTTACAGTTGGCATGAGACAAGACTGGTGGTAACTGTAACATACCTGGCGGCGTCCTTGCATAGTGGTCTATCTCCCACTGTGCAAGAGCGCGCACTTGATCTCCAGTCCAGAATGTCTCTCTGGCTTCCCTCCATGCTGTCTGTTTGTGTCTGTTTCTGCTGCTTAAGGGCGGCGCCCGATCACTTCCTGCTTTTTGTACCTGCTGCAGGCACACCCCTTGTGCGTCCTCAGCCTATTGCTGTCTGTCACCTGGTATTTAACCCAGCTGCTCCAATCAATCCCTGCCTGAGCATTGTGTTTCATTTAGTGTGCTCTTGCACTCTGAATGTGCCAGGTCCCTTCTGTGTTCTCTTGTCTGCCTATCCTGGAGGCTGTATTTCCAGGCCTGTCTGAACACGCTCCTAGCTTGTTCCTCCCGCCCTCTAGGGGCTGCATTCCTAGACCCGCTCCTGTATCCAGTCTGTCCTGTCTGAACACGCTCCTAGCCTGTTCCTCCCGCCTTCTAGGGGCCGATTACCTAGACCCACTCCTGTATCTTGTCTGTCCTGTCTGAACACGCTCCTAGCCTGTTCCTCCCGCCTTCTAGGGGCCGATTACCTAGACCCACTCCTGTATCTTGTCTGTCCTGTCTGAACACGCTCCTAGCCTGTTCCTCCCGCCTTCTAGGGGCCGATTACCTAGACCCACTCCTGTATCTTGTCTGTCCTGTCTGAACACGCTCCTAGCCTGTTCCTCCCGCCTTCTAGGGGCTGCATACCTAGACCCGCTCCTGTATCTTGCGACTGTGTCTGTTCTTGTCTGTATTCTCTTCTAGCCTGTTTCCCGTGTTTCTCTATGTCCGTACCTTTCCTTTTTCTGCAGAGTCAGAACTTGTACCTAACTCCTGCTCGTTGTCACTGTACTCCCTTTTGTGAGTTTGTGGTCCACTCGCTACTTCACTGCAAGTACCCTGTGGGTATCTGGTTCTGCCTTTCCCTTCCTGTCTGTTCCATGTGAACAGAGCCCTGTCCCCCCTGCTCTGCCTTTGCTCACCGCTCCGGCGGTTCTAGCCTGCTCTGCCTTTGCTCACCGCTCCGGCGGTTCTAGCCTGCTCTGCCTTTGCTCACCGCTCCGGCGGTTCTAGCCTGCTCTGCCTTTGCTCACCTCTCCGGCGGTTCTAGCCTGCTCTGCCTTTGCTCACCGCTCCGGCGGTTCTAGCCTGCTCTGCCTTTGCTCACCGCTCCGGCGGTTCTAGCCTGCTCTGCCTTTGCTCACCTCTCCGGCGGTTCTAGCCTGCTCTGCCTTTGCTCACCGCTCCGGCGGTTCTAGCCTGCTCTGCCTTTGCTCACTGCTCCGGCGGTTCTAGCCTGCTCTGCCTTTGCTCACCGCTCCGGCGGTTCTAGCCTGCTCTGCCTTTGCTCACCGCTCCGGCGGTTCTAGCCTGCTCTGCCTTTGCTCACCGCTCCGGCGGTTCTAGCCTGCTCTGCCTTTGCTCACTGCTCCGGCAGTCTCGCTCTGCTCTGACTCCTTTGCTCACTGCTCCGGCAGTCTAGCTCTGCTCTGACTCCTTTGCTCACTGCTCCGGCAGTCTCGCTCTGCTCTGACTCCTTTGCTCACTGCTCCGGCAGTCTCGCTCAGCTCTGACCCTTTGCTCACCTCTCCAGGCGGCCTTGTCCTGCTCTACTCTTGCTCACCGCTCCAGGCGGCCTTGTCCTGCTCTACTCTTGCTCACTGCTCCAGGGGGCCTCGTCCTGCTCTACTCTTGCTCACCGCTCCAGGCGGTCTCGTCCTGCCCTGATCTCGCTCACCTCTCTGGGTGGCCTCACTCTGCTGTGTTTGTCCGCCACATCTGTGGTTCTGTTCCTGAGTCCCAGTGTGTACTGGGTCCTATCCCGCCTGTGTTCCTACCTGCTAGTGCCTCCCTGTCTGCACTCTAGCCGTGCTTGCCTGTACCCGCCTGCCTGCATACCCGCCTGCCTGCATACCAGTCGTGCCTGCCTATTCCCACCAGTCTGTGTGCCAGCCTAACCAGTCTGTTCCTATATTCCCCGGTGTGGGTCAACAGCCGTGTCCGGGGTCTGTCCTGGAGTAGCACCTGGTCCCTCTGCTCGGTTTCTCCTTGGTGCACTGGCGTCGTATGCCGTCGTGCGACCCTGGTCGGATCGGGTGAATACCTAGTTACGCCCCTCCAGGCATTCACTCTCCGGCACGGTCCAGTGGAATCACACGCACACGCCGCTCAGCCCGGGCGTGTGCATTACAGTAGCGCTCACCTCTTCTTCTCCGAATAAGCTGTTTTTCAGATGTCCCAAACAATCGAAAAGGGGATTCATCAGAGAAAATGACTTTGCCCCAGTCCTCAGCAGTCCACTCCCTGTACCTTTTGCAGAATATCAGTCGGTCCCTGATGTTTTTTCTGGAGAGAAGTGGCTTCTTTGCTGCCCTCCTTGAAACCAGCCCTTGCTCAAAGAGTCTCCGCCTCACAGTGCGTGCAGAAGCACTCACACCAGCCTGCTGCCATTCCTGAGCAAGCTCGGCACTGCTGGTAGTCCGATCCCGCAGCTGAAACAGTTTTAAGATACGGTCCTGGCGCTTGCTGGTCTTTCTTGGGCGCCCTGGAGCCTTTTTGACAACAATGGAAGCTCTCTCCTTGAAGTTCTTGATGATGCGATAGATTGTTGACTGAGGTGCAATCTTTGTAGCTGCGATACTCTTCCCTGTTAGGCCATTTTTGTGCAGTGCAATGATGGCTGCACGTGTTTCTTTAGAGATAACCATGGTTAACTGAAGAGAAACAATGATACCAAGAACCAGCCTCCTTTTAAAGTGTCCAGTGATGTCATTCTTACTTAATCATGACTGATTGATCGCCAGCCCTGTCCTCATCAACACCCACACCTGTGTTAATGGATCAATCACTAAAACGATGTTAGCTGCTCCTTTTAATGCAGGACTGCAATGATGTTGAAATGTGTTTTGGGGGTTAAAGTTCATTTTCTGGGCAAATATTGACTTTGCAAGTACAGTAATTGCTGTTAAGCTGATCACTCTTTGACATTCAGGAGTATATGCAAATTGCTATTACAAAAAATGAAACAGTAAACTTTGGAAAAATTACTATTTGTCTCATTCTCAATACTTTTGGCCATGACTGTACACACAGGCGATCTGATGATCGCAGATTCTAGTCTCCCAAGGAGACTATAAAAGCATGTAAAAAGTAAAAAAAAAAAAAAAAAAAAAAATTTTTAAATATTTAAAAAATATAAAAGTTTAAATCAACCCGCTTTCGCCCCATTCAAAATAAAACAATAAAAAAATCAAATATACACATATTTGGTATCGCCGCTTTCTGAATCGCCCAATCTGTCAATATGAAAAAATAATTAATCTGGTAAACGGCGTTATGAGAGAAAAAAATCAAAATGCCAGAATTACGTTTTTTTGGTCTCTGCAACATTGCAATAAAATGCAATAACGGGCAATCAAAACATCGTACCTACCCTAAAATGGTGTCAATAAAAACATCAGCTTGGCGTACAAAATTTATTTTTTTTTTTTAGCAAACTTTGGATTATTTTTTCACCACTTAAATAAAAAAGAACCTATACATGTTTAGTATCTGTGAACTCGTAATGACCTGGAGAATAATAATGGAAGGTCAGTTTTAGCATTTAGTGAACATGGTAAAAAAAGAACCTAAAAACAACTGTGGAATTGCACTTTTTTTTCAATTTCATCACACTTGGAATTTTGTTCCCATTTTCCAGTTCAGGATATGGTCAAACCAATGGTGTCGTTCAAAAGTGCAACTTGTCCCTCAAAAAATAAGTTCTCACATGGCCATATTGGCATAAAAATAAAAACGTTATGGCTCTGGGAAGAACGGGAGCAAAAAACGAAAGCGGAAAAATGGAAAATGGCCCGAGGGTGAAGGGGTTAATTCTTCACACGTGTTATACTCTGTGTAGGGTATGGGGCATTTTTGGACTTTCACCACTGGCCATCATATATTCCATGATATTATTGATTGAGATTGAGGTATATAGAAATAACACATGAGTCACGTTGCCACCCAGACCACTGTTCAGAATGGGCATCTCATCAGCTGTCACATTACTCGACCTGACAGCCATTGTCCTTTTCTTGCTGTGATGAGTCCAGAATACAATTGACCCTTCTTGTCTCTTATTTACTCAATGTTGATAGAAGTGATCAGATCTCTGACCCATCCCTTTCTGTAATACCTATTTATCATGGAGAACGAGTGCAGGGGCAAAGATCAGAGCCCGTACAGTTTACTTTATTCTGAACCTGGTAAATGTCTGTGTCCTCTCTATAAAAGTATTATAAATCCTGTGTGCGCCTGTTCTGTATAGGTTTGTGTATGAGATTATAGTGAAACTCCTGTTCTATTTCTACTGTTAAAAAATATATGAATTATATTTAATATGTATTAGTATATTTATTACTTTTGGGTGCTCATGCCACCCGTAGATACCGGGTTAATGCAGTTGCATACAATGAAAAGTATAATGCTAGGCAAAAAACAAGTGCAAAGGCCTTGATGAATTGGGGACAATGTGTTTAATTTCTTGCAGAGCCACCACAGAAAAAAACCCCCACAAAAAGCATTACACAATGGAGAATCCAATCAATGGGCTGTGTGTAATGCAGGGTAGGACGGTGCAAGAGACAGTCTGTAGCTGTTCTCCCCTCTCACCAAGTCAGGGGATTTTGAACTCCATTTAGTAATTCTATTTTTTTTTTACATTTTTTAAACTAGACAAAACCGCAATAAAAAAATAATTTATATTTACCTATCAGATTAATTTTTAGATTTTGATAGATTGGGTTCTGAACGCGGCGATACCAAATATGTGTTTTGTTTTATTATTATTATTATTATTATTGTTTCATTTTGACTGGGGCAAAAGGGGGTGATTTAAACTTTTATGTTTTTAATTTTTTTTTTTTCTACTTTTTACTTGCTTTAATAGTCTCCTTAGGAGACTTGAAGCTGATTTCTTGTGCTATACATATGCAAAAATCATCATCTGCTGTGAACGCCAGACACGGGCCAACATTCATAGCAGACCAGCAATGCCAACCCATTGGCGCCCTGCGACCATGTGACAGGGGCGGTGTTTGTGATGCGCTTCCAGCGCCATCATGATAAATGCCGCTGCCAGAGATTGACAGCGGTATTTAACATGTTAACAGCCTTGGGTGGATCGTGATTCCACCGGCAGCTATTAGGGGCACATGACAGCTGATCAGATCAGCTGTCATGTACCAGAAAGGATGCGGGTTCAGAGCCAGAGCCCGCATCAAAGGGGGATACACTACCTATGACATATCTATACATTAGGTCGCGAAGGGGTTAAAGGGAATCTGTTACCAGGTTTTTGCTACCCTATCTAAGAGCAGCATAATGTAGGGCCAAAGATGCTGATTCCAGCGATGTGTCACTTACTGGGCTGCTTGCTGTAGTTTTTATAAAATCACAGTTTTCTCTGCTGCAGATTTACCAGTTCTCTGAATGTTGAGCTTTGTATAACCCCGCCCACACCTCTGATTGGCTGCTCTCTGTGTATAGTGTGCATAGGCGAAAAGCTGCCAATCAGTGGGGTTAAACACAGCTCATGAATATGGATGACTCCCTGGCAGCAGGTTTACTAGTGATAATCTTCTGCTAATGAAACAGCGATCTTCTCACCAAACTACAGCAAGAAGCCCAATAAATGACAAATTGCTGGAATCATTGTCTCTGCCCCTATATCATACTGCTGTCAGATTAGGTAGCAAAACTCTTGTGACAGATGTCTTTAATGATATATATTATATATATATACAGGTGCTTCTCACAAAATTAGAATATCATCAAAAAGTTAATTTATTTAATTTCTTCAATACAAAAAGTGAAACTCCTATATTATATAGAGTCATTACAAGCAGTGATCTATTTCAAGTGTTTATTTCTGTTAATGTTGATGATTATGGCTTACAGCAAATGAAAACACAAAAGTCATTATCTCAGTAAATTAGAATACTTTATAACAACAGCTTGAAAAATGATTTTAAAATCCAAAATGTTGGCCTACTGAAATGTATGTTCAGTAAATGCACTCAATACTTGGTCAGGCTCCTTTTGCATCAGTTACTGCATCAATGCGGCGTGGCATGGAGGCGATCAGCCTGTGGCACTGCTGAGGTGTTATGGAAGCCCAGGTGGCTTTGATAGCAGCCTTCAGCTCGTCTGCATTGTTGGGTCTGGTGTCTCTCATCTTCCTCTTGACAATACCCCATAGATTCTCTATGGGGTTAAGGTCAGGTGAGTTTGCTGGCCAATCAAGCACAGTTGTTGTGAGTAAGCCAGGTATTGGTACTTTTGGCAGTGTGGACAGGTGCCAAGTCCTGCTGGAGAACGAAATTTCCATCTCCAAAAAGCTTGTCGGCCGAGGGAAGCATGAGGTGCTCTAAAATTTCCTGGTAGACGGCTGCGCTGACTTTGGTCTTGATAAAACACAGTGGACCTACACCAGCAGATGACATGGCTCCCCAAACCATCACTGATTGTGGAGACTTCACACTAGACCTCAAGCAGCTTGGATTGTGGCCTCTCCACTCTTCCTCCAGACTCTGGGACCTTGATTTCTAAATGAAATGCAAAATTTACTTTCATCTGAAAACAACACCGTGGACCACTGAGCAACAGTCCAGGTCTTTTTCTCCTTGGCCCAGGTAAGACGCTTCTGGCGTTGTCTATTGGTCATGAGTGGCTTGACGCAAGGAATGTGACACTTGTAGCCCATGTCCTGGATACGTCTGTGTGTGGTGGTCCTTGAAGCAATGACTCCAGCGGCAGTCCACTCCTTGTGAATCTCCCCCAAATTTTTGAATGGCCTTTTCTTAACAATCCTTTCAAGGCTTCGGTTATCCCGGTTACTTGTGCACCTTTTTCTACCACACTTTTTCCTTTGACTCAACTTTCCATTAAGATGCTTGGATACAGCACTCTGTGGACAGCCAGCTTCTTTAGCAATGACCTTTTGTGGCTTACCCTCCTTGTGGAGTGTGTCAATGACTGTCTTCCCCATGATAGTGGAGCCAACTGAAACAGACTTAGGCTATGTGCCCACGATGCAGAAATGAAGCAGAAAATTTCTGCAGCATTTCTGCATCTCCCTGGCAGAAAAAACGCATGCAGATTGTGCATGCGTTTTTCCCGCAGAATACATGCGGATTCACATGCGTATCCACATGCGTTAACGCATGTGTTTCCGCATACGGACTGACAAGCACTTTCCAAGCGATAGCATCACTTGGAAAGTGCTTGACAACTAGGTCACACTATATAAATCCATGCAAAAGGCATGGATTTATATAGTGTGACCGTAAAAATAAAAAAATAAAGCTATACTTACCCTCGATCCCCCGCCGCGTGTGCTGTCGCGCTCGTCCTGGCTTCTTCCGGGTTGCCGGCATCTCGCGAGACAGCCTGCGATCACATGACCGCGACGTCATCTCAGGTCCTAGAAGGAGAAGCGCTGCAGGGGCCGCCGGACAGGTGAATATAAACTTTATTTATTATTTTATTCTTTTTTTTACAGGTACAATTGACGCGCCCCCTGGGCCTGTGTTGTGCAGGGGAACCCGGAACCGGGCCTGTTGTAGAATGCTGGGGGTTGTAGCCTCTGTGTGGCGGTGACCCGGTCCGTGCCCAGGGTGGTCAAACCAGTGGCAGTCTATTTGTATGGTAATAAGTGTCCGACTACGCCACCCGTGGATTGCGGTCAGTGGGGACCGCCGCTGCGCTGCCGACCGCTGAGGCTGATGTTGGTTGCGCAGCCGAGTATGGGATAACTCCCCACGGGAGGAGTATTGCCTCAGGGCAGCTAATGTGAGAGATGATGGGAGTGATGGTGTGAGGGTCCCAGTACTAATGATGCTGGTGCTGCAAGGAATCACAGAGACGTGTGGTGCAGTTCAGGGTCTTTACTGATGGTACAAGGCAGACCCTCCCGGGAGTACTGGCTAGTATAAGGGGCCTGGTCAGTCTGCGAGCAAGCAGGAGTTCCCCTGGCCAGGTGGAGTTGTAGGCCTCCCCGTTTATCTGCACTCTTCCTGGCTACCTTGCTGTCAGCAGTTACAAGTAGCCCACGTCCCTGAGTATACCGTGTGGTGCTCACCCGTATGGCTGGTGACTTGGGGCCTTCTGTTAGCCTCCGCTCCTGGATGGCGGCGCTGGTCCCTTCTCTGTGACTGAGCCTCCGGGCTTCTATGGCCAGAGGACCTGGAATCCCCTGCCGGCTGGTTTCTGCTGCTGGGTGTATATCAGTCCCCACAGCCTCGGACTCCTGTGTCCGGCTTTAGTGTCTTCGTCCAGGGCGAACTCTGCTCAGCTCCAGCCCCTGGACTTCTGCTACTGCTCCTACAGAGCTCCTGTTCTTGCTTTCCCTGTGTCTGGAACTGTCTGCAGCTTCACTCTGACTCTGACTCTGTCTGCAGCTTCACTGTCTAATCCCGCCCCAGACCCAGTTTATAAGGCCAGATTCCTCCCCTCCCAGGTCTGGGCGGACCGTGTTGCATGTTTAGGGATCCTGACCAGAGAAACCTCCCACTTGCTCTCAGACATAATATCTCTATTACTGTGGCAACCAGACCCCTGGGGTGTCACAATGGTACCCAGGTCTGGATGAGAGTCTTCTCTCCTCCAGAACTGGGTACCATCCGCACATAGAGACGCATAAAATCCGCTTGTACAAATGTACAGACACGGATTATATGCGTCTCAATGCAAGTCAATGGCGGTGCTTCCGCAAAATTAATGAACATGCTGCGGATTTATTTGCGCTGCAGAAACGCTGCGGAAAAATCCACAGCATGTGCATTGACATTGCGGAATGCCATTGGGGACCATGGGGTGTGGATTACTATGCGTTTTTGATGCTTTTCCGCTGCGGAAATTCCGCAGCATAAACGCATGAAAAACGCATCGTGTGCACGCAGCCTAAGGGACCTTTTTAAACACATCGGAAGCCTTTGCAGGTGTTTTTTGTTAATTCTAATTTACTGAGATAATGACTTGTGTTTTCATTGGCTGTAAGCCATAATCATCAATATTAACAGAAATAAACACTTGAAATAGATCACTCTGTTTGTAATGACTCTATATAATGTATGAGTTTCACTTTTTGTATTGAAGAACTGAAATAAATTAACTTTTTGATGATATTCTAATTTTGTGAGAAGCACCTGTAAATATGTATAATGATATGCCGTATTGGAAGATGATATCTCCATAATTGTAAGCCAGAGATATGAGAGGGCAGTCAGACCTTTGATCACAGGAGGCTCCACAGCATTTGTATGGTAAGAATCGTGAGCTATTAATTACTATCTTTCAATATAATGGGCGAACAATTAATTGCTTGAAGGTAGGAAATTATCTGCGTCGCTTTTAAGAGATTAATTTTGAGGTATTTAATTGTGTAATGGCAAAATAAGCCAGTGTTATTCTGAAACGATTATTCCATGAGGTTAAAAAACACTTCACATTGCCATTTAAAAGAATGCATCACTCATATTTTATAAATTATTTCTGGTATATTCTGCATTTATTGCTCAGGTTTGTAAACACCCGATAAGAGATTTTCTTCATAGGAGTCGCATGCACAAAAGAACTAAGGGAAAGTGTTTGTAAGTAATTGTTGACCTACCCAAATCAATATAAAAGTATTGGAACAACGCTGTAATCTTAGTGATCAGAATTAATTCTGCAAAACTTTTTTTTTTCTAAATTCAGATAGAGATGTAGAAAAAAATAAAAATAAAATATTTTAAAAATAGACAATATTTAAAGGGAATCTGTCACCAGGATTTCACCCCCCCCACACACCCCCCAAATATTTATATGCACATGTATCTTTTGCAAAGACAAGTCCAGCAATACCTTCACATGGCCAGTCCTTTCCTCTGTTACTGAGAAATCGATGTTTGGATCGATATACAACTGAGGCTGAAGGGCTTTGGACGCATGACAACACTTCTCAAATTTTTGTCGCTTTAACTCTATTCCCCACCCAACGCTGCCTTTTCCTGCTTGACTGGCGGCTCCTTTGCTGTGTGATTTGACAGAAAATAGATCCGGAGTGACAGAGACTTGAGAAGTGCTTTCACGCATTCAAAGCACTTCAGCCTCATTTGCATATTGGTTCAATCACCGATATCTCGGTAACAGAATAATGGACTGTCTAGCTAAAGGTCTGGCAGGACTTGACTTTGCTACATGTGGACAGAGATAGTTTTTGTTCCAGATGTACTAATCTTGTAAAACCATCTCAATACTAATTTTATGTTTTGCTTCTAATGCCTCTTTCGTTTGCTCACAGTAGTGTGAAGAAATACATTTCTTTTCCATGTCCCAATTTGTCTTTAAGTAAGTTTCCCTGGAGGTTGGATCACATTTCATTTTATCAAGAAGCTGATATAACTCTTTAGTATTAGCATGATTATTGCTTGTAGTTATTCTCTGCTCCCTAGATAGTGTAATTGGATATAAATTGCAAGAAGAAAGTCCACTGAACAGATATGAGCATAACTCAATTCCATCATTCTTATTAATAAGGTTTAAGCGATATTTAAAATGAAAGCCCGTGCTGGACGTGATCACTGGACGACGTGTTCCTGGTGTGACTGCTTAGTTATGCTAAGCATGTGGTTGTCTAGCTGTAGAGAAAACTTTGTCTAGAAACAGTGCCACTCTTGTTCATGGCCCGTGACTGATACTACAGCTAATTCACATTTAAAGGGAATGTGTCTTCAGTAAATGACCAATTGTTTAAATCAGGATTTTGTATGAAATTATTTTTATTTTTTTAAATATTAGCAATATTTTTTTAATTCCATATCAGGAACTTTATTAAGAATAGAAATCCTGCAGTTTTCCCCACTGGCCACTGGGGCTGTTTTAGACTTTAACTTTCTGTTGTTTCAGGAAATATCACGTGTACATTAAGCACAATAAATAGATACCAATTGTATCTTTTGCATTGAAGCATCTAATGAGAGTGTGCAAAGGTCATTGTGAAGGGAGGAGCATGGGAGCTGTGACCCCCCACCTATTGTGATTGGTGGGTCCTGTATTATCGGCTGTGTATAGAGGTGTTACCTGTCATTGTAATCCTGCCTGTGATGGTAAAGAGCCTGTTGAAAACTCTCTCTGAAAGGACAGGAAGAATGAGTTTAAAAATGCCCCTGTGAACAGTGTGAAAATTGCAAGATTATTAATGTTGTTTTTTTAAAAGCATCACTCGGGCAGTGACCTCCGGCGCGTTCCATGAAATACTGGAGCAGCCGGCAAGTCACAAACTGACGGAGACCGATGGGAGCGACAGCCAATACAGATGAAAACTCCAGAAGGTGAGTATAAGACTGGAGACAAGGGACTTAAATTTGAAGCACCACTCCAGCGGTAAAATAAAAAAAACACTGGAGTGGTGCTGTAATAAAGTTTGATAGATGTAAAAAATGGCAACATTTTTAAAAAAATACAAGTATCACACAAACATAATTTAAGCAATAGGTCATTTTCTGATTTCTTTTAAACAAATAGGATGGTTACAATACCAAATATAGTCCATGGACAAAAATTTCATGAAGAGAAGCAGACAATTGTTAGCCAATCACTGCAGTACTCAGCAGCGGCTACTACACGGAGCTGCGGTGTTCTGGTCTGTACATTGGCTACACCTGGAAGCTGCTGTAGCAGATATCAGCAGATCGGTGGGGAAGTTGTGTGTCGGACCTCCACCAATCTTATATGGATGGTTGTAATATATAGTGTGATATATTGCAATCAATTAAGTGTTTACATATATAAATCAGAAGTCATATTATTACAGCCAGGGAGAACATACATGGAAAAGAGAAACATAAAGGACTCTCCGGCTAGATAAGACATCAGGACTGATTATCAGAGAACCAAGCCATGAGCAAAACGCTAGAGGAGCGCAGGTATCAGGTTCCCAATGTTTCAGCCTGAAATAAGGGAAAGAACAGAACACACACCATATAACAGAAAAGGAACATAACAAGGGTGAAATTTAACTACTGTGATACTTGAGGGTCAAGGGTTTAGGGGACTATCTACCCAAAGACCCCCAGACCTTTTGAGATTTAGCTAGGTAGTCCCTATTCTGAGAGATAGTTCTCTCTGAAATAGTAGTGGTAACCAGGGCTTTTTGTGGGGGGCTTAAACAGTGATCGATTTTCTGCATCACAGTTACTACAGTATAGACCCTGATAGGTTCCATTGACGTATAAAGATCCTTCAGGTTATTTTGTAATGCAACAGAATCTGCGCAGAACGATCCTATCTGCAGTGTTGGTAATTGTAGTTTTTTTCTTTTATTTATAGATTATTATACCTATTTTTAAGCTATATATATGCCAGTTCACACAATGAAGTATTACACCAGTGGTACTGGCTCCGTGCAGTCGCTGTACATTCCAGATTGAGGGTGAAATACAATAAGGCCGGGTTCACACGAGCGTCATAATTTCATCCAGAAAAGTCATATGATTTTTTTTTCTTACTTTTCGGTCACCTGTCGAAAATCAATTTTTTTTTTTTACAGCAGCAGTTATTAATAATAAAGACATTTACAGCTTCCTATGTTAACCCCTTCACGACATGGCCAATTTCCGTTTTTGTGTTTTCATTTTTTCTTCCACTTCTTCCCCTTTCTGTCCACATAGACATATGAGGGCCTGTTTTTTGCAGGACAATCAGTTCACAAAAAAAATAAAATAAAATTTCGGGTTGTGTGGCCATTTTCCCAGACTCGTGACATTGATATTTTTCGGCTGATGGAGCTGTGTGACGGCTTATTTTCTGTGGGACAAGACAACCATTTTGGGATAGATGTGACATTTTGATAGCTTGCTACAGCATTTTTTGTGGAATTGTAGCTAACAACAAAAACTTAATTTTGGCGCTCTTGATCTTTCTTCATTTACGGTGTTAACCGATCGGGTTCATTTTTATTATATTTTGATAGATCAGACTTTTCTGAATGCGACGATACCACATATATGCTTTTATTTTTTTTATACCTTTATTTTTAATGGAGGAAAAGGGGGGTGATTTGAACTTTTATTTTATTTTTTTTTTATATTTTTTAAAACTTTTTTTTTTTTAACTTTTCACTGTTCTTGTTAGTCCCCTTAGGGGACTTGCAGCTGCGATCATGTGATGCCACTCTCGAATCATAAATACCCTCTTGTGAACCTACCCTAAAGACATGACACTCATCTAATCACTCCCGCACCTCTTAGGGACCGTTCCTACAATTAAAAAAAAAAACAGCAATGCAGTTTTCTACATGTAACTGTTCTATGACCTGCCAGCTGCCCGATATCTGATTCAGTATTCTGGTGGGTTTTCCCAAGTTCCCGGTTTTCCTATATGAAGGGTATATTTTCTTTCAGATTGGCATTGTGCCAGCGTTGCCCGATTCTTATCATTACACCATTATGTCCCATAGGAGCAGCAATGCTGTTGGTCCCGGCTAATCCATCAGAATTGATGTAATGAACCAGTTGCTACTGGGGATGTGTGCATTGATCTATTAATTGAGCTTCTTGATAGGCAGGCAGATGAATATTCATAGGCGCTGAAAGCTCAAAACTTTCCCTAATATGCATTCAGCACTTATGTTTTTAACCCTTACTTCTCCTTGTCTTGTCGCTTTCCTCGTAGTGCTGTTCTTGGAGTGTACACTGTTTATGAGCACAGTGATGCGTCCCCTGAATTTCAATGAGAAAACCAGATTTCCAATTAAGCGGCATGTGGAGATTTATTACACCTTGGTTTTCCCCATTTACAATGCATTGCTGCATATTTTATTTGTCTCCTTGGTGGAAAATATACAATTACATTTTGGAATGACTTATTCCCTTTATATGTGCATAATACCAACTACTTGCATCTCCAGAAGTGCAGAAGGTCTCTCCGGCCCCTATCGCTATTTCATTACCAGTCTGTGCGAGTCTTCAGGGGGATGTTTAGTATATGGCTCTCTTCTTCCAGCTGTCAACATATGCGTTTTATTACCTTGCTCTGATTCCGGTAAAGTTTTGTGGTTTCTCTTATACTTGTCCGTGTAGGAATGACATGTTTATATTGATACATATTATTTTAGAAACAAGGAGAAAAATAAACGATCAAAAAGCCATAGATATATAAATGTATCAAAAATTTATTAAACACATAGTAGCAAAAAGGGGTAAAATACAAATACCATGGACAAAAACCACAATCCACGTGTTAAATATATCATTGTATAGTTACAAAATTGCAAAATAGATAGTCACTATCACAGCCCCATATTCAAAAGTACAATCAGTAGGTGTCTATTAGAAAGTAATCATGTGCCCTTAGACATAACAATAGTATTATTCATGTAGTAATCTCATATACAGCCATAGAAGCCCCACTATACATACCAATGGAAAGCAAGGGGAGATCTGTGAGCAGACAGTCAGGGCACAGGGGCAGAGGACAGGCTACACACGTGGAGCAGGAGCCCCGACGCGCGTTTCGGATGTCCCTTCGTCAGGGGGCTTGAAGACATGTGTGGAGGATCCACTTTATATCGGCATACCGCAGTGCCGAAAACCGGAAGTGACCGGAAGTGACGCATGCGTCACCATGGAGATCGCGACGCCAAACGGCGTCCGCGTCACATGACAAACGGCGGCAGGCCACACGTGACCCGACGCCGGAAGGCACCAGAGACGCGGAGAGCCGGTCAGCGTCTAGAGTCCATAGTGCGCATGCGTGCAAGGTCAGTTCACAGAATATATACAGGAATAAAACAACACATATATATGCTATGATTTGGGACAATATGAAAACAAGTATCTATCAGAACATATAAATTACATTAGACCGCACATCCACAGCATGACCATAAAAGGATATACATGGTATGGTATGGTAGCATAAAGTCACTGTAGTGGCCCCAAGGAGTTGGAACACAAAATAGTATTACCAATTATAGCATAGAGGGAGAACATCAACCTAATAGATCTACATCAATTTATATATATATTTTCCTTAGTGATGGCCATATATCATCCACAGATTACAAAGTATCACATACCACAGATATACATCTATATAAAGATCATGCAGGATCCATATTTTATGTCATAAAATAAAATACATGACTAATTGATATATTAAGACAACAAAATAGACGGCATTATCCCAAGTGAGCGGTTAGCATCTCATAGCCGTAGGTTTTCACGCTCTGTATTGTGTAGTTAATTCGATCCACTGAGACTGTCCCAATTCATAGTGTGAAAAAGCATACAAAAACAAAGCAAGATCCTAGACAACACAAAAAACATAGATTAAAACCATATAAAAGAATAATAATAAACAAAGAATATCCATAGAACCTGTTAGGACGGTATAATCATGGTCACATATAACAAAGTAATGTGATAAGCAGGTGCAGAAGGCAGATGATCAGAGAAAAGGTGCATAGCTAATATTTTCATTCAGTCCTACTGGGTGGAGGGTATTCAAGGTCCAGATCCAACGGGACTCAAGTTGGGCCAACTTCTGTCCGATTTTTCCCCCTCGTATATTGGGTATAATTGAATCAATCCCCCTAATCCTAAAAACCGAGGCATCACAATTGTGGTAGATTTTGAAATGGCGCGGTATAGTCTTAAGGGTGGATACATCCGTGTGGTCGGCAGCAGCAATAATCCCCAACACATGTTCGCGAACCCGAATCTTGAATTGCCGGGTAGTCATCCCTACATATAGTAATCCACATGGGCATGTAGCCGAATATATCACATATTTGGTGGTACATGTGATAAATTTTTTGATCTTGTAGATTTTGGACCCATCTGATCCCAAGAACGTATCGCAACGTTCAACATTTGGGCATGCCACACACCGACCACACGGAGCACACCCAGATCTCCCGGGCTGTCCGTCCAAAAATCACGAAGATTCCTAGACCGTCTAGTGGTGATTGATGGTTTGTCCGAGATAAACCTCGAGATAATCGGATCAGCCTTCAAGATATGCCATGATTTAGATAGTATTCCTCTAAGACAAGGGAATTGGGAGTTAAAACTCGTGACAAATCTAACTTGCCCGGAGTTGCATCTCCTATTTTTGTTGTCATATAGTAAACTATTTCGGCTGATCCGATTATCTCGAGGTTTATCTCGGACAAACCATCAATCACCACTAGACGGTCTAGGAATCTTCGTGATTATCTAGTACGGTCACATTATGAGGGCTCTGGGGGTGGCACATTTTTGGACGGACAGCCCGGGAGATCTGGGTGTGCTCCGTGTGGTCGGTGTGTGGCATGCCCAAATGTTGAACGTTGCGATACGTTCTTGGGATCAGATGGGTCCAAAATCTACAAGATCAAAAAATTTATCACATGTACCACCAAATATGTGATATATTCGGCTACATGCCCATGTGGATTACTATATGTAGGGATGACTACCCGGCAATTCAAGATTCGGGTTCGCGAACATGTGTTGGGGATTATTGCTGCTGCCGACCACACGGATGTATCCACCCTTAAGACTATACCGCGCCATTTCAAAATCTACCACAATTGTGATGCCTCGGTTTTTAGGATTAGGGGGATTGATTCAATTATACCCAATATACGAGGGGGAAAAATCGGACAGAAGTTGGCCCAACTTGAGTCCCGTTGGATCTGGACCTTGAATACCCTCCACCCAGTAGGACTGAATGAAAATATTAGCTATGCACCTTTTCTCTGATCATCTGCCTTCTGCACCTGCTTATCACATTACTTTGTTATATGTGACCATGATTATACCGTCCTAACAGGTTCTATGGATATTCTTTGTTTATTATTATTCTTTTATATGGTTTTAATCTATGTTTTTTGTGTTGTCTAGGATCTTGCTTTGTTTTTGTATGCTTTTTCACACTATGAATTGGGACAGTCTCAGTGGATCGAATTAACTACACAATACAGAGCGTGAAAACCTACGGCTATGAGATGCTAACCGCTCACTTGGGATAATGCCGTCTATTTTGTTGTCTTAATATATCAATTAGTCATGTATTTTATTTTATGACATAAAATATGGATCCTGCATGATCTTTATATAGATGTATATCTGTGGTATGTGATACTTTGTAATCTGTGGATGATATATGGCCATCACTAAGGAAAATATATATATAAATTGATGTAGATCTATTAGGTTGATGTTCTCCCTCTATGCTATAATTGGTAATACTATTTTGTGTTCCAACTCCTTGGGGCCACTACAGTGACTTTATGCTACCATACCATACCATGTATATCCTTTTATGGTCATGCTGTGGATGTGCGGTCTAATGTAATTTATATGTTCTGATAGATACTTGTTTTCATATTGTCCCAAATCATAGCATATATATGTGTTGTTTTATTCCTGTATATATTCTGTGAACTGACCTTGCACGCATGCGCACTATGGACTCTAGACGCTGACCGGCTCTCCGCGTCTCTGGTGCCTTCCGGCGTCGGGTCACGTGTGGCCTGCCGCCGTTTGTCATGTGACGCGGACGCCGTTTGGCGTCGCGATCTCCATGGTGACGCATGCGTCACTTCCGGTCACTTCCGGTTTTCGGCACTGCGGTATGCCGATATAAAGTGGATCCTCCACACATGTCTTCAAGCCCCCTGACGAAGGGACATCCGAAACGCGCGTCGGGGCTCCTGCTCCACGTGTGTAGCCTGTCCTCTGCCCCTGTGCCCTGACTGTCTGCTCACAGATCTCCCCTTGCTTTCCATTGGTATGTATAGTGGGGCTTCTATGGCTGTATATGAGATTACTACATGAATAATACTATTGTTATGTCTAAGGGCACATGATTACTTTCTAATAGACACCTACTGATTGTACTTTTGAATATGGGGCTGTGATAGTGACTATCTATTTTGCAATTTTGTAACTATACAATGATATATTTAACACGTGGATTGTGGTTTTTGTCCATGGTATTTGTATTTTACCCCTTTTTGCTACTATGTGTTTAATAAATTTTTGATACATTTATATATCTATGGCTTTTTGATCGTTTATTTTTCTCCTTGTTTCTAACATATGTTTTGCTTACGATTTAGCCTATTATATGTCCACATCCTAGTAGTCCTGGATATGAAAATACTTATTGAGCATAATATTGATGACTCCCATATGGGACATAAACTACTGCTACGTCCATGAACTGTATGTATTATAATACATATTATTTTGCATTTTATTTTTTTAGGGATTTTGCATATGTTGCCAGAGATAAAGATACAAGAATCTTAAAATGCCACGTGTTTCGATGTGACACACCAGCAAAAGCCATCGCAACAAGCCTTCACGAAATCTGTTCTAAGGTCTATACGCTAAATAATCGTATTTTATGTAAATGTTTAGCCATACATTGTACATGTGTTATATCGTTATATCAGTAGTGCTGCATTGATTTAGAGGGAATCCATCAGCAGATTTTTGCTATGTAATCTGAGGGCAGAATGATGTAGGGGCTGAGATACTGATTTTGGCGATGTGTAACTTATTAGGCTGTGTGTTGTTGTTTCAATACAATGAGTGTTTTATCAGCAGGAGATTATCTCTGCCAGGACTGGTGCCTATGTGAGCCCTGGTTTAACCCCGCCCCCAGCACTGATTAGACAATGTATACAGAAAGCTGTGGTGTGGGCGGGGTTACCTTCCCTCAGCTCTGCTAGAAGCTACATCTGAAAACTCCGATTGTGTCACAACTGCTACACCCAGTAAACTAAGTGATACATCGCTGGAATCAGGGTCTCTTTTCCTACATTATGCTGCTCTCAGATGAAGTTGCAAAAATCTGGTGACAGATTCCCTTTAAAAGTTTTCACTTTATTCAGATTTCTTTCCATTGTCAGGATGGTTATTAGGCAACACAGATTGGTCAGATTATTAAAAGTGATGATTTCTTTGTTATAGATTATGGCAGAAAGGAAAAATGCCAAAGCTACGGCTTGCAGCTCGTCACAGGAAAGACCACATGCCAGCCTTGATGTCCCACTGCAAGGTATGCAATGCCGTACGATACAACTTCCCATCTAATTTCTGGTTCCTAATGCTCCGACATTTGGCTTTAGCCTGGGGCTAATGTATATCTGAGCCTGATAATAGAGCAAGGCTGCAATACCCACAACAGTTCAAAGCCGTAATCTTCACTCTGAGATGTTACGATTGAGAAAGTCCAATAATAGTGATAATTACTGGGGGCTCGTGTTCATAATGGCTGGATATTCGGATCTGATTATATCTGCTTTTCAATATAATTGGCCCCACTGTGAACACTATGATAGATGTGATGTGAAATACTTTTCGGGAAATGTTTTAACTAGCAAAATTACCTCTTTATGTAGATGTACTGTAGCGCTCAGATCAGCGGCATACACAGATATCCCCTAGTAAGACTCATGATGGGCCCTCGTAGCCCTGCTAAATGTAAAATGCAGTTATTCAGGTTGATATTTAACCACTTAACTGCCAGGCCTAATAGGGCCTCATTGCTTTTCAGCAGACATAACTTTTTTTCATTGTTGTAGCTGCATAAAGCTTTTTTTTTTTTTGTGGTACAAATTCTATTACATTTTAGCACAGTTTTGGGGCAAATATAAAAAATGCTATTTTTTTTACATTATTTTTTACTGTTCATATTTTCCACCAAATAACCTGTTGAGTGAATTATACAGGTTATTATGGTTGTGTGGATACCTAATATGTGTAGATATTTTTTTTTTTTTTTTATCTTAGATGTATGTAGTAAAATGTATTTTATAGTAAAAAAAAGCGAATTTTTAAAATTTATTCTGCTATAAGGGCTTTTTAGTTTTTATTACTTTATTTGCAGATGTTATATATATATATACATACATACAGTACAGACCAAAAGTTTGGACATACCTTCTCATTTAAAGATTTTTCTGTATCTTTATGACTATGAAAATTGTACATTCACACTGAAGGCATCAAAACTATGAATTAACACATGTGGAATTATATACTTGACAAAAAAGTGTGAAACAACTGAAAATATGTCTTATATTCTAGGTTCTTTAAAGTAGCCACCTTTTGCTTTAATGACTGCTTTGCACACTCTTGCCATTCTCTTGATGAGCTTCAAGAGGTAGTCACCGGAAATGGTCTTCCAACAATCTTGAAGGAGTTCCCAGAGATGCTTAGCACTTGTTGACCCTTTTGCCTTCACTCTGCGGTCCAGCTCACCCCAAACCATCTCGATTGGGTTCAGGTCTGGTGACTGTGGAGGCCAGGTCATCTGGCGTAGCACCTCAACAGTGTCACCAGCAAAGCACCCCCACACCATCACACCTCCTCCTCCATGCTTCACGGTGGGAACCAGGCATGTAGAGTCCATCCGTTCACCTTTTCTGCGTCGCACAAAGACACGGTGGTTGGAACCAAAGATCTCAAATTTGGACTCATCAGACCAAAGCACAGATTTCCACTGGTCTAATGTCCATTCCTTGTGTTCTTTAGCCCAAACAAGTCTCTTCTGCTTGTTGCCTGTCCTTAGCAGTGGTTTCCTAGCAGCTATTTTACCATGAAGGCCTGCTGCACAAAGTCTCCTCTTAACAGTTGTTGTAGAGATGTGTCTGCTGCTAGAACTCTGTGTGGCATTGACCTGGTCTCTAATGTGAGCTGCTGTTAACCTGCGATTTCTGAGGCTGGTGACTCTGATAAACTTATCCTCAGAAGCAGAGGTGACTCTTGGTCTTCCTTTCCTGGGGCGGTCCTCATGTGAGCCAGTTTCTTTGTAGCGCTTGATGGTTTTTGCAACTGCACTTGGGGACACTTTCAACGTTTGCCCAATTTTTCGGGCTGACCTTCATTTCTTAAAGTAATGATGGCCACTCGTTTTTCTTTACTTAGCTGCTTTTTTCTTGCCATAATACAAATTCTAACAGTCTATTCAAAAAACCAGACAATGTGAACTGAGGTCTAAGATGGCAGACATACAAGAAACAGAGGCATGTTCACACTAGCAAAAAAGAAGCAAGACAAAAATATATCTCATACCCTACCATAATTATATATAAATGTAAAGCAAAATTGCATAATAAATATAGGGTACTTAGTGAACTATTTTTGATCAAAAAAAGTATACAAGCAGTCCCACCAGCGGCAAGGTGACCCTAAATTGGGACGGTACCTATACTGCCTATATTAAAAACCTTACTGTATATCAAAGTTGAAGTAATGCACATAAAAGGGTAGACAAATAGGACCGGGTCCCAACTCCAGACCACCTAGGCCCGTGGTAAGCTACATATATACCAATCAGCTCAACAAAGGGCATGCCACACCCTTAAATTGCACAGAATGCAAACAAGTCAAAAAACCAGACAATGTGAACTGAGGTCTAAGATGGCAGACGTACAAGAAACAGAGGCATGTTCACACTAGCAAAAAAGAAGCAAGACAAAAATATATCTCATACCCTACCATAATTATATATAAATGTAAAGCAAAATTGCATAATAAATATAGGGTACTTAGTGAACTATTTTTGATCAAAAAAAGTATACAAGCCGTCCCACCAGCGGCAAGGTGACCCTAAATTGGGACGGTACCTATACTGCCTATATTAAAAACCTTACTGTATATCAAAGTTGAAGTAATGCACATAAAAGGGTAGACAAATAGGACCGGGTCCCAACTCCAGACCACCTAGGCCCGTGGTAAGCTACATATATACCAATCAGCTCAACAAAGGGCATGCCACACCCTTAAATTGCACAGAATGCAAACAAGTCAAAAAACCAGACAATGTGAACTGAGGTCTAAGATGGCAGACATACAAGAAACAGAGGCATGTTCACACTAGCAAAAAAGAAGCAAGACAAAAATATATCTCATACCCTACCATAATTATATATAAATGTAAAGCAAAATTGCATAATAAATATAGGGTACTTAGTGAACTATTTTTGATCAAAAAAAGTATACAAGCCGTCCCACCAGCGGCAAGGTGACCCTAAATTGGGACGGTACCTATACTGCCTATATTAAAAACCTTACTGTATATCAAAGTTGAAGTAATGCACATAAAAGGGTAGACAAATAGGACCGGGTCCCAACTCCAGACCACCTAGGCCCGTGGTAAGCTACATATATACCAATCAGCTCAACAAAGGGCATGCCACACCCTTAAATTGCACAGAATGCAAACAAGTCAAAAAACCAGACAATGTGAACTGAGGTCTAAGATGGCAGACATACAAGAAACAGAGGCATGTTCACACTAGCAAAAAAGAAGCAAGACAAAAATATATCTCATACCCTACCATAATTATATATAAATGTAAAGCAAAATTGCATAATAAATATAGGGTACTTAGTGAACTTTTTTTGATAAAAAAAAGTATACAAGCCGTCCCACCCGCGGCAAGGTGACCCTAAATTGGGACGGTACCTATACTGCCTATATTAAAAACCTTACTGTATATCAAAGTTGAAGTAATGCACATAAAAGGGTAGACAAATAGGACCGGGTCCCAACTCCAGACCACCTAGGCCCGTGGTAAGCTACATATATACCAATCAGCTCAACAAAGGGCATGCCACACCCTTAAATTGCACAGAATGCAAACAAGTCAAAAAACCAGACAATGTGAACTGAGGTCTAAGATGGCAGACATACAAGAAACAGAGGCATGTTCACACTAGCAAAAAAGAAGCAAGACAAAAATATATCTCATACCCTACCATAATTATATATAAATGTAAAGCAAAATTGCATAATAAATATAGGGTACTTAGTGAACTATTTTTGATCAAAAAAAGTATACAAGCCGTCCCACCAGCGGCAAGGTGACCCTAAATTGGGACGGTACCTATATTTTTGTCTTGCTTCTTTTTTGCTAGTGTGAACATGCCTCTGTTTCTTGTATGTCTGCCATCTTAGACCTCAGTTCACATTGTCTGGTTTTTTGACTTGTTTGCATTCTGTGCAATTTAAGGGTGTGGCATGCCCTTTGTTGAGCTGATTGGTATATATGTAGCTTACCACGGGCCTAGGTGGTCTGGAGTTGGGACCCGGTCCTATTTGTCTACCCTTTTATGTGCATTACTTCAACTTTGATATACAGTAAGGTTTTTAATATAGGCAGTATAGGTACCGTCCCAATTTAGGGTCACCTTGCCGCTGGTGGGACGGCTTGTATACTTTTTTTGATCAAAAATAGTTCACTAAGTACCCTATATTTATTATGCAATTTTGCTTTACATTTATATATAATTATGGTAGGGTATGAGATATATTTTTGTCTTGCTTCTTTTTTAACAGTCTATTCAGTAGGACTATCAGCTGTGTATCCACCAGACTTCGGCACAACACAACTGATGGTCCAAACCCCATTTATAATGCAAGAAATCCCACTTATTAAACCTGACAGAGCACACCTGTGAAGTGAAAGCCATTTCCAGTGACTACCTCTTGAAGTTCATCAAGAGAATGCCAAGAGTGTGCAAAGCAGTCATCAAAGCAAAAGGTGGCTACTTTGGAGAACCTAGAATATAAGACATATTTTCAGTTGTTTCACACTTTTTTGTTAAGTATATAATTCCACATGTGTTAATTCATAGTTTTGATGCCTTCAGTGTGAATGTACAATTTTCATAGTCATGAAAATACAGAAAAATCTTTAAATGAGTAGGTGTGTCCAAACTTTTGGTCTGTACTGTATATATCAGGGTTTTTTTACATAATCTGTTCACTAAGAGATCATCAAAGATCTCTTGTGACCATTTTTTTCTTTATCGATCATTTTTTTCCACTGCAATTAGGGCATCCATAGAAGCCCCAGTTACAGGGGAAAACAGCCAACAACAGTGATATAAGTCCCTGGCTGAGCTGATCTGGGTCTGATAGGGCCATGTAGCTATTCTGACACATGACGTTGTGAAGCCCCAGCCTTACATGGAAGTGTCCTGGGACATACTTTCTTCCAACATAATCCTGAATTCTCTGCTAATTCAGTATCTAGTGGTAATAATGCAAGTGACACATGGCATGTAGCACACAGACATATGAAAAATTGCTATGGTGCATCGTATTCTGTACATATATTTTCTTCTTTCCTGTGTCCTAAAGATGTACAGTGTGTAAGATAAACTGAAGTCTGAAAAATGTAGGGATCTAACTAAATCTGGCCGATGGCTTTGGAGTGGAGCAGCAATGCTGACATACATAACATATCATGTGATCTTAGACATGGCAGCACCATTGGAGCCATTGTCAGGATTTTCTTGTATTATCAGAATTGCTCTTTTCCCATAAAGTGATTCATTCTGATAATGTTATTGTGCACTGATATCATAGATGAAGTGGTAAGAGCAGAACTTTCATTACTCAGTTTGTGAATAGACCATGCATCTGTAACTGCTAATTTAAGAGTAATCCTTGGGGACTTCGGTGTGTGTATTGTGTCCTGAACCTTCCAGCGGGGTGCGGACACTTTACTTTTCTCAGATATTACCTGTGTATAGTTGATTATTGGCAGACTTAGTTTCCAGGCGATTTTCTACTTATTGACGTTCGTTATTAATGATTTATTTATTACTGTCTTGTCTTTCCTCATATACAGTAGAATTCCCAACACCAAAGACAGAACTTGTGCAGAAGTTTCATGTGCTGTATTTAGGGATGCAATCAGTCACTAAACCCATAGGTATGCGACAAGTATCTCATCCATAGTTTCTACGGTATCTATTCATGTACACGGCTTATTTTCTTACATGTTGTCTGTCTTCTTAAGGTATGGACGTTGTCAATGACGCCATAGATAGTCTAATGACCCCTTCAGACAAAGAGGACTGGACACCCGTTATTATGAACGTGGCTGACGCCACAGTGACGGTCATCAAGGAAAAGGTGAGATAATCAAGCCAGAACCACTCTAGTTGGAAATTCCCCTCCTCATCATCTTTGGACTGTGTGTGCGTCAGAAAATGAAGTCTATGCCAGCTTCGAGATTCCAGTTACCATTTCCACCAGTTTTCTGGAGTACAATATAGTCCAATGTAATCAATTTGTTGCTCTTTTGCCACTCCCCATTTGCTAAACCACAGCCACTTTAAATAAGTGATAGTGCTGGCATAAAAAGGAAAAAAAGTTGTCAAATTTTGTCCAAATACTCCTTGTGCCAAATTTTGTGACTATTGATGACTGAAATCTGAAAAGAGAGGGATGATAGGTTATCTATCCCCTATTGTGCCCTGTCCATCTTTATGCTCTACCCTCTGAAAGCTTTAAAGAGTAAAGTGTTTGTTTTAATTTCTATTTCATAAATCAATAGTACACATGGAAATAAGAAACTGTCATATATTTTATCAGAGAAATCTGTTTATTTCTCCTCCTTGACTGATCTTTCATTTTCAAAATTCTCAATTCACAGGTAAAATCTGTTTTCAGTGAATACAGACTTTCCCATTACTGAGATAGGAGATGGCAGTTGGTATTTTTAACATTCTATGGAGAGACATTTAGAATTCTCCATAGAACTTTATGAGCATCAACTGTCATCTCCTATCTCACTGATGGGAAAATTTGTATTCACTGAATACAGGTTTTACCAGTAAATTGAGAATTTTGAAAATGAATAGTCAATCCAGGAGGAGAAAGAAGCGGATTTCTCTGATAAGATATATTACAAAGTTTATTATTTTCATGTGTACTAAATTTATGAAAAAACTATTAAAGCAAGGGTTACTCCTTAACGTCTGCTGCTTTGGAATCATTCACGTATCTATTCTTGTGTCACAGCTTTACTCTCAATCTGCCAATGTGCTTTGTCTGAGAGATCAAATAATTTACTTATCACGTTTTGTATCAACACTAATGTCTGCTGGTTATATTACACTGGCCACTATATTCTTGAAGTCCTGAGTTTATTGCACATGAATATGGTTAGAAAGGTTTTTTTTCCTCACTTAAGCCATGTTTAGTCATCCAAATTTCACAGTCCGTATACAGACTGCAATGCCTGGACTAACTGTGGGTCTCCTGGCCTGAACTTACAGCCTTTGTGGACAGCCTGGGCATTGCGGTAGATATACGGTCTAGGGAATACAGTCATCTGAACCTGGTGTAACACGCTATAGTATACCGAGTCCAGACTATACCTGGGGTTAAAGTGGCCTAGGCTTGATTATACCCCGGGATATATTATGGCCTAGGCCAATTTATAATCCGGGGTATAAATTGGACTAGGCCATTTCATACCCCCTCATGCCACATTATACCCCCTTGATATCAGCAACGTTGAGTGATATACACAAGAATTACTTAATTTTTCAACATCTTAATGGGGGTTTAGGTTTGCCAGGTAAGTTATGTGAGAAGATAACTGACTTAAATCTTAAAGTTCTAAACACATAGACTTTTATTAGTTGAACCAGAAAATCTTCAATCAGTAAAAATATTAGACTTCCACAAAGATATAATGAGGTAAAGAATCCTACCGCACTTCTCAGTAGTTACACATTAAAAGCAGCTGTGTGTCTGAGTAATGTAGAAACAGATCTGCACACTTTTCAACCAATCAGAGACAGAGTAAGAAAACCAGTGAAGAGATGAGATCAAGTTACAATTCAATTCTAAGATAAAAGCACTTATCTTAATGGACAACAGTATAATCTCAGATGTAATGACTGTTGTCCGTTACCAGTCACATTGTATTTTAAGATCAAACTTCATCATGTGATTAACAACACCAATACCTTCCCACTACGTATAAATTAGTTTTAAGTTATTAAAAAATGGCATCTAAAATCTATGTATTTTACAAGGCCTCATAAAATAAAGGAGTATATTGTAGCCTGGAGGGGTATAGTTTGGCCTAGGCTATTTTACACGTCCGGGTATAGATTGGCCTAGGACAGTTCCCCGCGGTATAGTTTGGCCTAGGCTATTTTACACGCCCGGGTATAGATTGGCCTAGGACAGTTCCCCGCAGTATACTTTGGCCTAGGCCATTTTACACCCCCGGGTGTAGATTGGCCTAGGACAGTTTATCCCCCCGGGGTATACTCTGGCCTAGGCCAAACTATGCCTAGTTTTAATCTGGGCAGGAGTTAATTTGGCCTGTTAGACCAGCCTTACTCTTTTGCTTGTAACTGATTTCAAGGTCACATTTACCAGCTAACAGCGAGCACAATGACATTTAGATGAATTCAGAAAAATAATGAATTCAATGACGCTGGAGTCATCGAAGCACAACAAAATAGGCTCATATTTCAGTGTAATTTTATATCATTTACAGAACAGATGTTTGATTTAATCACTTTATTAGGTAATTATATACATGCAAGAATTTGAGTATTTAACAGTTCCACAGTACAAGCACAGATTAAAGCAGGTGTATTGGTAAAACTGGTAAAAAAATGTGCTGAAGTACATTTTTTAAGTAGTTTTCCAATAAAAAAGACCATATTGCTCTAGACGATATTAAAATCCATCGCAAAATCTACAAGAGCAGATGATTTTTTTACTCAAGAAACTCACAGAAAAATGTGCACCAGAATCTGCAAGTTACAGTGTGAGTTTCTGCCGCATATCTTTCTTACATTTGTGATTTTATCCTAAGGATATTTTTCAACCAGATTTGTGGGCAAAAATTCTGCAGTGTATTAGAGTAGAAGTAAAGGGATGAGATTTGTTAAAATACGACGTGACGCACTTCGAAAATAAAATCTGCATGTAAGTTGACATTTGGTGCTGATTTTAAATCTGCTGCATGTGAAATCTTTTGACAGGATTTTACTCTTTGCAATACATAGGGTAAAATCTGTGGCAATTCCGGAATACACGCATGAACAAAATTGTTGGTCTCCTTATGTTAAAGTAAGAAAAGCTCACAATATTAATTGAAATAACTTGAAACTGCGAAAAGTAAAAAAATAACTAATGAAAATGGCCTGGATGAAAATGATGGTACCCCTAGAAAACATTGAAAATAATTTGACCATAGGGAAATGTGCGTCCTGTAATTAGCATTACAGGTGTTTACAAGCCTGTAATCAATCAGTCTGCCATTTCAAGGGGGAAAAAGTAGTCATTGTGCTGTTTGGTATCACGGTGTGAAAGCTAAGAAGAGTTGTCTCAGGAGATTAGAAAGAAAATCATAGACAAACATGCATAACATGAGCGAGTCCGTCTATAAAACCATCTCCAGTTACAGATATAATTTTTTTTGCAGTGATTGCCTCAAAAAGTTGTGCAACAAAATATTACGTTAAGGGTATGTGCCGACGATGTGCAAATGAAGCGGAAATTTGCGCTTCATTTCCGCATGTCCTTTTCCCGGAAAAACGCATTTGGAATTTGACATGCGTTTTTCGCGCGGAATTCGTGCGTTTTGCACATGCGGAATTGCCTTGCGTATTCTACTGCATTGTATATGGCGTAAATGCACAAAGAATTGACATGCTGCGGAATTTTCTGCACATCAAAAACGCTGCGGAAATTTCCGCAGCATGGGCATTACAATTGTGGAATGCCATAGGGGACCATGGGGGAAGGCTAACATGCGTAATTCATGCATTTATGCTGTGGAAATTTCCGCACAAAATAGGCATGAATTACGCATCGTGGGCACATACCCTAAGGGAAGTATCATTTCTGTCCAGGCCAGTTTTATTAGTCTTTTTTTTTATTTTCCTGTTGAACCACAATTCAAAAGCAATGTTTGATTCTCATTAATTGATATTCAGTAAATTGAAAATTACTTTTGTCAGTTTCAAGTTATATCAGTGACCATTATGTTTTTTTCTCCCTTTACCAGAAGGGTGCCAACAATTTTGTCCACATGTGTAAATGTGTTCCAACATGAGGATTCTACTGTGGTTTTGTATTGGAATTTGTGTCGCAATCCAAGCTGGATTTTTTTCTGTAGAAATTCTGGTACACATAATGTGCCCTTAAAGAGAAATTCATCTAGGGCAGGGATGTCAAACTCAAACACACCGAGGGCCAAAATGAAAAACTTGGACAAAGTCGCGGGCCAACCAGTATAATAGGCCCCACATAGTCCTCCTTATAGTATTATGGGCTCCACACAGTCCTCATTATAGTATTTTGGGCCCCACATAGTCCTTCTTATAGTATTATGTGCCCCACATAGTCCTCATTATAGTATTATGGGCCCCACATTGCCTTCTATACAGTATAATGGGCTCCACAAAGTCCTCCGTACAGAATAATGGCCCCACATAGTGGTGGTGGTTCTGGTGTCAGGGGCCAAATATAATCACCATGTGGGCTAGATTTGGCCCACGGGCCAGAGCTTAACATGTATGATCTAGGGGAAGGTATTTTTCCATCATGAAATTGGGTAAAGCATTCTTTCAATCTGCAATTAAAAATTCTGTATAAAAATAAATTGTAGGCATAAAGGAATACAGTAAAAGTCCCCATATACATTAGACTTACTATGGCTGAAAAAAGCTGGGAGCCGAACATTTGTTCTTTGACAGCTATCTAATTTGTACGGGGCCCTAAGACCATTGGCAGACTGAAGAGGGTCCTTATGCAAGAACAATTTAAGGGTCCTTTGCAGTCCAAGAACTCATTATAATGCACAATTCCGCCTGCATTGGAGGTAGAATTGGGCTGCCTTACATTTTGGGCCCCTGTGTGGCTGCAGAGGTTGCACTAATGATATGTCCGCCCCAGCCTAAGATCTCATACATATCTATTTGTACTATATTACAACTCTGTGCTATTCACCTGTTTTATACTATTTGCTATTTTCCACTTTTTTCACCAAACTTTTCATTTGGCCTACATAATAAAATACCATAATGTAGACATCAGCAAAAATATGTGTCAGGCCCATAGTGCATCAGCACTACAGAAGATTAATCATGTGGCAGGAGCAGATGGTGAACAATAGGGCACTTTATGCACAGAAAAAATATAAAATGCTATTTTCCGGCTCCATGTCACCTGCTTTATCTGAAGTAATTCCTCAGTTTTCGGAGATGCTTCTGGGACGGTTCCTGCAGAAGGTCCTACAATTCACGCAAAAGCTAAAATCCTATATTGCCATGTATAATTCAGTGTATACCTGTGTATTATTATTGCTCTCACATTCACACGCACTTCTGTCCTATTTGCCCTCAGTCATCATGCTCATCATGCTATTGTTCTGCTTATTCCATGTATCAGCATGCATGTAATATACGGACAGTTCATGCATCAGCTCACACTCTATATAGATTCCTTGGTTCACCCACCCACTGTACAAAGACAGCGAAATCGCAAGCTCCTGAGGCCCGTACACTCCAGAACCAGGGAACACAAGAATAGCGATAAATTGGAAATGTTGCCGTCTTAACACGTGAATCCATCCTTGTGCGCCGCAGTAACGAGCTATTGTTTGTAGAGTCCTATGTGATTGCGGCGAATAGATGAGACTCGGGTTGCGTGGACTAATGCCAGTGGAAAGTTCTGTGATTGCACCATTCACTGTTGTAATGTTACACTTTAGAGCAGACGTAAGTGCATGGACAGTGGGGTCAGTAAGGGACAACTTTAATTAGACTTTCCTTTGTATTAAAGGTCCGCCAAAATATCCATTTTGATAGATCATGGGGTTTTCCGTGCCTTGGATACTGATAAACCGATCATTATGATAGGCCATCAATAATTGATTGGTTGAGGTCCAACCTTTGATCAGAAGAAGGAAGAGTAACAATGCTCAAACCGGCGCCCCATGCCCTTCTTTGCTAACATAGGCACATCACCATCCATAAGGTTGGGCCGTACCTGGTACTGCAGTGCAGACCCCTACAGGTACTGAATTAATGCTCAGCAAGCAACGTGACCCTTGAGGAGTCGCACCACACCAATCAATACTTATCGCATATCTTAAGTATAGACCATGTCACAAAAAATAAAAACATTTAGGAGATGTAACAAGGTTTCCTTTATCTTGGGAAAAGATTTAGTTCTGACTCCCCTCATATAAATGGGGGGAGAAAAAGTGCTTTCATCATGCATAGAGGGTCCTTTGCCATACGAGTTGTCAAATTTTGATTACCAGGGGTAGTAATGGCAAAAGTAAAGCTTGCCTAACCCATTACATGTAGACAACGATGAACCTACCCATGTCAATGGGAATGGCCAACCTTCCACATGTATGGGAATATACCCCAATGGCAGATTTCTGGGAAAACAAGGATTGAGCTTATTGGACTTCAACGTGTCTGGTCCTTTTGTTCTTCAGGGGATGAGCTACAACCAGAGTTGTTTGGCGGAGAATTATACCCCTCTCCTTATTGACGACACAAGCACGTTCAACTAAGCCTAGCCAGAATCTATAAGGGGGTAGGGAGATAATGTTCAAAAGATTAAGCTGCCAGCAGAATGAGTGTTTGGTTGACAGCTTTTGAAGGTGTATGGCCAATTTTAGAAAAAGTTCAAGATTAGTGGCAGGGGGTTCTGGTAATTCGTCTCCGAGAACAATTTATTTGCACTATGGAAATGAGAAATTTTGTCACTTATGATTGAAGTGTTAATGTTTTTCTTTAGTGAAGTAAGCTGAAGTTCTGTGACACCATTAGGTGCTTAGTAGGAGAACCAAATTCTAAAGCAAAGTTTCATAAAGCCTTAGGGCAAAGTCTTTTCTGGGTTGCCCACTTGTCATTTCTTATAACAAAACGATACCTCACAATACTAGTCTAATAAAATTTCCAGAATGATAGAGATGTTTAATAGCCAATGCACTATTTTATACATTGTTTCAATATAATATTTTATGTATTTCCCAAGTAACAGTGCTATAAATTGCTTAATTAATTATGTCCAATGATTTCGGTACTCCTCAATGGTACTAATGATTCTCCTGGATGGTACTAATGATAGTCCTGTGCACTGCGATGTAACTGCAAGTTGAGAATGTGATCTGTTCCTTCCCGGCAGGATGAAGAAGTCTTATTAGAATGTCGGGTGCGTTTCCTATCGTTCATGGGTGTTGGCAAAGATATCCATACATTCGCTTTCATTATGGACACAGGCAGTCAGCATTTTGAGACTCATGTTTTCTGGTGTGAGCCCAATGCAGGAAGCGTTTCTGAAGCTGTACAAGCTGCATGCATGGTAAGGAGGCTTTCCAAGAAATGTCATCTTGTATGATGAATGGCCGTCAGTATTGGACCGGTGAAGATCCAATTTACTTGAATGGTACTAATCTGCATTATTTAGCATAGACACTACGTAAGACACGACATGTGCACTATGAGCCAGTGTAAAACTGGCCATAAAAAATAGATGACAGTATCCCGATTGTTCGTCCGACAGCTATTTCTCCCAACTCCCCCATACACCATAAGGCTTGGCTTGACCAAATGTTCTCTATGAGAGAGCCATGGCAGCACTGGTATAATCACAGTGACCCCTTCAAACATCTGATTGACAGGGGTGCTGAGACCTATGGGTTACTATGGCAGCCTAGAGTATGCTGAAGACCCCAGTGCCTGCAATTACAGTGCACCGTTGAAGTCCAGCCTGTGGCTGAACTTATTAGCAGTGACTTTTGCTATATAGGGCAATGCTGTTGTATTGCAGTGTATAGTATAAGCAATCAGACGATCGCAGCATCAAGTCCTCTAAAAAAAAAATAAATCTAAATTTAAAAAAATATGAAAGATCTAAACGTTCAAATCACACCCCTTTCCCCCCATTAAAAATAAAGAAATAATTTAAAAATACACATTTGTGTAATCGCTGTGTTCGTAAAAGTCCAATTTAATATATAATTTTGTTTAACCGTAAAGAGAAAAAAAAATAGAAATGCCAGAATTTTGAGGGTTTAGTTTGGCTGCCGCAACACGGCTAAAGAAAAAGCTATGGGGAGTGATCAATTTGTTTTATGTACCCAAAAATGGTATCAATAGAAACGTCTTGCCACGCAAAAAAGAGCCCTCACTCAGATTCATCAACCAAAAAAAATGAAAACGGTAAGGGTCTTGGTAAATGGTGACACAAGCAACAATTTCTTTTTGCAACTTTCTGAAATTTTAATATATATAAAATATATAGATGCATGTTTGATATCGCCGTAATCGGACTCACCTGGAGAATCATTTTTACTGTGAAAGCCGTAAAAATGAAATCCATGAAGCAATTGTTGAATTGCGTTTTTTTTTTCGAACTTAGAATTTTTTACACTTTTGCATGGTGTCATTCAAAACAAGAACTTGACCCGTGAAACAACAAGCCCTCATATGACTATGTTGATGGAACAATGAAAAAAAAGTTATGGCTCTTGGAAGAAGGAGAGGAAAAGACAAAAACAAAAAACCCCAGATTACTATGTTGGGAATGGGATAAAAACTGTGGACAAGCCCTTTAACCCCTTTACAGCCCATGATGTACTGATACGCGTCTGTGCCCTGGGCTTTAAGAGCCTGACCCGTATTAGTACGTCATCGCGATCGCGCGCTCACACAGGCTGTGCGGGCGCGATCGCCGCCGGGTGTCAGCTGATTGCCACAGCTGACACCTCGCACTATGTGCAGGGAGCGGTCCCGCACCGCTCCTGGCACATTAACCCCTGCAATGCTGCGATCAAACTCGATCACAGCATTGCGGTGGCTAAGGGGAGGTGATCGGTATACTAGTTTCCAAAATGGGGTCACTTGTGGGGGAGCTCCAATGTTTAGGCACACAGGGGCTCTCCAAACGCAACATGGTGTCCGCTAACAATTTGAGGCGATTTTCCATTCAATTTGTTAGCGGACACCATGTTGCATTTGGAGAGCCCCTGTGTGCCTAAACATTGGAGCTCCCCCACAAGTGACCCCATTTTGGAAACTAGACCCCCCAAGGCACCTATCTAGATGCATAGTGAGCACTTGGAACCCTCAGGTGCTTCACAAATTGATTCGTAAAAATTAAAAAGTGGAAAAAAAATACTTTTTAATTTTTACGAATCAATTTGTGAAGCACCTAGGGGTTCCAAGTTCTCACTATGTATCTAGATATGTGCCTTGGGGGGTCTAGTTTCCAAAATGGGGTCACTTGTGGGGGGTTTCCACTGTTTAGGCACATCAGGGGCTCTCCAAACGCAACATGGCATCCGCTAATTGTTCAAGCAAATTTTACAATCAAAAAGTCAAATGGCGCTCCTTCCCTTCCGAGCCCTGCCGTGCGCCCAAACAGTGTTTTTTCCCCACATATGGGGTATATGCGTGCCCAGGGGAAATTGCACAACAAATTTTGGGGTCCATTTTTTCCTGTTACCCCTGCGAAAATAAAAAAAATTGGGTCTAAAGTAACATTTTTGTGAAAAAAGTTAAATGTTCATTTTTTTCTTCCACATTCCAAAAATTCCTGTGAAGCACCTGAAGGGTTAATAAAGTTCTTGAATGTGGTTTTAAGCACCTTGAGGTGTGCAGTTTTTAGAATGGTGTCACTTTTGGGTATTTTCTGTCATAAAAACCTCTCAAAGTGACTTCAAATATGATGTGGTCCCTAAAAAAAATGGTTTTATAAATTTTGTTGGAAAAATGAGAAATCGCTGGTCAACTTTTAACCCTTATAGCTCCCTAACAAAAAAAAATTTAGGTTCCAAAATTGTGCTGATGTAAAGTAAACATGTGGGAAATGTTATTTATTAAGTATTTTGTGTGACATATCTCTCTGATTTAAGGGCATAAAAATTCAAATTTTGAAAATTGCAAAATTTTCAACATTTTCACCAAATTTCCATTTTTTTCACAAATAAACGCAAGTGATATCGAAGAAATTTTAGCACTGTCATGAAGTACTATATGTCACGAAAAAACATTCTCAGAATCAGGGGGATCCGTTGAAGCGTTCCAGAGTAATTACCTCATAAAGTGACAGTGGTCAGAATTGTAAAAATTGGCCTGGTCATTAACGTGCAAACCACCCTCGGGGGTAAAGGGGTTAACACTATTTCGATAAATGTATGTGAGGTATAAGAATGTATCTGGAATATTGGGGCAGATATTGGTTGTCTTTCTTTACTAACATGAGGACCCCTGTGTGTTTTCTAGTTGCGGTATCAGAAGTGCCTGGTTGCCAGGCCTCCTTCCCAGAAGCCACAGCCGCCACCACCACCTCCTGCAGACTCTGTGACAAGAAGAGTCACGACCAGTGTAAAACGTGGCGTTTTATCCCTGATTGACACTTTGAAACAGAAACGCCCTGTGGCCGACATGCCATAGCTTCAAGATGGCGGAAGAATAAAGAACACTTGACTCTTATGTGTCTACTGAAGTAAAAGTAGCTGTATATCGGAGTGTACTGCGGCTCAGCCTTCCATTAAGCTGCTGCTTTTCTCTTCAGAAAACCTCCCTTAATCTGATGTTTGACAAGCATGTTCTCGTTCTGACACCATGGCGTACTACAAAAGAAGCATGAATATAAATATATATCTATTCATAATTTTTATTTTTCTCTCTCCTCTACGTGGTTCTTCTTACATTCATTGGATGGTCTTGTTTCCGATTGTAAATATGAGAAACATTTCATGACAAAGTGACATTTTCTGCACTCTCTAACAAATGCCATGGAGTCCATTGTTGTTAAGGATTACTAAGCATCCCATAGCTCACTGACTCATCCCATCCTTGAGGAAAGTCACCATCACGATGTTCATCCTTGTGATCTGCACCCACAAAAGACGCTGATAGCTGACCAATACGATGGCCCAGGTGTCAGTGGAGCAGATTTATGGGGTTTCTATTACCTGCGCTGCCGGCACTTAATCGTTAAATGCACAAAGACATCATTTCGTAAGCTAAAGGAGTCTAGTATATGGGCTTCCCTGGGGTTGTCAGACATTTCATTCCACACCACCTCATTATAGAGACCATCTCTTCTAATATTAGCGGGCAGCTCTCCTGTGTACTATTCCGTACCAGTGCTACGGGCACAGGTCATATACACTCTCAGCATAGCACACCGCTTATACAATCTGACAGCCATATTGTCAATCACAACTTGGGCCCTTACATAGTCTTCATTGCTCTGTCTATACCACTCCATAGTTCTGTATAGGCCATCCAATGTGCTAAACCATTTTAGGACTGTAAATCCTTAAATCTTACGCAAAAGGAACTATAAATGATGGCAAGAAATAAGCAGCCTACAAAAAACGGCTGTGGACTGACATAAAGTTGGGATATCCTAAATAATGTCCATCCTTTAACACCATATTTTTTTCAATATGTCCTTAATTTATCTTTACTGCAGTCAGAGCTCCTTTATTGTAACACAGAACTCCAAATGATCTGCATAGGCATAGCTAAAATAATAAACTGCCACTAGAGGGAGCTCATGAGCATTCCACATACTGGTTTATTATTGTGTTCTATGTAAATACAGTATGCAGCTAGCTTCTGAGCTCCCTCTAGTGGAAGCTGCAGGAAATTAGATTTGGAACGCTGCAAATGAGAAATATTGTACTGGACCAAAATATAGAATTATGTTAAAAGATACCCTGCATATATATTACTGGATTTTGCATTGTCATTGATCTGTGAGCAGTTAATTGCAGTGCACCTGTACCCTATATAGACAATTGGCTGATACTTAGCGATGTCCTTCAACAGTCCTACACATGATTTGGCTTTTTCCAAGGATAGAAAAGCTCATGTAATCATATGTGCAAATTTAATTGTAGCATCTCGTTGCCAGCATAAGTAAACTGCAGTCGTGGTCACTAATTATATTTAGTCATTAATTGTATTTAGGAGAATAATTATTAGACATTAGATTTTTTGTTTCTCCTTATTTGCAATG
Organism: Phyllobates terribilis; assembly: GCF_046119375.1. Lineage (NCBI taxonomy): Eukaryota > Metazoa > Chordata > Amphibia > Anura > Dendrobatidae > Phyllobates > Phyllobates terribilis. Next base: position 1,093,651,831 of record NW_027362761.1, read on the forward strand.
TAACGACTTGCCAGTTTTTGGCAGGTTTGTAAATGAAAAATTGACTACCCTTCCTGCACTCAACCTGGTGTTTCTTCATCAAATTCTGTGGGTGGTAACACATGGAAGGTGACAAACTCTAAAAATAGGAAACTCCCAAACCATATAAAGCTTCTTTATTTAATACTGTTTCATAGGGGACCATGATCAGCAAATTGTATGGACCCTGATGAAATTGTATCCACAAAATGCGGTGACTTACCGAAAAGCAATCTGTGGCCTTTAACAAAACATCAAATACATCAGAGAACGCTGTGGCATACAGGTGCGTCCACCATTCACCATTCTTGAATTATGTTTGGGTCCAACAATTTGTCATGACACCAATTCCATACAGTCTCACACCTTCCAGTAAAAACTTTATATGTTCTTTAACATGGGAGCCCATGACTCTGAAAGAAGCCTTCCAACAGCCGTAGGCTCCCATATAAAGAATATGTATGGACAAGGGAAGGGAGGACACACAAGTATACTAAATAGTGCACCAAACTACTGTCCAAGGGGTCAAGTCACACATTATACGAAAAAATAAGGTGTTTTTGGAGGGTAAGACTGACCCACCACAGTCCACGGGATCCTATGGGAGATCCAGGCTTTGACACCTCTTTAGTATCCTAATAGAGATGATCAATTTGATTTGCGCCACCCTGGTCCGATGTCCAGCTCGGCATCCTGGGCACCTGTAGGGCTTTCTAAGCCCCCCAATACCATGACATTCATCTCTATGTGCCTACTAATCCCCAGATGCACGCAGAACTGGTGACCGGTTGTCACAAAGGTCTGGACCCCTGACCACATCAGTGCAAATTGAATTGTTCATGTCTATGTCCTAACAGTTCAGAAAAAGACATCCGCATTTATAGTTGACTTTAGCGCCAATTACTTACCAGTAGGGTCTATTTTTTATGTACAATGAGCCTATTAGATCTAAATAATAATACGAGCAATGATAAGTACAAATAGTACAGTGAAATTAAGGAGGACATGCATAGGTTTGTTTAGTTCTAATGTGGTCATCATCATAATCATCTCTGGTGGGCACAAGGAACCCCAGTCTGACCCTGGCCATTCAGAATGAGTGGTCAAGAGACACCTCTTAACTTGCATACACTGTACAATTTAAGTGTGCGTGATTTAAAGAGGGCATCAAAATTTATAAAAGCGGAAAAACATTTTCTTTTACAGCGGTTGTCCACTACTTGGACAACCCTTTCTCAAAATAATATCACTTATACTTGCCTCCAGTTCCGGTGCCATTCCAGCGGTGTCGGTACTAACTCTCCCAAGGATCACATAACATTGTTATGTCACGCAATCCCTGTGGCCAATCAGCGCTGGCTACACTCTCTTATGGACATACATTCAGAGAAAGTGAGAGCTGTTACTAGGGGCAAATAAACGGACTGAGAAGGGGTTGTCCTAGCAGTGGATAACACCTTTAAGTACAGGTGTAGAAAATATTCCTAAAACTGTTTCTATAAAATAAACTACATGCAAAAATGACATATAACCGCAGAGTTGTTGTTTTGTTTTTTTTTTATTACATTTTGCATTATTTTTTTTTCTCTTATTGGGGAAAAGGACATTTCCATGTTTAGAATTTCAGTGGAAAAAAAACACTACACGCCTCGAGTTTTTGCTAAAATTATAAAAGAAAATGCCAAAAACATGACTAAAATTTCTAAAAAGGCTCCATAAAAAATTCCTGGGATGAATCCAGTCTCAAAATCGAAAAGCTACAATTTATAAATAATGGAAGTGAGTTGTTATAGTTTCGTTCTGGAAAGCCAGGGACATTGCGTAGAGTTGTACAGGATAACGAAGTTCATGCCTATATATTCCATGCCACGTCTCCTGCACGTGCACTTCACCTATCTATCCTCATATCTCTGCAGACATATGGTGGAAGATGTAGTGATCTATGGGAAATTGCCAATCCTTTGCAGATATTTTGTTTTAAAAATAGCTTTGCATATTTTAACTTAAAGAATTATTTTGTAAAACGAATTGTAATTAAAAAGTCACTTTTTTTTACAGCCAAAAAGTATGTATGTGGTGTGTATGTATGACAAAATGCCAACGTGTTAGTAAGAGTCCATTTATCTATGCATTCTTTGTATGCAGTGGCTCTATAAACAGCCATGTTCACTATGCCTTGTATGTCGTGATTTTTTTATTCATAAGTCACAGATATTTTCTTTTATTTATAAACGGACAGCTAACATTGTCTTCTCGTCTGCCGCTTTTTATCTACAGCATATTAAGAGTTAACATATACATTCAATTAAATATCTGTAAATCTAGCATGAGGACCTATACACACAGCATTGCCATGTGCACTGACCCTGTACACACATAAGCACCGATTCATCATAAACTTTGTGCCTACAGTGGGTACGGAAAGTATTCAGACCCCTTTAAATTTTTCACTCTTTGTTTCATTGCAGCCATTGGGTAAATTCTAAAAAAGTTCATTTTTTTCTCATTAATGTACACTCTGCACCCCATCTTGACTGAAATAAAACAGAAATGTAGAAATTTTTGCAAATTTATTAAAAAAAAACAACTGAGATATCACATGGTCATAAGTATTCAGACCCGTTGCTCAGTTTTCAATAGAAGCACCCTTTTGAGCTAGTACAGCCATGAGTCTTCTTGGGAATGATACAACAAGTTTTTCACACCTGGATTTGGGGATCCTCTGCCATTGTTCCTTGCAGATCCTCTCCAGTTCTGTTAGGTTGGATGGTGAACATTGGCGGACAGCCATTTTCACGTCTCTCCAGAGATGCTCAGTTGGGTTTAGGTCAGGGCTCTGGCTGGGCCAGTCAAGAATGGTCACAGAGTTGTTCTGAAGCCACTCCTTTGTTATTTTAACTGTGTGCTTAGGGTCATTGTCTTGTTGGAAGGTGAACCTTCGGCCAAGTCTGAGGTCCAGAGCACTCTGGAAGAGGTTTGCATCCAGGATATCTCTGTACTTGGCTGCATTCATGTTTCCTTCAATTGCAACCAGTCGTCCTGTCTCTGCAGCTGAAAAACACCCCCTAGCATGATGCTGCCACCACCATGTTTCACTGTTGGGATTGTATTGGGCAGGTGATGAGCAGTGCCTGGTTTTCTCCACACATACCTCTTAAAATTATCACCAAAAAGTTCTATCTTCGTCTCATCAGACCAGAGAATCTTATTTCTCATAGTCTGGGAGTCCTTCATGTGTTTTTGAGCAAACTCTATGCGGGCTTTCATATGTCTTGCACTGAGGAGAGGTTTCCGTCGGGCCACTCTGCCATAAATGCCCCACTGGTAGAGGGCTGCAGTGATAGTTGACTTTGTGGAACCCTCTCCCATCTCCCTACTGCATCTTTGGAGCTCAGCCACAGTGATCTTGGGGTTCTTCTTTACCTCTCTCACCAAGGCTCTTCTCCCACGATTGCTCAGTTTGGCTGGACGGCCAGGTCTAGGAAGACTTCTGGTGGTCCCAAACTTCTTCCATTTAAGGATTATGGAGGCCACTGTGCTATTAGGAACTTGGAGTAATGCAGAAATTCTTTTGTAACCTTGGCCAGATCTGTGCCTTGCCAAAATTCTGTCTCTGAGCTCCTTGGGCAGTTACTTTGAGCTCATGATTCTCATTTGGTCTGACATGCACTGTGAGCTGTGAGGTCTTATATAGACAGGTGTGTGCCTTTCCAAATCAAGTCCTATCAGTTTAATTAAACACAGCTGAACTCCAATGAAGGAGTAGAACCATTTCAAGGAGGATCACAAGGAAATTGACAGCATGTAAATTAAATATGAGTGTCTGAGCAAAGGGTCTGAAAACCTATGAGCATGTGATATTTCAGTTTTTCTTTTTTAATAAATTTGCAAAAATTTCTACATTTCTGTTTTTTTTCAGTCAAATTGGGGTGCAGAGTGTACTTTATTGAGAAAAAAAATGAACTTTTTAGAATTTACCAAATGGCTGCAATGAAACAAAGAGTGAAAAATTTAAAAGGGTCTGAATACTTTCCATACCCACTGTATTTTTGTCTTTTTTTTGCGCCTTTTTTTTGTTTGTGCAATCTATTTTTCTATTTGCAACTTTTTTTTAAAGTTTATTTTATACAGTGCATTGTGAAAGTATTTGGCCCCCTTGAAGTTTTCTACCTTTTGCCACATTTCTTGCTTCAAACATAAAGATATAAAATTCTAATTTTTTTGGGAAGAATCAACAACAAGTGGGACACAATCTTGAAGTGGAATAAAATTTATTGGATATTTTAAACTTTAACAAATTAAAAACTGAAAAGTGGGGCGTGCAATATTATTCGGCCCCCTTGAGTTAATACTTTGTAGCGCCACCTTTTGCTGCGATTACAGCTGAAAGTCGCTTGGGGTATGACTATCAGTTTTGCACATCGAGAGGCTGAAATTCTTGCCCATTCTTCCTTGCAAAACAGCTCAAGCTCATTGAGGTTGGATGGAGGGCATTTGTGAACAGCAGTTTTCAGCTCTTTCCACAGATTCTCGATTGGATTCAGGTCTGGACTTTGACTTGGCCATTCTAACACCTGGATTCGTTTATTTTTGAACCATTCCATTGTAGATTTTGCTTTATGTTTGGGATCATTGTCTTGTTAGAAGATAAATCTCCGTCCCAGTCTCAGGTCTTTTGCAAAGTCCAACAGGTTTTCTTCCAGAATGGTGCTGTATTTGGCTCCGTCGATCTTCCCATCAATTTTAACCATCTTCCCTGTCCCTGCTGAAGAAAAGTAGGCCCAAACCATGATGCTGCCACCACCATGTTTGACAGTGGGGATGGTGTTTTGAGGGTGATGAGCTGTGTTGTTTTTACGCCAAACATATAGTTTTGCATTGTGGCCAAAAAGTTCGATTTTGGTTTCATCTGACCAGAGCACCTTATTCCACATGTTTGGTGTGTCTCCCAGGTGGCTTGTGGCAAACTTCAAACGAGACTTTTTATGGATATCTTTGAGAAATGGCTTTCTTTTTGCCACTCTTCCATAAAGGCCAGATTTGTGCAGTGTACGACTGATTGTTGTCCTATGGATAGACTCTCCCACCTCAGCTGTAGATCTCTGCAGTTCATCCAGAGTGATCATGGGCCTTTTGTCTGCATCTCTGATCAGTCTTCTCCTTGTTCGGGATGAAAGTTTAGAGGGACGGCCGGGTCTTGGTAGATTTGCAGTGGTCTTATACTCCTTCCATTTCAATATGATCGCTTGCACAGTGCTCCTTGAGATGTTCAAAACTTGGGAAATCTTTTTGTATCCAAATCCTGCTTTCAACTTCGCCACAACAGTGTCTCGGACCTGCCTGGTGTCTTCCTTGGTCTTCATGATGCTCTCTGCACTTGAAACAGAACCCTGAGACTATCACAGAGCAGGTGCATTTATACGGAGACTTGATTATGTGGCACCCCAGGGGTCTGGTTTCCACAGTAACAGCAATGTTATGTCTGAGAGCAGGTGGTAGGTCTCTTGGTCAGGGATCCTGTGCATGCCACACCTCCTGCCCAGTCCTGGGAGGGGAAGAACTTCCCCTATATAAACCTAGGGCTGAGGCAGGGTTAGTGAGTAGAGAAGAAGTAGAGACAGAGAAGAGAAGCAGCATAGGAAGAAACAACAGGAGCTCTGTGGGAGCAGTACTACAAGGAGTCAGGGGCTGGCAGCTGCAGAGCTCGCCCTGACTGAGAAGCTATCACCGGAGTCCGAGGCTGTGGGGACTAATCTTTACCCAGCAGCAGAAACCGCCCGGCAGGGGATTTCAGGTCCTCTGGCCAAGAAACCCGAAGGCACGGTCACACGCGTGGGACCAGCTCCGCCGTCGTGGAGCGGACGCCACTAGAAGGCCCCGAGTCACCGGCCATACGGGTGAGCACCACACGGTACACTCAGGGACGTGGGCTACTTATACCCGCCTCTAGCAAGGTAGCCAGAAGAGTACAGTCAGTTTGGGAGGCCTACAACTCCGCCTGGCCAGGGGAGATCCCATCTGCTCAAGGACTGACCAAGCCCCAATCGCTAGCCAGTACTCCGGGAGGGTCTATCTTTGTCACCAGTAAAGACCCTGAACTACACCGTACCGTCTCCGAGTGGTTCCTGCTACCCCCATCATCCACGTCGGCTGCCCTGAGGCCATACCCCTCCCGTTGGGGGTGATACTATCACGCTGCACAATCCTACCACCGGCCTCAGCGGTCTGCCCTGCAGCGGCAGCTCCTTCGCTGCATTCAACGGGTGGCGTAGTCGTACAACATCTACCGCTAATACAGCGCCACTTAGTCTGACTCCCTGGGCACGGACCGGGTCACCGCCACGAGACTACAACCCTCAACAGATCCGGCTCCGGGTAAGCTCCCGCGTGCGCAACGCTGCGCGACACAGGCCCAGGGGTGCGTCAATTACACACAGGTGGATTCTATTTATCATTACCAGTCATTTAGGACAACATTGGATCCTTCAGAGATCCTCACTCAACTTCTGGAGTGAGTTTGCTGCACTGAAAGTAAAGGGGCCGCATAATATTGCATGCCCCACTTTTCAGTTTTTAATTTGTTAAAAAAGTTTAAAATATCCAATAAATTTCGTTCCACTTCACGATTGTGTCCCACTTGTTGTTGATTCTTCCCCAAAAAAATAGAATTTTATATCTTTATGTTTGAAGCCAGAAATGTGGCAAAAGGTAGAAAAGCTCAAGGGGGCCAAACACTTTCACAATGCACTGTATGTGCTCATCTGTTTTTTGTCGTTGTTTTATACTTTGTTGACGTTGTCTAGCAATTAAAGATATTTTCAACTGATTCATCAGTTCCTCCCCTGGTGTATTTTAGAGTACACCAAACTTTTTACACCATTTTTATGACTTTTGCAAGCCAGAATCACAAAAACAGTTCAAGGCAGGAAGAAAAAACATTTTTTTTTTATTTTGCGCCAAACTCGTGAATCACATGCACCATTTTTATGAATTAGTCGCCAAACAACAAATACCACAAGACGAATAAGGACTTAAAAATATAATGGAAGTGATGAATCGGGGCCATAGTTGCCAACGGTCGTGAATTTGCTGGAACTGTTCCGATTTTTCTTAAAGCCTGGCAAATTCAGGGCTGTTTAATGTTGAAAGTCGTGGGGATAGGGTAAAAGGAGTGATCCCAGGTGGGATTAGGCAGTGGGAATGCAGTCAGTACTCACAGGGTCTTCACTTTTCCAATAAAAATGTTGGTTAGTATGTAAACAGTGTCTTTAGTACAAACCTATAGGCTTCCATCTTTTCTCCATTCTGTCAGTCCGTGGAAATCGGACTGCACTCAGATGTCATTCAAGTCACAGCCTGATTTTTCCATGGACTCATTGACTTGCATGGCCAAGTGCAATCCGAATATCGAAATAAAACTTGGACATGCTGCAATTTCTTCCCCCTACCGGCTCTGTTGGAGAAGAATTCGGATATGGTTACGGCCCCGTAGCACAAGAATCCGAGTGCAGTCTGATGTTTTGTCAGATCGCTCTCGGACCGAAAATATGGTCATGTGTACCTGCCCCTGTAGTAGATATTATTCTGTGTTCACCGCCAGCCAGTCTCAATCTCCCTCCATTCGTGAAGATCTAAAGATCTACTTAAATTAGGTGTAGACTATCAAAAATGTCTATATTTTTTTCTTTTGCCGGCGGGCAAGGTGAGAGGTGGGCAAAAGTGTTCCATCATTTGACAAAACATAAAGGGCCTTATTCACCATTTGTGGTTTTATTTCAGTCACTTTTCTTTTTTTATCTTGTGGTATTCCCTGACATTTTTAGTGCCAAATTCATCAAAATTGTGCACATGTTTCATGAATTTTGAGGACAAAAAATGTCAAATAAATTGCTCAAAAACGTCTTTTATACATACATCACTCCAGGGGGACTGAAGCACATTTGTGGCAAATGTAGCAACTTCTTGAAGTCGCAATTAATGAATCAGGTGAAATTAGCTGGAAATCAAAAACAGGCAGATACATCTAAAATAGGCTTTAAAGAAGGCGCAAATGGAAAGTTTAATTTGGTGCTTAAAATTGCAAAAACTCAATGAAACAATGCAATAACGTATCGGACCCAAAGAATTACAGGGGTTATCTGGCCCCAGAAATGGTTTATTGTTGAGATAATGTCAAATAAATGAACTTACTAATTTATGCTATTGATTAAATCTGTTCAGACCGCCTTATTTTAAACACCCCTTTTTTTTATCACACATTATAAACTTCCATGTTCGTTCTAACAAATGAAGGGGGCTTCCTTTTTAAAACCAAAGAAGAGAATAATTAGATTGTTGGAAGACCAACTTTTGTGGCTGACAGTAATATCACAGTAATTATCCCAGTCTCATTGATGGTGTATAAAGTTTGTATTCTGAAACCTAGTGACAGATCCACTTTAAGAGTAAATGTGATGCTGTCCACAGCCCAGAATACCGATATATGTCAATTATAAAATATTGATCATTACAATCACAAATATCTGTACGAGATTTTTTTTTTTTAAATTAGACACATCCATTTTTTTCCTGGACAGTGGAAAAAAAAAGTCTTAGATAGCAACCCTGAGAGTGTGCAAGCCTGACCACCTCTTCATTCATCTCCTCACCATTGCTGCTGTCTATCGGAGGAAGAAGGGTCGCAGCAATTCCATATTTTAGCGTTTGGTGGGAGTCCAGCCATTTTCCAAGGATCTAACATTTCTCACCTATGTTGTATGTAAAGTATAATGGTGGGAAGACTTTAGAAGGGTTGTCCACTACTAGGCAACTGCTTATTAGGCCCGAGGAGGTGGAAAAAAACTCGATACCCGCCGGTCCTTTGGCATCAACCTCTGGCGGGGGTGTCACGTGAGCGGTGCTGCATTAGTCTGAGTGTAAAAGACACGAAAATGTTCTATATGTGGTTTATGTCCAATCTACTTAGTATTCCATAAATTGTGTATTTTAACCCTGACCCGTCACTTGTCACTAAGCTGTAGATAATGGATTCAGGTTGATACTGCTTTATCACTTTTCATTTGTGCATGTAAAGGGCCATTACTGACCCACAGAAAGCTGTGGGGACTCGTACCAAACTCATCTGTATTACAGCAGGGCCATGGGACCGTCCATACATATATTGGATGTTATACAATAGGCATGTAACCATGATGTTCCCCATCTGCTCCTAGTCCGGTGAAGATCAATATATATGCCTTTATCTCTAGGCAGCTGTATCCGTAACATTGTATTGGATGATTTCTGTGAAAACAATATTCCTCCTCCGATGTCCGCTGTAATTGAAAGCTGCAACATTAAAGCAAGGGAAACTGTGAATTAGGGTTTTAATCAGGGCAGGATATTAATGGAATCCAGTCGGGGTCACATCAGTGTGGGGGCTGCGGCTGTCGGGGTCCATGAAGTGAAGGATTCCCTAATTGAAATAGAGATGTTGTAAATGACTGGAGGTGATGGGGGTTAATGAAAGAAGCAAACTGCGGGCAAAATACACAAGGGAATAGGAAATGTATGCACAGAGAAGACCAAGCCGGAATTACAGTCAGGTCCATGTGTTTAAAGACGTATTCTGGTCTTCTCTATTCCTTGTGATTACAGGCAGAGACATGTTCTATAAGTTAGTAATTGAAAATGGAGACGTTGGAAATGTAAGTTTAAGTCTTCCGGTTATTCTGAAATTCTTCTGTATATGACAACACAATTGATAATGTAATTGAAAACTATATGTCCACACTTGTTATTTCTTATTATGCCCACAAAGCTTCCAAAATCTATTTTGCCTAATTTCCAAAAATATGTGGTTTCCAAAAATATGTGGTTAGCTCTGCAGCACTGGGGTCCTGGGTTCAAATCCCACCAAGGACAACATCTGCAAGGAGTGTGTATGTTCTCCCTGTGTTTGTGTGGGTTTCCTCTGGGTTCTCCGGTTTCCTCCCACACTCCAAAGACATACTGATAGGGAATGCCACAATGGGGATAGTGCTCATATTGTCTGTGGAATTAATGGCGCTATATAAGTGAGTAAAATAAATAATTAAAAAAATAAATAAATTAGATCTCTATCTAAGTGATACATAGCATGAACATCATCCCCACTTCATAAGACACAGTTTGTCCAACCCTATTATTTTACAAGCAGATTACAATCGTGTAAAATACTGAAAAGTTTAAAGACCTTACCATCCTCTGCCAATCCCTTACCAAAGCTTCTCTCGTTGTCTGCGCATCTATGTTCTCTAGGCTCCAGTCATGACAATATGTGACCACTGCAAACAATTACTGGCCGTGGCATCAGTGGTGTCAACAGATCACCGCTGCATCCCGTAATTGACTAAAGCGGTAATGATGTTCTGACATGTCACGTCATAAAGGGCGAACAGAGAAAGAGGATCAAGGAAGTGTCGGCTTAAGGAATGGCATTGGTAGGGCGAGTATTATTTTTTAAATTTTAGACCACTGTAAGCGATTTCTGGAAAAAAATAAAAATAAATGATATATATCTGGGGTCGGATACAATAAGTTAAAGGGTTTTCTTGGACTACAAGAGTGATATATTTTGTTCTCAGATAGGCACTGCAGTCCCGACTCTAAACTTTAGGTAGCGACTGTGCCAGGTTTTGCAACTCACTGCGGCTCAGTTCTAATCCAGTGAAGGGAGCTGAGCTGCAGAACCAGGCCTGTTTAAAAAAGAAAGTTTTGTTTGCCCAAAGTCACCACTGTACATTGATAATACCAGTCCGGGCATTGCGGTCCGTATACGGACAGTGGAATATGGCCTACAGTGACTAAGCCCTCTAAATGAAAAAGCTGCAGCTTTTATAAATGATTTTTCTAGCCAGAGGATTTGGAGCGCTTTAGCTGAAAAAAGGCATCTCTTATAAAAACACCCTAAGGCTGTGTGCCCACGATGCGTTTTTTAAGCGTTTCCGCAGCGGCAAAAACGCTGCAGAAACGCTTAAAAAATGCTTGGTAGAAAGCCTGCCATGTTCCCCAATGATAATCCGCATATGCTGTGCACATGCTGCGGAAATTTCCGCTGCGGATTATCATTGCGGAAAAAAGCGCAGCACTACCAATTATTTTGCGGAAGCACTGCGTTTTCGCCGCCATTGACTTGCATTGGAACGTATGGGACGCTTCACATCCGCATGTCCCTGGCAGGAAAAACGCATTTTTTCTGCCAGGGAGATGCAGAAACGCTCAGGAAAAAATGCTGAGCATTTCTGCATCGTGGGCACAAAGCCTTAAACTGGTTGTCCCCTTTCAGAAAACTTTTGCCTGTCTGCTCAGGTCATTGTAAAAAAAACAAACAAACCAAACTTTACTTCTACTCCTCCAGTCCAGCTCTGAGTCTCCAGCGCTGCTCCAATGATTGTGTACACAGTGATTGTGTTGACAGCACTGAAGCCAATCACTGAGCTCAGCGGCTCAAACGATCCACATCCGCAAAGACTCTGCGCTCAGTTATTGGCTACTGTGCTGTCAACCTGACGTCAATTCTGCGTCATGTACACAACCACTGGAGCAGCACAGGAGACTCAGAGACGGACTGCGGGAGTGAAAGTAAAGAACAATTTATTTTATATATATTATGACTCAAACAAGCAGACAAATGTTTTTTGAAAGGTGACTGACAACGCCTTTAAGCAGCTGTGAAGCAGCTGATTGCTTTTGAGAGACACAATGCATTAATACTTTTTACTAGAAGGACTACTTCACAGCTTTGTATAGAGAGCACAAAGCCCAAACAATGCAAATAGAGTAAAGGACCCAATAGCAAACTCTTACTATTTGTCATCCGCTGTGTGGATTATCAAAGTTCATTGATACTGTTGATCTTTATAGTTTCCTAATTTTCTCACACAGGAAAAGGGACATGATCTGTTATCCCACAATCAACAATAAAATGCCATCTGAGGTAGAAATATCAAGAGGAAAGGGGCATTTACACTGCAGATAATCATGAATGAACGTTGTTAAAAACACTTGTTTCACAATTATCTTGCCACATAAGCAGGCTGTCGATCAACCGATGAACGAGCAAATCGCTCAATCAGGTGAAATGATCTTTTATGCAGCATAAAAGAGCATCGCCCTGTATAAAGAGGACTCGGACAGCCGAGAATAATGGCAGCCTATGTGCAGTCAGTGATCTACTATAGCATTGTTTTTTTGTTCTGTCTGTGTAAACAGGCGTTCAAACGACCACCGATGAGAAAAAAATTACTGATCAGTGGTCATATCGTGTCTGTCTGTATAAACAGGAATTGGATGATTTGCCCACAGCAGTTCGCCCTCGGGCACATTTCGCCCCCGGACGGGGGCGAACTGGGGGCGATATGTGCGGGGGCGAATCTTCCTGGGGGCGAAATGTGCGGGGGCAAAATGTACCTGGGGACGAACAGATGGGGGCAAATTGCTGGGGGCGAACCTTCCTATAACCGTATAAACAGACCATATGGGGCCCCATACACAATAGATAGCTGTTGACTAAACGATGGTTCAATGGCTGCTCGTTCAGCCGGCAGCTATCTCTCCTGACTCCTCTATAAACGCTGAGCACTCCTGTTTTATCGACAAGAGAGTCACGGTCAGACTCTTCTGCTGGCAGCCTGTCTGACAGATAATAAAAGGATCGTCAGTAGTGTTGAGCATTCCGATACTGAAATATCGGGTATCGACCGATATTCGCTGTATCGGAGTTCCGATACTGAGTTCCGATACTTTTACAATATCGAATACCGGAATCGGAAGTTCACATAATGTGCAGTGTCTCTGAAGGATGACAAGCTGGATGGCAGCGCTCAGCTGCGATCCAGCCTGTCATCAGAATGCCATTCCAGCGTGGGAGAATTCTCCTGCTCAAGCACTGACATTACATTATCTCCCTTACATTACAATTAAATGGAATAGCAGGAATTAATATTTTTTTAAGACGTTAATGCCACAGCCATGGTGGTTGTGGCATTACAGTGGTTGCCCAAATCGATGGGAACAGTGCTCACAGTGAAACATGAAAAGCCGGCAATTCATCAGCGGCATATACCGGTACCCGACAATTTAGAACAGAAAGAATAGAGCTTCACACATAGATTAGATAGATAGAAACATGTCAGTCACATATATAATAAGTACAGTGACAGTGTTGCTTACTGTACTTGTCATTTAGTGTTAAAATAAAGGATTTATTTAAAAAAAATAATAGTGTTTTCATGCACCGTCTCTTTAAAAAAGCCAGCCGGCAATTCAGCATCGGTACCGACAATTTAGAACAGAAAGACAGAGCATCACACATAGATTAGATAGCTAGAAACATGTCAGTCACATATATAATAAGTACAGTGACAGTGTTGGTTACTGTACTTGTCATTTAGTGTTAAAATAAAGGATTTATTAAAAAAAAAATTGGCGTGGGGTTCCCTGTAAGTTTAGTCTCTAGCGGAGGTTAAGCAGACGGCTAGGGCAGATGTTTGAAGTCTGGGAAGGGGGTAATACCCACGGAGCTTCCCAGGCTACTAATACCAACCCCCAGCTGACTTTTGTTGGGGACCCCAACAAAACAATGACGTAGGGTCCCCCCTATTTTAATAGCTAGCAAAGGCTAGGCAGACAGCTGGGGGCTGATATTAATAGCCCAGGAAGGGTGCCATGAATATTGGCCCCCTCCCAGGCTAGAAACACCAGCCGTCAGCTGCCCCAGAAATGGCGCATCCATAGGATGCGCCAATTCTGGCACTTAGCCTCGCTCTTCCCACTGCCCTGTAGCGGTGGCAGTGGGGTAATAGGGCTGGGGTTGATGTCAGCTGGCATTATAAGCTGACATCAAGCCCAGGTTAGTAATGGAGAGGCGTCTATAAGACACCCCCATTACTAACCGCATAGTCAAAGTTAAAAAAAAAACACAAACACCCAGAATAAAGTCCTTTAATTGAAATAAACACACAATTCTTTATTGTTCTAAATTAAATTATAAATTATTTTAACACTAAATGACAAGTACAGTAACGAACACTGTCACTGTACTTATTATATATGTGACTGACATGTTTCTATCTATCTAATCTATGTGTGATGCTCTATTCTTTCTGTTCTAAATTGTCGGGTAGCGCTGCTGAATTGCCGGCCGGCTTTTTTAAATAGACAGTGCATGAAAACACTATTATTTTTTTAAATAAATCCTTTACACTAAATGACAAGTACAGTAAGCAACACTGTCATTGTACTTATTATATATGTGACTGACATGTTTCTATCTATCTAATCTATGTGTGAAGCTCTATTCTTTCTGTTCCAAATTGTCGGGTACCGGTGTATGCCGCTGCTGAATTGACGGCTTTTCATGTTTCACTGTGAGCACTGTTCCCATCGATTTGGGCAACCACCTCCCCCAATACATTCTACATTATTGTTAGTTGTTTTACTTCATGTAGAATTAACCTACAAGGAAAGAAAGGGTTTGTTTTCATTCCGATATTTGTGTCCCATTGACTTGCATTGGTTTCCGGTATCGGCGATATCCGATACTTTGTGAGTATCGGCCCGATCCAATCCGATCCGATATTTCCCGATATCGGAAGGTATCGCTCAACACTAATCGTCAGAGCAAAATTGGATGTTCTAGGACCATATCTTCCCCAACATCCCCCAAAAACATTAGACTGCTGTCCGAGTCGGCCAATATCGACAGATCCATCAAAAGTTAGTTTAATGTTCATGGGAGCCTTAATGAGCTATTTTAACTATCTGTTCACAACCACTAAATGACCACTGATCTGTTACGTACAGGCCGATCAGCGGTTAATGACCTGTTTAGACTGGCCGCCCAGAATGCCATGCTCATAGGCCATTCATTATTCTGATCCATATGTGCATGTAGAATAGCATCGCTATTGGCAGCACATCTCCTGTTTACACAGAACGATGTGCTGCCGAGAACAATGATTTTAATGCCACCATGTATGTGACAATCACTGGATGAACGAGCATTTTGCGAATTCATCAGGTGATTGCCGACCTGTTTACATAAGCTAATAATCAGCTCGTTCTTGATTATGTAAATGGACCTTAAGGGCTCAGTCACACTGCATAGATCCATGCTGTACAGATGACTAATACATAAAAAGTAATTGATCTCTACTGTGAGACAATATTGTACTGATCAATCCGCAGTCTCTGAGCACAATGTGCCTGCCTGGTACAAGATAGTATGTGATGCTTGGTGGTAGTCGACCCCCGCTGTGTTTGTGACATTACTGGTGTGCAAGGAATACTCCGACAGAGCGTAGATTTGGGTTATTAGCTGCAGTAATTCGCTGCTGATTGCCTGCATGCCTGGAGGACAGGTTCTAATGAGAACAGTAAATTAAACAGGCTGGAAATTGTTCACACAGAATATCAACTAATTATATTTCATTCTTATTATCATCCTTGAAAAAAAAATAGTAAAATAAAAATAAATGCATTCATTACTTTTAAGTAATTTGACAAAGTACAAAGTAAAATGTACATTGTTTACATGACATGTTGCCTATAATAGAGGAGGTAAAAGCGAGGAGGAGGCAGCTTCTACAAATTCATTTAATAAAAACCACAATTTTTCTTTATGGTTCAAATCAGCAAAGAAAGCACCAGAGATTGATCAAAGGCAGCAGAAGTAATTTTTTTTTATAATTTGCTAAAAGTCCTTAAGAGCCATCAGTATTCCCTGTATTGTGTGTAAAGTGCATGTGGGGCAGGCAGAGCAAGAAGTCTGTGGGGGGCAGCTACAGCCAATAGCTATACAGCAGGAAGTCTGTGGGGGGGCAGCTACAGCCAATAGATACAGAGCAGGAAATCTGTAATGGGCAAGCTACAACCAATAGGTACAGAGCGGGAAGTCTGTGGGGGACAGCTACAGCCAATAGTTGCAGAGCAGGAAGTCTGTTGGGGGCAGCCACAGCCAATAGCTGCAGAGCAGGAAGTCTGTGGGGGGCAGCTACAGCCAGTAGCTGCAGAGCAGGAAGTCTGTGGGGGGCAGTCACAGCCAATAGCTGCACAGCAGGATGTCTGTGGGGGGCAGCCACAGCCAATAGCTGCACAGCAGGACGTCTGTGGGGGGCAGCTACAGCCAATAGCTACACAGCAGGAAGCCTGTGGGGGGCAGCTACAGCCAATAGATACAGAACAGGAAATCTGTAATGGGCAAGCTACAACCAATAGCTACAGAGCGGGAAGTCTGTGGGGGACTACTACAACCAATAGGTGCAGAGTGGGAACTCTGTGGGGGGCAGCTACAGAGCCAATAGCTGCAGACCGGGAAATCTGTGGAAGGCAGCTACAGCCAATAGCTGCAGAGCGGGAAATCTGTGGCGGGCAGCTACAGCCAATAGCTACAGAGCAGGAAATCTCTGAGGGGCAAGCTACAACCAATAGCTACAGAGCGGGAAGTCTGTGGGGGACAGCTACAACCAATAGCTGCAGAGCAGGAAATCTGTGGGGGGCAGCTACAGCCAATAGCTACAGAGCAGGAAATCTGTGAGGGGCAGCTGCAACCAATAGCTACAGAGCGGGAAATCTGTGGGGGGCAGCTACAACCAATAGCTACAGAACGGGAAATCTGTAAAGGGCATTAATCGGGAAATGAGCTTTCCTTGAAATGCTTGTTCCAAATAGTCTGCCAGTGTAAATGCTTCCATAGTCAAAGGCCCCCATCATCAAAGTGTTTACACTGGCGTGAAACACTTTGAAATTTCACAGAATTTTGGCACAACTCAAAATCGCTCATAAATTTTGCGTTTTTTGCCCTTTTTACCCCAGTCCTGGCCAACTTTGCCAAAATGGGAGGGACTTGGACAGGGCATAGCTAAGCCCCATCAAAATCAATGCCACAAAATTTATGCCACAATAATGGCATATATTAAGCCAGAAATGTTACTGTAGTCAAAGACTGGAGTACATTTGTGGCAGTGGTGCACATCAGTAGAAATTCACACCTAATTCATTAAGTGGTGTGCGCCTCTTAATGAATTAGGTGCTCCAAACTCCAATAATCTTGATCATTAAGACAGCCATGCTTGGTTCTTATGCTGTAGTGTCTCAGTGTAGCCTTGATCCAAAGACTGCTCCATATTTTTGGCAAAGGCTGAAGAGCTTAAAGTAGACATTCACCTGATTACAAACTCTGTTGTATGTAGAGTGATAACTAAACTCTATGGAACACATTTATGAAAATGAGTGCAGACAAGAACTTGAGGTTATCCCTGGCAGACAATCAGATTACTTGTTTTATCACAGCACTGAAAAAATAGACTCAATCAGTGATCTGATTGGTTGCTTAGAACAGCACCTACAGTTCTGTTCTGAGCTAGATTAAATAAATTGCTAAATCTCTAATCTTAACTGCTGGGCAAAAATAGGTTAACAACACATATCAGGAGTACAAGCCCCTCATCTGTAGAGGAGGTGACAACACATTGGGTGTGGCATGGTTTTTTAGTAATAGTGAATATAAGACATGAACAGATCGATTGAGATTTAAGGAGAATCAAGTTCGAATCGAATTTCCTAAAATTTTTGTTGCATGTGAACCTCTCTGTAATTTGATTCATGAGGATGAGAAAACATATATATCAGGACCCGTTGAAGCGCACACCGTGCGAAACGGCCATTGTTCGTTCACTGTGCTACATTCCTCCCTGCAAATAATTTTTTATGCCTTAAAGACTTTGAAATTTGAAGAACTGGTGAATTCTACTACTACTCTCTTTTTTACTATGACATATGGACTATTTTGCACTAGTAAGCACCCGTAAGTTCTGTTGGTGATAATCTTGCTCTGAACCAAATTAGTCTACTAAGGGCATGCAGGTTATTTAGTGCGTTTTTTTCTTTCTCTGTTGTCTGAAACATATACATGCCTGTCACCATTTCACACTGATGAAGACTCAGTGTGCTAAAGGCGTCAGGTGCGTGGACTTTTCCATAATGGCCTGCAGCAATCCGATCACAGCACAACCATAGGCGGATTATAACGAGGGCAATCTGGGCCACCACTTGGGGCCCGAGGCTCCGGGGGGCTCATGGTCAGATTGCCCTCATGATAATGCTTTGTGTGCTGCATCTGCGGCACATCTATCCTGTTAGGCAGGGGCGTACTGGGCTGGGGGGGCCCCGAGCCACTCCCCCAGCAGCTGTGTAGGGCCGCTTGCATCTTCTTTGGCCGGGCCAGCACTGCACCTTGTAATTTAGCTCACGGACACATAGTTGATGGGAGGTATGTATCACAAACATGGTTGTTATCTGTGATGTAATCCTGGAATATTGCTCTAGTGTACGTAAGCACTAAGAGGATTGTTTGGTGCATCTGGGCCAGGTTTGACGGGCAGCCTGAGAGATGGGCGGGTCTGGCTGCCCACATACCTCACCTCTGGGTGTGGTTAACAAGTTAAAATGGAGGACGTTGTTTGGCACATGGTCTGTGTATGGAGGGAGAAGGCCTCCTGTGTGTTTTTATCTCCAGAGTGAGCCGGTATACTGGATGTTGTCCAGCGTGTGTGACCAGGACTGGCTAACTAGAGACTCTGTCTCAGGGTCTTTTTTTTCTATGTTTTGCCTGCACTGAAGGCTGTTTAGTTTCCTTTTGCTGGTGGACTGTTTATGAAGTAATAAAGCGACATGGACATTTAAATGAAAACGCTTCCTGTTTTGCCTGCTGACGCAACCAAGTGAGTAGAAATCCCACAACTTGCATGTGTGTTTGCCCGGCCATGTCTGCTAAAGTGACGTCACGCAGTACACCCTGCACTGCTGCTTCCCACCGGAGAGGAGCTGAATGGGAGCCGAGCCGTGTGAGTGACGTGTGTGCATATATTATTCTGTTTATCTATGTATGTGTGTTATGTATGTATATATGTATTTTTCTGTATGTATGTCTTCAAATATGTTTGTCTGTATGTGTCTTTGTATATGTCTATATATGTTTGTGTGTGCACATTTCTGCAACCCGCATATGTGCAAGTCTGCATGTGTATACATGATTGAGTGTGTGTGTGTGTGTGTGTATAACACGAAAAAGGGTATGCGCAGCTTCCTTAGGGTGGTGCCTATATGATGCAAAAACCACTGTATGAAAAAATTAGCACCAAGGCACACTATAGAGTTCGTGACAACAATTGAATATTTCAGTAAATGTTTATTGCCAACAACGTAGGACAGATTTTCAACCGACGTCAATGTTTCGGCTCACAGAGCCTTTCTCAAGGTTTATCTGTATATAATAGATCAACAGATAAAGTCATCAAACAAGCTACAAGCAAAATTGCTCATACAAAATAAAGTTTTTTATATACAGCTCTATATGTCCGTGGCGTGGACAAACATCAGCACAAATAAAATAGAAGTGAACATAATTTGCAGCAATAACGATGATGATATTGACATAGTGAAGACCATCGGCTGCACATGAACTCCATTCTGTGAGCACATCAGAAGTGTAACTCTGTATACAGACATAAATGATAAGATGTGTAAAAAGACATCAATTAAAGGAGCTCCTCATGCAGGCAAGACGAGAAGAAAAAAAAAAGGAAGAGAGAGGCATAAAAAATGGAAAATGAGTCAAGAATAGGGGGGAAAAAGAGGAAAACCAGAAAAAGAAAAAAAAAGAAAAGAAAAATAAGGAAAGAGAAAAAAAGGAGAAAAATAAGGAAAGAGAAAAAAAGAGAAAAAAAAAAGGGAACAAAAATTCACAAAAGGAAACAGGAGTACAAGGATCAGGAGACTAAGAGCAATATAAAAGTAGAAAGACAGTAGAAATATACCGTATAATAGCCATATAGTTACCTATCCACTGGTGCTGGAGAGAATAAATTTCTATAAGTATAGAAATAACGAAAGAGTTAATGAAAAGGAATAGAAATTAAAAAGAAAATCCAAAAGGCATAAGGAAATACCTGGCAAATCCTGCGTGATCCACGTGAGTCTATAGCCTGGGCTGGGCGGTGTGTGTGCGCTCTCAGTGCACGCTTGTTTAAATGAGGCCGGGGCGGAAGTGTGTGCCCGGCAGAAATCAGCTGTGCGATGACGTGTGACGGACAGACTGCGCATGCGCAGAGGTATCAGAGCCGGGGAAAGCCGGAAAAAGCCGAAGGCAGTGCGCGAATAAGACAAATATGAGAACGGGAAGAAGTAAAGGGCACGCATAACAGGGCAGACCACAAAGAAAAAGATTAAGGACATAAGTACAGGAGAAATACGTAGTAAAAGAAAAAAAGGGGAGGATATTAGCAAGAGAAAGAGAGATGTAAGGAAAATATGAGAAAACACTAATAGCTATAAAAGAATACATAGCTACAGAGGAGATGCATGGTAGATAGAAAGAAATTATAGGAAACGTAGAAAGGAACAATATAAGGCGAGCCATACCTGAGAAGCACCTAATTGACCTATGAAAACCAAATGATTTATTATGAGAAAATAAACATATCAAACATAAAAAAATAAAAACAATTAGAAAACCAAAAGACAAATAAAGACAAATAAAGATAATAATCATATTACAAGGCATATACAACAGAGACATAAAATGAAAAAAAGAGAAAAAAGACTACATAAAAGGAATGGAATCTAAATAAAATCTGAAAGGATTTCACTAAGTTTAAAATAAACAGGGGGGAACGTGCTCCAACACCTGAAAGCGAAGCTGAGAGATGTCATGTCCCCTCGAGACAAAATGTGCTGGTATGGGTAGCAACATTCTCTTGCACCGTATTGTTGACTTATGTTGAGAGATGCGGTCTCGGATATGCTGGATAGTCTCTCCAACATATCCGAGACCGCAGGGGCACTTAATGAGATATATGACAAATGACGAGTCACATGTAAAAAATCCACGGATCGGGAACTTCTTACCCGATCGGGGATGTGTGAATAAATCGCCCTTAGATACATTCGAACAGTGTGGACAATGAAGACAGGGGAATGTACCCCTTTTGGGTGTAGATAGAAAAGTCTGTATATCTTTAACTGTTTTAGAGCCGAGGTCGGCTCTAACAAGTATGTCTCGAAGGTTCTGAGATTTTTTTATGACAAACTAAAGGTAAGTTTTGAAATTCAGGTATATTAGGGTAAGAGTTCCTTAGGAGGGCCCAGTGGGTATGAATAACTGTATGAATGGCATACATAAAAGGATGGTAAGTATTTACAAATGCCACTCTGGGGCCTACTATACTTGGCCCAGAAATCTTGGGTGCAATAGAGAGACAGGTATCGGGATAACCCCATTTCCGAAATTTGTTCTGCATTTCCTTAAGTCTGATATCACGAGTGTGACTGTCACATGTATATACAACTCTCAGTATGTCCTTAACAACTCCAAGTAGCTGCTTACCATTGTTAACATCCTTTATCAGACTGCGGACTATACAGGAACCACAGTGCTTATGTGACATAGCTAGCATCGCAAATAAACATTTACATCCAGGTACTCTCTGACAGTCACACTCGTGATATCCGACTTAAGGAAATGCAGAACAAATTTCAGAAATGGGGTTATCCCGATACCTGTCTCTCTATTGCACCCAAGATTTCTGGGCCAAGTATAGTAGGCCCCAGAGTGGCATTTGTCAATACTTACCATCCTTTTATGTATGCCATTCATACAGTTATTCATACCCACTGGGCCCTCCTAAGGAACTCTTACCCTAATATACCTGAATTTCAAAACTTACCTTTAGTTTGTCATAAAAAATCTCAGAACCTTCGAGACATACTTGTTAGAGCCGACCTCGGCTCTAAAACAGTTAAAGATATACAGACTTTTCTATCTACACCCAAAAGGGGTACATTCCCCTGTCTTCATTGTCCACAGTGTTCGAATGTATCTAAGGGCGATTTATTCACACATCCCCGATCGGGTAAGAAGTTCCCGATCCGTGGATTTTTTACATGTGACTCGTCATTTGTCATATATCTCATTAAGTGCCCCTGCGGTCTCGGATATGTTGGAGAGACTATCCAGCATATCCGAGACCGCATCTCTCAACATAAGTCAACAATACGGTGCAAGAGAATGTTGCTACCCATACCAGCACATTTTGTCTCGAGGGGACATGACATCTCTCAGCTTCGCTTTCAGGTGTTGGAGCACGTTCCCCCCCTTTAGACGTGGAGGCAATAGAATCCGTAGGTTGAGAGAAAGAGAGGCTTATTGGATTCATAGGCTGAATACATTGGAACCATATGGACTGAATAGGGAATATGAGGTTTTTTATTGATTTAAAAATTGTCTTTATCTGTCTTTAATCCTCTCTACGAGGATTTCACTTTATAGGTCTTCCTCAATTAAGGGCCTGTTTATTTTAAACTTAGTGAAATCCTTTCAGATTTTATTTAGATTCCATTCCTTTTATGTAGTCTTTTTTCTCTTTTTTTCATTTTATGTCTCTGTTGTATATGCCTTGTAATATGATTATTATCTTTATTTGTCTTTATTTGTCTTTTGGTTTTCTAATTGTTTTTATTTTTTTATGTTTGATATGTTTATTTTCTCATAATAAATCATTTGGTTTTCATAGGTCAATTAGGTGCTTCTCAGGTATGGCTCGCCTTATATTGTTCCTTTCTACGTTTCCTATAATTTCTTTCTATCTACCATGCATCTCCTCTGTAGCTATGTATTCTTTTATAGCTATTAGTGTTTTCTCATATTTTCCTTACATCTCTCTTTCTCTTGCTAATATCCTCCCCTTTTTTTCTTTTACTACGTATTTCTCCTGTACTTATGTCCTTAATCTTTTTCTTTGTGGTCTGCCCTGTTATGCGTGCCCTTTACTTCTTCCCGTTCTCATATTTGTCTTATTCGCGCACTGCCTTCGGCTTTTTCCGGCTTTCCCCGGCTCTGATACCTCTGCGCATGCGCAGTCTGTCCGTCACACGTCATCGCACAGCTGATTTCTGCCGGGCACACACTTCCGCCCCGGCCTCATTTAAACAAGCGTGCACTGAGAGCGCACACACACCGCCCAGCCCAGGCTATAGACTCACGTGGATCACGCAGGATTTGCCAGGTATTTCCTTATGCCTTTTGGATTTTCTTTTTAATTTCTATTCCTTTTCATTAACTCTTTCGTTATTTCTATACTTATAGAAATTTATTCTCTCCAGCACCAGTGGATAGGTAACTATATGGCTATTATACGGTATATTTCTACTGTCTTTCTACTTTTATATTGCTCTTAGTCTCCTGATCCTTGTACTCCTGTTTCCTTTTGTGAATTTTTGTTCCCTTTTTTTTTTTTCTCTCTTTCCTTATTTTTCTCCTTTTTTTCTCTTTCCTTATTTTTCTTTTCTTTTTTTTCTTTTTCTGGTTTTCCTCTTTTTCCCCCCTATTCTTGACTCATTTTCCATTATTTATGCCTCTCTCTTCCTTTTTTTTTTCTTCTCGTCTAGCCTGCATGAGGAGCTCCTTTAATTGATGTCTTTTTACACATCTTATCATTTATGTCTGTATACAGAGTTACACTTCTGATGTGCTCACAGAATGGAGTTCATGTGCAGCCGATGGTCTTCACTATGTCAATATCATCATCGTTATTGCTGCAAATTATGTTCACTTCTATTTTATTTGTGCTGATGTTTGTCCACGTCACGGACATATAGAGCTGTATATAAAAAACTTTATTTTGTATGAGCAATTTTGCTTGTAGCTTGTTTGATGACTTTATCTGTTGATCTATTATATACAGATAAACCTTGAGAAAGGCTCTGCGAGCCGAAACGTTGACGTCGGTTGAAAATCTGTCCTACGTTGTTGGCAATAAACATTTACTGAAATATTCAATTGTTGTCACGAACTCTATAGTGTGCCTTGGTGAGTGTGTGTGTGTGCATGCCTGCTGGTGTCTGACACCTTGTGTGCGTGACTGCCTGTGTGTGCGTGACTGCATGCGTGACTGCGTGTGTGCGTGACTTTATGTGCGTGAGTGTGTGTCTACGTCTGAGTGTGGACAGTTTACAAAAAACAGATCCGAGGATTATCAATAAATAGCTAACAAATTTATCCACTTAAAAATTCTAAATTTATTCAATTTAGATTAATACCAAAGAGCTATGTGGGGGCTCATACTGTATATACGGAGCTATGTGGGGGCTCATACTGTATATACGGAGCTATGTGGGGGCTCATACTGTATCTAGGAGGCTATGCGGGGGGGGCTCATACTGTATCTAGGAGGCTATATGGAGGCTCATACTTTATATAGGGAGCTATGTGGGGGCTCATACTGTATATACGGAGCTATGTGGGGGCTCATACTGTATCTAGGAGGCTATGCGGGGTCTCATACTGTATATAGGGAGCTATATGGGGGCGCATACTGTATCTAGGAGGCTATGCGGGGGCTCATACTGTATCTAGGAGGCTATATGGGGCTCATACTGTATATACAGAGCTATATGGGGGCGCATACTGTATATAGGAGGCTATGTGGGGGCTCATACTGTATATAGGGAGCTATGTGGGGGCTCATACTGTATATAGGGAGCTATATGGGGGCTCATACTGTATATAGGCAGCTATGTGCGGGCTCATACTGTATATAGGCAGCTATGTGCGGGCTTATACTGTATATAGGCGGCTATGTGCAGGTTCATACTGTATATAGGTTATATGGGGGCTCATACTGTATATAGGAAGCTATATGGGAGGCTCATAGTGTATATAGGGGTCCATGTGTGGCTCACACTGTATATAGGGAACTATGTGGGGGCTCATACTGTAGGTAGGGGCTCATACTGTAGGTAGGGGGCTATGTGGGGGCTCATACTGTAGGTAGAGGGCTATGTGGGGGCTCATACTGTATGCAGGCGCTCATACTGTATATAGGGGGATGTCAGCATACTTAATTGTGCTCAATATTAAGTGTAACAATTAATGTAAAAAAATAGTTATAATTAATTTGTTAATATTAATATTGAGCAGAATTAATTTCAGCCTATTGGCTCGGCCTCCACAACAGTCATGGTATCTCATGTGGCCCCTTGGGAAAATGAATCCCCCACCCCTGCTCTATTTTGTATATGGCTGTTATGCATAGTGCTGTACATGAGGGTAAAATTAACGCGCCACTATGTCTTTTTCCATCTACAGATGTGCATCAGAGCATCTGTGTGTTACTTACATGACCTATCACATGATCTATCAAAGGGGATCATGTGACATGTCACGTGATACATCCGGTCTCTGTGGGGGGGCCCACACCTTCTTAATTGACCGGGGCCCTGGCTGCTCTTAATCCACCCCTGAGCACAGTCAATCAGGGGGATATCAAAGCCAGTATAAAAGATAGGGGCTAGGCAAAGAAAAACATTTTATGCCTGTACTGCAAATGTCCTAATACGTTGTGGTGACAGCGTGATTCCTGTGTTTTGAGGAGTACAAGCCAATTTTTTTTTTAAAGAGAAATCCCCATAATACCAGAACTTAAACACAACAGTTTACCTACCAAAGTGTGAGCATTAGTTAAAATATTTCTTAGCCCACTTCACTGCTCTAATCGTGTAATATCAGACGCCACCAGAATACAGCAGCCATTTGCAGGTGTTTCCTTTTGGGACTTGATTCTACCTATAATTTCAGGTCCCATCCTAATTTGTAAATGCACATGGCCATGTGTTTTCACATTTAATATAAAACATCTCTTTTCATTTATTAAATACCTGTTTTAATTGTATACCTTAGATACCGTACACCCCATGACCCCACTGTTGCCCGTCTGTTCTTTTATGGTTATACACTGTGTGCAGAATTATTAGGCAAGTTGTATTTTAGAGGATTATTTTTATTATTGATCAACAACTATGTTCTCAATCAACCCAAAAGACTCATTAATATCCATGCTTAATATTTTTGGATGTTGGAGTGGGATTTTTTTAGATTTGGCTATTTTAGGAGGATATCTGTTTGTGCAGGTAACTATTACTGTGCAGAATTATTAGGCAACTTAATAGAAACCAAATATAAGCCCATCTCACTTGTTTATTTTCACCAGGTAAACCAATATCAGTGCACAAAATTTAGAAATAAACATTTCTGACATGCAAAAACAAAAAAAATAGTGATCAATATAGCTACATTTCTTTATGATGACACTCAACAGCCTTCCATCCATAGATTCTGTCAGTTGCTTGACCTGTTTTCGATCAAAATTGCGTGCAGCAGCCACCACAGCCTCCCAGACACTGTTCCGAGAGGTGTACTGTTTTCCCTCCCTGTAGATCTCACATTTTATGATGGACCACAGGTTCTCTATGGGGTTCAGATCAGGTGAACAAGGGGACCATGTCATTATTTTTTCTTCTTTTAGACCTTTACTGGCCAGCCACACTGTGGAGTAGTTGGATGCATGTGATGGAGCATTGTCCTGCATGAAAATCATGTTTTTCTTGAACGATACCGACTTCTTCTTGTACCACTGCTTGAAGAAGTTGTCTTCCAAAAACTGGCAGTAGGTCTGGGAGTTGAGCTTCACTCCATCCTCAACCCGAAAAGGTCCCACAAGTTCATCTTTAATGATACCGGCCCATACCAGTACCCCACCTCCACCTTGCTGGCGTCCGAGTCGGAGTGGAGCTCTCTGGCCCATCCATCTGGCCCATCAAGAGTCACTCTCATTTCATCAGTCCATAAAACCTCTGAAAAATCATTCATAAGATATTTCTTGGCCCATTCTTGATGTTTTCTCTTATGTTTCTTGTTCAAAGGTGGTTGTTTTTCAGCCTTCCTTACCTTGGCCATGTCCCTGAGTATCACACACCTTGTGCTTTTTGATACTCCAGTAACGTTGCAGCTCTGAAATATGGCAAAACTGGTGGCGTATGGCATCTTGGCAGCCTCACGCTTAATTTTCCTCAATTCATGAGCAGTTTTGCGCCTTTTTTGGCCAACACGCTTCTTGCGACTCTGTTGGCTATTTGCCATGAAACGCTTGATTGTTCGGTGATCACGCTTCAAAAGTTTGTAAATTTCAAGACTGCTGCATCCCTCTGCAAGACATCTCACAATTTTGGACTTTTCAGAGCCCGTCAAATCTCTCTTCTGACCCATTTTGCCAAAGGAAAGGAAGTTGCCTAATAATTAAGCACACCTTATATAGGGTGTTGATGTCATTAGACAACACCCCTCCTCATTACAGAGATGCACATCCCCAGATTTACTTAATTGGTAGTTGGCTCTCAAGCCTATGCAGCTTGGAGTAGGACAACATGTATAAAAAGTATCAAAGTGATCAAAAAAAGCATTTGCCTAATAATTCTGCACGCGGTGTATTTATGGTTGCTACATGTAGCAATTCGCAGCCTAGCATTTTTGGTTTCCTTATAGGGGTTGCCAACTTTTTGGACAACCTCTTCTCAATTATCATAGTTACCCCATTAAAAATAATAGCAGCTATAATCACCTCCATTGCAGGCGCCCCTGCAGCCATTGAGCGACCACTTCCCTCTCACTTCATTCGGACGAAACTGACACCCGATAGAAGTGAGAGCATGCTGCTGCTCTCTGACGTCCTTTGGTTGAAGTGAAAGGATCATCAAGAATTAAAAAATAAATTAAAGCATAAATGATAAAAAAAAAAAATTAAACAAAAACAATAAAAGGTTAAGGTTTTGCAACTCTTTGACTAGTCGCATTTAACAATTATAGACACTACAACAATACTGCTGGCTGTTGCCTTAAATTATTTAGCGTGCATGTATCTACGTAGCGGCCTCTTTATTTACGGTTAAGCATTTCTTATTAAGGGTCGGAGAATTTTAAACCAAAACTATTTCCCCCTCAAATAAAAAATGGAAAAAAAAGTGAAAAAAAACCCTCATAAAATAAACACAGGGCATGTGCAGACGACCATATGTTCTCCATCTAAGGAAATCGGTCTGATTATGCTAATCTATCTCTGATCAGCAATAGATCAGAGTGTGATCAGATTTTCTCGGATGTGGAGATGTCATCCGAGTGTGGTCCGATGTTTTCTACGGACCCATAGATATGAATCGGTGAGTTCAATCTGATTAAACTAGGACGTGTGCACT
This sequence comes from Phyllobates terribilis, assembly GCF_046119375.1. Classification (NCBI taxonomy): domain Eukaryota; kingdom Metazoa; phylum Chordata; class Amphibia; order Anura; family Dendrobatidae; genus Phyllobates; species Phyllobates terribilis. Next base: position 1,093,679,950 of record NW_027362761.1, read on the forward strand.
CCCTCATTGAATAACACTGGTCCGAGTGTTTTGACGACTTGTACTCGCCCCAAAACTATGGTTATCTACACAAGCCCTTATACCTGTTTTACTTTTTGACTACCTTCTTCCAGTTGACTTACTGGAATAGATTAACAGTCAGCCTTTGTTCACAGATGACAAGCAGCTGGAAGAGAAGACATGAAGTGATACATGTCTACAGTCCATAATTCTGATATGATGACATTAACTGCCTTTACTGTAAAATGATGATTATTATAGTCTACATAATCCAGGCGTGGAGGGGGACTGTGAGGAGACACTATGGGAGAGAAATGTAAGAAGACAATATGGGGGTAGCGTGAGGGGACAGTATGGGAGGAAAATTGTGAGTAGACAGTGTGGAGGAGGAGTCGGGGGCAGCATGGGGAGACAGTGTGAAGGCACAGCAATAAGAAAATATGCAGAGAGGTGGGTAGTGTGAGGAGGGGGCACAGCATAGAGACACAGTGGAGACACAGTGTGAGTGAAGAAGGGACCCAGTATGGAAAGGGAGCAGCATAGTCGAGGACACTTATGATTTGGACTCTGTTGTGGTTATAGCTAATTTAAGAGCATTATACTGACACTTATTTTTAAGGGCACCGCGTTGGAATGTGCTGCAGAAATGAGCTATGGATGTGTAAAGCCATCATGGCGTCTGGACCAGATGGAGGCAAAAAAAAGAGAGAGCAATTCCATTCAGAGCAGATGACACCTATAAAGGTACCTGGATGTAAATGTTTATTTGCGATGCTAGCTATGTCACATAAGCACTGTGGTTCCTGTATAGTCCGCAGTCTGATAAAGGATGTTAACAATGGTAAGCAGCTACTTGGAGTTGTTAAGGACATACTGAGAGTTGTATATACATGTGATACAATTGTATAATGGTGCTGTATTCGTGTACTGTTGGGGATTCTGGTGATGTGTCCCTATACTGAATGTGCTTATGATTCTTTATTTCTGTACTGTTGGTGGTTCTAGTGATGCATTTCTGAACAGTTGGTGGTTGCGGTGAGGTATTCATGTACTGATGGTAGTTCTGGTGATGTACTCATGTACTGGTGATGATTCTGGCGATGCTGTATTTCTGTAATGTTGCTGGTTCTGGTGATGTATTCATGTACTGATGGTGGTTGTGATACTGTATGTCTTTACTGTTGTTGTTCTCTTGCTGTATTTCTGTATGATTTGTGGTAGATCGGCTCACTCAGCTAAGCATTGAGGTATAAACAGAACACTGTCTCTTTAAATTTTCAGTTGGTTTATTTGAGCAGCATAAACCAATGTAAAGTTCATGAAAAGAAACACAGCCCATCCGGCCTAACGGCAAACAAAATAAGAAAAGAGTCCAGCAAAGTCCTTGCACCGGCCGAGGTCCGGCCACTCCGGGTTAGCAAAAACCACACAATTCAGGGTTAGCAGGAACAAACACACGCTCCTCTCTCTAGAGCTGGCCTCCAGATACTGACCACCTCCTGAGTCAAAAGGCTGGCCCCTAAACCACGCCCTGGAGTGGAGATAGGGTGGATAGCTTCCCTCCCAGCACTTAGCTATCCACCTGTAGAGCATGCCCTTATAACTTTGGCTATTAACCCTCTCTGCACTTAATGTGCAGGAGAAACCTCCATGTTTTACATCACTGAAGCAAAAAGTCTCACAGACACTTATTTCCCCTTCAGTATTCTGCCAGTGACTTTGTCACAGATTATTGGTTCTGATCCTGTTCACTTGTAGCAATCCATAACTTGTCAGATAACGAGATTCATGGCTATTTAAAAAAGTATTATGCCTTCTGAAAAGTTAAGGGTTACTACATCTGTATTTATGTTAGGAGCATTAACTATACAATGCAGCTCTGTATCATGCCAAATAATAACAACACATAATATATTCACTGTCAGGATTCGGCTCTGCTTGCTGGTTCCATCGGTCATCACATGACCACTGATATGCAATTTTCATATTTATGGTCATGTGCAGACTAGCATCTCTTCCTGTTTCCCTCAGTGATGCGGGTGCTATAGTTTTTCACTGAAGATTGAAAGAATTAGGAAAAGCAGCTAGTCGGCACATGACTAAGTATGCAAATAGCATAAGAGCGGTCACATGACTACTGAAACCTGCTTAAGCTGAATCGAGGAGGGGGCACCAAACTAAATTTTTGCCTAGGGTACAGGAAAGCCTAGATTCAGATGCAGGCACTGGTAAGTGATATAAGCAATGTGTAATGTGATCATCATCTCACTGATTATGACAGATCAGTTGAAAGGTCTTGTATATTGTATCATATCTCAAACTAATGCCCTAAGGTTTTGCGGGCTCTGCTACAAAAATTCAGCTTTGGTCTCCCTTGTACTCCCAACAAAAAGGCACCATAAATGCTGTGTGACTGCACTGTTTGAGTATAGCCTAACACTAAAAATGAAAAATGATAAATGTCTTGTACTAAACATTTTTGTTTTTAATTTTTGTTAACGCTGCAGTTATAAAAATTACGAAAATTGTAGTAAAAATAATGTGAGAAAAATGGAAAGAAAATTAACCCTATCCTAACAAGAGAGGTGAGGGGATAGATGTGAAAGAGGGTGGAAGGACCTCACCACTGAATGGGATTTCTCACCTGAACTGAGCAGCCTCTTTGTCCACAGCAGTTTCATGAGTCGTTTCATCTAAATGTAATATGGCGTCGTCACTGGCTTCACGGTCCTGTCAAAATTGCGATCCCTTATAGCTATGATACTGATTAAGCTCTTTTCCCTGGGATATTTACCTGTTCCGGTGAGCTTCGTTTTTTTTTCACAAAATTAGTCTATAGCACAATTCTTGCAATAAAAAAAATACCATGACTCCGATGGAACTGATGGACCACCTTTTAAGTCCAGGGGATCTGCGAGGATTCATTAGGAAGCCATGACAGCCTTGCCCAGCATAGCTTGGTTAGAGACCAGTGGAACCTGACTGGATCACTCAAAACCAGATTTTATGGATGTAAAAACTCAAAATAAAATGAAATATCTACAATTTATGAGAGTAAAATACCAGGGTAGGTCTTTAGTGCCCCGTGCCAGTACCAATTTCAGGACATTCCCACTCATAGGTAATATTAGTGTGTAATTGACCAACAGGGTTAATTCATTAAATCCAGATGTACTGTGATTTCACATAAGTAATGAAGTAAAAAAAACTCCACAATATAAATTTAGTCATTTTAGTAAAAAGTAGCCCAGTGTTACTACAGAATACAACCAAACGTTACATTAATAATATGAACTTCTCAATGCCACGGCTTAGGATGTCGCACTGCAGTGGAAGGTGGCGTCTGCTTGGGTTTGCCAGTCTGTGGCAATGTTGGTATGTAGGAGCTTTTTGTGGAGTTGGTGATCCTGGCCCCTGGATACCAGCGCTGATACAAATAGCGGCCTGGACTCTGGATCGGAGTCATGGATAATGGAGACGTCACAGGAGGCAACAAAATCTTCACTGGCTTCAGCACAATCTTATCTCCTGGTTTTGGCCTGAAGATGCTTGGTTGTCTTTCTAACATTATGGAGATGGCAGGTTGTCCGTTTATAGTTCTCACTGTTGCGCCGTTTGTAGGAGTTGCTCCAAGCTTAGTTGGCTTTCTCATCAGAACACTGTTCTTAGGATCTTGTTGGATTCTTGGGCTGATCAGGTTATTTTCCCTGTTCAGGAACTCGTTGATTTTTGTCTGAGTTACTAATGGGCCATGAATAGTTTTCTGTGGTTTTACTTTTGACTTTTTCTTCTCTTTTTTTGATGATTTTGGAACTTCAATACCATCAAGAAGTCCCTTAGAAGCAACTCGAGCCAACACATCTTTAGAAGAGACGGATTCTGATTTGTCCTTTTAGATGGATACAAAAAAAATCTGTGATACCATAATAATAATTCAGAACAAGGTGGGGTCATGCATAGAAACCGCTGCCTAAAATACTGAGATTATTTTCACTCCACTCTGGGAAATAAATGTAAGCTGGAATCTGAATGGATGTGTGGGGTAATATTGACAAGAGGGAGCTCATCAATTGATCTCTATGGAAGCAGTCATTGCTGCCGCACATCCCCATTATGTAGTTGCATCAAAATGTCCCCTACATATAGCCATGGCCGAAAGTGGTGACACCCTTGAAATTGTTCCAGATAATGAAGTATTTCTCCTAGAAAATTATTGCAATTACACATGTTTATTTATTTTGTGTGTATAGGAACAACACAAAAAAAATAGAGAAAAAAAAAAAGGCAAATTAGACATAATTTCACACAAAACCCCAAAAATGGGCAGGACAAAATTGTTGGCACCTTTCCAAAATTGTGGATAAATAACTTTGTTTCAAGCATCTGATGCTCGTTGAAACTCACCTGTGGCAAATAACAGGTGTGGGCAATATGAAAATCACACCTGAAACCAGATGAAAAGGGGAGAAGTTAACTCAATCTTTGCATTGTGTGTCTATGTGCGCAACACTAAGCATGGAGAACAGAAAGAGGAGAAGAGAACTGTCTGAGGACAACCACAATTGTTGAAAAATATCAACAATCTCAAGGATACAAGTCCATCTCCAGAGATCTTGATGTTCCTTTGCCCCCTGGTGTCAACACTTTCGGCCATGACTGTATACTATATCACACGGTATGAGAACCTGATGTGCTAACTTTGTTTAGAATCATATTAATACACCTGCATTTATTTTTTCAATCTTTCAGCTGATGGCTTACCTTTTCCGGACACTGAAATGATTGATCTTTGGTATTGCTTGTCTGACCAGTTTGGTCGTGAATATATCGGTATTACTTACATTTTAAAATTTTGGTAAAGAAAACCACTTTTTTTTTAGATTTCATTAGGAACGCTTTTTGTAACTTTAATCCGCTCATAACGATTTTTCCTTTTTGCTTTTTGTCGGTTTTTCCAAGAGCCATATATTTTTTATTTTTCCTTCATCATAGCCTTATGAGGGCTTGTTTTTTTTGCTGGACAAGTTGCAGTCAGTTTTGTAGCACATCATAAACCATATAATGTAATGAAAAAAGGGAAAAAAATTCCAAGTATGTGAAATCAAAACATAAAATTTCACCATTATTTTTTGATGGGGTTTGTTTCTTTAGTGTTCACTGTGTGGTAAAAATGACCTGGCCAAAAATGAATACGATTATGCTCATACTTAACTTGTGAAGAGGTTAAAAAATATATTAATTTGAAAAATAAATTTGGTTTGTGCTGCCATTTTTTTTTTTTTTTTTTTTTTATAGAACTTCTGAGGGCTTGATGTTTGCTTGGCAAGCTGCTGTTTTTATTTATACAATTTAGGGTACATACATACAACATTTTGATTGCTTTTATTACATTTTTGTTGGTGGGGGTGAGGTAAGTTACTAAAAAACAAATTAATTTTCTATTTTCATAGATTGTACTTTTACAGATGTGGCGATATCAATTATTTCTAATTGGGCGATTTAAACTGTTATGATTTTCTTGTTTTAATATATATATATTTATTAACATTTAAGGTTAAATCGCTCCCGTGTGCATGATTTGCAACTGTTTGACAGTTTTATTACATGGGAGGAATGTGTAAGAAATAGACATTCCTCACATGTAATAAAGCTGTCAAACAGTCGCAAATCATGCACACGGGAGCAATTCAACCATATCACCGAGCAGCTATAAATACTCGGAGCTCGGCCCGAGCATACTCGCTGAAAGGGTTAATAGAACATACTCGCTCAACACTAGTAACTACGTATCACACATTCAAGTGAGTGTTTGACTGTAATAGAACGATTGTTCAAGTCAACTACAGTGGGCACAGCTCTTACTTAATGGCTCTCCACTGTGGCTCAGAGTGGGATCCTGAGGAATATTTCCCGCATATGATATTCATGTGCTCTAATGGTAAAAGAATGTCTTTATGAAACAACCCTTCAACTAATTCTGATTGACCTCTTGTCTTCATCTGAACAATTCCTGATTTAAAGGAGTTAGCCCTATACTCAAAAATATTAAAAGTCCAGGATGAGCACTTACTGGCAGGTAGCTGCTAACTACCTGACTGTTGTGCCTGGCGCCAATCTCTGCCGACTCAGAGCCCACTGCTCCTGATGGAGATTCTGCAACTTCTGCTGACATCACATTGACAGAGCAGTGTCTTCTCTCCTGCTCTGCTCTATTGACAGGACGTCTCTGCCGATGTCATGCTGACTGACAGTTGGCTCCTCGCTACCTAACTGCAGGGAGCCAGCTGTCAATCAACGTGATGTCTACAGTAACGCTCCATTGACAGAGCATACCAGAAGAGACGATGCTACTCTATTGACAAGGAGTGAAATGAAGGGAAACAGCAGAGATCATCCCCCCTGCAGAACAGGCAGTTAGTTAGCAACTACCTGCTTGTTAGTTCTTAGCCCCATATGTCAAAACATTAAAAGTCCTGGCTACCCCTTTAAGGGCTTTTTTAATTTGCACAGCCTAGTTAGTCACTGTCCAGTGGTCATTTCTTGACTATTTTATATGCATTCTCTTATGTTACCTCTCTTGTTAAGACTGCAAGAAAACAACCATTGGAAGTTTTAGATGGTTCCACTTTAAAAAAGTTCTCGGAGGCTGATTCAACTTCTTTTGAAGAGCAAAGAGGTATAAGAGGAGGGCTGATCCTAAAATGTAATGTAGATCATCAGTGGCTAAAATGTAACAGTCACGACACAGAAATGCAATAGAAATGAGAGCAAAACTTTCTACAGTAAGATTCTAAACATTCTTCAATCTGAAGTTGCACAATTCGAAAGACATCTCATAGAGGAGTGGAGACGTAGTCAATTCATAACTATGACCTTCACCATGCATGGCACCACTAGCTGTTTAGTTCCCACCCCACAACCATAAGCTTTACCTGTTTGTCTCATCTGTGACTTCTGTTAGGTTGCTCTATTACATTAGTGAAGTTATGGGCTTCAAGGAATTGTTATATTCCTTTGACTACTGGGAATATTTATCTGTACTGTCTAATCCTTACACAGAACAAACTAAAGCTGCATTTACACTGCAAGATAATCGTGAATGTGCGTTCTTAATAACACTCGGTTCACAATTATCTTGCCGTATAAACGGACTTATGCATCGGGTGAAATGATCTTTTTTTGTGCAGTGCAAAAGATCATCATTCTCAGTGGTGCATTGTCCGGTGTAAACAGGACTCAAGCTGCCCATACCCATGGCAGTGTATGGCCACTGAGCGATTTCTTAATTTACTTTGGTCTGCCTGTGTAAGCAGGCATTTAAACAACTGCCAGTCGGTAAAGTTTTGCCCATCGGTGGTCGATGACAAAGTGCACCAAAAAAAATAGCCAAAATTTTGGCAACCTTGTCAGATTTAGGCCATGCATCTTTCCTTTAGATCAAGCCCCTTTTCAGAAATGTCTTTTTGGACAAGGAGAAGAAAATGTCTAAAATATAACAAATATAGTGCAAGTCATGAATGAGATTTTGGGGGCAAAAATGTTTGCTTCACAAGTCAAGAAGCATGTGGAGATACAGAAGGACCCAATAGACTACTATGGTTGGCAAAGAAGAGCTCAATATGGGATGTTTGGAGTCATAATATGGTTGCATGTATGACCATGAAGGGTTTAGGTGACGTAGCAATAAAAGTTTAATACCTAGACTAGCACGTGAGCGCTGTCACCCATCTCTGCACTTTGCTGGTGTGATACCCACAGTGACATGACTGACAAACCATCATGAGGAGCGAGGAGGAGAAGAGGGACTTCTCTCTGCACGGCTGTAGATGTGATACCAGTGAACTGCAAAGATGAGTAAGGACTCTCTCGGACGAGCCTGGGTACAAGTGTACCAGGATTACACACTATTTTTATAAGCACTGCAGCAACACTTGGGGTCCATGGCAGACCTGCAATTATCAGCAGAATGGGGAAATAGGATGACCATTACAGAATGGCGCAGTAGGGCACATACTTGACTGTCACACCATTTATTACTTATGGAGCTGCCGAGCGCTTGGCTCAGCATTTTCTGGCAGTCCCATAGAGAGTGAATGGATCAGCGGCTGGACATCCGATCAGCCACTCCATCCAGTAACGCTGATAAAAAGTGGTAAAGATTTCCCATTCTGTTGATGGGGGCAGATTCCAGCGGTCGGACCCTCACCAACCAGTATCCTGAGAATAGGTGATAACTTATTTTCACCGGACAACCACTTTAAGGTCAGGAATATTTTGATTCACGAGGCAGCACAACGCCCATTACGAAACCCTACCTGTACGGCAGCTCTTTGGTTCCTTGCTGCTTGAATTGAAGGGCTTGACTTATCACATTTTCATTTTCCTCTGGATAAACCGAGCATGTGCAGTATACAATTGCCTGCACTTTACTGACTGAGATAAAAAGAAAGCAAAGGAGAATGTCACGGGATTGGTCGGCCATCATTAAGAGCAACTTCAATGAACATGATAAAGGGACGCTGCCAGCAGATTCCTCCTTAAAAAATTAATAACAGCACCTTGCAGTCACACAATAAAACAGGCCCTTCTTATTGAAGACAGGGGAACCAATAGTGAGAAAAACTAGTGCCCAGAGAGCATCCTACACTAAACTCGTCCCGACACCTCCTGTTCTGACTGGCTAATGTGGTCACGCTCTCCCCTGAAATCCTGTGCAACGGCGCAGGCACAGTAAGCTCTTCATAGCACCGCCTCGGGAAGGAACTTAGAGATGGGTATGATCATGCCAGGTAGGCAAGACTGGTGCCAATAGGGAGATGCCTTGACGATTTTCATAAGGACAGAGCACTAAACTGACTGTGGACTGCGAACAGGTAATTTTCTCAAAAATTGTAAGATAATCACAAGCAAGTACAGCGCGATTTTTCATGTTACTTTGTGTATTACCCATCGCTATTATTAGATTTATTGGGAGATATTCTGCTGACAGGTTAATTTTACAGCAAACTATGGGCAGCATGAATCAGACCCAAGCTACATGATTGCAGACAGGTATGATTTACTCTTAAATGCTCCGGGGCTTCAGAGAAGATGTACTTTGACGAGTCTCCGTGTGCTAGTGAAGTTGATTGATGGGTCTCTTCCTATGTAAATACCTGAAAGAGAACTGTCGATCACCTGGAGCGGCGCTGGGAGAAGCCAGACGGGGTGACGCTGGACTAGTCTGATCTCTCCCTATAGTCTTAGGCTGGATCTTCAAAGTATATGGTATGGCGTATCAGAGAATACTATACCTGATTGCAATCATGCAGCCAGTCTGTGATTCATGCTGGCCGTGGTTTGGACAGTATGATCCGAGCGACAGAACCCCCTTAAGCACTCACATTTCATGGCATGGGTGAGGTTTGAGAGTTGCTGTTTGGCCAATTCGTTCAGTTTGTCAGCGGCCACGTATCCCTGGGAGAGATCCTGGAGCAGAGACGTGTCTGGAGGAGAAAGGAGAGACATGGTCATTATGGTAACACGCTCCTAAACTCTACAGACAAGGCTTTGCTCACACCTGCGCTCCTATTTTCATATTCCAGTTCCATTGTAGAAACAGAAATCTGAAAATAAAGCTGAAGGAAGCAACACTGATGTGAACACACACATAGGCTGTCAGTCAACCTGAGCGGCAGGAAGAAAGCATCAGGAACTGCCCCCTCAGACCGATCCCCCGCTTTCTCATATGTTTTTCTCTGAAACACCGCAGAATTTCCTAGTAAAACATAGATACTTGGAATGCAGGAGCCGGGACGTGATTCATGCTGCCTGTGGTTCAGGGGACATAAATCAGCTGACAGGTTCCCTTTAAGGAGCAGAACTGATATTCAGAATGTCACCATGCTGTTTATAGTACTGTACAGTTAATTGCGCTTCAACCACGAGATAGCAAATGCACAGAAAACGTAAGGAGATGATGGAATCTGATTCTTTTCTTGGAAGTGTGGGTAAACTCAACGCTCACCACCGGCAAGTCTAACCCCTAATAAAAAGGCAGAATAATCACCGGCCAAAGAATCCAGTGACAAGACTGACACTTGCAGGACAGAAGAAAGTACTACAAGGAACGAAGAGCAAATATGTTTTCTGATATCTATCAGCAAAATTAAATATGTACTATCTCATAGGATAGCCATTTATCTATCTAGGAATCTAACATCTATCCATCATTTTATGTAATATCAGTTTATCTCTCTATCTATCTAAAAAAATAAAGGAGGGCCGCACTCCAATATCTTTATTAGTCTGTTAAGTGCAATGCAACAGTTTGGGCTCATACATAAGCCTGAGAAAGGCTCACAGGTCATGAGACAAAACGTTGTATCGCACTTTATGGGCTGATAAAGAGCCCATCTTTTTTTGCACATTAATATTGGAGTGCTGTGCTCCTTTTTTGGTTAGTTATTTATGGGGTCTTTGGTAATCCTTTGAAGGCATGCACACAGCAATATACGATTAGTGATTTTTTCTTTCCTTTCCCTTTCTTCTGCTTTCTCTTTTTTCTTTGTCTTTCCTTTTTTCTTTCTGTTTTTTTTCTCTTTCTCTCCTTCCTTTCTCTTTCTTTCCTTCCTTTCTCTTTCTTTCCTTCCTTGCTATTTCTGTTTTTCCCTTTCTTTCTCTCTCTCTTTCCATCTAATATCGATGAATCTAATATATATCTCATATTTGTCTATTATCTATCTCTCTATGTAATTATCTATAAATCGATCTACAGGTTTAGCTATGTTTGGATATCTTAGCATTTAGGTAGAATTTACCACCACTTTAAATTTATAGGCCCCAATACAAAATCTTCAACAGAGCCCTCAACTATCATAGGTAATTAAACAATTTTTTCTGTGCCAAATAGACCTTTTTGTCCCCCAGGCTCCAGGCCCAAGTGCAACTGTAACCCATGCACCCACTACCTACTTATTACCCTTCTTACTATCTACTGCCATGCAACATTTGCCAATGATATCCGATAGAGTGGTAGATGCCTTGTGGTACCTGTCACGACCAGTGTCAATCACTCCGGATACCTTGCTCTCTTACAAGAGATTTTCAGGTAGTGAAGCTCTTATGACAATTGTTATACTCCGTTTTGCAGAAGATTAGGACATGGCAGGACACGGATAACCTATGCCAGATACTCAAATAAACATGCTTCTTGTTCAGTTGTACTACATTAATTATTTTCCATATCTCTTTGCTTCATCTATATTCTAGCTGCTACTTTCTTTCACATCAACCGCCCTTCACAGACTCTCTCCAAATCAGTCCCTTTTTCCTCCCCTCTCTCATGTATAGAGCTCAGGCTCTACCTACTGTACATTTCTCAATCACTGCAAACCATCCACTAGCACCATACAGCGCACAAAACACTCCCATAAATCACCATTGAAACACCTGGTCTCTCTTTTTTCTCCTTTTCCTAGTCGCTGGCGACATCTACCCTAACCCCAGCCCTCCTTACACTAGTATTTATAACGCTCTTCCTGCTGCATATAGAAACCCTGCTAATCTTATTAACATTCAGTGCTCGCCCTCTCCTGTCTCTTTTAATTGTGCCTCTGGAACTCATGGTCAGGGTCAAAAAAACTCCTCTACATCCAAGACTTCTTCTGTTCTAATTCCCTTAACCTTTCGTCTCTCACTGAAACCTGGATCGAGCAGTCGGACACCAACGCCACTGCTACTCTCTCTTATGATGGCCTATATTTTTCTCATATCCCCAGACCTGAGAGCAGACAAGGTGGAGGTGCTGGTCTGCTTCTTTCATCACAATGTGCTTTCCAGGTTATCCCCCTGGCACTCTCGCTTATACTTCCTTCCTTTGAAGTCCACATAGTTAGACTATTCAAACCCTTCTCCCTGTGAGTGGCGATTGTTTATCACCGTCCAGGCAAAACGAACCAATTCCTCGTTCACCGACATATGGCTTCCACACTTTCTATCTTGTCACATTCCCACTCTCATCATCGGCAATTAACATCTCCATTGATGACCCGCTCGACACATCTGCCACTCATCTTCTTTCTCTAACCTCCTTCGGCATTTTACAGCTTACTAACTCTCCTACACATGAATATGGGAATACTCTGGACCTGGTCTTCTCCCAGCTCTGCTCAGTGTACAACTTTACTAACTCCCCTCACCAGCTCTTTGACCCCAACCATCTTTCCTTCTCTGTCAAGAACTTTCTCCATGCCCAGAACACCCCCACTTATCGCATATACAGAAATCTACGTGCCATCAATACCCAGCAGCTTAAGAGACAATCTACAGCCATCTTTAGCTCTGATCACCTCAGCATTGTCACATTATAATAATACACTGCAGTGTCCTGGATGAAGCAGCACCTGCTACATGCAGAAAGACCCGACACAGACAATGACAACCCAGGCACATGCTGCAAACAGATTTTCTCTAGAGTTGCTCAAAGTGCGCTGAGCATCATTGGAGAAAAATCGCTTTCGGAAGAAGACTTTATCCACTAAAAGTTCATGCTCAAAACTTATAACTCTGCTTTCCATCTGGTCAAACAAGTCTACTTCACCACCCTTATCGTGTCACTAGCAGACAATCCAAAATGACTGTTCCAAACTTTCCACTCCCTCCTGAGCCCTAAAGTACAGGGTCTGGTCTTCAAACTTACTGATGACGAGATGGCCACTTATTTCCTAGACAAAATCAACCATATCCGTCAGGGCATTTTTTGCACAATTTCCTCAGAGCCTGGATCCCCTTCCCTCCTGCACCTCAAAATCACTTTCCAACTTTGAGCCTGTCACAAAAGAAGTTATCAGGCTCCTTGCTTCTTCTCATCCTACAACCTGCACTAGTGACCCTATTCCCACACATCTCCTCCAGTCTCTCTCCCCAGTTGTCACTATCTACCTAACTAAAATATTTAACCTCTCTCTTTCTTCCGTTATCTTTCCCTCTTCATTCAAACACACTGTCATAACCCCTTTACTTAAAACATTCCTCGACCTAAACTCCACTGCTAACTACTGATCTGTCTCTAATCTTTCCTTCATCTCTAAACTCCTGAAATGCTTGGTCCACTCAGTTAATCCGCTATCTCTCAGATAACTTTCTTCTTGACCCTTTACAATCTGGTTTCTGTTCTTTACACTCTACTGAAACTGCCTTTACTAAAGTCTCTAACGATCTACCAACAGCGAAATCTAATGACCATTACTCGCAGCTGATTATCCTGGATCTCTCTGCAGCATTTGACACTGTGGGTCATCAGCTCCTTCTCACTATGCTCCGCTTTATTGGCCTTAAGGACACTGCTCTCTTTTGGTTCTCCTCCTTCCTATCTGACCGCTCCTTCACTATCTTTTACCGACTCTTACTCCTCTAATCTTCCCCTTACTATCGGGGTTCCCCAAAGGCTCAGTCCCAGCCCCCTCATCCTCTCCCTAAACTGTCCCTATTGGACAAACCATCAGCAGATTTGGTTCCCAGTATCATCTCTATGCTGATGATACCCAATTATACACCTCTTCTCCTGACATTATCCCTACCTTAATCAATAGAATCCACAAAAGGCTTGCATGGCCTAATGAAATATGTGCCAAGAAGGTAAAGTACCATGTAAGTATTAACACCTTCAGCACAAAAATAGTAGAAAGGTTTTTAGTTTGCCAAAAATACATTTATTACAGGTGACTGTCAAATTATAACCAACGTTTCGGCTAGAGGCCTTTTTCAAGGTTATCTATATATATAAAAATAAAAAACATACATTTCCGGTCTGTGTTCGATTCTTCTATGTGATAGTTATATGATTTGATGTTTTGGTGACTGATGGTCTTCTACATAAATGTACAGTACAGACCAAAAGTTTGGACACACCTTCTCATTTAAAGATTTTTCGGTATTTTCATGACTATGAAAATTGTACATTCACACTGAAGGCATCAAAACTATGAATTAACACATGTGGAATTATATACTTAACAAAAAAGTGTGAAACAACTGAAAATATGTCTTATATTCTAGGTTCTTCAAAGTAGCCACCTTTTGCTTTGATGACTGCTTTGCACACTCTTGGCATTCTCTTGATGAACTTCAAGAGGTAGTCACCGGAAATGGTTTTCACTTCACAGGTGTGCCCTGTCACGTTTAATAAGTGGGATTTATTTGCCTTATAAATGGGGTTGGGACCATCAGTTGTGTTGTGCAGAAGTCTGTTGGATACACAGCTGATAGTCCTACTGAATAGACTGTTAGAATTTGTATTATGGCAAGAAAAAAGCAGCTAAGTAAAGAAAAACAAGTGACCATCATTACTTTAAGAAATGAAGGTCAGTCAGTCTGAAAAATTGGGCAAACTTTGAATGTGTCCCCAAGTGCAGTTGCAAAATCCATCAAGCGCTACAAAGAAACTGGCTCACATGAGGACCGCCCTAGGAAAGAAAGACCAAGAGTCACCTCTGCTTCTGAGGATAAGTTTATCCGAGTCACCAGCCTCAGAAATCACAGGTTAACAGCAGCTCAGATTGGAGACCAGGTCAATACCACACAGAGTTCTAGCAGCAGACACGTCTCTTCAACAACTGTTAAGAGGAGACTTTGTGCAGCAGGCCTTCATGGTAAAATAGCTGCTAGGAAACCACTGCTAAGGACAGGCAACAAGCAGAAGAGACTTGTTTGGGCTAAAGAACACAAGGAATGGACATTACACCAGTGGAAATCTGTGCTTTGGTCTGATGAGTCCAAATTTGAGATCTTTGGTTCCAACCAGCGTGTCTTTGTGCAACGCAGAAAAGGTAAATGGATGGACTCTACATGCCTGGTTCCCACCGTGAAGCATGGGGGAGGAGGTGTGATGGTGTGGGGGTGCTTTGCTGGTGACACTGTTGGGGATTTATTCAAAATTGAAGGCATACTGAACCAGCATTTTGCAGCGGCATGCTATTCCATCTGGTTTGCATTTAGTTGGACCATCATTTATTTTTCAACAGGACAATGACCCCAAACACACCTCCAGGCTGTGTAAGGGCTATTTGACCAAGAAGGTTGGGGTGCTACGCCAGATGACCTGGCCTCCACAGTTACCAGACCTGAACCCAATTGAGATGGTTTGGGGTGAGCTGGACCGCAGAGTGAAGGCAAAAGGGCCAACAAGTGCTAAGCATCTCTGGGAACTCCTTAAAGATTGTTGGAAGACCATTTCCGGTGATTACCTCTTGAAGCTCATCAAGAGAATGCCAAGAGTGTGCAAAGCAGTCATCAAAGCAAAAGGTGGCTACTTTGGAGAACCTAGAATATAAGACATATTTTCAGTTATTTCACACTTTTTTGTTAAGTATATAATTCCACATGTGTTAATTCATAGTTTTGTTGCCTTCAGTGTGAATGTACAATTTTCAAAGTCATGAAAATACAGAAAAATCTTTAAATGAGAAGGTGTGTCCAAACGTTTGGTCTGTACTGTATGTTTTTTATTTTTATATATAGATAACCTTGAAAAAGGCGTCTAGCCGAAACGTTGATTATAATTTGACAGTCACCTGTAATAAATTTATTTTTGGAAAACTAAAAACCTTTCTACTATTTTTGTGCTGAAAGTGTTAATACTTACATTATCCCTACCTTAATACGAAATACCAGGGATTGTCTGTCCGCTGTCTCTAACTTCATGCCCTCACTCTATCCGAAACTGAATCTCTTCAAAACTGAACTTCTCGTGTTTCCTCCCTCTAGTAACCGACTTATACCTGATATTGCAATTGCATTGGATGATTCAACGATAACTCCCAAGCAGAGCGCTCACTGTCTTGGGGTTATATTTTACAAAAAAACTTTCCTTTATTCCCTATATCCAATCGCTTACTCGCGCATGTTACCTGCATGTCACAAACATCTCCAGAATTCAAACCTTTTCTCACCTTTCAAACTGAAAAAACTCTTTTTTTTTAATCAGATAAATTTTTATTAAACATAACAAAACTTGGAACAGATGTTACATGACAAAACTCATTTTACAATATTACAATAAGTTCCCCCCCTTCCCTTACCCTCCCCCCCATGGAGACCTTTCTTTCTCTTTCTTTTTTTTAATTTTTTTATTTTATCTCCCCCCTTCTTTCCTTTCCTTTTCTTCCCTACTTTACTCCTTTTTTTCCTTCCCTTACTCCCTTTCCTTCTCTTCCTCTTTTCTGCTTTCCTACTTCCCTCTCCACTCCGCCATACAGTTTACCAAGAGTTTTACTCTACAGTAGTATATATAGGTGTTATTCTAATTAATCCTATCCAACCATGGCTGCCATAAGTACTCCTGCTTATTCCTCTTGGTGTAAATACTTTTTTCAAGTTGAATTATATAGCTGCAAAAACTTTTAAGGTCGCTTTTATTCATTCTCGTCTGGACTACTGCAACTCTACTGATCGGTCTCTCTCTCTAACCAATCTTTCTCTTCTCCAATCCATCCTGAATGCGGCAGCCAGGATGGTATTTCTGTCCAGATGCTACACTGATGCCTCTATCCTGTGCCAGTAATTGCACTGGTTGCACATTCGCTACAGAATACAATACAAACTTGTCTCGCTCACCCACAAAGCTCTCCACAATTTGCACCACCCTATATCTCCTCGCTCATCTCTTTCTATCACCCTAACTGTGCTCTCCGCTCCCCAACTGATCTAAGACTAACATCCTCCATAATCTCAACAGCCGAACTCCATCTGCAAGATTTCACTCGTGCTGCGCCAGTTTTCTGGAATGCACTACCCCAGACAATCCGACTAACACCTAGCCCCCACATTTTTAAACGTGCTTTAAAAACACATCTTTTTAGACAAGCCTATCACCTCAAATCGCCAACCTAACTCTCCCCTGTTCCCCCTTTCTAAAGTTTACTCAGAACCTGGCCCCTACTATTTATCTGTATCCATTTCCTCCCAATAGCACAAGGTAACCACACTCAGACAGATCCTGGCTGGTGACCGGCTCATGCAGCTTATTTGAAATGCTCTATTTATTATAATGATGGCTGTACATAACAAGCACGTTCTGCGTATTGTGTCCCACTATTCCCTTATAGATTGTAAGCTTACGAGCAGGGCCCTCACTCCTCCTGTAACTGGTGAACTATGTGTTACTTTGCATTGTTATTGACTATACATGTTCCCGCTTAAATGTAAAGTGGAATATGTTGGCACTATATAAATATTATTATTACACACACATAAAATTTTGCTTGCTGGGATGAAATTCTGCTTCTAACAAGCAAAGGCAGAATATATTTTCAGTGGGATTGTTGTTTTTAACCAGAGATATCATTTAGAGACAGCCCAGGAACATAATGTGTATTCAGCCCTTTATCATCTGTATAACACAAACAACAGAAGAACAAAAAAGAGATACATAAAATAACAATGTAATCTAGAAGAATAGCTACCTCCATGTTCATGTATGATAAACTCCACCGGGTCACTGATGCCTGACCCTGAACACTGCGGCATGAGGAGGACGAGTTTTGCTTTCTGCAGTCTAGGGTCGGAGGACTCAATGTGGGTGAAATTCTCCTTAAGTATTTTAATATCTGAAAAGTGAAGAATTAGTGAGCCTGCGACATAACACACACTGACTAGGAATTGCAATTCACAAAATTTCTTTCAGGCAGATTAGATTCAGTCCTAATAAAATTTGATCTAAATGGAATCTGCATTGAAAAGATGTTTATTATGCTCAGATGTCTCTCTAGACCCTAAAGCATAATAAATGGAGCGCTGGGAAGAGGTTAAAAGAACACAACTATACTCACCTGTGCTAGACTCCTCCCTCACCTGTCCTGCCTACACAGCTCTCTGCCTGATCTGATCACTTCAGATAAGCCTTAAAGGGGTTGTCCAGGAAAAACGCTAAGCTCAGCTTTTTCCATCTCCTATGAGGCTGCTGAATGGAACCGTGGTGGTGTGTCTAACTTGTCACACCATCTTGTAACGGTGATACAATTTCCCGATGTGCCAATAAGTGTGGGTCCCAGCGATGGGACACCCACCGATCAGCGAGTTATTCCATATTTTATGGATAGGTGATATCTTCGTTAAACCAGACAACCTCTTTAAGCTTTCGGATCAATCTTTGGTCCAGATATTCCATGGCTGACTAGGCCCTGTGTAGTCACGTAAGGTCCTATGTATCTTATTGACTTTGATGATGTGCATTGCACCCTACATAACCACATGAACCTGAAGATCTGGTGGAAGACTGATTCATAGCGAGAGAAAGACCAGATGGGGAGGTTCTGTGGTAGATCAGATCAGGGGTGAGCCTAAGACATACGAGTATCAGACCCTTCATGGTCCTCAATAGAATAGAGCAAAACAGATGCCGATTAACTGCAATTTTGCTGGATTCATGAGGTCTGAATCACCAAAATTTTTGATTTCAGCAAATAAAAAATGAATGGGAAAATACTTATGAATCAGTTTGCTCATATCTACTAGAAATCAGTGTAATAATTGCATAATCCGTTTTTATGAAGGGCTTAAGGGTCTGTTCACACTTTTTCTCATTTCCAGCAGGCGTTCTGGTATTTTTGACAGCAATCTACTTGTCTGTTCTTCTAGACAAAAGTCAGACTGAGTTTTAACCAGATAAGGATCAACTCATGCTGCATCTGCAGTGAATAATCTGGTGGATATGTAGGCTGAGGGTATTACCCTTTATACCAATCCACCAGCAGGGCACTGGTGTGGTCTCTGTTGGGCTACTGGTGGGAACACAACTTGAAGAACTTACTTCTACATTCCATGTAGTGAAACAAGTCCAACATATCTTCTCCTCTGGATTCAGACTGAACTCCGCACACATATATATTACTATTAAACTGACTGGCCAGCACAGAAATGTGGGCTATAGTGTAGTCTGGACAAGGGTTGGCCACTATGATGTCGTTGTCCTCATTCAGCAAAGCCTTTACTGAGTGCGCTGCTAGGCTGTGCGACTTGTCCTATAAATGTGGAAGAACAGATTAGAGGAGATATACAGAGGAGGGATCAGTATTTAATATCACGTAAAGTCATTACATATTGCTAGGATATGCAATCACCTTACACTTAGGAAGGGTCTGAACTCGAGGACCCTCATCAATCCTGAGCATGAAAGGGATGCAGCATTTACGGAAGGCTGAATCCTCTTCTAAGTTTTCCCTGCACAGCAGCACTCCTGGATACTTGGCCATACAGAGAACCGCACCTCGCCCCATTCACTTATTTGGGGTTCATAGTAATAAATGAAGTGTTCTATGCTTTTCCATAAGACACAGGGATATGCCACAAATTCCTGATCAGTAAGCATCCCATAAACTCCGATTCTCTGATTAACAATGGGAAATATCCTCGTAGAAGTCAATAAACAAATGTCCTTTCCTGTAAATCCCATAGACTTCACAACACACAAGTGAAGTCTCCATTTTGTGGTCTCTTATGGGAACAGAAGTAAGATTTTTCCTTCACCTTTTAATAGAGTTGGTGAATGAGGGTTATGAGCAGAACTGGACTGAGGAACCAAGGGCCCACCAGTAACATTGATCCTGGGGAAACAGTTTTCATTTACATGCAAATATTATTGTCTGGGGATGGTAGATACTGTGTATTTTACTACTGATCTTTTATGTAATTTCAGCCTACGCCTCCATAAAATAATAAAATGGGTAGTTTGTTGTTAAATAAATGAGATGCTGTCTGCTGCTTTTGCCTGCATACAGTTTATCAAATGAACTGTGCTCATCACTGGTCATGTGGGGGGCCCACCGGTAGATTTATCTGTTCTCCAGTGAGCCAGTCCAAACATGATTACGAGTGTTGCCAGTGTATGAAGGATTGGCAACCATCCAGAAATTCCAGGACAGTCCATAAAAATATGGCACTTTTTTCCCATCTGCAAATAAAAAATTGAGTGTCTGTGATTTTCATCTGTAATTATCATCATTTACAGTATGTGCAGCTGATGTCTTCAAATCAGAATTATGGGCTGTAGACATGGATCACTTATAATCCTAATGTTTTATTATGGTTTTCTGAAGTGTCCATAAAAAAATAGCTGACTGATTTTTTGAGTAGCTGCCCAGAAAAAATAAAAACATTAAAGTTGGCAACCTTGACTGCATCTAGGAGGCCAACTTAGTTATTGGTATGAACGGTCCGTCAGCCCCATCTATACACAGCTTGTCAAGAGCAAACCAGAAAAGGACCTGCCGGGACCAGAGCTACTTATACCTGAAAATTAGGGCAGCTAGTTGTATGAGTTACCTATCTATGCTGATTTGGGGACAATTTTTTGCACTTGACAACCCCTTGAAGTGGGTAGAAATGCCAACTCTGCCAAGCCTGAGCCCAATAATACATCTAATAACATAGTTTCCTATTTGTAGTATAGTCATTTATGCAATTTAAACACTGTAATCCGCTAAACTACTCGTCTTTACAAGCAAAATCAAAACTGCAACAAGTAGATAGCAGACTTCACATGCACTCGAGGTGCTACATCTTCTCCCAGAGCCTAAACCTTTTAATGTGTCCTCAGACAATGCGGTACATGGCGTATACATCCCCGGTGATCCATGACTTTACACCAGTTTCCATGGCAATTTATTGTGCTCCTTCACTATCTGTGTTCATGCAGCAGTCAAACTGCCCAGAGAAAGGCGCAATATTTCATGTTGGCATTGTCCTTCTAGGGATTAAAAGATCAAGTTCCTAAAGCGGGCAGATTCTGCTCACAATGATAAACTGCCTAACATAAACATGTTGCCACGCAACCATCTCACTCCTGAAATGATATTGTTCTCAGCGTTCACGGCGCTTCCAAGTCTGGAGAGGGCACAATGGAGATATAAATCACGCTCAGCTCCTCCACATCTCCCTTTATGTTTAGTTTCCCAAAGCAGATAACAAAAATGCTTCCAAGACAAATATCACTTGTAAGATGCGAAAAGGAATAAAGCAAAAACTCCACTAATTGTTAATCATGGTGTCACCAAGTAGCAGGACCACAATCACTGACCATTCCCATTAAGTAACATAGTAACATAGTCTTCCTTCAACCTTAAAAACTAAGTCCATCTAGTTCAACCCATAGCCTAACATGTTGATCCAGAGGAAGGCAAAAAAAAAAACCCATGTGGCAAACACTAAGCTGCAAATTGGGGAAAAAAATTCCTTCCTGACTTCATACGACAATCAGACTAGTTCCCTGGATCAACGCCCTATCAAGGAATCTAGTATACACTGTGTGCAGAATTATTAGGCAAGTTGTATTTTAGAGGATTATTTTTATTATTGATCAACAAACATGTTCTCAATCAACCCAAAAGACTCATAAATATCCAAGCTTAATATTTTTGGAAGTTGGAGTGTTTTTTTTTTAGATTTGGCTATCTTAGGAGGATATCTGTTTGTGCAGGTAACTATTACTGTGCAGAATTATTAGGCAACTTAATAAAAACCAAATATAATCCCATCTCACTTGTTTATTTTCACCAGGTAAACCAATATCAGTGCACAAAATTTAGAAATAAACATTTCTGACATGCAAAAACAAAAACAAAAAAAATTAGTGATCAATATAGCCACCTTTCTTTATGATGACACTCAACAGCCTTCCATCCATAGATTTTGTCAGTTGCTTGATCTGTTTTCGATCAACATTGCGTGCAGCAGCCACCACAGCCTCCCAGACACTGTTCCCAGAGGTGTACTGTTTTCCCTCCCTGTAGATCTCACATTTTATGATGGACCACAGGTTCTCTATGTGGTTCAAATCAGGTGAACAAGGGGGCCATGTCATTATTTTTTCTTCTTTTAGACCTTTACTGGCCAGCCACGCTGTGGAGTAGTTGGATGCATGTGATGGAGCATTGTCCTGCATGAAAATCATGTTTTTCTTGAATGAAACCGACTTCTTCCTGTACCACTGCTTGAAGAAGTTGTCTTCCAGAAACTGCCAGTAGGTCTGGGAGTTGAGCTTCACTCCATCCTCAACCCGTAAAGGTCCCACAAGTTCATCTTTGATGATACCAGCCCATACCAGTACCCCACCTCCACCTTGCTGGCATCTGAGTCGGAGTAGAGCTCCCTGCCCTTTACTGATCCAGCCTCTGGCCCATCCATCTGGCCCATCAAGAGTCACTCTCATTTCATCAGTCCATAAAACCTTTGAAAAATCAGTCTTAAGATATTTCTTGGCCCACTCTTGACGTTTTATCCTATGTTTCTTGTTCATAGGTGGTCGTTTTTCAGCCTTCCTTACCTTGGCCATGTCCCTGAGTATCGCACACCTTGGGCTTTTTGATACTCCACTAACGTTGCAGCTCTGAAATATGGCAAAACTGGTGGCGAATGGCATCTTGGCTGCTTCACGCTTGATTTTCCTCAATTCATGGGCAGTTATTTTGCGCCTTTTTTAGCCAACACGCTTCTTTCAACCCTGTTGGCTATTTGCCATGAAACGCTTGATTGTTCGGTGATCACGCTTCAAAAGTTTGGAAATTTCAAGACTGCTGCATCCCTCTGCAAGACATCTCACAATTTTGGACTTTTCAGAGCCAGTCAAATCTCTCTTTTGACCCATTTTGCCAAAGGAAAGGAAGTTGCCTAATAATTAAGCACACCTTATATAGGGTGTTGATGTCATTAGTCAACACCCCTCCTCATTACAGAGATGCACATCACCAGATTTACTTAATTGGTAGTTGGCTCTCAAGCCTATGCAGCTTGGAGTAGGACAACATGTATAAAAAGTGTCATGTGATCAAAATACTCATTTGCCTAATAATTCTGCACACAGTGTATATAACCTGTAATATTATACTTTTCAAGAAAGTCATCAAGGCCCTTCTTAAATTTTAGTAGTGAATCATTAAAGTAGTCACATTACTATATGTTATTGCCAGCACAATGGGTCCAACTGGTAGAAAATATACTTGACGTTTATGTAAGCTCCAGTCTGACCATGGATGGCGTCCGCGCAGAGTTTGTATGATCTCCCCATGGCTGTGTGTACAGCAAAAACATACCAGATCAGCGTCCTGTGGAACCGGTCCAAATGTATGTGTCTGGGATAGAGAAATTACATTGTGAACCCTACAGGAGAGAGGGATTGATGTGAGTGAGGACAAGCTCTTGACAGCTCTGCGGAATATGTTGGTGCTAGAAATGAGCATCGCACAACCCTGGTCCACGGTCCAGGTTAGCGGTCTCTGGCCTTGGACAGGAGCTGAACAAATTCCCTGAGCTTCTGGGTTACCAGCGAAGTGTTTGATTTGCCAGTCTGGAGTGACATAAACTGTGTGGTGCACAGGTCACGTCTCGCCAGCCCAGCTAGTCATAAGCCAAGCCTGGGATACTGGAGGGTAAGGAAATTCGAGTAGCTCCTGACTACGGCTAGAGAGAACTGGTCTGGACTGTGGACCAAGGTTGCACAAAGTCTTAAGAAAGAAGTGCTGTTTGAAATGCACGACATATATTTTTTCACCAACTAGATGTGCTGGATTACTTCATTCTATGTTAATAGATGATCACAAACTACTGAGAACCCGGGGAACACACAAGTGCAGATTATACAGTATTTGTCTTATATTATCCCCTCCAGACCATTACCACAACTATAAATATGAAAAAGTATAACCAATAGTTCAAAGTTATCTCAAAAATTATTAAATCTTTATTACAACACACAAAAACAGATGAAAATCTTATAAAAAATGCCCCTAAAAAAATTGTCTTATATTGTACACCCTCTCAAATATGAAATATACATATTCTTATAGAAATCATGCAAATATATAAAAATGGCATAAGCATATTTTCTACTAAAGAAGGCCCAAACAACCCCATGCCTGAACCCCTAAAAAGCAAAGTTTGTATTTTAATCCCTTATTGATAGAGTTTTGGGTGCTGCACTCATTCAAAAGACATTTTAGATTTTCACTTTCCCATAAAGTTGGTGTATATATAGTTTGTTACAGTTTTACTGACTAATAAAGAGATATACATATATTTTATATATAGTTGTGATACTTTTTGTCCGACGTTTTTTTTTTTAGCTGTTCTAGGTTATGAAAAGAACTAAATCCTGCTTTGTTAACTATTTTTGTAACCTCCCGTAAACTTCATTAAACTCATGAGAGTGAGTGATGACAATTTCTGTAAAGTGTGGTGAAATATGCTGGCTTTATATAAGTAATATGAAATAAATGTACAGTGTCCAAAAACGGTTCTTCTCATGATTTAGGTGTTTAATATGGAGAATACAGTCACTGTAATAAGTCTTGTCTCGGCTCTGGATCAGAGAAAGTCAGTACAGAGCGGAGACCCCGGGGGTTGCTTCATAAGACTCTCAGATTTATCCTTACAAACTTTCAAACAAAAAAGGGCGAAATAACAAAGACTCTCTTCATTCTTTATGAAGAAATATTTTTTAACTTGCCATGCTGAAACTGAAGCTAACGAGATACCTACTGTGACTTGGTGCCCAGGAGAATATAATCCATCCAGAAAGGCTACATGATATCAAGGACTGGACTAGATACTTTTATAGCACAGATTGAACGTAAAATTCTACCTGTAATATCAGCTGATACTTAACAACCATCTCCAAGTCGCCAATTTTCTCCTTAAGATGAGGTGGAAAAATGAGCAAATCTGGGCAATGTTGGTCCAAACAATAGGTAAAACCATCCAGTTCTGAGGAAGAGTTAATCTGGGTGAACCCTTCTCGCTTTAAGGTGTTAAAAACATCTGTAAAACTGGAATCAAAAGCATAAATAAGAATTAAAACCCCAAAATGGTCCAAAAACCTCAGAAAATACAATGTCATATTGAGTTCAGGTGTTTGCTGGTCAAATACCATCTTTTTTCCGCGAACAGTTACTGTCCTCTTGTGACTTGTAGAATAGCAGAACCTCACCAGCTCATACCTCCATAAACTTCACAGTTTCCTGCCCTTGGCTATTATATAATGTTGATTTTTCAATGATTTATGTCCCAATAAACCAGCGCAAAATTCCAAACTGATTTTTATTATGGTTTCTACTAAGAGTTACCTGACTTTGGCTGTGTTAATCCAAGCATAAATTGGCAATGTAGAAGCTCTTTGTTCTTGTTTCCGGACAGTCTCAGGTAATATGTGCTCAATGGTTGGAACTGCATACTTAATCCGACATTTTGCTAGTGCTGCAGCCAGCTTGGTTTTATAGCTAAATGAAACAACATAAAAGCATTAAGCCCTAGAAAAATAAAAGCATGGAGTTGTTGTTCTAACATATTGTCTAACAAAGGAGCGTGATACAACGTGGAAACAAAGCACGTGTTCACGGTTTTATCTCACAAAACATAAAAGCACTTAGGACATGCAACATGTGGCTGATTGTTAGTTGTACTTACACAACCTGCGCATACACCTACTCTGTACATTATGCCCCAGGCTGCACAGATAAGCAAATCCTGAAAGCTGCTAAGACATAGCATGAGGCTATCCTTCCTGATTAAATTAAGAGTTGCTCACTGCTCGGACAACCCCTTCTCAATCAATATATTTCCCCAGGTAAAATAAAAATAGTCTAAGCTCACCTCCAGTCCTGGCGCCATTCGAGAGATATCGACGCTGGGGCTCCAGGAGCTTGAGTGACATTTTTATGTCACGTGAGCCCTGCAGCCAATCAGCGGTCACTCTCGCTTTCTTCTGACAAAATTGACATCCAGAAGAAGTGATAGCTGCTGCTACACTCTGACTTCTCCAGCATGTCAGTTTCGCCCGAAGGAAGTGAGAAAGAACATTCACTTTCTCTACCGATGCAGAACAGTCAGGGCTCAACACTTATGTAATAGCAGAGGACATTGAGGATTTCATATAATTACACAATGATTGATATTGATCTAATAAAGGATGAAGAAAAGACACTAAACCCAAGAAATTATGTAACCCAGACTCCAGAGCTACATGTCAGTAATATACTTCTGTGTATAATGGCAGCTATCATATTTCTGATTCTGGTGCTATCATTAACCCCAACATAACCAAGCAATTTTCCATTTTTTGCATTTTAATTTTTTCCTCCCCATATTCCAAGAGCCATAACTTTATTATTTATCCATCTACATAACCGTATGAGGGCTTGTTTTTTGAGGGACGAGTTGTACTTCTGAATAACACCATTTATTTTATCACGTGATGCACTGAAAATCGGGCAAAAAATTCCAAGTGCATTGAAATTGCAAAAAAAAGTGCAATTTCACAATTTTTGCTTGTTTAATTTACCGTATTCACTAAATGGTAAAACTGACCTGGCAATAGGATTCTCCAGGTTATTACGACTATGCAAAAACCAAACATACAATTTTTTTAAAAATTTTTTTTTAATTAATTGATGAAAAAAAAATATTAAGGAGAAAAACATATTTTTGTTCGTGTTGTCATTTTCCAAGATCTGTAACCTTTTCAATTTTCGGGATATGAGGCTATGAGGGCTTATTTTTTGCGCATTGAGCTGACATTTTTACTGATACCATTTTGGGATAGCTATAATGTTTTGATCGCCTCTTAACACATTTTATTGCAATGTTGCCAAGGCCAAAAAACATAATTCTGGCCTTTTTTTTTCTCGTTTCGCCATTTACCAATCGGATTAATTTATTTTATATTTTGATAGATCAGACTTTTACGAAGTCAGTGATTCCAAATTCTTGCATTTTTTTTAAATTGCTTTATTTTTAATGGGGCAAAAAAGGAATGATTTGAACTTTTTTTTTTCTTCACTTTTTACTTTATTTAATAGTCTCCATTGGGGACTTGAACCACCTGATCACTTGTACTATACATAGCAGTTAGTGATGAGCGAGTATGTTTTGTTAACCCTTTCGCCGAGTATGCTCGGCCCGAGCTCCGAGTATTTACAGCTGCTCGGTGATATGGTTGAATCGCTCCCGTGTGCATGATTTGCGACTGTTTGACAGTTTTAATACATGTGAGGAATGTCTATTTCTTACACATTCCTCACATGTAATAAAGCTGTCAAACAGTCGCAAATCATGCACACGGGAGAGGCCCGAGCATACTCGGCGAAAGGGTTAATAGAACATACTCGCTCATCACTAATAGCAGTACATCAGCACTGCTATGTATAGTGAAAATCAACATCTCCTATGTAGCCACATGAGAGGGGAGACATTAGATGAATGTCTGGAGAACCTGCCATTTTAAGCAAGACTTGCTACAAACTAATGTGCAAGGGGTGTCACCACTCTCCCCTTACATCAGATGTTGGGGTAAAGGAGGGTCAGGTATGATCCACTTCAACATTCCCAATGTTTTTATTCTCATGGTGAGATAAGCCTCCACCAAGGGTTTACTCTCCACTCCCCATTACAAACGCATGCACAGTCAGCTAAGACGAGCTCGCATGTGTATGGGGTCGGTAGAAGGCTGACAACCATAAATAGTGTATTACCACCTTACGAACCACAGATGGCCGATAATAGAACAGGTCAGGTACTGCTTAAAGGGAACCTGTCTTGTAAAAAAAAACGATATTACGCTGCAGGTTAATAGTGTTCTATAGCTATGAGGAAATAGCCAATCTTGAAACACAACATAAAAGAACCTTACTACGTCAAAGTCTGGTAGATTTAACCGCCAAGCGTCTACAATTGAGAGACTTGCTTAACAAACAATCCGCAAAACAATATCTAAACTGGAGAAATCGTATGTTTGTCCATGGCGACAAAGCTTCTAAACTCATGATGTCACTAATTAAAACCAGACAAGCTAAAACCTATATCCATTCTTTAAAAACTTCCTCTGGCCAATCTTCATCAGATTTCAAAACAATTTCCTCAGAATTCTTGAAGTATTACTCTAACCTCTATAATCTTCACCCTGATGAATCTATCACACAAAAAGAAAAGAAACGTCTAGAAATACAGTTATTCCTGAATAAACTTAAACTACCTAAATTATCACTGAAGCAACAAATAGCTCTCTCCAAACCTTTTACCTTGGACGAGGTCTGGTCCACTCTGACTAGCAACCCTAGGGGGAAAGCCCCGGGCCCTGATGGCCTTCCTTCAGTATATTATAAGACGTTTTCAAAGACATTAGAACCATTTTTTCTCAAAATGTGTAATGAGGTTCTTCGGGGTAATTCCTTTCCCCCCCAAACTCTGGAAGCCCATATTTATCTTATCCATAAGGAAGGCAAGGACCCAGAATATTGTAGCAATTATAGACCCATCTCTTTATTTTTTTATTGTGGATCTTAAAACTTATGCGAGTATGTTGGCTAAACGAATTGCTGATTTTCTACCAAATTTGGTCTCCCCTGACCAAACGGGCTTCATCAGGGGGAGGGAGGGGAAGGAAAATGCCTGGCGAGTCTTTCACTTGATCCAATATTCTACTATTCATAAACTCCCTTTGGTGCTGCTTGGCACGGACGCAGAGAAAGCGTTCGACAGAGTGGACTGGACCTTTCTACAAAAAACCCTAAATTGCTTTAATTCCCCCCCCTCAGTGACGGCAGCTATCATGCAGATGTACTCCCACCCTTACGCCAAGATTAAACTTAACAACACTCTTACCCAATCATTCAATATTTACAATGGTACTAGACAGGGTTGCCCACTTTCACCTCTACTTTTCATAATGGTAATGGAACCTCTTATTAAGTCTATTAATGATTGCAAAGACATAAAGGGCGTTCATATACAAGGAATACATCACAAAACTATGGCCTTTGCTGACGACCTCCTTATTACAATGTCGCAACCTTGCAAAGGCATTCCGGCCATTATGCAAATCTTAGAGCGTTATGGCTCCCTGTCTAACTTTAAAATAAATATAACTAAATCCGAAGCATTGGGAATAAATATTCCTCTAAATAAACTAGCCCACCTCAAATCCCAATTTCCCTTTAATTGGCCCGATAAATATATAAAGTATTTGGGCATTAAAATAAGCTCGTCTAATAAAGAGCTTTTTAATCTTAACTATAAAAAACTTCTCACTACAATCCCTGATCAGATTAAAAAATGGAAAGCCCCCTTTCTTTCCTGGATGGGTAGAAAAACCTAATTAAAAGTATCTTACTACCTAAAATCCTCTACCTTTTTCAAATGTTACCCATTGTCCTTCCAAAATCATTCCTCAACAAAATGAACTCTATATTCTTTAACTATATCTGGAACAAGCATCGATCGAGACTAAACTCTCAAACTCTCTCACTACCAAAAAGGCTTGGGGGCATGGGAGCTCCCAATATATATAACTACTATATAGCTGCCACACTATCTAAAACTATTGATTGGGTACGGAAACCAAGGGAGAAACCTTGGCTCTCCTTAGAAGAATACATGTCCTCTATCCAATTGCGTTCAATTATTTTTTCCCCTTTCATATTTTCAAGTAAAATTTCATTCTCTAACCCTCTCACCAAAGACTCGGTCAAAAATTGGAAACTCGTTGTGTCCCACCTTGCGCCAGCCCCATCTCCGCTAACCCGAGTGTCCGACATAATAGCTTCAGACCTGGATTACAATTCTCCACCCCCTACATCACCCTTAATAGATCAACTATATAATGAAGGCTCCTTTATATCCTTTCAAGATCTAAAGGCATTACCCACATTGTCAAATTACACCTTTATTCATTACGAATCCCTTAAGAAAACAATACGACAACTCGTTGCTGGCGGAGACTCCACAAGACCGCTTACTATATTTGAATCCATGTGCTCACAAATAAAGACCCCAAAAAAGTTGCTTTCCTCACTCTATAATATTTTAAATACGAGGGATGTTTCTCTGAAAAAAGCCTTTCTACTGAGCTGGGAAAGGGAACTGGATTCTTCCTTTACTGACTCCCAAGTTAAACAGATCTATAAACTTTCCCATGGCCCCTCACAATGTGTTAGGGTTCAGGAAAATAATTACAAAATACTTACTCAATGGTACACATCCCCTATTCAGATGCACCGATGGTTTCCCACCTCCTCAGACTTATGCTGGCGTTGTGGTACTATACAGGGTTCGTACCTTCATATTTGGTGGTCATGCCAGGCCATCAAAACTTCCTGGACGGTAGTTTCCCAAACTATTTATGAAGTCCTTCACTTACTTACTGCCTTGACACCAGAACATATTTTCCTGAATCTCCCTTTAGACCCAAGCAGGAAAACCGATTCAAAGTTGGCTTTTTTCATTCTATCAGCTGGTAAACTTCTTATTCCTACATTCTGGCGCTCAACTAACGTCCCAAACAAAAAACAACTTATTCTTAAAGTTGATCAACTATTCCTCATTGAAGAAGTGGCTGCTCTGGCACAAGGAAACCTCCCCATATTTACTCAAATATGGGCACCTTGGGAAAAGTTTAGGAAGTCTGCCAATTTTATCTCCTTAATCTCTTAGTTTTTCCATTACGATATTTGATCACTAATTTGCTATAGGACCTACCCCCCTCCCCCTATCCCATATGACTCCTTCCCCTCATCCCTGGTTCATTTCACAAAAAAATATTAATCTTGAATCATCTCCCTTCCTTCCGCTCAACAGAGTTCCCTTCCATTATCTAGCCTCTTATATTACATTCTTGATTACATGTCTATTATTGTATGTATAATTCTTTTGTTCTCTCAGATCTTACTTTCCTATGGGATTACTTTGTATTTGTTATTTGTGTCTTGATTCAATTTAAATAAAACATTTAAAAAATAGTGTTCTATAGCTGCCTGGCCGTCGCCAGCTGTGGTTACAGCCGCCACTCACTATGTACTGAGCAGTGACTGAAGCCGCGCCTTTATGACTGAAAGCCAGAGGATTATAGTTCACTTCCTCCTGGCAGTCGGGCTTTCAGTGTAGCGAGCGCATTGCTTTAGAGCACTATTAACCTGCAGATTAACCCCACATCTGCAGGTTAATAGTGTTTTTTTGACATTACAGGTTACCTTTAATAGGAAAAATAAAAAATGAAATAATCTGTATATAACATGGTATTAGAGTCCCATAAGCCAGTATATACTGATATACTGTACTTCATGCATAGGACCAGTTATACGGAACTATGCTGCGTAAATTTGCTGTGTCAAAAGCGCAGCGTCTTACAGATCCAGCAAAGTGGATGGGATGTATAGAAATCTCTGGCCCGCTGAGCTTCTTTTTTCACCCAGTGTAACCTGATCTGTGGTGCGGGTTTCAAATTCACAACATGTCGATTTCTCTTGTGGGTACGCAGAGTTTTCTGTGCGGAATTTCCCTATTGATTTGATTTAGATCAAATCCGCAGGTAGAAAAAGCACAGGCTATTTTAGTGTGTTCCAGCTGCGGAAAAGAATCAAAAATGCATGTAATCCATGAATAAATATATCAAGAAAAGCCAAATACCAAGAAGTATCAAAAACAAAGCAGCTTTATTTAAATCATGACACACCAAAAAGAGACAAAAAAAGGTAGCGTCAAAAATGCGATAAAACGCATGTAAAAAAGGCACACAAAAACGCAATGAAAAATGCAAGTAACCTAATTTACATTATAGGTGCAGAAATTCTGCCACACCAAAAGCTCATGGTGGGAGGGCAGCCTTAAAGGAGTTTTAAGGAAATTCAATATATCCTTAGAATAGGTCATCAATATTAGATTGGTCTGAGTCTTTTAACCTCAATAATCAGGTGATTGAAGGGGCCGTGGCGCTCCAGCGAGTGCTGCGTCCCCCTCATCGTTTCTGAAGCACAGCCCTATATTTTGATAATGAATGTGCTGGGTAACGCAGCTCAAATCAGTTTAAGTGAATCCCAAGTATAAGAAATTAATATTATAGCTGCAGAAAACCCATCATTTACATATCAATTTACCAAGTATTTTGCCTTGTTTGTTGAGCCACTCGTATTGCAGAGATTGCACACCATATTGATCGTACATCTGCCCATTCCACACTGGTCACAGCACAGCTTTTCCTTCTAATCTACAGTCTTTCCTTTCCCTCATTATTACAGCAATGTTCACCTCTTTCTTTCCACTTTTGCAAAGTTCCACTCCCTTCCCTTGTGGTCACTCCAGGAATCTCCCTTTTCCCTAGTGGTCACAGCAAGAATCCCCCTTTTCCCTAGTGGTCACTCCAGGAATCCCCCTTTTCCCTAGTGGTCACAGCAGGAATCCCCCTTTTCCCTAGTGGTCACAGCAGGAATCCCCCTTTTCCCTAGTGGTCACAGCAGGAATCCCCCTTTTCCCTTGGGTCACTCCAGGAATCCCCCTTTTCCCTTGGGTCACTCCAGAAATCCACCTTTTCCCTAGTGGTCACTCCAGGAATCTCCCTTTTCTCTAGTGGTCACAGCAGGAATCCCCCTATTCCCTATTGATCACTCTAGGAATCCTTTTCCCTAGTGGTCACTCCAGGAATCCCCCTTTTCCCTAGTGGTCACTCCAGGAATCCCCCTTTTCCCTAGTGGTCACTCCAGGAATCCCCCTTTTCCCTAGTGGTCACTCTAGGAATCCCCCTTTTCCATAGTGGTCACAGCAGGAATCCCCCTTTTCCCTAGTGATCGCTCCAGAAATCCCCCTTTTCACTAGTGGTCGCTCCAGGAATCCTTTTCCCTAGTGGTCGCTCCAGGAATCCCCCTTTTCCCTAGTGGTCACAGCAGGAATCCCCCTTTTCCCTAGTGGTCACAGCAGGAATCCCCCTTTTCCCTAGTGGTCACAGCAGGAATCCCCCTTTTCCCTAGTGGTCACAGCAGGAATCCCCCTTTTCCCTAGTGGTCACTCCGGGAATCCCCCTTTTCCCTAGTGGTCACTCTAGGAATCCCCCTTTTCCCTAGTGGTCACAGCAGGAATCCCCCTTTTCCCTAGTGGTCACAGCAGGAATCCCCCTTTTCCCTAGTGGTCACAGCAGGAATCCCCCTTTTCCCTAGTGGTCACAGCAGTGCTCCAATCCTCTTTCTCCAGTGGCCTCTGTTGGGCTCCCCCTTCTCCTATGGTCACTATAGGGGGAGCCCAGCTCATTCACCTTTGCATATTGCAGCGCTATGTGGGTTATGGGAAATCAGCCCAGATGATATCGGTACACACGGTAGCTGCACTTTTGTGAATAAAGACGTTATATTGCCACTATTTTACTAGTATGTATCTGAGAAACAGAATAAAATACATAAACCTATATACCCAGATTTGTGATCTTTGACTTACCTGTTAAGAAGTTTTTCCACTTCTTGTACTTCATCTATAGTTTCACCTTTATTGGACAAATACCGTGGCTGAAACTTGCGATACTGGAAGTCATATAACATAACAACCACCAGACTTGTCATTTCATCAGGCTAAAAGAAGAGGAAATAATGAAATATTTGATGTAAGTATTATATGCATATTTATATATATTTAAAATCTTTTTACATAATATATGGAATTGGATAATGATCTGACACCTGATACTTTCTCGATCACCAGAAATACATTGCCAGACACGGGACCTCCCAGGTCCATGGAGCTTCTCCGGGATCGCTGCTCAGCTCCACTCACTTCAATGTGGCTCTGCTGCAGTATCAGACACAGCAAAGTGCTGGGTACTGTAGAGAAGCCACTGTGGCACTACAGCAAGCCATGTATTTCCTTCCTTCTGATGATCGGTGGGCTTTGAATCAGATAATGACATGCCAAAATTTTAAAGGAGGGGATGTGACTATACAGCCTCTACAGTATATACCAAATATATGCCAACATAGACGAATCTGAAATATTTATTACATTTACTTCTTAAGCTTTACCTGAATTAGTAGACCATAAAATAACTAATACGTTGATTAAAAGGCATTAATAAAAATATTTTGTTTCTTCAAATGTGAGAATAATCACCAGTATATCTATGAATGTGCATATATATTAGAGATGAGCGAATCTGTTAAAATTAAAAATTGGCAGTTTTGCCGAATTTTTCTCAAACATTTGATTTGCAGCAAATTGAACCACAGCGATTTGAAAATAGTGGAAAGCCTCAAATTACCTGGAAAATGGGTGCAACACTCTGGGGTCTCCTAGGACTATATCCAATGCATTTCAAGCTCTTTAATGCAAACAGAGCTTTATGTCAAAGTGACCTCCCCATATAATCAGATGGTAACTATAACATGTGGGAACCAACAGCCTGTGTAAGAACAGACTGCACTGTTAGACTTTTCATGCTTTTTTTTATTTTAAAACTGTCCAAAAACACTGTTCTGTTTCTGCGTTTTAAGTCTAGGAGAACGACTGTAATTTCCAGCAAGGTGGCCTTCTAAAAATTCACCTGCCTATTACTGAGTGCCACTCCAAGCCTAGTTGACCATACATTTTATAAAGAGTGCACGCAGGGGCCAGGCCTTGAGGATGACTATCAACTTTGTATGAAGATAATACCCAGCTAATATATACGCTGACCAAAACAAGAAGAAACTCAAACCAGGTCCATAATATGGAATCCAATCCCCAAGATATGAGAAAATGCAGGCGGAGGCAAATCCCACGCGTATCGCTGCTAACCAGCAGCTTCCTCAGGAGAAATATATAATTTCCTTCTGAGGAAGCTGTAGGATGGCGTAAATATTGGCTGGGTATTATCCTTTTGTCTTATATATACAATTGAAACCAGAAGTTTACATACACTATATAAAAAGACATATACGCATGTTTTTCTCAATATCTGACATGAAATCAGAATAAACCTTTCCCGGTTTAGGTCAATTAGGATTACCATCATTTTTAACATTTGCCAAATTCCAGAATAATGAGAGAGAGAGAATGTTTTAAGGCATTTTTGTTACTTACTGCAAAGTCAAAAGTTTACATACATTTCATTGGTATTTGGTGCCATTTCCCTTAAACTGAATGACTTGGGTCAAACGTTTGGGATATCCTTCCACAAGCTTCTCATCATAGTTGGTCACAATTTGGGCCCATTCATCCTAACAAAACTGGTGTAACTGATCCAGGTTTGTAGGTCGCCTTGCTCGCACCTGCCTTTTCAACTTTGCCCATAAATTTTCAATAGGATTGAGATCAGGACTTTGTGATGGCCACTCCAATATATTAACTTTGTTATCCTTAAGCCACTTTGTTACCATTTTGGCAGTATGCTTCGGGTCATTGTCCATTTGGAAGACTCATTTCCACCCAAGCTTTAACTTCCTGGCTGATATCTTGAGATGTTGCTTCAGTATTGCCACATAATCTTCTTTTCTCATGATGCCATCTATTTTGTGAAGTGCACCAGTCCCTCCTGCAGCAAAACAACCCCACAACATAATGCTGCCACCCCCATGTTTCACAGTTGGGATGGTGTTCTTAGGCTTCCAAGCTTCTTCCTTTTTCCTCCAAACGTAACGATGGTCATTATGCCCAAAAAGTTCAATTTTAGTTTCATCAGACCACAGGACATGTATCCAAAAATTAAGGTCTGTGTTCCTGTGTGCATTTGCAAACATTAATCTGGCTTTTTTATGTTTCTTTTGGAGTAATGGCTTCTTCCTGGCAGAATGACCTTTCAGCTCATGTTGATAAAGTACTTGTTTCACTGTGGATGTTGACACAATCTTACCAGCTTCCGCCATCATCTTCACAGGGTGTTTTGCTTTTGTCCTTGGGTTGATATGCACATGTTGGACCAAAGCACGTTCAGCTCTGGGACACAGAACCCGTCTCCTTCCTGAGTGGTATGATGACTGGACATTCCCATCTTGTTTGTACTTGCGTATAATTGTTTGTACAGATGAACAAGGCACCTTCAGGTATCTTGAAATTGTATCCAAAGATGAGCCAGACTTGTGCAAGTCCACAATTCTCTTCCTGATATCTTTGCCGAGTTCTTTAGACTTTCCCATGATGCTACACAAAGAAGCAGAGTGTTTCAGGTGTGCATTAAAATACATCCACAGGTGTGTCTCTAATTAACTCAGATGTTGCCAAATCAGAAGCTTCCAAACACATGAAATCATCATATGGGCAGTCCAGAATTGTTTAAAGGAATAGTAATCTTAGTGTATGTAAACTTTTTACTTTGCAGTAAGTAATAAAAATGCCTTAAAACATTCTCTCTCTTATTATTCTGGCATTTGGCAAATATTAAAAATTATGGTAATCCTAATTGATCTAAAACGGGAAAGGTTTATTCTGATTTCATGTCAGATATTGAAAAAAACATTCATATGTGTATTTTTATATAGTGTATGTAAACTTCTGGTTTCAACTGTACTTAGTTTCCTGTCTATTTATTATGCAACGGGCATTTGTACACTGGGAGCAACATACTGCTGCCACTACCACCTTGGCTGTCACTGCTGCTGACATTACAACCAAAACAGGTATCTGAATTATTTCATCCACCTCCTTCACATGCATTTTATCAAAGTCCAAACACTGACTGTTCACCTAATCCGATATATCAACTGGATGAAGTTGTTGCTGTTAAATATCTTCCTTAGTATTTTGTTTTAGGGGACTAAGGAACAGAAAAGAATAACTGTTAAAGGAGGAGGACTTTGCAGAACAAGGACTAAGGGCTCATAATCATCTGCGAGAAAAAAGGACGAGTGCAATCCAATAAAAGAAAAAGAAAAATTGGATTGCACTATGACTAATGTTATTCTATGAGTCTCTGCTCATCGGCGATTTTTTTTCTCAGTTCGGATCGGACTGAGAAAAAAAAAATCGCAGCATGCTGCATTTTGCCGCGTATATCGGACAAGACACACCAATGCAAGTCAATTGGTGAGAGAGAAAAAAAAAACTCGCACAGCACTCGAACCATGCATATGCCATCTTATTTTTATGCACCCATCTCCTAGAAAACCCTAGATTTCATCAGCAGAGTACAGTAAATTCACAGTGTGAACTGTCAGAATAGAAGATAGAAAGAGGTCAGTGACATAAAATTTGTGCAGTGCATGTGTAGTATAATGTTAATGTATTTAGCTAATAATTCAATAAATTAATGAAAAAAATGGCGTGGGGTCCCCGAAATTTTAATAACCAGCTGAGGGAAAGCCGACAGCTGGTTACTGATGTTCATAGCCTGGGAAAGGGGTAATACACATGGAGCTTCCCAGGCTATTAATATCAGCTCACAACTGTTTACTTAGCCTTCACTGGTTATTAAAACGGGGGACCACAAAAAAAATGACGTGGGGTCCCCCCTATAGTCAATAACCAGCAAAGGCTAGGCAGACAGCTGCATGGATATTGGCCCCCTCCCAGACAAAAAACATCAGCTTTCATCCATAAGATAAGATGTCGCCATTTATTAATACATGTACAGTAATCTACACACGCAAAGCAATGATTATATATCTTACTCACATATTTCTATCTATATAGGTATTGAAGAATATTTACTTTGAAAACTATCTTTAAATGACAGAGAATTCACGGATTTTTGCGGATTATAAAATGCACCGGATTATAAAACGCAACCCAAATTTTGGGTTGCAAAATAGGAAAAAATGTTTTTAAAATAAAATGGTGCGCCTTATAATCCTTTTTACCTGGGGGGCAGTGGTGGTGGAGAGCAAGTCACACATACCGGAGATTGGCGATGCTGCGGCCCCATCCTCAGAAGAAGTGTCGCTGATGGTGGCGGCGGTGGCGGGGCGATGCTGCGGCAGCGAGCGGAGGCGAGGTTCCCTAACCTGTCCATAGCCCTGCGCTGTGCTTCGGAAAAATGGCTGCCGGAGCATGCGCAGATTAAAATCTCGGGAGACGTGATCTAGTCTCCCGAGATCTCGTCTCTCAAGATCTTGATCTGCGCATCCTCCGGCGGCCACTTTGCTGAAGCACAGCGCAGGGCTATGGACAGGTTAGGGAACCTCGCCTCACCTCACCGCCGACGGGGCCGCCGCAGCATTGCCTCGCCACCGCCGTGACCGCAGCATCGCACCAGTGCAGCTGCCGCCATCCTCCTTTGTCTGGGACCCCAATCCGACGCCACCCCCCAGGTAAAATCCGTAAGATCGCCTTATAAGACGCACCCCCTTTTCTCTCCCAAATTTTTATCATTCGCAATACGGTACTCTATGTAAAAGCTAATGTTAAAATCACATTGCATACGGATTGCATTCACATGTCATTCGGATGCTACTTGAGAAAAATCACAATGTACTCGCATGACACTTGCATAACACTCTTCTGACTTTTCAGGAACAACATCGGACCGATTTTATTAACGGCGATGGGTATGAGCCCTTAAAGTGACAGTGTAAAAGGTAACATCATCCCGCTGTTAATGAAACGAGTGATGTGACATATTGACCATTACTTCCACCACTCCCCACTAATACGCTTGCCTGAGGCAGAGGAGGACAACTGTGACCTGCGTTTGATAGTACTACTACGCGGTTCGGTGGTATGATGCCGATGCTTGCAGCTCCCATATTCATATTAGAAAATGCTGTGGTATATTTTTTCTTTTACATTACCTTGTCCATTGCAAGCGCCACTTTTTCTTTTACCATATATTTTTGACTACACTATAATTAACTGTTGTCATTGTTTGTACCCAAAATTCCCCACTTTTCAAAAACATCTTAACAAAAAATGCTAATTAAATATGCAAAAAACAGTCGCTGCAACAAGCTGCAGTATTTGTGTGACATGTATAGATGGAAAATTAGAGTAGTATCCTAGAGTAGTATAACAACAGGTGTGCAAAAGCCCAGTATCTTAGCTCGTGACAATGACAAACACTGTGATTGAGTTTTTTCTTTCAGCAATATTGTTGGCTTACTTGTGCATGAAGAAGGAAAAAAATCTACCATTGAAATACAGCAGCAGCAATATAACTCCTATAACTGTTGCGATCAATCACTGCTCCAAGCTCTCCTATTCACGCTCTCATCCTCTCTCTCTACTTCTCAAATGAATCTCTGTATTTTCTCGTTTCTTCATAGACTACACTAATCATCTTCGCTGCTGCTTTTGTCCAACACACATAATCTGTAGAATTTTTTAACTCTTTTATGTCTTTCTCTCCCTTTCTCTATTCTCTATTGCCAAGATGTTACTTCCTCTCACTATATAGATTCACCCCAAAATGGCTACTGCATTCCCTGCCTCTGCTTTTATACAGGCTATTATAGTCCCTCCTGATTAGCTGTGCTATACCATGTGATGAGGTAGCTGCAAGGCATTATTTGGAAGCCTGCCCTAGACCATGTGAACCTTTCTTGGCTAAAGCAATTTTTTGCAATGTGTAAAATTATGAAGGCAATTTTATGCGATTAGCACAATGAGAGTCTCAAATTATCTGAATTTGCGGTGTCCAAGCTAATTCTTAAAAATTAATGGTAAATTCGATCCACTCATCTCTAACACATAAATACAAAATTTTCTCAGATTATTCACCAGTAAATAGTACTCACTAGAGGTTGGGAATGATAGAAGCCACTGGCCAGTAATATCGTCTCAAGAAGATCTTGATCTATAAATAAGAAATAAGACATTTCAGCCATTCAAGGAATGCATATAGGAAAAACAAAATCTGATACAAATAGACCAAAGTACATTCTCTTTCTATCTCTATCACCTTTGTATATGTTGGCATGTGTGTGAAAACTTTTCACTGCTTTCTAGTGCACGCTAAGGGTGTAATCAGACAGTGCATCTGAACGTGCGGCAAAGAAACTCTATTGTGTTTTTTGGTCGCACTGGCCACTGCACGTGGGTGGCGTTTTCTCCATGCAGCCAGACACATAGTCTGATCTTACCCTAACTGGCCAATTCTATCCTGTGTATTCAGGTAAGAAGCACCTTCTCAGATTTTTATCCATGTGCCATATGGTAAAAATGCTCATAAAGTAATGTCTGACATATATATATTACTTCTAGGTGACGCACATTGTTCGTGGACCCACTGCGCTACCGACTGGACTTACCCTTGAGGGGCGTGACTAAGCAGCTACCTTGGTGTTCGCTGGTGCCTCTAGTGGTGAGGTCAGGCTTGTGCGGCAGGTAGCTGCCAGGTGCCACTCCGGGGCACATCTGGCAGTAGTAGATGACCCCAAAGGCCAGAGACAATACTTCAGATTCTCAACAGGACAAGACGGCCACTTGGGATAAGTGACAGGATGGCCACTGGGACAGGTTCACACTGTGCAGACAGGACGGTCACTGGGACAGGTTCAGACTGTGGAGACACATAGTCTCGGGATAGCAGGCTGGTACCGCCGATACTGCAGACGCAGTTACAGGTACAGGGTTCTTGCCTGGGTACTCAGCCCCCAGGGTGGCAGACAGCTACCACAGACGTGATTTCAGGATACAGACTCCGCCGAAGCGGTCACAGGAGCAAGGACAATTATATGGGACTAAAGGGACAGGACACCAAACCATGTAACTGAACTATAAGGGTTGCTCAGGCACCTCCCAATTGGAAAGGATGCCTTTTATACACTGGGACCCAGTGCAGCGTGCACAGAGAAAGGAGGAGGCAGGAGCATGCGGGGGACTGCGCCGCAGACCCAGGCGGTGGTTAAGCTGGTGTCCCTGCATGGAAGGAGAAGGGGACACCATGAAGGGACACTGGTCCCTGCATGGACCATATAATACATATACAATATGTTTATCATCACATCAAAAAAAATTGTTGGGGAGGACTTGATATCTTTGTGAAGTCCATTCTGGCCACTCTCATTGTACATAGAACCATTGCAGCAGGACCTACTGACCATCTTATGTGTATGTGGGGTGTCCTGACTCTCTTTTGATGGCAAATGTGGATGAAATGAGAAGGGTCAGGCATGTTGGATTTCAACATGCCCAGTCCTTTGTTCTCAAGGAAGATGAGCTGCTATCACCATCCCTATTGAGAATACATGCACATTTGGCCTAACAGATTTTCTGCTTACACATGAATCTCAATGCGTGTTCCTCATTCCTCTGTCTCAGTACTGGAATGAAATGGTTTGTTTGGAAACACTAGAAATATATCTGAAGCCAACTCAAATTTACAAACATTCAGTATTATCAGTATTTGCAAAGTGTTATCATACTGATCAAACACACATATGAACTGGTAGCTAGCAACAAACACTGTTTCCATCAGATAACCTCCTCACAAAAGTCCCACCTTGGTAACTTTTCCACTACATTGAAAGGGTTACGGGCTACCTGAGATAATGTAACTGATCCGCTGACAGAGTACTGTATCAGAATTACATGTTGCAAATTTCATGTGTAACAATCTGTACGAATTACCTACACCTGAGTCATACTTGGCTATACTTGATTATCACCTGAGTCATACTTGAAAGGAAGTAAATGGGGAAAGTCATCTGCTGTTTACCTCTAGTACGGGACCCTCTCATGATGACAATACTTTTTAACAAAGAAGTTGTTCTTATTCCTGGTAACCAGTAGATCTACTTACTCACAGTGTGAAATAAATGTCCTACAATGTAATATGTGCCTGGGATTCGTCCACCAGAGGTCTTCTTTGTGAGCGGCGTTTTGCTCCGGCTGATAGTGGTGGGTTCCAAACTGGGGAAACTCCTCTATGATATCCATATGATTTCATAGGACACATGACGAGGGGTTCGCCCTTATAAAACTATTCTTTAAACAATTACCCACTCAGAAAGCAAGACTTATACGAGGGAAGTTACTCAACTAATATTTTTGGCACTATCAATGTAAAACTGGCAGGGATGTAGAAAACTGTCAGGGAAATAAAGAAATCAAGGGGCTCCAAAGGTCTAAATTTGGCCAACCATTGACCCTCGGCTGACATCACTGATTCCAGTAAGTAAGTAACCAGGGCCCAATGGTGGTCCCCTACACTGTCTAATCACTTAGATGCCATGGTCGCTTGTCTAAGGGTTTAAACTCATGCTATCAGAGCTAGCTGTTACCAGCGGGTGTCTGCTGTGTAAAACAACCAGAACCCACCCGGTATGGAGCTGGCTCAGCACTTGAGCACGTTCAAAACAAACCTTCCTGACTTGTGCTGTATATATATGGCGTATGTCGGAAGATTTTGCCCGTTGCCAATGACAGAGCGGGGCCATTCGGCACTGGGCATCCAAGCTCACAAGTTCACAGCAGTCACATGACATACTGCCATCAGCGTTACACCACTGATAATTGGTCATATAAGAAAAAAAAAATT
This sequence comes from Phyllobates terribilis, assembly GCF_046119375.1. Classification (NCBI taxonomy): domain Eukaryota; kingdom Metazoa; phylum Chordata; class Amphibia; order Anura; family Dendrobatidae; genus Phyllobates; species Phyllobates terribilis. Next base: position 1,093,722,107 of record NW_027362761.1, read on the forward strand.
ATTGTCATTCATCTGGGCTCTAAGCTTGAGCCTGTGCTTTGTGGTCAGCTTCTCTGTTTGCCGAGCCACAGCAGATGCACCTTTTTCCTGGGTGTTTAGTTTCGGTTATTCCTACTTCAATCTTTATAGGGTAACAGGTGTTTTCATTTACTAATTTGTTTGCCCTATCACCTTTTGGGTGCGGATTTATATACTTTCCCCCTGCTGGTATTTCCTGCTCATGATAGTCTCATTTGGTTGTCCAGACATACTGCAGTAGTTTAAGGCAGTCAGTGAAAGACCAGCTAGGGTTTATCTCTCTGCTGTTTATATTCTTTACCCTGCACCTATCTTCTGTTTCTTTTTAGGAAGTAGGCAGCATATTCTCTAACATTATGTACTTAATCCTTTATTTTGTATTTTGTGGTTTGTTTCTCTCACTCTGGGATCTCTTTCTATTTCAGCACACTTTCCCTTCTGTAGGTAATTTATACTCTGCTCTGCCCTCAGGTTCTTTAGGAGGAATGTGAAGCACTCGACGGCCTTTATGGCAGCATAGGTCCGAGTTGCCATGGTCTAGTCTGTGGTTAGCGCTAACCCAACTCACGCAGGAAACACTAGGGAATGTGGGGTCAGGATCTCTATTCTGTACAGAAAAAAGCAGGGTCAGTTGCAGTTTTTAGTGAATCACCTATTTTCCCGAGAGACTTGCTACACTATCATAACAGTTATAACTATGGCCAACCTAATGATGCATGTGACTGCATAACCGAGTCAGATGGAAAAGGACAAAAGGAACAAGGGAATGTTCTCTATCCTTCATCCTTGATGTAAAAAGTCTTTGAGCCATATGGTTGTCCTAGTTTTACCTTTACTTTACAATGATGAAAGTCTGGTGAATGAAATAGGCCTGTACAAAGTACAATACGTGAATGAAATGAAGCCAGAAGTCACAGATAGAGGGAGCAGCACAGACAGCTGTCCCTAGGGAAGCATAAGATGTCATCAAATCTGAGCTGTGAAATGAAAAATAAATCATTTTTTTTATTTCTCATTGTGCATAGGTCAAAAGTAGAAAGAGAATACTATTCTGTCACTCAGAGCCATTCGCATGGAGTAATAGACAGAACTCAGCATCGGACAAGATGAAATTGCCTGAAAATTTATATTAAAATCTACTGTAAGTTTGTAACTTCACAAATGGAACAAAAAATGGGACTTAACACAGGACAGATAACACTTATTGCAGTCAACTATCTATTTTTATCGGATGTTATTACTAATATTTTGGTTTCTTTGAATTGGCCAAATTGTTTTAAAATAATATACTGTAATTTATAGGAGAGCTCTGATATTTTAATGTATTATTAGACTCTACAGAGCTCCAAATGTTTTGCCAGGATTCCGTGCCATCAGCCACCACTAGAGGGAGCTAACTGTATACTGGTTATACATGAACATCAATAATAAAACGGTATGCGCTAAGCTCTTAAGGAGGAACTACTACAAATTATAACTTTATCAACTGTATACAAAGCCAGAATAGGACTGGGTTAAATCCTAGCACTGCAGGTCTTGATTAGATGCACCCGGCTAGATTTGACTAAGAAACAGGACCTGTGTTCACCTGGGAGCTCTTAGTCTGCTGGGGATGTTGAGCAGAGTGGAGTATATTGAAGCTGGTGAGTGACTAGCCACAATGTGAGCTGTATCTGGGAGAGACAAGCCAGTCTCTGTGAATGGAGACTACATGGGTCAGCTAAGAAAGCTAAGCAGTCTGTGTGTTGGAGCTGCAGAGTAATGTGTGGAAGCTGCAGCCTGTTCAGTGTGAACTGTGCATGGAGTTGAACACTTTTGTTTGGTGCTGGAGTTCAGGTTGAAAGTGATACAGAGACTGGTAGCACCGTACCTTTTCTTTGTGTAAAGTTTGCTCTGGGAGAACGAACTGTATAGATCACCTTATTGCGTCTGGGAGGAAGTAAAGACCTCCGGTATTGGCAGTCTCAGCGAGAAGTTTACAGGAAGAGGACTGTAATCTGTTTGAGTGAGCCCTCACTGACATGTGTCTGCTGAATGAATTGCTTATTTGCTGCGATACCTTTGTGCCCAGAAAAGGCTGTTTTGGTTTTGAATTTTGTTTTAGGAAAACAATAAAACTGCACGTCTGGACCAAACCGCATTGCCTGTGTGAACGCTACCTAACGCCTACCTGAGAGCATTAATCCATACAGTAGATAAAAACATTTACTTTTTTTTTCTTTTTTTCTCTATTCTGTTATGGGAGATACAGGGCACTGAAATTACTGGCGCCTAATATGATAATTTTATTATCTTTCAACTGGGCGTTTTATTTCATTCAGCTCTGTGGGCTTGTACTTTCATCCCACTATGACGTTGACCAATCATAAAAAGGCAGCATCCACAGGTAGGAAAAAGTTGACGCCCACAGTTCTGACCAAAATAAAATGACCAGAGAAGGTCAGAACTGTGCCAGCGAGGTCATGAGGGACTTTATTTATCTGCCATGACCATGCTGACAATACATACTCGCAGTAGGTCTACTGTCCTCAGCTGCTCCCGTGACGCTCCACACTCTTCCAGTTGCTCCCGTGATGCTCCACACTCTTCCAGTTGCTCCCGTGACGCTCCACACTCTTCCAGTTGCTCCCGTGACGCTCCACACTCTTCCAGTTGCTCCCGTGACGCTCCACACTCTTCAAGCTGCTCCCGTGACGCTCCACACTCTTCAAGCTGCTCCCGTGACGCTCCACACTCTTCAAGCTGCTCCCGTGACGCTCCACACTCTTCAAGCTGCTCCCGTGACGCTCCACACTCTTCAAGCTGCTCTTGTGACGCTCCACACTCTTCCAGTTGCTCCCGTGACGCTCCACACTCTTCTAGTTGCTCCCGTGACGCTCCACACTCTTCCAGCTGCTCCCGTGACGCTCCACACTCTTCCAGCTGCTCCCGTGACGCTCCACACTCTTCCAGCTGCTCCCGTGACGCTCCACACTCTTCCAGCTGCTCCCGTGACGCTCCACACTCTTCCAGCTGCTCCCGTGACGCTCCACACTCTTCCAGCTGCTCCCGTGACGCTCCACACTCTTCCAGCTGCTCCCGTGACGCTCCACACTCTTCCAGCTGCTCCCGTGACGCTCCACACTCTTCCAGCTGCTCCCGTGACGCTCCACACTCTTCCAGCTGCTCCCGTGACGCTCCACACTCTTCCAGTTGCTCCCGAGACGCTCCACACTCTTCCAGCTGCTCCCGTGACGCTCCACACTCTTCCAGCTGCTCCCGTGACGCTCCACACTCTTCCAGCTGCTCCCGTGACGCTCCACACTCTTCCAGCTGCTCCCGTGACGCTCCACACTCTTCCAGCTGCTCCCGTGACGCTCCACACTCTTCCAGCTGCTCCCGTGACGCTCCACACTCTTCCAGCTGCTCCCGTGACGCTCCACACTCTTCCAGCTGCTCCCGTGACGCTCCACACTCTTCCAGCTGCTCCCGTGACGCTCCACACTCTTCCAGCTGCTCCCGTGACGCTCCACACTCTTCCAGCTGCTCCCGTGACGCTCCACACTCTTCCAGCTGCTCCCGTGACGCTCCACACTCTTCCAGCTGCTCCCGTGACGCTCCACACTCTTCCAGCTGCTCCCGTGACGCTCCACACTCTTCCAGCTGCTCCCGTGACGCTCCACACTCTTCCAGTTGCACCCGTGACGCTCCACACTCTTCCAGTTGCACCCGTGACGCTCCACACTCTTCCAGCTGCTCCAGTGACGCTCCACACTCTTCAAGCTGCTCCCGTGACGCTCCATACTCTTCAAGCTGCTCTTGTGACGCTCCACACTCTTCCAGTTGCTCCCGTGATGCTCCACACTCTTCTAGTTGCTCCCGTGACGCTCCACACTCTTCCAGCTGCTCCCGTGACGCTCCACACTCTTCCAGCTGCTCCCGTGATGCTCCACACTCTTCCAGCTGCTCCCGTGACGCTCCACACTCTTCCAGCTGCTCCCGTAACGCTCCACACTCTTCCAGCTTCCCAACAAGAAGTGCGGGGAGGGAGATGTTGGCAGCATGGTCACATGAGACAGATAAAGCCTCACTTGACCATGCTGGCACAGTGCTAACCTTCTCTTGGCATTTCATATCTGGTCAGAACTGAGGGCATCTACTTTTTCCTCTCTTTGCTAATGCAGAGTTTATTAGGTACAATTTGTGAAAGGTCTTTTTTAAAGGGATTGTTCCAGTCAGGGGAAAGTTTCGGCAAGCACTGCAACTTGCCAAAGACTAAGGGCTTATTCACAAGTCCGATTTTTCCACGAATGAGAAAAATGAACCAATTATTCTGATCAGGTTTTGATCAGAGCGTGGTCTGTGTGTCATCCGTATTTCTTGTACGTGGAGAAATTTTTTTAAAAAATTCCAAGTGAGGTCCGATTTTTTTTCATGGACACTTTTACTTGCATGATCGATTTTGATCCCACTTTCAGATCAAAATTGGACATATCTCTGATATTTTCCATGGACCACTCGGAAAAACATAGCACCAAGTTCTCGAACAGTGTAAAGAAAGGGATCGGCAGAGAATGATAGAAGTGAATGTTGCCAGATACTGTAATAAGAGGCTGTAGGATATGCCCTGGAGGAAAGTCCCAAACTCTTCTTGAGTAATTTGTGAACTCTTGATCTTCCTAATGGCGAAACACCTTGATTTCACATGTACATGTTTAGAAAACTAAACCCCACCTGGATAACGTTTTAGTGGCACGAAACCTAATAACAGGTTCCCGTTAAAAGCAAATATTGACACATAAAAAATAGGAGCATCACATAACAGTAGGATGGCTAACAAAGACGGTGACAACTTCCACATGCCATTAGTGCCACAACAAAGGTTCAGAGACTTCTACTTCAGGGGTTGGTACAACTACAGCCTCCCGGACTGACATCAGAGCAGAGGAACAAACTAATCCCAGTAAACATCAGTGAGATAACGTAATGCCCACACAAACATGGACACCAAACATTGCACAACTTCACCTATTTGCTTTCACAATGTGAACATTTTTCTATTTTTTTTTGGGACACTGTTGACACGGTTTCTTGGTGTCACAGAGATAAATCACTAGATGAATGTGAACTATCTGTTAATGGTTCCAATATGTACAAGTACAACATCTGATGGATGGCCGCTTACCCAATAAATAAGTAGTAATCATGTTAACAAGAGGCGCAACTTGAATTTCTTAGACCTCAGTGCTAAGAGGACTTGTCTAACCAGAGACACTTGATAAAATGTGTCCACCGGAGCGATTATATAATTGCTCTGAAGCTCCCTTTCAACACCATTACTGATTTTATGGAGGAAAGCAAGGCCACCTGTGCAGGAGAAATGCCAAGCTGCATGAAGACCACTGAGATGAATGATCATCCATGTGACACAGTAGCGGCTTGTGTCCATCAAAATGGCAGCTGCCCCCATAGAGCAGCTCTGTATTCTGATTCACAGAAGAAGTCCCAAGAAGATACTATCTCTCCTATTAAGTGCCATAATCTTTAACAAGACCTCAATAATATCGCTGATGTTTTGGACCCCTTCAGCCCACCCATACAGCTTAAATGGCTGTCAGACGAAGGGTGCTTTGGCTGAACATTCGGCCAGCAGCTATCTCGGCTATCTCCCTGTCGGATCCTTATCTCCCCTGACAATCATCTTTCTTAGGCCCACATACACATTAGACTGTTGGCCGAACCTGTCAATATCGGTGAGTGTGGATGACATTAGTCTAATGTGATGGGGGGCTTTAGGCTCCAGAGCAGGGCTAAGTCTATAACAAATACACCGCCTATCACTAACCACTGAGACCAGTGGCCACAGTTATGACCAAGCAAAATATACATCTGTCCTATGCCAATTAGATAATATACAGAATTTCTGCTCAACAGTCCCGATCCAAGAAAATACCACTGAAATTAAATATTCACTTTAATTAGCTCAGTACAATAACCATCAAGGGTGTAACATACCTGGCGGCGTCCTTGCATAGTGGTCCATCTCCCACTGTGCAAGAGCGCGCACTTGATCTCCAGTCCAGTCTGCTAGCCTAGCTTCCCTCCATGCTGTCTGCTTGCCTCTGTTTCTGCTGCTTAAGGGCGGCGCCCGATCACTTCCTGCTTCTTGTAGCTGCTGCGGGCACACCCCTTGTGCAGCCTCAGCCTATTGCTGTCTGTCACCTGGTATTTAACCCAGCTCCTCCCTGGAATCCATGCCTGAGCATTGTGTTCTGTCAGTTGGCGTCCAGTCACTGATGTGCCAGGTCCTGTCTATGTTTCCTGCCTTGCGGTATCAGTTCCTGTGTCTGAACTGTGTCCTGTCTGAACTATCTTCTAGCCTGTTGTCTTCTGCCTATCCTGGAGGCTGTATTTCCAGGCCAGTGTGAACACGCTCCTAGCCTGTTCTTTCCGCCTTCCAGGGGCCGCATACCTAGACACGCTCCTGTATCTTGCTGCTGTGTCTGTTCTTGTCTGAATACTCTCCTAGCCTGTTACCTGTTTTTCTCTATGTCCATACCTTCCCTTTTCCTGCATAATCTGATCCCGTACCTAACTCCTACTCGTTATCCCTGTACTCCCGTTTGTGAGTTTAGAGTCCACTCGTTACTTCATTGCAAGTATCCTGTGTGTACCTGGTTCTGCCTTTCCCTTCCAGTCTGTTCCGTGTGAAAAGAGCCCTGTCCCCTCTGCTCTGCCTTGCTCACTGCTCCGGCGGTTCTTGCCTGCTCTGCCTTGCTCACCGCTCCGGCGGTTTCCGCTCTGCTCTGCCTTGCTCACCGCTCCTGCGGTTTCCGCTCTGCTCTGACCCTTTGCTCGCCGCTCCAGCAGTCTCGCTCTGCTCTGACCCTTTGCTCGCCGCTCCGGCAGTCTCGCTCTGTTCTGACCCTTTGCTCGCCGCTTCGGCAGTCTCGTCCTGCTCTTCTCTCGCTCACCGCTCCAGGCGGTCTCGTCTTGTTCAGCTCTTGCTCGCCGCTCTGGGCGGCCTCACTCTGCTGTTTGTCCACCGCATCTGTGGTTCTGTTCCTGAGTCCCAGTCTGTACTGGGTCCTATCCACTCGATGCTCCAACCTGTCGTACCTGCCAGTACCTCCCTGCCTGCATACCAGTTGTGCTTACCAGCATCCGCCAGTCTGCATACCAGCCGTGTCTGCCTATACCCAGCAGTCTGTGTGCCAGCCTAACCTGCCTGTTCCTGTATTCCCCTGTGTGGGTCAACAGCCGTGTCCGGGGTCTGTCCTGGAGTAGCACCTGGTCCCTCTGCTCGGTTCCTCCTTGGTGCACTGGCGTCGTATGCCGTCGTGCGACCCTGGTCGGATCGGGTGGATACTTAGTTACGCCCCTCCAGGCATTCACTCTCCGGCACGGTCCAGTGGAATCACTACATATACACGCACACGCCACTCAGCCCGGGCGTGTGCATTACAAAGGGCCACTCATCTATCCACAAGGACACCTACAGTAAGTATCCACTGATATCCCAGTAGGATTTTGGTGGTTCAGTGGCCAGCCCTTAGGACTCCTCACCTACATTTTCCATGCCTAGGCATGTATAGTTTGTTTTCTCAAGTCTATTCATTCTTGGGTTGTGGTTGTATTATACATGTATTCTGAAGTGACATGTTTGCTTTTATGACTTCTCTTATGTCTCTTGTTGTTGACTTGGAAGGGCAGGCTTTAACACCACATTATCGCACATTATCGCAGGCTCACATAGGCCACCTGTTTAGAGGAGACTGCAGGTATTTATAAGCCAAAACCAGGAGAGGAACAATCAGAGGAAAAGTATAATAGAAACACGTCACCACTTCTGTATTTATCACCCACTCCTGGTTTTGGCTTACAAATACTGAGGTAAAACACTGATCAAATACTGAGTGTGTGAACTTAAGGAGTTTATCTGCTCCTGGAGAAAACATTATTAATGAGCTAATAGAAGTGAAAGAAAAAAAAATACCTCGTGGATCAGCGGCGCACATCAGTAGTCAGCACTGCAGCCCTCACTAGTTCGCTGGGTTCTGCCTCAAGTCTCAAATGAGCACTGCAGCCAATAAGCAGCTGTTGATCGCCTGCAGTGCTTTCATCTTGCACAAGCTCAGCCAGAAAAAAAAAGTGAACAAAATAAGAACACTAAGGAGCTCACATGATGCCCCCTCTGGGTGTTGATGCCAGCAGATTGGCCGGGGAAATAGCACTGACTTTGGAGGAGCGGTGCTGTTTCAGGAGGTTACTATCGATTTTTTTTCTCACCTCCTCACCTTCTTGGGCTCATTAATAAGGGCTTGTCCAGTAATGGACTGCCCCTTTAATGACATTACTCCAGCGGTGGATTTTTTTCTACAAACCTTAATCTATTTCCAGCCTGATGAAGGACATAGTCTAAAGTGATAATCAATAAATACTCACCATTGGCATAAAACAGGGAGTGCCCTTTGCCTCTTGGTTGAAAAGCCCTGGATTTGTGGCTGTTAGACAGTAGAGCCATGTGAATGTTGACCCTCAGCAGTCTCGACCGTGATAACAATTGCCCACTGTGTCACCCAGTCGTTCAATTCAGCAGGTACAGTGTATAGTGGGCATGCTTAGCTTACTAGCTTAACCATTTAGGTTCCTCTATATAAATATGCTACACAGCATATCCCTACCGTAAACAGGCCCCCAGTTTTCTGTCTCTAGTTTACTGAAGTGAACCTTAGTTTTATTCTTATGAGCAATGGTCAAATGATGGAGTCATGCATTACAGCAAACATTCAGTGACTGGATGGTTTGTCCAGAGGAGGTAATTTTGGTAGACCAAAGCAAACAATGTGCACTGAACGATCTGCAGTAGATTGCTCAGCGCACATAGACTGCCATAGTCCTTGGAAGCGCGAGTCCTGCTCACACAAGACTATGAACTGCCGAGAACGATGATCTTTATGCTGCACAAAACATTATTTTAGCCGAGCGTTTTGCTCGTTTATCAAGGGATTAGCAGCCTGTTTACACGGCAAGATAATAGTGAAATGAGCATTTTTAACAACTTTTTGCAGTGTAAACGTCCATTAAGTCTGCTGCACATGCCTGAATATATCAGAGAATAACAAAAGCAAACAAATATGTGCGCAGATGACACCTACCAGAACTTTGCCCAGTCCATCCACTTACCAATCAAATCTTCCCGTTCTACTGGCATTTCTACAAGTCATTCAACAAGGTACAAACCTGGCCCAGCCAGGCCTTAAAAATACATTTCCATATAGTAGTAGTATATATAGTAATACAGTCAGACTATTACATGTGACACTTACATTTCAGAGCATTGAAGGCCAGTTCATAGGACCACCTTTGAGATTTTTCATCCTTGAATTCTGGAGCGGCTCGCTCTTTGTCAGAACCATAGTTCACCAGGATTCTGTCAGGGGGTTTCTTTCGATAAATACTTTGGAAGATCTTGCCGGCGTTGATAAATACCCCATCAGGATAGTTCGCTGTTTCACTTATGTAGTCTTTGGGGTTGAACTCCGGCATCTTCACTGAAGCTGAACTTGACATGTCCAGGTCAAACTTATTTCGGAGGTTTAACATATTTACGTTTAGCAAGTACCTAAAAATATAAATCAAAAAGGTTAAAACAACCTTAACGTCAGCAATCTAAGTATATCCAGCTATTGTGAAACTACAACTCCCTGCAAACAAAATGACTACAGAGACCTAAGGTTTGAGACCACGGCCTTAGAAGAGCACATACTGTACTATAGATGTTTTTTCATAATGAAGATTTTCGTTTTTTTCCTCCATTTCTTCAAAGAGCCATAACTTTTTTATTTTTCAGTCCATATAGCCTTATGAGGGCTTGTTTTTTTGCGGGACGAGTTGAACTTTTGAAGTGTGCTGAAATGGCAAAATAAGTGCAGTTTCACAATTGTTTTTTTCATTTACCATGTTCACTATTCGGTAAAACTACCAGCAATATGATTCTCCAGGTCAGCACGAGTAGGAAGATAACAAACACGCTTATTTTTTTTAATTTAAGTGGTGAAAATAAATTCGGAAATTTGTAAAGGAAAAAAAAATTTTTTTGAGTGTGTCGCCATTTTTCAGAACCTGTACAGTTTTCATTTTTCGGGATCTGGGGCTCTGTGATGGTTTATTTTTTGCACGCCAAGCTGACGTTTTATTGATACCATTTTAGGGTAGATACTATGTTTTCATCGCCTGTTATTGCATTTTATTGCAATGTTGCAGCGGCCAATAAAAACGTGATTCTAATAATGATATTACTAAAAATCCCTATGCCTAAACCTGTTGATCCAGAAGAAGGCAAAAACCCCAGGACACCTTCAGCCAATTTGTATCACAGGGGAAAAATTCCTTCTTGACCCCGAGAAAAGGCGATCAGTCCTAGAACCCTGGATCAAACCTAACTATGATACTAGTTATGTAATTATTGTTATTGTACTAAATGTACTACTATACTTGCAACATTTTGTCTAATTTAACTGTAACCCACAATGTTATGTGTCCTCGTTATGCCATTTATCGATTGTATTAATTTTATATTTTCATAGATCGGACTTTTATGAATGCAGCAATGCCAAATGTATAAATTGTTTTATTTTTTATGGGGCAAAAGGAGGGTGATTTGAACGTTTGTTTTTTTTCAAAACTTTTTTTTTTACTGTATTTAATAGTCCCCTTGGGGGACTTGAACCAGCGATCATTTGGTTGCTTGTACTATACATAGCAATGCATTAGCACTGCTACGTATAGTGAAAATCATAATCTCCTACAGGATGGCTTTCACAGGAGAATCGTCATGATTGAGCAGACCCCCTGGCTGTCACGGCAATCCATCGGCGCCCCGCGATCATGTCAAGGGCAAGCTCTACCTGCAGTTGTTAAAGGCACATGATGGCTTATTAAATTACCCATCAACTGCTGGGAAAGATGCGGGCTCAGCGTGCGAGTCCGCATCAAAGTCAAAGTCATGGACATGACATATGATCTAAATGTAAGTCATGTGTCATTTAATATTTAGGGGAATCATAAAAAGAAATTGTTAGTTTGTGACAGGAGAACCACAATATTAGTCCCTAATTCTTCAAAGTGTTTTCACCAGAAAATTTAGCAACCTCTGGCGTTTTGACCAGCTCTGCCCAAGTTTGAGAAGCATTGACGGGACAGGGTGCGGCCAAGCCCACCCGATAAGTTGTGGTGAAACTTACGTCCGAACAATGGACATGCTGCGTTTTTTTCCGCAATGGTAATCCTGAGCGGAAATTTCCGCATCATGTGCACAGCACATCAGGATGACCATTGCTATAGCTCGCAGAGCGTTTTTGATGCGTTTTCACGCAGGAAAACCGCCGCGAAAACGCATCAATAACGCTACGTGTGCACTTAACCTGAAACAGATTCTTACTTCTGCTCTATAAACCTTAAACAGTAAAAGAAAGAACTTTCTGACTGGGCCGACAACATGTAGACTAGTAACTCTCAGCAATGCTCGGCCTTTTGTGATGCACATAGAGTGGTCTCTAAGCTAGAATATTCATTTCACCGGGGACAACCTTGCAAATTGAAAACATTGTACCTTGAGACTGCAACTATTAATTGGTTCTTAAGATCGAAAAATGTAAACACAAAATAAAAAAAAATAAGATTAAAAAGAAAATTAAATCATAAAACTAATACAAAGAAAGCAAGTTCTTACATGTAAAGAACAGAAGTAGCTGCTGGAACCTGCGGAAGGAGTGTACAGGAGAAATAAAAGGTGCAGCTCATCCTGGCAAAGGCAGAGCGTAGTAGAGAGCAATATACTGTACGTAGCACAGGTAGAGAGAAGTAGAGTGCACAAAGTGCAGGTACAACGCAGTATAGTACATGTAGTACAGACAGAAAGCAGTATATTACAGAGAGTGCAGGTACAACGCAGTATAGTACATGTAGTAGAGGCAGAGAGCAGTATATTACAGAGAGTGCAGGTAGAGAGAACAGTACATATAGTGCAGGTAGAGAGCAGTAGAGTGCACATAGTACAGGTAGAGAGCAGTAGAGTGCACATAGTACAGGTAGAGAGCTGTATACTACAGATAGTCCAGGTAGAGAGAAGAACAGTACATTTAGTACAGGCAGAGAACATTATACTGCTCATAGAACAGGTAGAGAGCAGTAGAGTACATGTAGTACAGGCAGAGAGCAGTATAGTGTTCATAGTAAAGGTAGAGAGCAGTATATTACAGAGAGTTCAGGTAGAGAGAAGAACAGTACATGTCGTGCAGCTAGCGAGCAGTTTAGTGCACATAGTACAGGTGGAGAGCAGTAGAGTGCATATAGTCCAGGTAGAGAGCAGCAGAGTGCAAGTCGTGCAGTTAGAGAGCAGTTTAGTGCACATAGTACAGGTAGAGTGCATATAGTCCAGGTAGAGAGCAGCAGAGTACATGTCATGCAGTTAGAGAGCAGTTTAGTGCACATAGTACAGGTAGAGTGCATATAGTCCAGGTAGAGCGCAGCAGAATGCATGTCGTGCAGTTAGAGAGCAGTAGAGTGCACATAGTACAGGTAGAGTGCATATAGTGCAGGTGTAGAGATCAGTAGAGTGCACACTGGCAGAGATGGCTGTTTATGTTCTTGATGCATCATTCCTAATTTGACCAACATTGCCAGATCCGGAGGCCTCTTGTGTCCCACCCCAAATTAGCACTTCAACGAAAAGGGTTTCCAGAACACCGGCAACATTATGGAATAGTGGCTGCAGAGATGGATAAAATGTCACTTTTATTTTTAATTCCTCATAAAATCATTGCAGAGATGTTATCTTGCAAAGTTTAGCTTATAATTTACGATAAATCCAAGGTGGTTTTTTTCTTAGATTCTTCTTTGGGGGACATGTACATTTTCCGCTGTATGATGTTGACCACTCATATAAGAGGCCTTCATGCAAGGAAAAAAAGAACATGCCCCCAAGGAGGTCCTGTAACAAGTGCAAAAACAGCCCTGATCTCAGTGACCGAAATGACAAAGCCCAGCAGAATGAAGTGAGCTTTGTTATCTCGGTCGCTGCTTATGCAGAACGCAGAAGCCGACTCTAAACTCATCTCCAGCGCTGCATGAGCAGCGACCAAGATGACAGAAGAAGAGCGGCTAATGAATGAAGACAGCATCGAGTCAAGTGCATTGCACATAATTCAATACTGTTTTAATTCATTACTTTAATTTTAGATTTTCACCCTTTTTCTAAGCCCAGTTAGGGTTAGGGTTCAGGCTAGGGATTAGTTTAGGGTTAGAGTTCATCCACATGTCCAATATTTCCACGTAAGAGAAAAACGAAACAATTATTCTGATCAGAGCGTGGTCTGAGTGTCATTTGTTTTGCTCATATGTGGAGAAATAAAATAAAAAAGTTTCTCCACCTTCTCATTTTCGACAGTCTGTGAAAATCGGACCGCACTCGGGTGTCAGTGTAGTCTGATGTTCTTCACAGACCCATAGACTTGTATTGCAGATCATGATCTGATCCTCGGACACGTATCCGATATCTTCTGCGGACCAGTAGGTCCGAGGAAAAAAATAACAGATGTACACAATATCATGGGTACGGGAATATCATGGGTACGGGAATATAATGGGTACGGGAATATAATGGGTACGGGAATATCATGGGTACGGGTGACATTGATGAAGTTTGTGGCTCTTCAGGTTTTCCAAAAACTTGAAGTGGTTTAAAGGTGACGGGTCCATTCTCCCGGTGTTTTTCTAGACTATACAGTACAAGTAAAGAAAAACCGGGGGGGAAAAGACATCGCAAAAAGCTCTCAGGAAACAACCAAAAAGAGGAAAAAAAAGACCCTTCAGAACAAAAGATGCCAATGGGTCCTGAAGAATCTTCCTCCTGAAAAACCAGCAGGTTCACACCCGTCTAAAGGACGCCGCGTCCACAAATCTATGTAAGTGGGGACGGGCCGCAATGTTCCCAGGATTACAGGTAATGTGAACACAATAATAGGAGAGCGATGACATCCCCTGCACAGGGGCGCGGAGGGGCGAGCTGTACATCGCTGTGGAATATGGTGCTGATATTTAGGCAACAGAGAATAAACAAACCTTACATCTCACAGAGAATGTTCGTTGCTTTTTAACATTTCCATGAAGTCATTGGAGGATTAATTATTTTGTTAAATAGAAAAAAAGTGAACAAAGGTGTTAAATGGTTAAAAGCTACGATTTACTGCATGTGTGAGAGATGGACACGCTGTTCACACACACAGGCTTTGGTGCAGATGTTTCAGCCAAACGGAAAGGAGCCATAAGACAGACAGAAATGTGTCCTGGTAGAGAAACTGCACGGTGCTGTGTTACATCACTATCAAATCACAGAGCTGGTGATAATCACCAAAGGAAACTACCGACAGTAAAGACCTACCACATAATAACACCGCACATCACACATAATAATACCGCACATCACACATAATAATACCGCACATCACACATAATAACACCGCACATCACACATAATAACACCGCACATCACACATAATAATACCGCACATCACACATAATAATACCGCACATCACACATAATAACACCGCACATCACACATAATAACACCGCCCTTCACACATAATAACACCGCACATCACACATAATAACACCGCACATCACACATAACACCACACATCACACATAATAATACCGCACATCACACATAACACCGCACATCACACATAACAACACCGCACATCACACATAATAACACCGCACATCACACATAATAACACCGCACATCACACATAACACCACACTTCACACATAATAACACCACACATCACACATAATAACACCGCACATCACACATAATAACACCGCACATCACACATAATAATACCGCACATCACACATAATAACACCGCACATCACACATAATAACACCGCACATCACACATAATAACACCGCACATCACACATAATAACACCGCACATCACACATAATAACACCGCACATCACACATAATAACACCGCACATCACACATAACACCGCACATCACACATAATAACACCGCACATCACACATAATAACACCGCACATCACACATAATAACACCGCACATCACACATAATAACACCGCACATCACACATAATAACACCGCACATCACACATAATAACACCGCACATCACACATAATAACACCGCCCTTCACACATAATAACACCGCACATCACACATAACACCGCACATCACACATAATAACACCGCACATCACACATAATAACACCGCACATCACACATAATAACACCGCACATCACACATAATAACACCGCACTTCACACATAACACCGCACTTCACACATAATAACACCGCACATCACACATAATAACACCGCACTTCACACATAACACCGCACTTCACACATAATAACATCGCACATCACACATAATAACACCGCACATCACACATAATAACACCGCACATCACACATAATAAAACCGCACTTCACACATAATAATACCGCACATCACACATAATAACACCGCACATCACACATAATAACACCGCACATCACACATAATAACACCGCACTTCACACATAATAATACCGCACTTCACACATAATAACACCGCACTTCACACATAACACCGCACTTCACACATAATAACACCGCACTTCACACATAACACCGCACTTCACACATAATAACATCGCACATCACACATAATAAAACCGCACATCACACATAATAAAACCGCACTTCACACATAATAACACCGCACATCACACATAATAAAACCGCACTTCACACATAATAACACCGCACATCACACATAATAACACCGCCCTTCACACATAATAACACCGCACATCACACATAACAATACCGCAAATCACACATAATAACACCGCACTTCACACATAATAACACAGCACATCACACATAATAACACCGCACATCACACATAATAACACCGCACATCACACATAATAACACAGCACATCACACATAATAACACAGCACATCACACATAATAACACCGCACATCACACATAATAACACAGCACATCACACATAATAACACAGCACATCACACATAATAACACCGCACTTCACACATAATAACACAGCACATCACACATAATAACACAGCACATCACACATAACACAGCACATCACACATAATAACACCGCACATCACACATAATAACACCGCACATCACACATAATAACACAGCACATCACATATAATAACACAGCACATCACACATAATAACACCGCACATCACACATAATAACAAGGCACTTCACACATAATAACACCGCACATCACACATAATAACACCGCCCTTCACACATAATAACACCGCACATCACACATAATAATACCGCACATTACACATAATAACACCGCACATCACACATAATAACACAGCACATCACACATAATAACACAGCACATCACACATAATAACACCGCACATCACACATAATAACACCGCACATCACACATAATAACACCGCACATCACACATAATAACACCGCACATCACACATAATAATACCGCACATCACACATAACACCGCACATCACACATAATAACACCGCCCTTCACACATAATAACACCGCCCTTCACACATAATAACACCGCACATCACACATAATAACACCGCACATCACACATAATAACACCGCACATCACACATAACAATACCGCCCTTCACACATAACACAGCACATTACACATAATAACACCGCACATTACACATAATAACACCGCACTTCACACATAATAATACCGCACATTACACATAACACCGCACTTCACACATAATAACACAGCACATCACACATAATAACACCGCACATCACACATAATAACACCGCACATCACACATAATAACACCGCACATCACACATAATAACACAGCACATCACACATAATAACACCGCACATCACACATAATAACACCGCACATCACACATAATAACACCGCACATCACACATAATAATACCGCACATCACACATAACACCGCACATCACATATAATAACACCGCCCTTCACACATAATAACACCGCTCTTCACACATAATAACACCGCACATCACACATAATAACACCGCACATCACACATAACAATACCGCCCTTCACACATAATAACACAGCACATTACACATAATAACACCGCACATTACACATAATAACACCGCACATCACACATAATAATACCGCACATCACACATAACACCGCACATCACATATAATAACACCGCCCTTCACACATAATAACACCGCTCTTCACACATAATAACACCGCACATCACACATAATAACACCGCACATCACACATAACAATACCGCCCTTCACACATAATAACACAGCACATTACACATAATAACACAGCACATCACACATAATAACACCGCACATCACACATAATAACACCGCACATCACACATAATAACACCGCACATCACACATAATAATACCGCACTTCACACATAATAATACCGCACATTACACATAACACCGCACTTCACACATAATAACATCGCACATCACACATAATAACACCGCACATCACACATAACACAGCACATCACACATAATAATACCGTACATTACACATAACACCGCACATCACACATAATAACACCGCACTTCACACATAATAATACCGCACTTCACACATAATAATACCGCACATTACACATAACACCGCACTTCACACATAATAACATCGCACATCACACATAATAACACAGCACATCACACATAATAATACCGCACATTACACATAACACCGCACATCACACATAATAACACCGCACTTCACACATAATAATACCGCACATTACACATAACACCGCACATCACACATAATAACACCGCACATCACACATAATAACACCGCACTTCACACATAATAATACCGCACATTACACATAATAACACCACACTTCACACATAATAACACCGCACATCACACATAATAACACCGCACATCACACATAACAATACCGCACATCACACATAACAATACCGCACATCACTAATAATAATACCGCACTTCACACATAATAATACCGCACATTACACATAATAACACCGCACATCACACATAATAACATCGCACATCACACATAATAACATCGCACATCACACATAATAATACCGCACATTACACATAACACCGCACATCACACATAATAACATCGCACATCACACATAACACCGCACATCACACATAATAACACCGCACTTCACACATAATAATACCGCACATTACACATAATAACACCACACTTCACACATAATAACACCGCACATCACACATAATAATACCGCACATTACACATAACACCGCACATCACACATAATAACATCGCACATCACACATAACACCGCACATCACACATAATAACACCGCACTTCACACATAATAATACCGCACATTACACATAATAACACCGCACATCACACATAACAATACCGCACATCACTAGTGTTGAGCATTCCGATACTGAAATATCGGGTATCGGCCGATATTCGCGGTATCGGAATTCCGATACTTAATTCCGATACTATTGCAATATCGTATACCGGAATCGGAAGTTCCCATAATGCAATGAGACATTTTCATTTTATTCAGCCAATGAGGATCCTAAGAAGTGTGGGCACATCCTGTTAGGCATGTAGGCATCTTAACTAATGGCATGGCTGTGATTGGCTGCTGAAATGATGTCATGATGCACTATAAAAGCCACCGCCGCCATTTTGAGCTCACTCTGCTGTGAATTCAGTTAGGGATAGGACGCTGTTGTTCTGAGGGACAGTTTTAGCTACCTATTTGCTCTATACTGCTTTACCCAAGCTACTTTCTAAATCACTGTGCCTTGCAGTGCTAGTGCACAGTTCCCTGTGCTGTTCACCGCTATCTGCAAGGTCTGTGTGTGTGAGTGCAGCTCACCCTGTAGTGTGTGCTTCAGCCAAGTCTGGTTGTAGTGCACTCAGTGTGTGTCACTGCCTCATACATTGTCCTTTTTTGCCAATTCATAATTTTTCCTGATATCTCCTATTAGTGTGGTGGTTCCATCTGTATTCAGCTAAATTGGTTCCAAACACACTATATAGGAGTAGATAGAGAAATTTTTTTCCGTCTTGCAGCACTAGTGCACAGTGCTCTGCATCTGTACTGTTCACCGCTGTCTGCAAGGTCTGGTGTGTGAGTGCAGCTCACCCTGTAGTGTGTGCTTCAACCCCGTCTGGTTGTAGTGCACTCAGTGTGTGTCACTGCCTCATACATTGTCCTTTATTGCCAATTCATAATTTTTCCTGATATCTCCTATTAGTGTGGTGGTTCCATCTGTATTCAGCTAAATTGGTTCCAAACACACTATATAGGAGTAGATAGAGGAGCCTTTCTGCAGCATTGGGCCCTGCAGCCCCAGCCAGATTAGTATTAGCCTATTTTTTGCAGCCTCATCTATTGCATTGTAGGTTACCTTCCTACATTGTAATAGCTACAAAAAGTTTGTGATACTATCGTTATTACATCTTTAGGCACATCCAGTGTCTTTTTGTGACAAAAAAAACCTAAATAAAGTTCACCAAACACTCCACTTTACAGTTGTGTAGGCCACATTAGCTCATATTAAAGTCTAGTCCACACTTTATAAAATTAGTGTTTCTTATACCTGTTAGCAGCTGTTCAGGAATAAGCACACTAAGCCCTTAGTACTTTTCTGCCTATCTTTATCAGTCTACCAAGATGAAGAAGGCAGGGAGTAAGGCATGTGGTCGTGGTCGTGGGCGTGGGCGTGGAGTTTCTGCAGGGAGAGGACGTGAGGATTCTGTGCCTGCAGGGAGAGGACGTGGGGATTCTGTGCCTGCTGCGGGCACCAGTGACTCAGCATCCCCCAGTTTTACCAGGGAACAGTCCTTTATGCGCAGCTTTGTAGGAGCTAGCCGTACCCCACTGCTGCGCGAGGACCAAATTGAAGCCGTTGTCGGATGGATGGCAGCTAACGCATCGACTTCAATTAGTTCCAGATCCTCTCAGGTCCTGAGCACTGAAGAGCACCCATCTGTCTCTTCACCACCTGCCAAATTGCCCAGGCAGTCAGAGAGCCCTGGACAGGAGCCATCTCTACTTCTGTTCTCTGAATCTCTTGGCTTGGAAAGAGGGGGCCAGCCAAGCAGAATTCGAGAATTTGAAGAAGAGGTAGTATGCAGTGATGCGCAACCGTTTTGTCTCTCTGAATCTGAAGAGGCGGGTGGGCCAGTGCCTATGGTCAGCAGCACACCTCAGTACGCATCTGATGATGAGACTCAGGTGCCACTTTCTGGTGCGTACTGTGCTGTCGAGACTACCCAGGAGAAGCAGTTGTTTGAAGAGGGTGGTGTAGATGATGAGGTCCTTGACCCATCATGGCGTGAGGGACAGGAAGGTGGTGGGAGCAGCTCTGAGGAAGAGATTCCCCGAATGGCCCAAAAAGGAGGGAGAGGGAGGGGGCAGACTTGGTTGCCTGTAGCCTCCACTTCGGCACCCATTAGGAGCATGGCTCTTCCAAAATCCAAAGCGGGCGCTCCCAAGACTTGCAGTGCCTGGTCCTTTTTTGACACAGTCGCAGATGACATTTGCTTTGTCAAATGCAAGCTGTGTAATCAGAAGGTGAAAAGAGGGAAAAGTGTCAGCAACCTCAATACCACAAATATGTGGAAACATGTGCGGACCAAGCACGTGGTGGAGTTACACAAACACACTGAAGACCTAGGCCAACCTACAGCGCCACCTACCACCTCTTCAGCTCGTGTTGTAGCCTCTTCCTCCAGCTCACACACAGCTGGTTCGGCTTCCTCACAGGATCGCCATGGAAGAATCTCTGGCACTGTTGTACAGAGACACAGTGTAATTCCACCCACAGCACCACTTTCCCAGTCATCCTCACACTCCCAGGCCAGTCTACAGCCATCGTTAGCACAGGCATGGGAGAAAAGGCGCCCATACTCGGCAAACCACCCCCGAGCACAGGCTCTGAATGCTGGCATTGCTAAACTACTGGCCCTTGAAATGCTATCATTCAGGCTGGTGGAGACTGACACATTCCGTAACTTTATGGCATTGGCAGTCCCACAATACAACGTGCCCAGCCGCTTTTATTTCAGCAGGCAAGCCGTCCCTGCCCTGCAACATCATGTGGAGGGAAAAATTAAACATGCGCTACAAAACGCCGTCAGTAGCAAGGTCCACCTGACCACTGATGCGTGGACCAGTAAGCATGGACAGGGACGATACCTTTCCCTCACTGCCCATTGGGTAAATGTTGTGGAGCCGGGTACAGATCTTGAGAGTGGCGCTGTACGTGTTCTGCCAACTCCAAGGATTGCAGGAATCCAGTCTGTACACATTGACTCCTCCTCATACTCCAGTTCCTCTGAATCAGCGCTGCAGGAGCCGTCACGGTCTACCTCCACATCGACCCGTGAACGGGGTTACCTGTTATGATGACCGATATGAGCACAGCCGTGGCCAAACGTCAACAGGCCGTATTAAAATTAATTTCTTTGGGGAATCGAAGCCACACAGCGCAGGAGCTCTGGAATGCCATCAAGCAGCAGAGTGACGTGTGGTTTGTGCCAGCGAATCTCCAGCCAGGCATGGTAGTGTGTGACAATGGCCGAAATCTGGTGGCAGCTCTGGGCCTAGGCAACCTCACTCACATCCCATGTCTGGCACATGTGCTCAACTTGGTCGTGCAGAGTTTTTTGAGGGACTATCCGGATCTTGATGCACTGCTTCACAAGGTCCGCATAGAGTGCGCTCACTTGCGGCGTTCCAGCAATGCAAGATCACGCATTGCAGCTCTGCAGCGCCGATTATGTCTTCCGGAACATCGCATCATATGTGACCTACCCACCAGGTGGAATTCAACGTTACATATGTTGGAGAGGTTGTGTGAGCAGCAGGCAGCAGTAATGGAGTACCAGCTGCAGCAGGCGCAAACAAGTCGCAGTGCGCGCCGTTCACACTTCACCACCACTGAGTGGGCCTCTATGAAGGACATTTGCCACGTTTTGCGTGCCTTCGATTATTCCACGCGGATGGCGAGTGCAGATGATGCACTAGTCAGCATGACTATCCCCCTTATCTGCCTGCTTGAAAAAACACTGCAAGCACTAAGGGACGAGGTTTTGGAAGAGGTGGAGGATGAGGAGTCACAAATGCCATCTGCTTCTCTACAGTCTGCGCAACGTGGTTCCTCACAAAGGCCTAGGCAGGGGACACTTTGTGAGGAGGATGAGGAGGAGTCAATGGATGAGGAAGACATCTGTCCAGAGGAGGGAGGTACACAATGCTCTAGTAGTCAGTATCTAGAGCGAGGGTGGGGTGATGCAGAGCAGGCAGAGATCACGCCTCAAGCAGGGGACAGCGTTTCTTGGCCAGTTGGCAGTCTGCAGCACATGGTTGATTTCATGCTGCAGTGCCTCAGAAACGACCGCCGCATCGCCCACATTCTCAACACGGCTGATTATTGGGTGTCCACCCTCCTAGATCCTCGCTACCGGGACAACTTACAAAGCCTCATAACACCATTGAACCGGGAGCGTAAAATGCGGGAGTACCAAGACGCACTGGTGCATTCCATCATGTTCTCCATTCCAACCGAGAGCAGTGCTGCTAGTGCTTTACAAAGCAGCTCAGTGCGTCGAGGCAGTGGAGGAAGCTTTGCACAAAGAGGGAGCAGAAGCAGCGCCTCAGCACAAGGCAAGACCAGTATGGCCGAAATGTGGCAAAGTTTTGTGTCCCCGCCGCCACAAATGTCTACACCATCACAGACAGCTCCAGTCAGCAGGAGGCAACGTTTCCGTCAGATGGTGACAGACTACATGTCTTGCCCTCTTAGTGTACTCCCAGACGGCTCTTCTCCCTTCAAGTTTTGGGTCTGTAAGCTGGATACATGGCCAGAGCTTAGTCAGTATGCACTGGAGGTGCTAGCTTGCCCTGCTGCTAGTGTATTATCGGAACGCGTCTTTAGTGCCGCAGGTGGTGTACTAACAGACCGTCGCATGCGACTATCCTCCGATAACGTTGACCGGCTTACTTTTCTCAAAATGAACAAGGCCTGGATCTCTCATGAATTTGCCAGTCCTCTTCCAGAATAAATAATTGGTTGGCAACAGTATCCAGGTCTCCTGTTCTGTTCATGTTTCTACCACCTGAACTGTAATCCCTGAGCTCCAACACCGCCAGTTGGCGCTCGGAAGTGCCGTCTGCACAGTCAACACTTGCTGCCGTGTTATTGGGGTTCAGTAACGTCAGCTGTTCTCCTGCTGTGCGGACGGCAATTTCTCCTGATTTGTCCACATCCACTGTACTACACATTTTAAAGTTGCTCCAATTACTCCTCTGGCTCCTCTGTTTTCATTCTTATCCCTGGGCTCCAGCACCGCCAGTTGGCGCTCGGAAGTGCTGTCTGCACAGTCAACACTTGCTACCATGTTATTGGGGTTCAGTAACGTCAGCTGTTCCCCTGCTGTGCGGACGGCAATTTCTCCTGCTCTGTCCACATTCTCACTACTACAGATTTTAAAGTTGCTCCAATTACACCTCTGGCTCCTCTGTTTTCAGTATTATCCCTGAGCTCCAACACCGCCAGTTGGCGCACGGAAGTGCCGTCTGCACAGTCAACACTTGCTGCCGTGTTATTGGGGTTCAGTAACGTCAGCTGTTCTCCTGCTGTGCGGACGGCAATTTCTCCTGCTTTGTCCAAATCCACTGTACTACACATTTTAAAGTTGCTCGAATTACACCTCTGGCTCCTCTGTTTTCATTCTTATCCCTGGGCTCCAGCACCGCCAGTTGGCGCTCGGAAGTGCCATCTGCACAGTCAACACTTGCTGCCGTGTTATTGGGGTTCAGTAACGTCAGCTGTTCTCCTGCTGTGCGGACGGCAATTTCTCCTGCTTTGTCCACATCCACTGTACTACACATTTTAAAGTTGCTCGAATTACACCTCTGGCTCCTCTGTTTTCATTCTTATCCCTGGGCTCCAGCACCGCCAGTTGGCGCTCGGAAGTGCCGTCTGCACAGTCAACACTTGCTACCATGTTATTGGGGTTCAGTAACGTCAGCTGTTCCCCTGCTGTGTTCACGGCAATTTCTCCTGCTCTGTCCATATTCACTGTGCTACTTATTTAAAACTTGCTCCAATTACACCTCTGGCTCCTCCGTTTTTAGTATTTACCCTGGGCTCCAACACCGCCAGTTGGCGCTCGGAAGTGCTGTCTGCACAGTCAACACTTGCTGCCGTGTTATTGGGGTTCAGTAACGTCAGCTGTTCCCCTGCTGTGCGGACGGCAATTTCTCCTGCTCTGTCCACATTCTCACTACTACAGATTTTAAAGTTGCTCCAATTACACCTCTGGCTCCTCTGTTTTCATTCTTATCCCTGGGCTCCAGCACCGCCAGTTGGCGCTCGGAAGTGCTGTCTGCACAGTCAACACTTGCTACCATGTTATTGGGGTTCAGTAACGTCAGCTGTTCCCCTGCTGTGCGGACGGCAATTTCTCCTGCTCTGTCCACATTCTCACTACTACAGATTTTAAAGTTGCTCCAATTACACCTCTGGCTCCTCTGTTTTCATTCTTATCCCTGGGCTCCAGCACCGCCAGTTGGCGCTCGGAAGTGCCGTCTGCACAGTCAACACTTGCTGCCGTGTTATTGGGGTTCAGTAACGTCAGCTGTTCTCCTGCTGTGCGGACGGCAATTTCTCCTGATTTGTCCACATCCACTGTACTACACATTTTAAAGTTGCTCCAATTACTCCTCTGGCTCCTCTGTTTTCATTCTTATCCCTGGGCTCCAGCACCGCCAGTTGGCGCTCGGAAGTGCTGTCTGCACAGTCAACACTTGCTACCATGTTATTGGGGTTCAGTAACGTCAGCTGTTCCCCTGCTGTGCGGACGGCAATTTCTCCTGCTCTGTCCACATTCTCACTACTACAGATTTTAAAGTTGCTCCAATTACACCTCTGGCTCCTCTGTTTTCAGTATTATCCCTGAGCTCCAACACCGCCAGTTGGCGCACGGAAGTGCCGTCTGCACAGTCAACACTTGCTGCCGTGTTATTGGGGTTCAGTAACGTCAGCTGTTCTCCTGCTGTGCGGACGGCAATTTCTCCTGCTTTGTCCAAATCCACTGTACTACACATTTTAAAGTTGCTCGAATTACACCTCTGGCTCCTCTGTTTTCATTCTTATCCCTGGGCTCCAGCACCGCCAGTTGGCGCTCGGAAGTGCCGTCTGCACAGTCAACACTTGCTGCCGTGTTATTGGGGTTCAGTAACGTCAGCTGTTCTCCTGCTGTGCGGACGGCAATTTCTCCTGCTTTGTCCACATCCACTGTACTACACATTTTAAAGTTGCTCGAATTACACCTCTGGCTCCTCTGTTTTCATTCTTATCCCTGGGCTCCAGCACCGCCAGTTGGCGCTCGGAAGTGCCGTCTGCACAGTCAACACTTGCTACCATGTTATTGGGGTTCAGTAACGTCAGCTGTTCCCCTGCTGTGTTCACGGCAATTTCTCCTGCTCTGTCCATATTCACTGTGCTACTTATTTAAAACTTGCTCCAATTACACCTCTGGCTCCTCCGTTTTTAGTATTTACCCTGGGCTCCAATACCGCCAGTTGCTGCTCAGAAGTGCCGTCTGCACAGTCAACGCTTGCTCCAGTGTTATTGGGATTCAGTAACGTCAGCTGATCCCCAGCTGTGTGTCCGGCAAATTCTCCTGCTTTGTCCACATCCACTGTAGTACGGATTTAAAACCTCCTCCAAATACACCTCTGGCTCTTCTGTTTTTAGTATTTACCCTGGGCTCCAGCACCGCCAGCTGGTTCTCGGCAGTTCCATTGGCTCTTGTACCTTCTGCTACCCATCCGGGTTCCAGTACCGTCAGCTGGTTCTCGGCAGTGTCTTTGGCACGGGTACTCCCTCCTGCCCAGCCTGGTTCCAGCACGCCAGCTGTTTCCGGGTAGTGTCAACGTCACTTTGCCTCCAATGCGTTGTCCTGTCGTGTTGCGGTCGGGTTAGCCGACTCTATGGTGCCTGCAGTTTAGGTGACTCCTATGTGGGCTGCGGGATCTGGCAATGAAGGCTGGTTCCATAGTGCCAATAGGACAAGCACCCTCTGTAGGACTGTGGGTTTTGGTAACTGCGGCCGGCTCGCGGCCTTGAACTTTTTTTTTACATGGGTACCTTCTGCTACCCATCCGGGTTCCAGTACCGTCAGCTGGTTCTCGGCAGTGCCTTTGGATTAGGTGCCTCCTTCTCGGTATCCAAGTTCCACCAACGTCTGCTGGTCCTTGGTAGTGCTTTCTGGCACAGGTACCTCCTGCTTAGTAACCGAGTTCCAGTAACATCAGCTGGTCCTCGGTAGTTCCATTGGCTCTTGTACCTTCTGCTACCCATCCGGGTTCCAGTACCGTCAGCTGGTCCTCGGTAGTTCCATTTGCTCTTGTATCTTCTGCTACCCATCCGGGTTCCAGTACCGTCAGCTGGTCCTCGGTAGTTCCATTTGCTCTTGTATCTTCTGCTACCCATCCGGGTTCCAGTACCGTCAGCTGGTTCTCGGCAGTGCCTTTGGATTAGGTGCCTCCTTCTCGGTATCCAAGTTCCACCAACGTCTGCTGGTCCTTGGTAGTGCTTTCTGGCACAGGTACCTCCTGCTTAGTAACCGAGTTCCAGTAACATCAGCTGGTCCTCGGTAGTTCCATTGGCTCTTGTACCTTCTGCTACCCATCCGGGTTCCAGTACCGTCAGCTGGTCCTCGGTAGTTCCATTTGCTCTTGTATCTTCTGCTACCCATCCGGGTTCCAGTACCGTCAGCTGGTTCTCGGCAGTGCCTTTGGATTAGGTGCCTCCTTCTCGGTATCCAAGTTCCACCAACGTCTGCTGGTCCTTGGTAGTGCTTTCTGGCACAGGTACCTCCTGCTTAGTAACCGAGTTCCAGTAACATCAGCTGGTCCTCGGTAGTTCCATTGGCTCTTGTACCTTCTGCTACCCATCCGGGTTCCAGTACCGTCAGCTGGTCCTCGGTAGTTCCATTTGCTCTTGTATCTTCTGCTACCCATCCGGGTTCCAGTACCGTCAGCTGGTTCTCGGCAGTGTCTTTGGCACGGGTACTCCCTCCTGCCCAGCCTGGTTCCAGCACGCCAGCTGTTTCCGGGTAGTGTCAACGTCACTTTGCCTCCAATGCGTTGTCCTGTCGTGTTGCGGTCGGGTTAGCCGACTCTATGGTGCCTGCAGTTTAGGTGACTCCTATGTGGGCTGCGGGATCTGGCAATGAAGGCTGGTTCCATAGTGCCAATAGGACAAGCACCCTCTGTAGGACTGTGGGTTTTGGTAACTGCGGCCGGCTCGCGGCCTTGAACTTTTTTTTTACATGGGTACCTTCTGCTACCCATCCGGGTTCCAGTACCGTCAGCTGGTTCTCGGCAGTGCCTTTGGATTAGGTGCCTCCTTCTCGGTATCCAAGTTCCACCAACGTCTGCTGGTCCTTGGTAGTGCTTTCTGGCACAGGTACCTCCTGCTTAGTAACCGAGTTCCAGTAACATCAGCTGGTCCTCGGTAGTTCCATTGGCTCTTGTACCTTCTGCTACCCATCCGGGTTCCAGTAACATCAGCTGGTCCTCGGTAGTTCCATTGGCTCTTGTACCTTCTGCTACCCATCCGGGTTCCAGTACCGTCAGCTGGTTCTCGGCAGTGCCTTTGGATTAGGTGCCTCCTTCTCGGTATCCAAGTTCCACCAACGTCTGCTGGTCCTTGGTAGTGCTTTCTGGCACAGGTACCTCCTGCTTAGTAACCGAGTTCCAGTAACATCAGCTGGTCCTCGGTAGTTCCATTGGCTCTTGTACCTTCTGCTATCCATCCGGGTTCCAGTACCGTCAGCTGGTCCTCGGTAGTTCCTCAGCTTTCTTGTACCTTCTGCTACATTTCCAAGTTCAAGCTTTTTGAAATGGTTCTTGGTAATCACTCTGGATCTCCCTGACGAGGACCCTGAAGACGAGGACCCTGAAGACCAACCCTAAGAAGACGAGGACCCCGAAGACAATGACCCTGAAGACGAGGACCCTGAAGACCACCCCGAAGAAGACGAGGACCCTGAAGACCACCCCGAAGAAGACGAGGACCCTGAAGACCACCCCGAAGAAGACGAGGACCCCGAAGACGAGGACCCAGAAGACCAACCCGAAGAAGACGAGGACCCCGAAGACGAGGACCCCCGAAGACGACGACCCTGAAGACCACCCCGAAGAAGACCAAGAAGATGACCCTGAAGAAGTTGACCAAGAAGACAAAGAAGAGAAGACAAGCACCAAGATACAGAAAAACAAGAGACAGAAAACCAAGAAGCAGAAATACAAGAAGCTGCAGAACAAAAAGCGGAAGAACATTAAGCATAAGACTAAAAATCAGAGCAAAAGATAATATCTAAATTATAAGCAGAAGATGACTAAGCAGTGTATGGGGGTGAGTCCGTTCCTCCTCGTGGTGCCCCTGGAAAAGACCTGCTGCTGCAGGCCAAACTGAACGCGGACAAATCCTGTTGTAAATCTTTTGTGACGGGCAGAACGAAAGGTGTAATGTCCAACCTTTTATAGATAACAACTACAGGAATGCCTGTCACAAATAAGAATATGATGAAGAAGAAGAATATGAAGAAGATGAAGAAGTAGAATATGAAGAATGTAAAAAAAAGAATAATACGAAGAAGGTGAAGAAGAAGAAGGTGAAGAAGAAGTGGATGAAAAAGATGCTGAGGATGATGAAGGAGAAAGTGTGGGAGAAGTAAAAAAGAAGGTGAAGAGCATGGAAGTAGTGAAACATAAATATCTGACAAAATATAAAAATACTTAACATAGTTAATATTTCCGTAACTCAGAACATAATAAAAAAATATTAATTCCTGCTATTCCATTTGACTGGGCTAAACCTCTATGCCTTTATTGTCTCCCCCACCTCCCCCAATACATTCTACATTATTCTTAGTTGTTTTCCTTCATGTAGAAATAACCTACAAGGAAAGAAAGGGTTTATTTTAATTCCGATATTTATGTCCCATTGACTTGCATTGGTTTCCGGTATCGGAA
This sequence comes from Phyllobates terribilis, assembly GCF_046119375.1. Taxonomy (NCBI): domain Eukaryota; kingdom Metazoa; phylum Chordata; class Amphibia; order Anura; family Dendrobatidae; genus Phyllobates; species Phyllobates terribilis. The sequence continues at coordinate 1,093,751,280 of NW_027362761.1, forward strand.
TCGGCGATATCCGATACTTTTTCGGTATCGGTCCGATCCAATCCGATCCGATATTTCCCGATATCGGAAGGTATCGCTCAACACTACACATCACACATAATAATACCGCACTTCACACATAATAATACCGCACATTACACATAATAACACCGCACATCACACATAATAACACCACACTTCACACATAATAACACCGCCCTTCACACATAATAACACCGCACATCACACATAATAACACCGCACATCACACATAATAACACCACACTTCACACATAATAACACCGCACTTCACACATAATAATACCGCACATTACACATAATAATACCGCACATTACACATAACACCGCACATCACACATAACAATACCGCACATTACACATAATAACACCGCACATCACACATAATAATACCGCACATTACACATAATAACACCACACTTCACACATAATAACACCGCACTTCACACATAATAATACCGCACATTACACATAACAATACCGCACATCACACATAATAATACCGCACTTCACACATAATAACACCGCACATTACACATAATAACATCGCACATCACACATAATAACATCGCACATCACACATAACAATACCGCACATCACACATAATAACACCGCACATCACACATAATAATACCGCACATTACACATAATAACACCACACTTCACACATAATAATACCGCACTTCACACATAACACCGCACTTCACACATAATAATACCGCACTTCACACATAATAATACCGCACATCACACATAATAACACCGCACATCACACATAATAACATCGCACATCACACATAACACCGCACATCACACATAATAACACCGCACTTCACACATAATAATACCGCACATTACACATAATAACACCGCACATCACACATAATAACATCGCACATCACACATAACACCGCACATCACACATAATAACACCGCACATCACACATAACACCGCACATCACACATAATAACATCGCACATCACACATAACACCGCACATCACACATAATAATACCGCACTTCACACATAATAATACCGCACATTACACATAATAACACCGCACATCACACATAACAATACCGCACATCACACATAATAATACCGCACTTCACACATAATAATACCGCACATCACACATAATAACACCACACTTCACACATAATAACACCGCACTTCACACATAATAATACCGCACATTACACATAATAACACCGCACATCACACATAACACCGCACATCACACATAATAATACCGCACTTCACACATAATAATACCGCACTTCACACATAATAATACCGCACATCACACATAATAACATCGCACATCACACATAATAACACCGCACATCACACATAACAATAACGCACATCACACATAATAACACCGCACATCACACATAATAATACCGCACATTACACATAATAACACCACACTTCACACATAACACCGCACTTCACACATAATAACACCGCACATCACACATAATAACACCGCACATCACACATAATAACACCGCACATCACACATAATAACACCGCACGTCACACATAATAACACCGCACATCACACATAATAACACCGCACATCACACATAATAATACCGCACATTACACATAACACCGCACATCACACATAATAACACCGCACGTCACACATAATAACACCGCACATCACACATAATAACACCGCACATCACACATAATAATACCGCACATTACACATAACACCACACTTCACACATAATAACACCGCACATCACACATAATAATACCGCACATTACACATAATAACACCGCACATCACACATAATAATACCGCACATTACACATAACACCGCACATCACACATAATAACACAGCACATCACACATAATAACACCGCACGTCACACATAATAACACCGCACGTCACACATAATAACACCGTCCCAGTCCCAGGCTCCAGCCCCCCGCTGCCCCAGTACCTGTTGGATCCAGCTGAGCCGCCTGATCTCTGCCGGTGTCAGTACGGAGCAGAGGAGTAGCCGGGACCACAACACAACAGCCCGCTGCAGCCGCCGGGAGCTGGAGGAGGCGGAATCCGCGCGGGGAAACGCTGATGTATCACCATGACAACCAGCTGTGCGTCCCAAGACTTATCACGGTGGGCGGAGCAGAACTGAGATTGCGGTGGGCGTGGCCTGGGACGCATCGCTCTGGTGACTGTAGTGGAGATCAACTTTTGCCCCAGCAGCTGCCCCATCTCCAGCTCCTGCCCCATCTCCAGCTCCTGCCTCAGCTCCTGCCCCATGTCCAGCTCCTGCCCCATCTCCAGCTCCTGCCTCTGCTCCTGCCCCATCTCCAGCTCATGGTCCAGCTACTGCCCCATCTCCAGCTCCTGCCCCATGTCCAGCTCCTGCCTCAGCTCCTGCCCCATCTCCAGCTCCTGCCCCATCACCAGCTCCTGCCTCAGCTCCTGCCCCATGTCCAGCTCCTGCCCCATCACCAGCTCATGCCTCAGCTACTTCCAGCCTCAGCTCCTGCTCCTGTCTCAACTCCTGCCCCATCTCCAGCTCCTGCTCCATGTCCAGCTCCTGCCCCATCTCCAGCTCCTGCCCCATCTCCAGCTCCTGCCCCATCTCCAGCTCCTGCCTCAGCTCCTGCCCCATGTCCAGCTCCTGCCCCATCTCCAGCTCCTGCCTCTGCTCCTGCCCCATCTCCAGCTCCTGCCCCATCTCCAGCTCATGGTCCAGCTACTGCCCCATGTCCAGCTCCTGCCCCATGTCCAGCTCCTGCCTCAGCTCCTGCCCCATCTCCAGCTCCTGCCCCATCTCCAGCTCCTGCTCCATCTCCAGCCCCATCTCCAGCTCCTGCCCCAGCTCCTGCTCCATCTCCAGCTCATGGTCCAGCTCCTGCCCCATGTCCAGCTCCTGCCCCATCTCCAGCTCCTGCCTCAGCTCCTGCCCCATGTCCAGCTCCTGCTCCAGCTCCTGCCTCAGCTCCTGCCCCATCTCCAGCTCCTGCCCCATCTCCAGCTCCTGCCTCAGCTCCTGCCCCATGTCCAACTCCTGCCCCATGTCCAGCTCCTGCCCCATCTCCAGCTCCTGCCTCAGCTCCTGCCCCATCTCCAGCTCCTGCCTCTGCTCCTGCCCCATCTTCAGCTCCATCTCCAGCTCATGGTTCAGCTCCTGCCCCATGTCCAGCTCCTGCCCCATCTCCAGCTCCTGCCCCATCTCCAGCTCGTGCCTCAGCTCCTGCCCCATCTCCAGCTCCTGCCCCATCTCCAGCTCCTACCTCAGCTCCTGCCCCATGTCCAGCTCCTGCCCCATCTCCAGCTCCTGCCTCTGCTCCTTCCCCATCTCCAGCTCATGGTCCAGCTACTGCCCCATCTCCAGCTCCTGCCCCATGTCCAGCTCCTGCCTCAGCTCCTGCCCCATCTCCAGCTCCTGCCCCATCTCCAGCTCCTGCCTCAGCTCCTGCCCCATCTCCAGCTCCTGCCCCATCTCCAGCTCATGGTCCAGCTCCTGCCCCATCTCCAGCTCCTGCCCCATGTCCAGCTCCTGCCCCATCACCAGCTCCTGCCCCATCACCAGCTCATGCCTCAGCTCCTTCCAGCCTCAGCTCCTGCTCCTGTCTCAACTCCTGCCCCATCTCCAGCTCCTGCTCCATGTCCAGCTCCTGCCCCATCTCCAGCTCCTGCCCCATGTCCAGCTCCTGCCCCATGTCCAGCTCCGGCCTCAGCTCCTGCCTCATGTCCAGCTCCTGCCCCATCTCCAGCTCCTGCCTCTGCTCCTGCCCCATCTCCAGCTCCTGCCCCATCTCCAGCTCATGGTCCAGCTACTGCCCCATCTCCAGCTCCTGCCCCATGTCCAGCTCCTGCCTCAGCTCCTGCCCCATCTCCAGCTCCTGCCCCATCTCCTGCTCCATCTCCAGCTCCTGCCCCATGTCCAGCTCCTGCCCCATGTCCAGCTCCTGCCCCATGTCCAGCTCCTGCCTCAGCTCCTGCCCCATCTCCAGCTCCTGCCTCAGCTCCTGCCCCATGTCCAGCTCCTGCCCCATCACCAGCTCATGCCTCAGCTACTTCCAGCCTCAGCTCTTGCTCCTGTCTCAACTCCTGCCCCATCTCCAGCTCCTGCTCCATGTCCAGCTCCTGCCCCATCTCCAGCTCCTGCCCCATCTCCAGCTCCTGCCTCAGCTCCTGCCCCATGTCCAGCTCCTGCCCCATCTCCAGCTCCTGCCTCTGCTCCTGCCCCATCTCCAGCTCCTGCCCCATCTCCAGCTCATGGTCCAGCTACTGCCCCATGTCCAGCTCCTGCCTCAGCTCCTGCCCCATCTCCAGCTCCTGCCCCATCTCCAGCTCCTGCTCCATCTCCAGCCCCATCTCCAGCTCCTGCCCCAGCTCCTGCTCCATCTCCAGCTCATGGTCCAGCTCCTGCCCCATGTCCAGCTCCTGCCCCATCTCCAGCTCCTGCCTCAGCTCCTGCCCCATGTCCAGCTCCTGCTCCAGCTCCTGCCTCAGCTCCTGCCCCATCTCCAGCTCCTGCCCCATCTCCAGCTCCTGCCTCAGCTCCTGCCCCATGTCCAACTCCTGCCCCATGTCCAGCTCCTGCCCCATCTCCAGCTCCTGCCTCAGCTCCTGCCCCATCTCCAGCTCCTGCCTCTGCTCCTGCCCCATCTCCAGCTCCATCTCCAGCTCATGGTTCAGCTCCTGCCCCATGTCCAGCTCCTGCCCCATGTCCAGCTCCTGCCCCATCTCCAGCTCCTGCCCCATCTCCAGCTCCTACCTCAGCTCCTGCCCCATGTCCAGCTCCTGCCCCATCTCCAGCTCCTGCCTCTGCTCCTGCCCCATCTCCAGCTCATGGTCCAGCTACTGCCCCATCTCCAGCTCCTGCCTCAGCTCCTGCCCCATCTCCAGCTCCTGCCCCATCTCCAGCTCCTGCCTCAGCTCCTGCCCCATGTCCAGCTCCTGCTCCAGCTCCTGCCTCAGCTCCTGCCCCATCTCCAGCTCCTGCCCCATCTCCAGCTCCTGCCTCAGCTCCTGCCCCATGTCCAACTCCTGCCCCATGTCCAGCTCCTGCCCCATCTCCAGCTCCTGCATCAGCTCCTGCCCCATCTCCAGCTCCTGCCTCTGCTCCTGCCCCATCTCCAGCTCCATCTCCAGCTCATGGTTCAGCTCCTGCCCCATGTCCAGCTCCTGCCCCATCTCCAGCTCCTGCCCCATCTCCAGCTCGTGCCTCAGCTCCTGCCCCATCTCCAGCTCCTGCCCCATCTCCAGCTCCTACCTCAGCTCCTGCCCCATGTCCAGCTCCTGCCCCATCTCCAGCTCCTGCCTCTGCTCCTTCCCCATCTCCAGCTCATGGTCCAGCTACTGCCCCATCTCCAGCTCCTGCCCCATGTCCAGCTCCTGCCTCAGCTCCTGCCCCATCTCCAGCTCCTGCCTCAGCTCCTGCCCCATCTCCAGCTCCTGCCCCATCTCCAGCTCATGGTCCAGCTCCTGCCCCATCTCCAGCTCCTGCCCCATCTCCAGCTCCTGCCCCATCACCAGCTCCTGCCCCATCACCAGCTCATGCCTCAGCTCCTTCCAGCCTCAGCTCCTGCTCCTGTCTCAACTCCTGCCCCATCTCCAGCTCCTGCTCCATGTCCAGCTCCTGCCCCATCTCCAGCTCCTGCCCCATGTCCAGCTCCTGCCCCATGTCCAGCTCCGGCCTCAGCTCCTGCCTCATGTCCAGCTCCTGCCCCATCTCCAGCTCCTGCCTCTGCTCCTGCCCCATCTCCAGCTCCTGCCCCATCTCCAGCTCATGGTCCAGCTACTGCCCCATCTCCAGCTCCTGCCCCATGTCCAGCTCCTGCCTCAGCTCCTGCCCCATCTCCAGCTCCTGCCCCATCTCCTGCTCCTGCTCCATCTCCAGCTCCTGCCCCATGTCCAGCTCCTGCCCCATGTCCAGCTCCTGCCTCAGCTCCTGCCCCATCTCCAGCTCCTGCCTCAGCTCCTGCCCCATGTCCAGCTCCTGCCCCATCACCAGCTCATGCCTCAGCTACTTCCAGCCTCAGCTCTTGCTCCTGTCTCAACTCCTGCCCCATCTCCAGCTCCTGCTCCATGTCCAGCTCCTGCCCCATCTCCAGCTCCTGCCCCATCTCCAGCTCCTGCCTCAGCTCCTGCCCCATGTCCAGCTCCTGCCCCATCTCCAGCTCCTGCCTCTGCTCCTGCCCCATCTCCAGCTCCTGCCCCATCTCCAGCTCATGGTCCAGCTACTGCCCCATGTCCAGCTCCTGCCTCAGCTCCTGCCCCATCTCCAGCTCCTGCCCCATCTCCAGCTCCTGCTCCATCTCCAGCCCCATCTCCAGCTCCTGCCCCAGCTCCTGCTCCATCTCCAGCTCATGGTCCAGCTCCTGCCCCATGTCCAGCTCCTGCCCCATCTCCAGCTCCTGCCTCAGCTCCTGCCCCATGTCCAGCTCCTGCTCCAGCTCCTGCCTCAGCTCCTGCCCCATCTCCAGCTCCTGCCCCATCTCCAGCTCCTGCCTCAGCTCCTGCCCCATGTCCAACTCCTGCCCCATGTCCAGCTCCTGCCCCATCTCCAGCTCCTGCCTCAGCTCCTGCCCCATCTCCAGCTCCTGCCTCTGCTCCTGCCCCATCTCCAGCTCCATCTCCAGCTCATGGTTCAGCTCCTGCCCCATGTCCAGCTCCTGCCCCATCTCCAGCTCCTGCCCCATCTCCAGCTCCTGCCCCATCTCCAGCTCCTACCTCAGCTCCTGCCCCATGTCCAGCTCCTGCCCCATCTCCAGCTCCTGCCTCTGCTCCTGCCCCATCTCCAGCTCATGGTCCAGCTACTGCCCCATCTCCAGCTCCTGCCTCAGCTCCTGCCCCATCTCCAGCTCCTGCCTCAGCTCCTGCCCCATCTCCAGCTCCTGCCCCATCTCCAGCTCCTGCCCCATCTCCAGCTCATGGTCCAGCTCCTGCCCCATCTCCAGCTCCTGCCCCATGTCCAGCTCCTGCCCCATCACCAGCTCCTGCCCCATCACCAGCTCATGCCTCAGCTCCTTCCAGCCTCAGCTCCTGCTCCTGTCTCAACTCCTGCCCCATCTCCAGCTCCTGCTCCATGTCCAGCTCCTGCCCCATCTCCAGCTCCTGCCCCATGTCCAGCTCCTGCCCCATCTCCAGCTCCGGCCTCAGCTCCTGCCTCATGTCCAGCTCCTGCCCCATCTCCAGCTCCTGCCTCTGCTCCTGCCCCATCTCCAGCTCCTGCCCCATCTCCAGCTCATGGTCCAGCTACTGCCCCATCTCCAGCTCCTGCCCCATCTCCAGCTCCTGCCCCATCTCCTGCTCCTGCTCCATCTCCAGCTCATGGTCCAGCTCCTGCCCCATGTCCAGCTCCTGCCCCATCTCCAGCTCCTGCCCCATGTCCAGCTCCTGCCTCAGCTCCTGCCCCATCTCCAGCTCCTGCCCCATCTCCAGCTCCTGCCTCAGCTCCTGCCCCATGTCCAGCTCCTGCCCCATGTCCAGCTCCTGCCCCATCTCCAGCTCCTGCCTCAGCTCCTGCCCCATCTCCAGCTCCTGCCTCTGCTCCTGCCCCATCTCCAGCTCCATCTCCAGCTCATGGTTCAGCTCCTGCCCCATGTCCAGCTCCTGCCCCATCTCCAGCTCCTGCCCCATCTCCAGCTCCTGCCCCATCTCCAGCTCCTGCCTCAGCTCCTGCCCCATCTCCAGCTCCTGCCCCATCTCCAGCTCCTGCCTCTGCTACTGCCCCATCTCCAGCTCCTGCCCCATCTCCAGCTCATGGTCCAGCTACTGCCCCATCTCCAGCTCCTGCCCCATGTCCAGCTCCTGCCTCAGCTCCTGCCCCATCTCCAGCTCATGATCCAGCTACTGCCCCATGTCCAGCTCCTGCCCCATGTCCAGCTCCTGCCCCATCACCAGCTCCTGCCTCAGCTCCTTCCAGCCTCAGCTCCTGCTCCTGTCTCAACTCCTGCTCCATGTCCAGCTCCTGCCCCATGTCCAGCTCCTGCCCCATGTCCAACTCCTGCCCCATCTCCAGCTCCTGCCTCAGCTCCTGCCCCATGTCCAGCTCCTGCCCCATCTCCAGCTCCTGCCTCTGCTCCTGCCCCATCTCCAGCTCATGGTCCAGCTACTGCCCCATCTCCAGCTCCTGCCCCATGTCCAGCTCCTGCCTCAGCTCCTGCCCCATGTCCAGCTCATGCCTCAGCTCCTGCCCCATCTCCAGCTCCTGCCCCATCTCCAGCTCATGGTCCAGCTACTGCCCCATGTCCAGCTCCTGCCCCATGTCCAGCTCCTGCCCCATCACCAGCTCCTGCCCCATGTCCAGCTCCTGCCCCATCACCAGCTCATGCCTCAGCTCCTTCCAGCCTCAGCTCCTGCTCCTGTCTCAACTCCTGCCCCATCTCCAGCTCCTGCTCCATGTCCAGCTCCTGCCCTATGTCCAGCTCCTGCCCCATCTCCAGCTCCTGCCCCATCTCCAGCTCCTGCCTCAGCTCCTGCCCCATGTCCAGCTCCTGCCCCATCTCCAGCTCCTGCCTCTGCTCCTGCCCCATCTCCAGCTCCTGCCCCATCTCCAGCTCATGGTCCAGCTACTGCCCCATCTCCACCTCCTGCCCCATGTCCAGCTCCTGCCTCAGCTCCTGCCCCATCTCCAGCTCCTGCCCCATCTCCTGCTCCTGCTCCATCTCCAGCTCATGGTCCAGCTCCTGCCCCATCTCCAGCTCCTGCCCCATCTCCAGCTCCTGCATCAGCTCCTGCCCCATGTCCAGCTCCTGCTCCAGCTCCTGCCTCAGCTCCTGCCCCATCTCCAGCTCCTGCCCCATCTCCTGCCCCATGTCCAGCTCCTGCCCCATGTCCAGCTCCTGCCCCATGTCCAGCTCCTGCCTCAGCTCCTGCCCCATCTCCAGATCCTGCCTCTGCTCCTGCCCCATCTCCAGCTCCATCTCCAGCTCATGGTTCAGCTCCTGCCCCATGTCCAGCTCCTGCCCCATGTCCAGCTCCTGCCCCATCTCCAGCTCCTGCCTCAGCTCCTGCCCCATCTCCAGCTCCTGCCCCATCTCCAGCTCCTACCTCAGCTCCTGCCCCATCTCCAGCTCCTGCCCCATCTCCAGCTCCTGCCTCTGCTCCTGCCCCATCTCCAGCTCATGGTCCAGCTACTGCCCCATTTCCAGCTCCTGCCCCATGTCCAGCTCCTGCCTCAGCTCCTGCCCCATCTCCAGCTCCTGCCCCATCTCCAGCTCCTGCCTCAGCTTCTGCCCCATCTCCAGCTCCTGCCCCATCTCCAGCTCATGGTCCAGCTACTGCCCCATCTCCAGCTCCTGCCGCATGTCCAGCTCCTGCCCCATGTCCAGCTCCTGCCCCATCACCAGCTCCTGCCCCATGTCCAGCTCCTGCCCCATCACCAGCTCCTGCCTCAGCTCCTTCCAGCCTCAGCTCCTGCTCCTGTCTCAACTCCTGCCCCATCTCCAGCTCCTGCTCCATGTCCAGCTCCTGCCCTATGTCCAGCTCCTGCCCCATCTCCAGCTCCTGCCTCAGCTCCTGCCTCATGTCCAGCTCCTGCCCCATCTCCAGCTCCTGCCTCTGCTCCTGCCCCATCTCCAGCTCCTGCCCCATCTCCAGCTCATGGTCCAGCTACTGCCCCATCTCCAGCTCCTGCCCCATGTCCAGCTCATGCCTCAGCTCCTGCCCCATCTCCAGCTCCTGCCCCATCTCCAGCTCATGGTCCAGCTACTGCCCCATGTCCAGCTCCTGCCCCATGTCCAGCTCCTGCCCCATCACCAGCTCCTGCCCCATGTCCAGCTCCTGCCCCATCACCAGCTCATGCCTCAGCTCCTTCCAGCCTCAGCTCCTGCTCCTGTCTCAACTCCTGCCCCATCTCCAGCTCCTGCTCCATGTCCAGCTCCTGCCCTATGTCCAGCTCCTGCCCCATCTCCAGCTCCTGCCCCATCTCCAGCTCCTGCCTCAGCTCCTGCCCCATGTCCAGCTCCTGCCCCATCTCCAGCTCCTGCCTCTGCTCCTGCCCCATCTCCAGCTCCTGCCCCATCTCCAGCTCATGGTCCAGCTACTGCCCAATCTCCACCTCCTGCCCCATGTCCAGCTCCTGCCTCAGCTCCTGCCCCATCTCCAGCTCCTGCCCCATCTCCTGCTCCTGCTCCATCTCCAGCTCATGGTCCAGCTCCTGCCCCATCTCCAGCTCCTGCCCCATCTCCAGCTCCTGCCTCAGCTCCTGCCCCATGTCCAGCTCCTGCTCCAGCTCCTGCCTCAGCTCCTGCCCCATCTCCAGCTCCTGCCCCATCTCCTGCCCCATGTCCAGCTCCTGCCCCATGTCCAGCTCCTGCCCCATGTCCAGCTCCTGCCTCAGCTCCTGCCCCATCTCCAGATCCTGCCTCTGCTCCTGCCCCATCTCCAGCTCCATCTCCAGCTCATGGTTCAGCTCCTGCCCCATGTCCAGCTCCTGCCCCATGTCCAGCTCCTGCCCCATCTCCAGCTCCTGCCTCAGCTCCTGCCCCATCTCCAGCTCCTGCCCCATCTCCAGCTCCTACCTCAGCTCCTGCCCCATCTCCAGCTCCTGCCCCATCTCCAGCTCCTGCCTCTGCTCCTGCCCCATCTCCAGCTCATGGTCCAGCTACTGCCCCATTTCCAGCTCCTGCCCCATGTCCAGCTCCTGCCTCAGCTCCTGCCCCATCTCCAGCTCCTGCCCCATCTCCAGCTCCTGCCTCAGCTTCTGCCCCATCTCCAGCTCCTGCCCCATCTCCAGCTCATGGTCCAGCTACTGCCCCATCTCCAGCTCCTGCCGCATGTCCAGCTCCTGCCCCATGTCCAGCTCCTGCCCCATCACCAGCTCCTGCCCCATGTCCAGCTCCTGCCCCATCACCAGCTCCTGCCTCAGCTCCTTCCAGCCTCAGCTCCTGCTCCTGTCTCAACTCCTGCCCCATCTCCAGCTCCTGCTCCATGTCCAGCTCCTGCCCTATGTCCAGCTCCTGCCCCATCTCCAGCTCCTGCCTCAGCTCCTGCCTCATGTCCAGCTCCTGCCCCATCTCCAGCTCCTGCCTCTGCTCCTGCCCCATCTCCAGCTCCTGCCCCATCTCCAGCTCATGGTCCAGCTACTGCCCCATCTCCAGCTCCTGCCCCATGTCCAGCTCCTGCCTCAGCTCCTGCCCCATCTCCAGCTCCTGCCCCATCTCCTGCTCCATCTCCAGCTCATGGTCCAGCTCCTGCCCCATGTCCAGCTCCTGCCCCATCTCCAGCTCCTGCCCCATCTCCAGCTCCTGCCTCAGCTCCTGCCCCATGTCCAGCTCCAGCTCCTGCCTCAGCTCCTGCCCCATCTCCAGCTCCTGCCCCATCTCCAGCTCCTGCCTCAGCTCCTGCCCCATGTCCAGCTCCTGCCCCATCTCCAGCTCCTGCCTCAGCTCCTGCCCCATCTCCAGCTCCTGCCTCTGCTCCTGCCCCATCTCCATCTCCAGCTCATGGTTCAGCTCCTGCCCCATGTCCAGCTCCTGCCCCATCTCCAGCTCCTGCCCCATCTCCAGCTCCTGCCCCATCTCCAGCTCCTGCCTCAGCTCCTGCCCCATCTCCAGCTCCTGCCCCATCTCCAGCTCCTGCCTCTGCTCCTGCCCCATCTCCAGCTCCTGCCCCATCTCCAGCTCATGGTCCAGCTACTGCCCCATCTCCAGCTCCTGCCCCATGTTCAGCTCCTGCCTCAGCTCCTGCCCCATCTCCAGCTCATGGTCCAGCTACTGCCCCATCTCCAGCTCCTGCCCCATGTCCAGCTCCTGCCCCATCACCAGCTCCTGCCTCAGCTCCTTCCAGCCTCAGCTCCTGCTCCTGTCTCAACTCCTGCCCCATCTCCAGCTCCTGCTCCATGTCCTGCTCCTGCCCCATGTCCAGCTCCTGCTCCATCTCCAGCTCCTGCCTCAGCTCCTGCCCCATGTCCAGCTCCTGCCCCATCTCCAGCTCCTGCCTCTGCTCCTGCCCCATCTCCAGCTCATGGTCCAGCTACTGCCCCATCTCCAGCTCCTGCCCCATGTCCAGCTCCTGCCTCAGCTCCTGCCCCAGCTCCTGCCCCATCTCCAGCTCCTGCCTCATCTCCAGCTCATGGTCCAGCTACTGCCCCATCTCCAGCTCCTGCCTCATCTCCAGCTCCTGCCCCATCACCAGCTCATGCCTCAGCTCCTTCCAGCCTCAGCTCCTGCTCCTGTCTCAACTCCTGCCCCATCTCCAGCTCCTGCTCCATGTCCAGCTCCTGCCCTGTGTCCAGCTCCTGCCCCATCTCCCGCTCCTGCCCCATCTCCAGCTCCTGCCTCAGCTCCTGCCCCATGTTCAGCTCCTGCCCCATGTCCAGCTCCTGCCCCATGTCCAGCTCCTGCCTCTGCTCCTGCCCCTGCTCCATCTCCAGCTCATGGTCCAGCTCCTGCCCCATGTCCAGCTCCTGCCCCATGTCCAGCTCCTGCCCCATCTCCAGCTCCTGCCTCAGCTCCTGCCCCATGTCCAGCTCCTGCTCCAGCTCCTGCCTCAGCTCCTGCCCCATCTCCAGCTCCTGCCCCATCTCCAGCTCCTGCCTCAGCTCCTGCCCCATGTCCAGCTCCTGCCCCATCTCCAGGTCCTGCCCCATCTCCAGCTCCATCTCATGGTTCAGCTCCTGCCCCATGTCCAGCCCCTGCCCCATCTCCAGCTCCTGCCCCATCTCCAGCTCCTGCCTCAGCTCCTGCCCCATCTCCAGCTCCTGCTCCATCTCCAGCTCCTGCCTCAGCTCCTGCCCCATGTCCAGCTCCTGCCCCATCTCCAGCTCCTGCCTCTGCTCCTGCCCCATCTCCAGCTCCTGCCCCATCTCCAGCTCATGGTCCAGCTACTGCCCCATCTCCAGCTCCTGCCCCATGTCCAGCTCCTGCCTCAGCTCCTGCCCCATCTCCAGCTCCTGCCCCATCTCCAGCTCATGGTCCAGCTACTGCCCCATGTCCAGCTCCTGCCCCATCACCAGCTCCTGCCTCAGCTCCTTCCAGCCTCAGCTCCTGCTCCTGTCTCAACTCCTGCCCCAGCTCCTGCTCCATGTCCAGCTCCTGCCCTATGTCCAGCTCCTGCCCCATCTCCAGCTCCTGCCCCATCTCCAGCTCCTGCCTCAGCTCCTGCCCCATGTCCAGCTCCTGCCCCATCTCCAGCTCCTGCCTCTCCTCCTGCCCCATGTCCAGCTCCTGCCCCATCTCCAGCTCATGGTCCAGCTCCTGCCCCATGTCCAGCTCCTGCCTCAGCTCCTGCCCCATCTCCAGCTCCTGCCCCATCTCCTGCTCCTGCCCCATCTCCAGCTCCTGTTCCATCTCCAGCTCATGGTCCAGCTACTGCCCCATCTCCAGCTCCTGCCCCATCTCCAGCTCCTGCCCCATCTCCAGATCCTGCTCCATCTCCAGCTCATGGTCCAGCTACTGCCCCATCTCCAGCTCCTGCCCCATGTCCAGCTCCTGCCCCATCACCAGCTCATGTCTCAGCTCCTTCCAGCCTCAGCTCCTGCTCCTGTCTCAACTCCTGCCCCTTCTCCAGCTCCTGCTCCATGTCCAGCTCCTGCCCCATCTCCAGCTCCTGCCTTAGCTACTGCCCCATGTTCAGCTCCTGCCCCATGTCCAGCTCCTGCCCCATCTCCAGCTCCTGCCCCATCTCCAGCTCCTGCCTCTGCTCCTGCTCCATCTCCAGCTCATGGTCCAGCTCCTGCCCCATGTCCAGCTCCTGCCCCATCTCCAGCTCCTGCCCCATCTCCAGCTCCGGCCCCATCTCCAGCTCCTGCCTCAGCTCCTGCCCCATGTCCAGCTCCTGCTCCAGCTCCTGCCTCTGCTCCTGCCCCATCTCCAGCTCCTGCCCCATCTCCAGCTCTTGCCTCAGCTCCTGCCCCATGTCCAGCTCCTGCCCCATCTCCAGCTCCTGCCTCAGCTCCTGCCCCATCTCCAGCTCCTGCCTCTGCTCCTGCCCCATCTCCAGCTCCATCTCCAGCTCCTGCCCCATCTCCAGCTCCTGCCTCTGCTCCTGCCCCATCTCCAGCTCCTGCCCCATGTCCAGCTCCTGCCTCAGCTCCTGCCCCATCTCCAGCTCCTGCCCCATCTCCAGCTCCTGCCCCATCTCCAGCTCCTGCCTCTGCTCCTGCCCCATCTCCAGCTCCTGCCCCATCTCCAGCTCATGGTCCAGCTACTGCCCCATCTCCAGCTCCTGCCCCATGTCCAGCTCCTGCCTCAGCTCCTGCCCCATCTCCAGCTCATGGTCCAGCTACTGCCCCATCTTCTCCTGCCCCATGTCCAGCTCCTGCCCCATCACCAGCTCCTGCCTCAGCTCCTTCCAGCCTCAGCTCCTGCTCCTGTCTCAACTCCTGCTCCATCTCCAGCTCCTGCTCCATGTCCAGCTCCTGCCCCATGTCCAGCTCCTGCCTCATGTCCAGCTCCTGCCTCAGCTCCTGCCCCATGTCCAGCTCCTGCCCCATGTCCAGCTCCTGCCCCATGTCCAGCTCCTGCCCCATGTCCAGCTCCTGCCCGATGTCCAGCTCCTGCCCCATCTCCAGCTCCTGCCTCTGCTCCTGCCCCATCTCCAGCTCATGGTCCAGCTCCTGCCCCATGTCCAGCTCCTGCCCCATCTCCAGCTCCTGCCCCATCTCCAGCTCCTGCCTCAGCTCCTGCCCCATGTCCAGCTCCTGCTCCATCTCCAGCTCCTGCCTCAGCTCCTGCCCCATCTCCAGCTCCTGCCCCATCTCCAGCTCCTGCCTCAGCTCCTGCCCCATCTCCAGCTCCTGCCCCATCTCCAGCTCCTGCCTCAGCTCCTGCCCCATGTCCAGCTCCTGCCCCATGTCCAGCTCCTGCCCCATCTCCAGCTCCTGCCTCAGCTCCTGCCCCATCTCCAGCTCCTGCCTCTGCTCCTGCCCCATCTCCAGCTCCATCTCCAGCTCATGGTTCAGCTCCTGCCCCATCTCCAGCTCCTGCCCCATCACCAGCTCCTGCCTCAGCTCCTTCCAGCCTCAGCTCCTGCTCCTGTCTCAACTCCTGCCCCATCTCCAGCTCCTGCTCCATCTCCAGCTCCTGCCTCAGCTCCTGCCCCATGTCCAGCTCCTGCCCCATCTCCAGCTCCTGCCCCATCTCCAGCTCCTGCCTCAGCTCCTGCCCCATCTCCAGCTCCTGCCTCTGCTCCTGCCCCATCTCCAGCTCCATCTCCAGCTCATGGTTCAGCTCCTGCCCCATCTCCAGCTCCTGCCCCATCTCCAGCTCCTGCCCCATCTCCAGCTCCTCCCTCAGCTCCTGCCCCATGTCCAGCTCCTGCTCCAGCTCCTGCCTCTGCTCCTGCCCCATCTCCAGCTCTTGCCTCAGCTCCTGCCCCATGTCCAGCTCCTGCCCCATCTCCAGCTCCTGCCTCAGCTCCTGCCCCATCTCCAGCTCCTGCCTCTGCTCCTGCCCCATCTCCAGCTCCATCTCCAGCTCCTGCCCCATCTCCAGCTCCTGCCTCTGCTCCTGCCCCATCTCCAGCTCCTGCCCCATGTCCAGCTCCTGCCTCAGCTCCTGCCCCATCTCCAGCTCCTGCCCCATCTCCAGCTCCTGCCCCATCTCCAGCTCCTGCCTCAGCTCCTGCCCCATCTCCAGCTCCTGCCCCATCTCCAGCTCCTGCCTCTGCTCCTGCCCCATCTCCAGCTCCTGCCCCATCTCCAGCTCATGGTCCAGCTACTGCCCCATCTCCAGCTCCTGCCCCATGTCCAGCTCCTGCCTCAGCTCCTGCCCCATCTCCAGCTCATGGTCCAGCTACTGCCCCATCTTCTCCTGCCCCATGTCCAGCTCCTGCCCCATCACCAGCTCCTGCCTCAGCTCCTTCCAGCCTCAGCTCCTGCTCCTGTCTCAACTCCTGCTCCATCTCCAGCTCCTGCTCCATGTCCAGCTCCTGCCCCATGTCCAGCTCCTGCCTCATGTCCAGCTCCTGCCTCAGCTCCTGCCCCATGTCCAGCTCCTGCCCCATCTCCAGCTCCTGCCCCATGTCCAGCTCCTGCCCCATGTCCAGCTCCTGCCCCATGTCCAGCTCCTGCCCGATGTCCAGCTCCTGCCCCATCTCCAGCTCCTGCCTCTGCTCCTGCCCCATCTCCAGCTCATGGTCCAGCTCCTGCCCCATGTCCAGCTCCTGCCCCATGTCCAGCTCCTGCCCCATCTCCAGCTCCTGCCTCAGCTCCTGCCCCATGTCCAGCTCCTGCTCCATCTCCAGCTCCTGCCTCAGCTCCTGCCCCATCTCCAGCTCCTGCCCCATCTCCAGCTCCTGCCTCAGCTCCTGCCCCATCTCCAGCTCCTGCCCCATCTCCAGCTCCTGCCTCAGCTCCTGCCCCATGTCCAGCTCCTGCTTTATGTCCAGCTCCTGCCTCATGTCCAGCTCCTGCTTTATGTCCAGCTCCTGCCTCAGCTCCTGCCCCAGCTCCTGCCCCATCTCCAGCTCCTGTCTCAACTCCTGCCCCATGTCCAGCTCCTGCCTCAGCTGCTGCCCCATCTCCAGCTCCTGCCTCAGCTCCTGCCCCATGTCCAGCTCCTGCCTCAGCTCCTGCCCCAGCTCCTGCCCCATGTCCAGCTCCTGCTTTATGTCCAGCTCCTGCCTCAGATCCTGCCCCATGTCCAGGTCCTGCCGCATCTCCAGTTCCTGGTCCAGCTCCTTCCCCAGCTCCTGCCCCATCTCCAGCTCCTGTCTCAACTCCTGCCCCATGTCCAGCTCCTGCCTCAGCTCCAGTTCCTGGTCCAGCTCCTTCCCCAGCTCCTGCCCCATCTCCAGCTCCTGCCCCATCACCAGCTCATGGTCCAGCTCCTGCCCCATGTCAAGCTCCTGCCCCATGTCCAGCTCCAGTCCCATCTCCAGCTCCTGCCTCAGCTCCGGCCCCATTTCCAGCTCCTGCCCCATCTCCAGCTCCTGCCCCATCTCCTGCTCCTGTCCCATCTCCTGCTCCTGCCTCAGCTCCTGCCCCAGCTCCTGCCTCAGCTCCTGCTCCTGCCCCATCCCCAGCTCCTGCCCCATCTCCTGCCCCATCTTCCGCTCCTGCCCCATCCCCAGCTCCTGCCCCATCTCCAGCTCCTGCCTCTGCTCTTGACCCATCTCCAGCTCTTTCCTCAGCTCCTGCTCCTGCCTCATCTCCAGCTCCTGCCCCATTTTTTACCAGCTTCTGCCCCAGGTCCTGCCAGCTCTGCCCCAGCAGCTCCTTCCCATCTGCTGCCAGCTCCAGCTCCTCCCTGCAGGACGCCCGGTTCCTCCTCATCCCTCCACCAGGGAGGACTCCTGCACACACAGCTTTTTAAATGAATTTACTTGGCCTTTTTTGCATGTATTTTTGTTACAATCAAATTCAAAATAATGGGTTTTATAATATATTATTCAGGAGTTGTAGTGTGAAAATAACAAAAGAGAAAGAAAACACCAGTCACACGTTCACCGTACTGCAAAGCCACAGCAGCTTACAGTAAAGTATAGGGGTTTTTCAAAGACCCGATCCCATAAAAATGAAAGCACGGTGCTGATTTCAGATCTGCAGGCGGCTCACACTGTGCGGATTGTTATTGCGGATTTCCCCATATACAAAGCCCTGTTAGGACTCGTGCAGATCTCCATATTATCAGTCTGAGTGCAATCCGACAAATCATCAGATCACACTTTGACCAGTGTTATTATATGGGGCCATGCATATGTCTTATTTACTCCTCAGATTTGGTCCGAGGAAATAAATTGCTGCTTGCTCGAGTTTGATTGCATGTAAACCATCGGACTGCACTTGGATGACACCTGAGTGCAGTCCGATTTCCATGGACTGCCACAATGGAGAAGACGGAGATTTTTTTTCTCTATCTTCTCCACATTTGAGGAAATGGGATCAAACTCTGATGAGAGTGTGATTATTATAATCCGCCTGATTCTCTCTGATGAGTGACAATATGGTCGCGTGACCCTGTCCTAATATAGTAGGGTGAAAACTGCAGCTAATTCAGTGACAAAAGCCACAAGTATCACATATGGATTCTGTCTGCAGATTTGTGACTAAATCCATGGTGGAAATCTTTTGGAACGAGTAAACATGGCCTAATGTGTATTTTATAATTAGAGGGTTGGAAGAGTAACTGCACACAATGTCTTTGCGGGTAGATTCCGCCTGAAAAGCACTTAAAAAAATGGCAAAAATAATAACATGTGCAGCAAGGACAAAGCGACTTGCTGTGAACATCTCTGTCTTCTGGAACATCTTTTAACCATTTCAGGATACAAAAGTTGTGAAGCAGTTAAAAGTAGTGACTGGTCGAGCATTCGGACGGCTTACGCTTAGAAGTCGCCCAGTAGTTTTATGTAGTCAGTAAAAAAAACCACAGACACCAAAGAAGATGCTTCAGTACAAGCACCACTGGCGTTTTCACTTAGAAGTTACACCGTCGGCTATAGATCACCGTGTGCACATGGCCTCAGGGAAAAACTAGCAGAAATTTGTGAAAACTGCAACAATAAAAAAAAACTGCACATATAAATCAGTAGGGCATCCAGATCACCTGTCCTGAAGAGCACACAGCATCTTAATCCACCGCAAGTAAAAAAAAATCCAAAAAAGAGATCCAGCACAAGCTTTATTTTCTGGCTATTAAAAACATGGCATTAGAAGGAAGGCATGTCAAAAAACTTCAGGATTTAAAAAGTACCTTTAGGAGCACATAACAGCTGACGCATTTTGAGACAAACTCCTCTTACTCATAACGCCTCTTTTTTGCATAAAAATATGCAAGTTTCTGCAAGAAAGAGCCCCAGCTGGGAAAAGGAGTGTCAAGATTCAAGTTGCGCTTCTACGGTTTGACCACTAGTGGCTGCTAATGTGCACTTTAATAATTGTGCTGCAATCCCACTCCTTACCACTGGAGGCTGCTGTTCTGCAATTGCCCTTTACTAAGATGGCAGATTCTGAATCTGCGGGATCCATCTTGTTTCCTGTTTGGGCCTACTTAAAGCCGCATGGGTCTCTCACTCGTTGCTTGAGTATTGTGTTAGCCTAGTTTCCAGTCTCTAAGCTCCTGAACATTCTTACCTAGATTGTTCTCACCTATCTATGGATTGTTTCCTACAACTCCTTTTGCTAACCACAAGAACTTCTACTATCACTTGCTATTCCTACTTGTGTTCCTTCGGCCACTGGTTTCCAGCAGTACTACGCCAGTATCGTAACACAGTGTTAGGCTACGTTCTCACGATGAGGTTTTGACAAGTTTTTGATATTGCAGATTTTCTGCACCTAACATTTCCGGGGGACAGGACGACAATGCTCCTAAGGGAGAGCACAACTGTCCCTGATCCCTGGCTGGAGTGGGGGGAACCACCTAGTTAGGGGAACCATGTAGTGGGTGTGGGTGGAGGAAGTAGTTAAGGGGAGCACATAGCGGGAAATATAAAAGAGAGTAGCCATCTTGAGTTAAGTCAGTCAGTTCAGTCAGGGGGCAGAGGCTCTGTACGAGCTCTGCTCCGCAGGCAGGCCTAGTCAGGAGGCCTGGGCCTGAAGGAGAGGAGAGGGAGCAGGACGGCTCCAAGAGCAAGGAACACCGAAGGGACCCTAAGGGTACGGGCCGTGCAGAACGCCACCCGTACGCCCGCCGCTACCAGGAGGTAGGGGGGTCAGGACAAAACAGGGAACCGGATCCCTTAACTTGTAGAGGCAGAAACCACGCTCAGCTAGTCACCGGAGGCTGTGGCATTACATGTGCCACCGGCCACTCACATCCCACATAAGGAAGGCAGCCACGTAGGGCCCAGGGGACGGAACCCACGTCACCCGCCAAGGCCCGAGGAAGCGGGACATAAGCATTGTAAGGTGTGAGGCACGAGAAGGCCAGAGAAAGGACACATGAAGGGGGTCCTGACAAGTTCTCCAAAGCTACCTGAGAGTCGGCCGGGCCCCTCACTTGGTGGACGCAGCGCGGCGCGTGAAGTTATGATCAGCTGAAGTAACGTGGATTAACAACTGTGAGTAAAGACCCTGGGACTGCAACACCTTGTCTCCGTGTTTCTTACTGTGCCAGCACTAACGGCACTGGGATGCCCCTGTACAACCCCAACCATCACCATCCACTCCCGCTGCCCTGAAGCTACACTTCTCCTGTGGGGAGTCACATCATCTAGCTGCACACACCATCAGCTTCAGCGGTCTGCTCCGCAGCGGCGGTTCCTCATAACCGCAATCCACAGGTGGCGTAGTCGGACATTAACCTTACAAACAACATCACACAAATAGACTACCCCTGGTTTGACCACCCTGGGCACGCACCGGGTCACCGCCACGGTGACTACAACCCCCGACATCTACAGAAGGCCCGGCTCCGGGTATTCCCCCCACAGCCCAGGGGGCGCGTCAACTTTGGCGTAGTCGGCAGGATTACGTGCCTCTACCACCGGGTACTGCGTGCCTAGAGACTGTTTCACTATATTGAATGTGGCGCCCGCCCCAGATGAACAGGCGCCATTATGGGCGTGACCAAAAACGACAGCAGTACAGAACCTCCCATTGTAGGCCGGATCCCAGAATGGCGCCAAAAGTGGCGCCCGCCCCAAACAGCAGTGGTCGTGCATGCGAGTGTGTCCATCAAATTGGGGGGGCAGACCCTGAAGGTGACCGGCAGCCCGCAGCCATGGGACCGCCCCAGAAAGGGGAGAGGAGCAAAGAAAAGTGGAAGAGGAGGTGTGGTCTGGAGCAGTCCAGACAGGCCGCACCCGGGGAAGAAGATGGACCGTGGCAGCTCCGGAGACCCTGTCGGCACCACACAACAGACTGAAGGGCCCTACACCCTGTAGGAGCTGGTGGCCAAGCTCCCCCAGGAGGACACCGAGTTCCTCCGTGCTGGGATGGAAGACCTGGGCCGGAGGATGGCTAGGGCACAGCGCAACGCCATCGAGGAGTGGAAGTTGGAGATGGAGCGAAGGATGGCGGTCCGGCAGCCGGTATTGCTGCTCATCACCGGCAGCGCCCCGGTCTCCGAGAGCCAAGACGAGCAGCCGGAGGCCGCGCGTGACGAGGCAGGAGCAGGTAGCAGGAGCCCCTCTGACCCGGACGCCGCGAGCGTCGACCTGCTCCTGAACCCCCTGGCGGAGCCGCGCACCCAGGGCATCGCCGAAGCCACCCCACTCCCAGGGCCTGCGCTAAGCCCCCTCACCACGGGCGAAGTCGTCATCTGTACGACCGACCTGTACCAGGCCGCGCTGGATCTGATCGCCTTCCAGGCCCCCGAGCCGTCCCCGGGCGCCAAAGCCGGCCCGCTACTGGGCCTTCTACAAGAGCCGCCCCCTCGACACCCGAGTGGCTGTACGGACGGGCAACCTGGGACTGGTCCGCGGAGGTGGAGGACCAGCGGCCTTCACTCCTGCCCGCCCCGCAGCCCACAGTCGCCGCCACCTTCCTGCAACCGGAGGCAGAAGCCCAATTTGAATGGGACCCGGCGGGGGAGGACTTGATGGGGTTCTCCCAAGAAAGCAGAGCAGCTGCCACCCGCAGGAAGGAGTTCTGCCGGCAACAACTGGTCCAGCTGGAGCGGGAGAGGAGGATGCGGCGTGTGCGGTGGGAGCAGCGGGAAGCCCGGAATATGGAGAAGGGTCGAGTCCGTCGGAGCCAGCAAACAGCCAGCAGTCCCCATATCACCGGGACAGTGGTGAGGTTCAACCTGGACGTGGGGTGGGGGTTCATCCAGGACCTGATTACAGACACGGACCTCTTTGTTAATAGGAGGGACGTGGAACCCCGTCTCCCAGAGGGTCATCCGGACCGGGACCTCTACCCTGGGGACACCGTGTCCTATACCCGGCACCGTGGAATAAAGGGCTGGTATGCCCTCAACGTCCACCGGGTGGAGCCCGTGTACCACGAGCCAGAAGACCAGGCCGACTCAGCCACTCCTAGGCCTGAATCTCCCCGGAGGGAGCACCCTTACGCAGCAGAGTAAGGAAGACATTCGTTGCAAGTTTGTAACCCATTAAAGTTGAAAATTAACAGTTTACCAGTTGCTTGAAAGGGTGAACTTTTCCAATGTTTATTTAGTTACCCGGATCGGGTCCAACAGACTAACCGGCTGAGGACTGGGAGCGGCCATTACATTGTATATAGTTGCACTTCCTAAAGTGCCCTCTATTGGTTTTATAAGGAACTACAACGCCAGATCTCAGAATAAACCGGATCCCTTAACTAGTAGAGGCAGAAACCACGCTCAGCTAGTCACCGGAGGCTGTGGCATTACATGTGTCACCGGCCACTCACATCCCACGTAAGGAAGGCAGCCACATAGGGCCCAGGGGACGGAACCCACGTCACCCGCCAAGGCCCGAGGAAGCCAGACATAAGCGTTGTAAGGTGTGAGGCACGAGAAGGCCAGAGAAAGGACACATGAAGGGGGTCCTGACAAGTACTCCAAAGCTACCTGAGAGTTGGCCGGGCCCCTCACTTGGTGGACGCAGCGCGGCGTGGGAAGTTATGATCAGCTGAAGTAACGTGGATTAACAACTGTGAGTAAAGACCCTGGGACTGCAACACCTTGTCTCCGTGTTTCTTACTGTGCCAGCACTAACGGCACTGGGACGCCCCTGTACAACCCCAACCATCACCATCCACTCCCGCTGCCCTGAAGCTACACTTCTCCTGTGGGGAGTCACATCATCTAGCTGCACACACCATCAGCTTCAGCGGTCTGCTCCGCAGCGGCGGTTCCTCATAACCGCAATCCACAGGTGGCGTAGTCGGACATTAACCTTACAAACAACATCACACAAATAGACTACCCCTGGTTTGACCACCCTGGGAACGGACCGGGTCACCGCCACGGTGATTACAACCCCCGACATCTACAGGAGGCCCGGCTCCGGGTATTCCCCCCCCCCCACAGCCCAGGGAGAGCGTCACAAGTCTTTGGGAAAAACCTGCACAATAAAACTCAGAGAACCACAAGAGCCACAAAATTGACATGTTGCAGATTTGAAACACGCACCATAAAAAAAGAGCACAGTGGGCATGAGATTTCTATACATCCCATCTGCTTTGCTGGAACTGTAATAAGACGTGTTTGACACAGCGTAAATACTCAGCATCAAAAACTCATCGTGGGCTCACAGCCTTAACCGTCAAAAATTAAACAGAAAAAACACAAGAAAGAACAGCAATTTTTCAAGAAAAGCAAAGTGTGAAAGCACAAAGATTGTTATAGATGTTGCATTTTAGACACACAAGTGTGGAATTACTTGTCTGTTCTGCTGATCGGTTCCTTCTTTAAATTTTGTAGACCTGTACTTATTTTAACACATGGAAGGAGGATGGGGAGGAACTGTTTCACCTGTTTACGTCTAACTCGCATTCCCATGGTGCAGCCCTGATAGCCCCATAGGAGTCCTGATTCTTCATCAGTGTGGAGAAGAACGCTCACAAGGTGCCGGGAGACTACAAGCAGCTGACTAATCAAACAAATAACTCTTCCTAATATTTTAGGTATTTCCTGTAACAGTAACAATGTCCACGTGTAGAAATGTAGATTTTTCAGTCTGGTCTGTTTCACCATGTCATGTAGCCTGAATCCTGTGTAATGATTGCAGCAGCCTGTATCTCGTTGAAGGAGTGGAAGATAAATCTTTCAGGTCTGTAATATTCCCTGTAAGGCCGTATTTCCAGGTCCATACTGGCTGCGGGTCTCTTGACAGCTTTATAGGTATATATGAGGCTGTTGAGTTTGGGTCTTGAGACCTGCTGCTGGTCTGGAAATGTCCCAACTTGGACCGTGTATGTCGGATGTGTGAAACTGGAATTAGGCCTCATACAGACAGTCAATTTTTGGGAAATGTTGTGGAATGGGCAATTTGCACATGTTGCATCTAATGGTAGATTTATGCTTGGATATGCGGTCTAATATCTGCTGGGTGGTTTCACCCACGTAAACATGACCACAAGGACATCTCATTGCATATACAACAAATGAGGAGTCACATGTGTAGAATTATTTACTATGGAAAATCTGACCCGCATGTGGATGTACAATACATTTGCCCTTTAATACATTTGAACACTGACTACACCCAAGACAGAGTTACGAGCCATATCTAGCAGAAGTAAAAGTAAGTTGTCATGGTGTGGGTTGGAGAGGTCCAGTGTCAGCTAATATGAGTGGTAAATTGTATGTCAGGATCACTGGAGTTGATAGATTTAAAAAAAGTGTAAAATGACTTTAAATCCCCATTCCAAATACAGAATATGTCGT
Source organism: Phyllobates terribilis (assembly GCF_046119375.1). Taxonomy (NCBI): domain Eukaryota; kingdom Metazoa; phylum Chordata; class Amphibia; order Anura; family Dendrobatidae; genus Phyllobates; species Phyllobates terribilis. The sequence goes on from NW_027362761.1 coordinate 1,093,775,497, forward strand.
CAATATAACGCAACCACACCATAGCGTGTTTAAACAAGGCTTGACTATAAAACATATTGATCCTCAAAATTAGACATGAAGCAGTTTGCGTAGGGGGGGGGGGGCACATTGGACCCCATAGCCATCCCATTCAATTGTAGATAAAAATGGTCACCAAATAGAAAATACCGCATATACTCAAGTATAAGCCGATCCGAATATAAGCCGAGGCACCTAGTTTTACCACAAAAAACTGGGAAAACTTATTGACTCGAGTATAAGCCTAGGGTGAGAAATGCAGCAGCTACTGGTAAATTTCAAAAATAAAAATAGATACCAATAAAATTACATTAATTGAGGCATCAGTAGGTTAAATGTTTTTGAATATTTATTTCAAGGAAAAACAGCTCTGTAAGTGGAAAAGAGGGTCACCTCCATCATTGTTCTCCATCATTGTTCTCCCCATCCCCATCATCATTGTTCGCCCTCATCCCCATCATTGTTATCTCCCCCATCCCCATCATTGTCTCCCCCACTTCCATCATTGTTCTTCCCCACCTCCATCATGATTGTTCTCTCTCATCCCCATCATTGTCATCTCCCCTATCGCTATCATTGTCTCCCCCACCTCCATCACTTTTCTCCCCCACCATCCCTCATTGTCCTGGACCTCTCACCAGTGTATTAGTAAAAAAAAACACTCACCTCTCAGCCCATTCCCTCTCAGCATCGTCTCTCTGACACAGGAAGCAGAGGACGGATCCCTGCAACTCCGCTCCACTGCCATTTTCTCCTCCACTGCTATTTTCTCCCTGCCCACCACACACGATGAGGGCAATCTTGCCATGGGTTCCCCGGAGCCCCAGACTCCGAGAAGCAGGCTGGATTGCCCTCATTATTAGCTGCCCTATAAGGGCCCCCCTTCACCTCCGGGCCCCAGTGCAGGTGCATCGGCGGTATGTCCGCCCCTGCTCACTCAAGTATAAGCAGAGGGGGAATTTTTCAGCATAAAAAATGTGCTAAAAAAGTCATCTTATACACAAGTATATACGGTAGTTCTCATGCAGAATAAGGTACAATAAATCAATGCAGAAATAAACTTGATTAGATGAAAATGAGGTGGATTGTAATAATTTGGAGACAGCAGTGAAATCATTGGCATGACGCATAGATGTGTATAGACTATTGACATCTAATGTTATTAACAAGCTATCATATGGTATGTTTTTTAAGAATCTAATGATATTTAGAAATTGGGACGTGACCAAAATAAATGACATGGTGTTTTTAATCAATGGTGTCAAGATTTTTTCAAAATAGATTGCTAGTGGAGAAAAAATTTAGTCTGTAGACGTTACAATAGGACGCCCAGGAGGAAACTACATTTTTGTGAATCTTGGGCAAGGACCGGCATTATGGGGTCAGATTTATATAAAAAATCATTAGGTTTTCTTGTCCTCTTCTGCAAATGTAGATATCGGTCCAGAATATTATTTATCTTAATAGCAATTGAGACAACAGGATTGGAAGGAATAAGTCTATAATTATCAGAATTAGATAATTGTTGCAAGATTTCAGATATATAGTAAGTCTTGTCCATTACCACTATAGATCCACCCTAATTAGCTGGTTTGATTATAAGGGATTTATCATTTTGAAGGGCATTAAATGCTATGATTTCCTCACTAAACATGATGTGCCTGTGGGGAAAATATTCCCTTCTATGAGACGTAATCACATCATCTATGCCCTGTGAGACTGCGTTACTATAAGCCTCGACCATATGTAAATTGTGTGAAGGTCTAGGAGAACTTTTAAGGCATAAGCCAAGTGAAATAATAGATAGTGTAATCAGTGGGAATGGACAAATTCATGGCTTGTCGATCTGATACAGAAAAATACGTCTTAATTAAACCTTAAGAAGTGATAAAAAAAACTGTCGAGTTTTCCCTTAGGGCAAAATGACAGCAAATTGTATTGTGCAGGGGAGAGTAGTTTAGATGATATGTTGAATACTGAGTCCGTCACCATGCCTTAGATCTGGTCTGTACCCAGGGTGCAGAGATACCCATGTCATCTTCTCCACCGCCGGATTCGCTTGGTCTTGATGGTTCGCTAGGTCAGTGTCTTTGGAAAAAAAGGGGGCGACGGTTGCTGGGATGATAATCGCTTCCAGAACTGGAGGAAAACCAGTCTTGGGAATATGTGTCCCACAAGCAAAGTCTGAAACGTTAACATGTAATGCAGGGGGACATGTCAGAGCAGAGGAAAAGGAGCAGTCTCCTCACGGCTGAGTGTGCTAGAAGCCTAGAATATATGGGCTCCCGTTCTGCCACCGGGTGCATAATCTTTTCAGCAGAAAAGAAACGTAATGTTTTGAGTGGAGCACAGAAGAGAAGAGAGCTCCAGAGGAGAAGGAGAAATAGATAAACTTCCAGAATTAACATTGTGGCTCAACACAAGTGGGACAGTCACTCATACCATTCCTTCAGATAACATCCACATCAGCATCCAGTCCTGCAATGTCAGCCACTAGTACTGTTACTTCAGATATAGCATCTACCTCCAATCCTGCTACCAATCATCTAGTTTCAGCAGACATACCATCATTGTCTGTTGCTGCTGCTGGTGACATCTCTGTTTGCCATGTTTTGTTCTTACAATGTGCACTGACTGTGCGCCCCCTTGCTTCTCATTAGAGGCGGCGAGGGAGTGCACTGTCACTGTGCATTGAAAAGAATATTGCACAGTAAAAAGGGAGCTTGTACTGTGCATTATTACATAATTGACAACTGAGGCATGCTCAGTACAGCTGGGACTAGCCCAGCCCCTGAAATGGTCATCACTTATGGTTCTTCATTCTAGGCTGGTGGCAGAGGCTACAGCAGTGACTGCAGCCTCTGCCCCCTGATGATGTCCCGTTTGAGTATGCCAGCATGCATTGGGGATTCCCAAACAAAAATGTAATCAAAACGGAAGTAGGTTAAAAAAAATAAAAATAAATCAGCCAGATTAGAGAGGGAATGATAGGGACTTTTTAATGAAAGTTTATTAGAAAAGAGATTGCATTATTACAATAAAGAGATAGACATTTGGGATTAAAATCAATGTTGGTTTCGTACCACCCCTTTAAGACCGCAAGTTTAACACCAGGTAATCTTTTATGAAAACACAAGTGAGTTTTGGTTAAATAAACTACAATTGTGGTTCTATCAGGTAAGTTGCAGTGTCATCACAAGTAAGTTTAAAGGGGAATTCCAAAATGTTTAAATTACTTCCCACAACACATAATACATATAAAATAAGTAAAGAATACTTACCCATTTACTTCTCTCTGTTCCACTGCCTCATCCCCTATCCTCCCCTCTGGTCATCTGTTTCCTTTGGCTACAGCGATCATATACTATATACTACATGTGACTACCTTCCTTTTCTTTTTCACCTGACTCAGATGATATGACAACTTCTAACAATCTAAAAAATTAGGTCCCACATATTTGCCTGAAATATATTTGGCCCCTCGCGTTTGCATCATTTAGACCCGTGGCGGTCACCCCAAATAAATTCAGATTCCAGAGTAGGGCTCTAAATTCAGACCCACAAAATAAACATAGAACCTAGTGCAGACTACTAAATGGATTCACAACCCAGACCAAACCCCCAAATAAATTCAGACCTTAGACCTGAAAATAAATTAGGACCCAAGAACAAAGCCCAGAATAGGTTCAGATCCCAAATCCCAGAATAGAGTCAGACCCCTAAATTAATTCAACCCTGTAGACTATAAACCTAAATAAATTAACATCCCAGTACAAATAAAGAAAAAGTATTCATACCCCAGACTCGTATACTTCCCCTTTTCACTTACAAGGTGGCGCTCTTTAGCTCTGAGCCGCACTGCACACAGGTTCCAAATGTCTCCTGCTTCTCAATGCTTTGTGCCCTACTAGGTGGCATCAGGAGCCATTGCTTTGGCACTTTGACCAGAAGAGTGAGAAGGGTAAGTATTTTAATTCTTTGCCTATTTGATTAATTCGATATATATCACTGATTATGAAACAATGGCAACTTGAAGTGAGCAGCGATTGCCACCCTTGAGCAGATGCCATTCTCCTCCAGGTCTATTTGTGACCGTGACCATAAGATTATTTTTGGAAAGGCTTGCTTAAATGTTGCATGTCGCGTTTTTAGCACGCTTTTTCCCCTGCAGAAAAAAAACGCAGCGTTTTACAGTATCAGCAAAGTGTATGAGATTTCTGAACTTCCATGCACATGCTGCTTAATTTTTCTTTGCAGATTTGAACCTTTAACGTTTTTTTCACATTTCCAACATGTCAATTCTTTTAGTGTTGTTGTAGCGTTTTTCACCCATTCAAATGGATGGATAGTAAACGCAAGTAAAAGCGAATCACAATCACCTGCAAAATTGCTGCAAAAATCTACCAAAAAGGCAGCATTTTTCCTGCCAACACCCTGAAATACTAAATGTGTGCACATGCTGGGAGCAAAACTGCTGGAACTACAAGAGTAAACAGTTTGACCTTTGTGACAGGTGACAGTCAGTTTTTCTGGGAATGGTTTTGCTCTGGAAGTCTGTGGTGGCTGCTGACACCCTAGTGCAGAGGTCCTCAAACTACGGCCCACGGGCCACATGCGGCCCGCGGAGGACTTTTATCCGGCCCACCGGGCTGTGAGCAGAGGAGAGCGGTGCCATTGCCCGCCCTTCCCCCCGCTTGCTCAGGGCCCCGGCAGCCCGATACTTACCTCTCCTCGTGCCTCCGCAGATTCGCTGTCTTCCTGCTCTGCGCTTCCTGTGACGTCTCAGGTCAGAGGGCGCGGTGATGTCTTTACACCGCGCTCTCCCGAGTGCTGTCACAGGCAGCGCAGAGCAGGACAACGCCGCCGTGACGCTGGAGTCCAGACAAGAGCAGCGGCAGCAAGTGAGAAGAGAGGTGAGTATTGGATTTTTTTTTTTTTTAATGTATGGAGGCATAGGTCATTATATGGGGGGGTGACATCCTGCAAGGGGTATAATATGGGGGGGTGACATCCTGCATGGGGTATAATATGCGGGGGTGACATCCTGCATGGGGTATAATATGGGGGGGTGACATCCTGCATGAGGCATGATATGGGGGGAAAGGGACATGCTGCATGGGGCATAATATGGGGGGGGTGACATGCTGCATGGGGCATAATATGGGGGGGTGACATGCTGCATGGGGCATAATATGGGGGGGGTGACATCCTGCATGTGGCATTATATGGGGGCGGTGACATGCTGCATGGGGCATTATATGGGGGGGGTGACATGCTGCATGGGGCATTATATGGGGGGGTGACATGCTGCATGGGGCATTATATGGGGGGGTGACATGCTGCATGGGGCATTATATGGGGGGTGACATGCTGCATGGGGCATTATATGGGGGGTGACATGCTACATGTGGCATTATATGGGGGGGTGACATGCTGCATGGGGTATTATATGGGGGGGTGACATCCTGCATGTGGCATTATATGGGGGGTGACATGCTGCATGGGGCATTATATGGGGGGGTGACATGCTGCATGGGGCATTATATGGGGGGTGACATGCTGCATGGGGCATTATATGGGGGGTGACATGCTGCATGGGGCATTATAAAGACAGGGGAGTGATATCCTGCATGGGGCATTATATGGGGGGGGGTGACATCCTGCATGGGGCATTATATGGGGGGTGACATGCTGCATGGGGCATTATATGGGGGGTGACATGCTGCATGGGGCATTATATGGGGGGGTGACATGTGACATGCTGCATTATATGGGCGGGTGACATGCTGCATGGGACATTATAAAGACAGGGGAGTGATATCCTGCATGGGGCATTATATGGTGTGAGAAAGGGACATCCTGCATGGGGCATTATATGGGGGGTGGTATCCAGCATGGGGCATTATAAGGAGGGAACAGCCTGCATGGGGCATTATAAGGGGGGGAACAGCCTGCATATGGCATTATAAGGGGGAAAGAGCCTGCCTATTGGGAACATTTACCTGCCCATTGAGGACCTATGCTGCCTATTGGGGACCTATGCTGCCTATTGGGGATATTTACCTGCCTATTGGGGACATTTACCTGCCTATTGGGGACATTTACCTGCCTATTGGGGACCTATGCTGCCTATTGGGTACAGTTACCTACCTATTGAAATACCGGTTGATTTAACTTTACTTGTTCTTCATTTTAAATATTGTATTTGTTCCTGTATTGTTTTTTTTACTTCAAAATAAGATATGTGCAGTGTGCATAGGAATTTGTTCATAGTTTTTTTTAAAAACTATATTCCGGCCCTCCAATGGTCTGAGGGACCGTGAACTGGCCCCCTGTTTAAAAAGTTTGAGGACCCCTGCCCTAGTGTTTAGGACAGGTAACCTGCTGTTACAAATGGGTTCATACACACAGGAAGTCTCATTGAAGTTTGCTCAGAGGTAAAAACACCATAGGTGTTCTCCAGGAGAAATCTAGCCCATATACTCCTCTTGCACAGGGGCCCTCTGCTGCTGCTGGCCACTCTTGAATAAATGTGCGTTTATTTTGAATGACAAATCCTTTTTATACCAATAAGGCCACGTTCACACATTCAGTATTTTGTCAGTATTTTACATCAGTGTGTTGCATCCCTGTGTAACAATTTTTGACTTTTCAGAGTCGGTTAAATCTCTTTTTTGGCCCATTTTGCCTGAGGAGAACAAGCTGCCTAATGATTCTGCACACATGGGTGTTGTATCCTTAGGCCACATCCTCTCTTGTTACACAAACACACATCACCTGATCTGCTTCATCCAATAAGCATTCACGTGTATACAGCTTGGAGCTGGAAAATCTGTATAAAAATGATGATCTGGTCAAAATACTCACATACCTAATAATTCTGCATACAGTGTTTATACAAGGCAAAAATATACAATGCTCACAATTCATTACAATACACAGCAGTGCATTATTAGGTCTTTTCTCTGGATGCATGGGGGAATGTGCAGCGATTATAAGATTAATGCTAAATATGATTATTACGTGTTATAATTAGACTGCAATGTAAACTGATCTGGTTACTTACATTACTGCTGGTTGTGTAATAATTTCTGTATTTTATTGTTTGCTTGTCGTGTATATAGATACAGTACTTTGCCTGAGTGAATAAGGTGATTTCCTCCAAGCAAGTCACATAGAACAATCTACCGTAAATATCACAGGTAGGTTTCAGGATGTGTTCAGTCTGGCCAGTTTTGATGAAGAGGAATGCTATGTTCTACTTATCTGCTCTTTTAACATAATGTACTATATGCATTTCATTTCATACTGTGGCGCCCCTGAGGGTTCGACCGCCACAGGGATGCTGCACTTCTCTAATGGAGTGTGGTGTTCCTCCTCTGAGGTAAGAACAGTGTGATAGTCGTGACTAAACCTTTGCATCCAACACCACATTTCTCCACCAGAGGGAGCTGGTATGCACTAGGTGCTGCTCCCCTGTTTACAGGGAGACTGGGGAACCAAGAGTTAGGGGTACCAATTAGTGGGTGAGGGTGGAGGACTTACAAGTTAGTTACACTTTAAATTCATATTTAATAAAAAGCCATCTTTGGTTTTGGGTCTTTGACTGCCTTCAATCGCTCTTTGACTGTCTCTATGCTGTCAATTGCTGAGTGGAATGTGATCTCCCACCCTAACGCGGATCCTGTGTGGACCCGCATCCGATGGAGACACAGCCCTCGTGCCCCGGCCTTGGGACGAGGGGTAGGTTGTAGACAAGGAATGTCTCGACCCGGTCAAGGACCAGGACCAAGAAGGCCCGGAGCTTAAGAGTGTGGCTCCACAGCAAATGGATCCCAGGCAGGATGCAGACGGAGCGGTGTATGCCACCTGTCCTCGCCATGCTGATATATTCAGAGGGAGTCCGGCTGCAAGAGGGGTACCAGCCCCCGACACCCGACCTTGCTACTCCATGTCCTGGTCAGGAAAGCCCGGTAGGCCCAGAGGATCCCACCGGATATCGGACGGAGCGGAGCTGCCACCCGTGCCCTTGTTCTGAGAGGAGCTCAGAGGGAGACCCGGCCTATTTGCACACACACGGACAGGAAAGGATTCGGTCTGTAGTTCAGGAACCCTCTGGTGTAGGGTCCCGACTGAATACTGGACTTACTCGGAGGTTGTCGGACCCCCGTCCCTGGTGACCGCAGGACTCCACGGGGAGCAGGGAGTCGCCTTCCTTCTGCCATCTCTAAAGTGAGTATAGCCTTGGAAGTTCACCCCTATGGCCTCCGGACTGTTTATTCTGCGCTACACCGCACGACGTGGCGCTCGTTCTCCTCTACTACTACCCCCTCCATCCTGTCCCTCTGCCCTGAGGCCTTGCTCCGCCTGTGGGGAGTAGTAATAACTTTGGCCGCCATAACACCATGCCTCAGCGGACTGCAGCGGCGCTGGTGGCCTTCACCAGGTGCCACAGGTGGCGTAGTCGTAAATCAGCCACTCAACCCGGATAAGCCCACACCATCCTTTTTAATGTGACGGCCCTGAGCACGGGTCGGGTCCGGGCCACGGCTGCACCCCATCTCTCCATCACAGGACCCGACTCCGAGTCCCCCATCTCCCAGGGTAAACTAAAGGGCTTTTTCGAGTAAGAGGCGTCACAACCTGGTGTAGTCGGCAGGATCGCGTGCCCGCAGCAAAGGAAGGAAGTACCCATTGCTACCGGGTACTGTGTGCCTTATACCTTGAACTGTCGTTTTACACTTAAAATGGCGCTCGCCCAAGAAGAACAGGCGCCATAATGCTGTGAAAAGACTGTCTTTGAACGCCTCCCATCGTGGGTTGGGCTCCCACTTGGCACCAAAAGTGTCGACTGCCCCTTCCATCAGAGACTGTCTGCGGGGTAATGCTCGTCAAACCGGATGAGCTGAACGAAGGCGGGCCTGTTAGTATTCCGCCCAGGAACCGCCCCGAAAGAGGAGGAAGAAGAAAAGCAACAAGGTGCGGCCATTGCGGTCGGAGCTTGGCATTCGTCAAAGGCAGACATGGACGCTTCTGGAGAGCAAACCAACGCACCTTCTGAACCCGGTTCAGGCCCTTCACCTGGCAGAGAGTGAGGCAGCAGTGTTCTCACATCGGGAGATTTTGAATTTCTCTGTCAGGAAGCTCCGGGTCTCTTGCGAAGACAGAGAGAGGCCCAGGAGGCGGTGACGGCTGCGTGGCGGGAAGAGATGTTGCTACGTATCCGGGCCCGTCTCTAAGGAGTTGAGGTCCCAGGACAAGGAGACGCGGTGACAGAGGTCGCGAGCGGCCCAGCGGCGGGTGAGTGTGCTACCCCTGCCCCGGCTGCAGAGCCTACCGTAACGATCCTGGACCTTATGACGGAGTATTTAATACCCCACGCGGCCACCTGGGAGCAGGCTTTGGCTCCGGAGCTGGAAGTGGCAGCTATGAGTGGGGACCTGCGATGCCACCGTAACCCTGAAACAGAAGTGCCTGAAGTTGCGGAGGAATCCACCGGCTCCAACCCGGACTGGTCCGCGCCTGTAGAGGACCCGCAGCAACCTGTGTTGACCCCGCTACCCGCACCAGCAGTAACCTGGCCCAAGGCTGAGGAGTGGGCCTGGGACAACCAGGGGGGGACCTAATGGGCTTCCCCCGGGAGACCCGGGCTGAAGCGCGGAGGAAGAGCCAGTGATGCAGCGACCAGATCTTCCAGCTCGCTTGGGAGCAACGTCAACAGGAGCTCCGGTGTGAACGCCTAGAGGTACGGGCCAAAGCTGCCAAATCCCGGGCTCGTCAGGAAGAGGCCACCCATCCCAGTCCCCGAGTGGAAGGGCAGGTCGTCCGCTTCCACCATGAGGCGGGGTGGGGGTTCATTAGAAGTCCCCAGTACCAGGACGACGTGTTTGTCAGCCGGCGGGACGTCGAGCCGCGTCTGAAGAAGGGACACCCTGGCCGGAACCTCTTCCCGGGCGATACAGTGACCTTTTCTCGCTACCAGGCGGTGCGAGGGTGGTACGCCCTGGACGTACACAAAGTGTCCGGGAGCAACGACCCCTCGCGCTCGGCCTCAGGGGACCGGTTAGCCTCCGTCGGGAGGAACGAGCCTTTTCCCAGGAGAGAGCCCGAGGTCTAAAGCAGCCCCCGGCTGTTCCAGTTTTTGTTTACAAGTTATGTGTGTTGACATTTCTATTTTGCTTATTTTATAATTCTGGTTTCTAGAGACATGTGTCCCTGCAGACTGGCAGCAGACAGACTCTTTCCCTTGTATATAGTTTGCATCTCTTATGGTGCTCCATGTTGGTTTTATGCAAAACTGCGGATATTTCTACCTCAAGACCTCAGAAGGAAAACCTGTCAGGGTGGCTCTCTGAGAGGTCCAACTCGGGATCTTCATGCCCTGCAGTCACCCCAGGGCCCACGTTGAGGGTTTGGGGCAGGTCCCTCGCACTTCTGAACTGACTCTGCGTCTTTGCACCTTAACCCGTTTGTTTGCACAAAATGTCTCTGGAAAAATGCTAGCAATTTTATAATTTTATACTTTTGTATTTTTTGTACTGTATAACCTGTTATGCAACGTTTAAGAAGATATGCCTCCCATAAAGGGAAGATAGTTCATGTTTATATTAAAAAGAAAATTTCCTGGATGTTACTTCTTTTGCAGCCCGTGGACGTGCTGTGTTTTACCAGGGGGGAATGTGGCGCCCCTGAGGGTTCGACCGCCACAGGGATGCTGCACTTCCCTAATGGAGTGTAGTGTTCCTCCTCTGAGGTAAGAACAGTGTGATACTCGTGACCCAACCTTTGCATCCAACACCACATTTCTCCACCAGAGGGAGCTGGTATGCACTAGGTGCTGCTCCCCTGGTTACAGGGAGACTGGGGAACCAAGAGTTAGGGGAACCAGTTAGTGGGTGAGGGTGGAGGACTTACAAGTTAGTTACACTTTAAATTCATAGTTAATAAAAAGCCATCTTTGGTTTTGGGTCTTTGACTGCCTTCAATTGCTCTTTGACTGTCTCTATGCTGTCAATTGCTGAGTGGACTGTGATGTCCCACCCTAACGCGGATCCTGTGTGGGCCCGCATCGGATGGAGACACAGCCCTCGTGCCCCGGCCTTGGGACGAGGGGTAGGTTGTAGACAAGGAATGTCTCGACCCGGTCAAGGACCAGGAACAAGAAGGCCCGGAGCTTAAGAGTGTGGCTCCACAGCAAATGGATCCCAGCCAGGATGCAGACGGAGCGGTGTACGCCACCTGTCCTCGCCATGCTGATATATTCAGAGAGAGTCCGGCTGCAAGAGGGGTACCGGCCCCTGACTCCCGACCTTGCTACTCCGTGTCCTGGTCAGGAAAGCCCGGTAGGCCCAGAGGATCCCACCGGGTATCGGACGGAGCGGATCTGCCACCCATGCCTTTGCTCTTAGAGGAGCTCAGAGGGAGACCTGGCCTATTTGCACACACACGGATAGGAAAGGATTCGGTCTGTAGTTCAGGAACACTCTGGTGTAGGGTCCCGACTGAATGCTGGACTTACTCGGAGGTTGTCGGACCCCCGTCCCTGGTGACCGCAGGACTCCGCGGGGAGCAGGGAGTCGCCTTCCTTCTGCCATCTCTAAAGTGAGTATAGCCTTGGAAGTTTACCCCTATGGCCTCCGGACTGTTTATTCTGCGCTACACCGCACGACGCGGCGCCCGTTCTCCTCTACTATTACCCCCTCCATCCTGTCCCTCTGCCCTGAGGCCTTGCTCCGCCTGTGGGGAGTAGTAATAACTTTGGCCGCCATAACACCATGCCTCAGCGGACTGCAGCGGCGCTGGTGGCCTTCACCAGGTGCCACAGGTGGCGTAGTCGTAAATCAACCACTCAACCCGGATAAGCCCACACCATCCTTTTTAATGTGACGGCCCTGAGCACGGGTCGGGTCCGGACCACGGCTGCACCCCATCTCTCCATCACAGGACCCGACTCCGAGTCCCCCATCTCCCAGGGTAAACTAAAGGGCTTTTTCGAGTAAGAGGCGTCACAATACAATTATCATGGTGAAAAGTTTTGAGGTTGAGACAAATTGTGGCTTCAATTTTTAAAGTGGCAATTTGTATTAATGCTAGATTGTTATGAAGAATCATCAGATGAGTTGCAAAGTCGTTCCTTGCTATGAAAATTAGAAACGGGTTCATATGTGCTATTGATGATTTAAATGCTTTAAAATGTTATTCCCAAAAGAGAAAATGATCCTCATCCTGAGGATAGGAGATATATTGCTTGATTGCAGGGGGACCGATTGCTAGGACCCCCAGGATTCCTAAAACAAAGCTCTTGATGAGGTCTGGCACCATCTGAAATGTTGTTGAAGTGCACATGCTCGACCTCCGCTGCATTCATTTTCTACGTTACTGTCAAAGAATGCCAAGTACATCCTTCAGCTATTTCTAGGAGTCCCATAAACAATGAATGGAGTACTGGATGAGCATGCGCAGGATGTACCACTCTGTTTTCATAATGCCCATTCATTTGTATAAGAGGTACGGAAATGGTGTAGCTCAGCTGATCCCCACTGTTCCGTAACTCTACCTCCAGTATCAAACATTACCTCTATACTGTTACTGAAGAAAATTCAGTATACCAAGACCAATATATCAATGATACCTCTACACAAGTAACACATAATATCACAATACAGATACTGAACAAAACTCAGTTATACAAGATTAAAATTACTAATAATGTTATTTAAAGGACGAATAATGAAGCCACACCAAGACCATCATCGGATAGCGAGGTCTGGATTCAGAAATCCAATACATTTATTTTTTTCCAGGACATGGCAAAAAGATGTATCATTTCGTTAGTTTGCATGAGGAGAAAGAAAAGGGATGAAAATCTTCCTTTTAATAGTCGCTGCTACACTCAGTACATTTGTCCATCATTACATCATTCATGCAGCAGAGACACAACCTGAGAAATTACAGACGTTTCACAATGACATTTCACAATGTTTCAACTATGCAATAAACAAAGTATGAAATACCTGGCATGGATTGTGTTACGTGTATCCTCTGATGAAGTTATCCACCATCAGCAGGAGCTAATTGTGTTTGTACAATGCTACCTCAGTGTTTATGACGACTGGTTACCTGACTACAGGACACAAGGCTAATTGTGATAATACCGCTCTGTGGCTCAGTATCCGTGTATTTATTATTCTTCTGATTTCATAGATTGAAAAATAATTAGTATCACATTTCAGCAACATCCAGCATGTAATGCAACAACAGTGAGGTGCTGGAAAAAAAATAAAGTTAAAAAAGTTTTTACTACTTAAGTGAGTTTTTGATGTTGCAGATTTTCTCACCATTTCTGCACCTATTCTGCATTTTATTTTATTGCATTTTTTTTAACGTGCATTTTTATCGTGTTTTTGCTAGGCACTGTACTAATTCAGGAGGGTGCCTCTTACTGCAGTGTCCCTCCCCCATTATCGTTCAGGACTCTGTTGAAGCCTTCCTACCCACCTCTATTAGTCTGGGTTTTAGTATGTTCCCTCTTGGGGCCAATAAAAAATCAGAATGGCTAGAACAGCACCTTCCTGGTGGTATAAGAGACAGCACTGTTCCAGCCTCCTCCTCTTCCCCTGTTCGGGTCCTGAAGGTGCTGACCAGTGCTGTCCGGAGAAGAGCAATGCCAGATCCAATTATCCGCCCCCACCCCCCGCTGCCTGTATCCGCTCTCCGAGTTCAGCAGCCTACAGAACAAGTTAAAGACGAACATTGACAATCATCGATGTGACACAGAGGCCAGGAAGAGAAACATGTTCTCAAGAGACACTGAGGACTACGAGCAAAATAGAGTGTACTGATGGCAAGACAAATACTCCACAGGGAGACATTCTTACTGTCCCACCAGATCGTACTCAGATGTCCCTTCATCCGACTCGGAACCAGAAAGACGAGTCCACTTAACTCCCTCTATTCCTTTTTTAGGCCATCCAAGGAGTCAATACCAAAGAAGAAAACGAGGAGAGGCAGGAAACACAAGAAACACAGACTACAACAGAGTGACCCGGTCTCAGGCGCAACCCCCCTGATGGCAAATATGTCCTCTCATACTCTTAGTATTCCCCAGTTATCAGTCTTACAGAGGGGTCTGTCATTTTGTCCAGTTAACAAATATGTGACGCCCAGCTGCGCTTGGTATCACAGATCCTAGAAGTGTGCATTAACGGATTCCTCCACAAGAGGCCCTCATAAGCATTCACACACCTCCACCTTCCACCTCAGACCACCAGAGGGAGCCCATTAGGGATATATAAAGGGAAGGTGGAGCCAGGCAGCCCAGAAAGTGATTCAGCAGTTTCCTGCTCAGACACAGAAGGACTCAGTGGAGTCGAGCCAGAGCCTAGCAGTTCCTGCAGAAAGAGTTCAGTATAGTCTGTAGAGTGAGTCCAGACTAGAACTCACAGAGCTCAGAATAGAGAGCTAGGAGTGTGCTGACACTCTGAGAGCGGCGAAGAAGAGCAGTGTCTCGGCTGCAGTGTGTGTAGCCTAGTGAGGGCCCCGAGCGGGGCCGAAGGCGAGTGGAGAGTGTGTACATAGGGGGCAGAGGAGCTTAACCAGCTCACCCCGAAGCATATATGGGACACCAGGTCCGAGAGTCTACGTGGATCTTCAGGACCAGTAGAAAATGACCGGAACCCCTGGCGAACTACATGTCCCAGGATCACCAAAAGCTGATACATACCAGGGTCAGGAATCACAGAGACCCCAAAGAATAGGGAGAGTGATCTCCAAGAGAAGACCCTACCACAAGGTCAGCAGGTGCAGAACAGAGACAAAGTTAGGCCTAGCTCCAGGCAGGTCAGAAACTACTACGCAAAGGCAAGAGACAGGAGGCCCTACACCCGCTCATTGGGGAGGATCCTGATATGCACCCTTCACCCTACAGCGCTCCGGGACGTGCCTGAATTTCCATCAGTAAAAGGTACTGAAGTGACTTTCGTGTGTGCTCCTATTCTTGCTCTGACCCGGCTGGGTCTCGCCTGTCCTGCATCCCCCTCTCCGTACGCTGCCCTGAGGCCTAGCTCCACCTGTGGGGAGCTATACCATCGAGCTGCCTTATCACCGGCCTCAGTGGACTGCGCAGCGCTGGTGATTCTCACCAGAAGCCACAGGTGGCGTCACGAACTTTCATAAAACTAACCAACCTATTATCCCAGTATATAATCCCCTTTTTAAAGCTGACCCCAGGGTACGGGCCCGGGAGCCGACCACCGCGCCACCCCCAGGCCAGGTAAAGGCCCGGGTACCGAGTCGTCCCTATCCCCCTGAGCGAGTCAAATACAATACCTTTAATTTAGATATGAAACTACAACGTCTCTTCCGTTCCCTACGTTTAAAATCACATTTTGCCAAACTCGACATAAGCAGCAACAGGACACTCGACAACCGTGGCTCAATAATGCCAGCTGAGAGCTTAGAACTCCACAATAAGAGCTCATATAGACCCCCACCATGGCTCCCATGCATTAGAGACGTTTATCAGTTTCATGGATAGAGCTTTCCAGGACTTGCGAGCAGATGCAGACAGAGGGAAAGTACACTATCAGCCCAATTTATCACCCCTTGATCAACAGGCTCTAAGAAGCCTTAAAGAGGACAAGACCTTAATCATAAAACCCGCCGATAAAGGCAGAGCCATTGGGGTGATGAATAAGACTGATTACATTAGTGAAATAGAGCGACAACTAGGGGACACCACTACATACCGGAAATTACCTGGTGACCCTACATCCAGACTCAGTTCTCTCATTGGCACTGTGATCCACCGGTTTATAGCAGCAGGGGTAATTGACATCAAAATGGGGGAGTTTACACCCAATTACACCTGTTTATTATGTGTTACCAAAGATCCACAAAAGTTTCAACCAGCCCTCCGGGAGACCCATTGTGGCGTTGACCGATTCACTCTTATCACCACTTTCTATCTTCCTAGAAAAGATACTTACACCCCTAACTCAACGTAGCCCATCATGTCTACTCGATACTGGGGCCTTCCTAACAGTCCTAGCCGAAATCAAACAAGTCCCTCTGGAGGCCATTTTAGTGTTTTTTTCATGTTAAAAATTTGTACAGATCTATACCCCATGATCAATGCATCAGTACCATACATCAGTTCCGGTTCACTCACAAACGAACCCTAGCGTCACGGATCTCTGTATTGAACCCCTCACCTTAGTGCTTTCCCAAAATTACTTCCTATTCCAGGACACCTACTGCTTTCCCAAAATTAGTTCCTATTCCAGGACACCTACTATTTGCAGATCAAGGGCACCGCCATGGGATCTAATGTGGCCCCCCAATATGCAAATTGCTATATGGCCACTTTTGAAAGCCAAGTCATCTATCCTACTTTGCTTTTCCAGAGACATTCCATTGTCTGGAAAAGGTTCATTGATGACATCTTCTGCATATGTGGGGGCTCCACAGAATCCCTGGAGCAATTTTTTTTTGGACCTTAATTCTTCATGTCCTGGCTTACGTTTCACTAAGGACGAGCATCGGGTCAGTTTTTTCGATACCATGGTCATCAAGGATGAACTTGGTCTCCTCACCATGGACTTTTACTCCAAGCCGACAGACCAGAATGGTCTGTTGCACTTTTCTAGCAGTCATCCTAAGGCAATGAAATGCTCTATACCAAAGTCACAATTTCAGAGAGTCAGCAGAATAGTCACCAGTGAGCCTCTTCGGCAATTAAGGACAAAGGAAATGAAAGGGAAATTTCTAGAATGAGGATATCCCTCAGCCATTCTACAACAAATGACCAACCCTCCATTCACTCGCACTGACACTAAAGATTGCATTCCTTTTGTCCACACTTTCCATCCGTACGCATATATATCATCCACAAAACTATACGCAGGCATTGGAACATCATGAGGACTGGTTACCCTACAATCCCTGCATTTCAGGAACCATTTTTACCATGTTTTAAAAGAGTCCCAAATCTAAAAGACTGATTGGTACACGCTGATATAGGCACAACACAACAGGGACCACAACAAAGGTTTTTACAAAACCCCAAAACGTGGACTTTCCCGTGCCTCCAGTGCAGACAATATAACAATGTCTTAAGGGGTAACATTGTCCACCACCCACAAAGAGGCAAAAAGTATTACATCAAGAATTATTTCACCTGCGACATGACCTTTGTCATGTATCTCATCAAATGTCCATGCGGTCTGATATACGTGGGAGAAACTACCCAGCCTGTGAAAGATAGGCTCTCAAAACACAAATCGACAATACATTGCGAAAATCTACTACTACCCATTCCACTACATTTCGTAACGGCAGGGCACAACATCTCCCAATTGATATACCAGGTCCTAGAGCAGATTCTTCCGCCACACCGGGAGGGATTGGGTGATCGCATACGCCTCCTGAAACGCCGGGAGGCATACTGGATCCATGAGTTTCAATCTTTGTCACCAAAAGGACTGAATAAGGAATATGACCTTTTATCATTTATGTGATATTCCCACTGACAGCTATCTTCTATGAAGGATTATGGTCCCTGTCAGGTGCAGAATGACAGGTACCAGGAATATGGAGCCTTCATTTGGGACTAAGAACTGAGGAAGTATTTACTGATAAAACATAAGACAATGCTGGTGGAGCTTAACATTTCACAATAACTGCATGCCTTTAAGTTCCGGAATCCGTAGTGTGTGACAGTACCATACAGTAATGGGAGACTTTAATGATTTGTTACTTTATACAGTGGGTACGGAAAGTGTTCAGACCCCTTTAAATTTTTCACTGTTTGCAGCCATTTGGTAAATTCTAAAAAGAGCACAGTGGCCTCCATAATCCTTAAATGGAAGAAGTTTGGGACCACCAGAAGTCTTCCTACACCTGGCCGTCCAGCCAAACTGAGCAATCGTGAGAGAAGAGCCTTGGTGAGATAAAGATAAAGAAGAACCCCAAGATCACTGAGTCTGAGCTCCAGAGATGCAGTAGAGAGATGGGAAAAAGTTCCACAAAGTCAACTATCACTGCAGCCCTCTACCAGTTGGGCCTTTATGGCAGAGTGGCCCGACAGAAGCCTCTCCTCAGTGCAAGACATATGAAAGCGCGCATAGAGTTTGCTCAAAAACACATGAAGGTCTCCCAGACTATGAGAAATAAGATTCTCTGGTCTGATGAGACGAAGATAGAACTTTTTGGTGATAATTCAAAGCGGTATGTGTGGAGAAAACCAGGCACTGCTCATTACCTGCCCAATACAATCCCAACAGTGAAACATGGTGGTGGCAGCATCATGCTATGGGGGTGTTTTTCAGCTGCAGGGACAGAACGACTGGTTGCAATTGAAGGAAACATGAATGCGGCCAAGTACAGAGATATCCTGGATGAAAACCTCTTCCAGAGTGCTCTGGACCTCAGATTTGGCTGAAGTTTCACCTTCCAACAAGACAATGACCCTAAGCACACAGCTAAAATAGCAAAGGAGTGGCTTCAGAACAACCATTCTTGACTGGCCCAGCCAGAGCCCTGAACTAAACCCAATTGAGCATCTCTGGAGAGACCTAAAAATGGCTGTTCACCAACGTTCACCATCCAACCTGACAGAACTGGAGAGGACCTGCAAGGAAGAATGGCAGAGGATCCACAAATCCAGGTGTGAAAAATTTGTTGCATCATTCCCAAGAAGACTCATGGCTGTACTAGCTCAAAAGGGTGCTTCTACTCAATACTGAGCAAAGGGTCTGAATACTTATGACCATGTGATATTTCAGTTTTTCTTTTTTAATAAATTTGCAAAAATTTCTACATTTCTGTTTTTTTCAGTCAAGATGGGGTGCAGAGTGTACATTAATGAGAAAAAAATGAATTTTTAGAATTTACCAAATGGCTGCAATGAAACAAAGAGTGAAAAATTTAAAGGGATCTGAATACTTTCCGTACCCACTGTATGTACTCTCACTGACACATTGTTTCTATGTTAAAGATGGTCCTTCTATATGGGATGTCTTCTTCTCATTACCATTTTTGGTCATTCTTTACCAGGACTCACCACTCTAATCACCTGTGCGCTCATCCTTTCTGTGCTTCTTGCCCATGGAATGCATTGTTCCTGTCAGTGGAACACATGTGTCCGGGCTTTGGAACGCACAGGGGCGTCACCTGCACCGCGAATCTCTCTTCCTGTACCCGGACCGGAACAACGCTACACGTTACATCCGGTGACTTCACAGTAACATGCCCTCCCCTTCCGCTAGCGGTGATTGGCCACCCACAAAGGGGACCCCCACCTCACATGCGGAAATTGGCCGCTTAGTAAGCTGCTTCCGCCCACCTCCTCTGGTAGATCCTGCTCCTCACACATTTAAACAAGCCGGCGGTCATACACTCTATGGCAGTCACATGAACGAGCGGTAGACACCGCGTTCCAGCCCCACATCTTATTCCTTTTGGTGACACAGGTACGCAGCACCTCCTATCCTCCTCCATACCAGGCTTAGCACTATTAATTCTAATGGGCTATTCCTATCATGCAGTTATATAGGTCCCAGGGACCCTCACCATTAGAGAGACAGCGTCCCTCTTCCCCCCTCCTTCCTGATTTCCCTTGTGGTCTTGTGGTCTTGTAGGTTCCACGCTATTATACATGGATGCTTTATCTGTCTCACTTCTACAGCATTGTCTTTAGGTCTTTCTATGAATCAGACACTATAATTATATCTTAGGTACATACTTCATTATGTTTATGCCTTTTTCGCTTTTGTTCATTTGTTTTATGTTTAATTTAGATTGCACTGATGAAGGTCATGTTGGCTGAAACGTTTGTTGTTTTCCAAAGTAGTTACATTGAGTGCCGAGGTTTTTCTCATACATGTTTCCACTCCCCAGGCGGTTTCAGCAAAGGTGCAGCCCGGAGGTCGGCGGTCAGCAAGACGTTCCCGCCCTCCGATGCAGCTGAGAGCTCCCTGGCTCTGGCCGGAAGCTTGCGCAGAAGTCATGCAATACTGCCCACTTTATCCCCGCCCCCTCGCTCGCCGCATTCTCTAATCAAGGTGCAGAGTGGCGACAATTTTCAAATTTTGACGCCAAGGGTACCCCTCGCGCCCCCTCGTCACCAGCAGCCATCACTCACTGCTGCTCCTTCTGCCCTCCATACTCCCACACAGCCACCTACACTCAACCCACAGGTGCCTATAGTAAACACTATTGGTTCAAAAAACAGCAGCTCAACATCCGCCTCCTGCTCTTCAGAGGAGCCAGCAAATCCCCCGCAGGCAGAAATAAACGCAGCCCAGACAGTACTAAATCAGACCAACAGCAATGTGCCCAATTCAGCCTTTATCATGCACAATGTTGCCCAAGCAGAAGGGGAATTGTCAACCTCTTCTGCTATTGTACCAGCATGTCCAGATATAACATCAGCTAATTTAGCTGACGCTGCCCCAGCCTCCCCTCCTCACAGAGGTAGATAGGACATGCATAGATGCCACAGATCCTCTTCCTCCTCTTCCACTTCATCTTACCACCGCCACGGATACCGTCCTTCAGGTCGACGAAATAAGCATTCCACGCACTCATGCTGGAGGTCAAAATCCCACAGGAGGAGTCATAGATCTCGTTCCTCAAGATGGCGCTCTCCATCATCATCATCTGAGATGTCAAGTGCGTCTGCAAGCCCAGACCGTTGGGCCTGTCCCACGGGGGACAGACAAGAGCGGAGGGCATCCTCAAGGGCTTTTAGCCTTGTAGAGCCGTTGGCATCCCCCAGGGCTTCAAGCCAAGACCCTCCATATACGTCTGTCCATACTGGTGCGGAAAGTTCCTCCACCCGTCGGATTCCCTCCTCCCGTCAGAGTCCCTCCTCCAGCTGCAGACACGGGTGAGTGCGATTTATTGGGAAGAAAAAAAAATGATAGTACCAGTTTGGTCACTGCCCTTAAGGCTTTAGTTGACCAATTATCCTCGCCGATAAGTTCATTAAGTACTGCTAATAAAGTAACACCTCCTTTAGCTAGTGTGCATAAAGATGCATTTTTCTGTGGGATTAGCCCACTAGGGTCGGCCCCATTCAGACGAAGACACAAGAAATAAAATGAAAATAAGGAATAATGAATACATTGACATACGGTCACTAATATCAGTGGATCAGCATATGATTGATAAAGAAAGGAGACCAGTTGATAGACCATTTGACAGGTTTAAACAAAAAGTCGCTAAAACAATGAACAATTGGTTGCAAGCATTTGCCGTTTTAGATTGAATTATGGGCCAGAAACACCTGGAATACTGTGCAGAATTATTCATATACCAAGATATCATATATCACTCCTACAAAGCTCACGGCGGTTGTACAATGAGAGACACGTCGTTTTTTTCAGATTATGTAAATACAAGCACGAATGTTCCGCTTGCAGAGGAGTCCACCCTGCCGCATGGTGTCCTCGCCCCTCAGGAAAACCACAACCAAACCCCATCACATACAGAACACAAGGACCCCTTGGCTACACCAATATCCTAAAAAAGATGCGGCGGGACAGATATGTTTTGGCCTTACTTACGTTTTTTTCATCCCCTTCAAATTTAATAATTCGCCCAATTTCGACAAAAATTTAAAATCCGCTTGGGAACACCCAGATATTCTCCGAAAGAAAAAGATGCCGCTTTAGGTAGACTGGTCGGTCCTTTCAAAGCCCCTGCTTTTCGAAACTTTAGAATTTCCTCATTGGGGGTAATTCCAAACAAAATCTCGGCACATTTTACCTTATCCATCACCTGTCTTACCCTAAAGAGGATTCCGTCAATGACGGGATTTCGTTGGAGGATGCATCAGTATCCTATGCGTCCTTCAACAGAGCGGTGACGCTAGTACAGGACACCGGAGCGGGAGCTTGGCAAGCGAAATCAGACATTGAATCCGCTTTTTGCCTATTACCCGTCCACCCTGATTGCTACCACCTACTGGGATGCCAAGTGGACAACGATTATTACTATGACACTTGCTTCCCAATGGGTTGTTTTATTTCATGTCACTACTTCAAGCTACTCAGTTCCTTATTAGATTGGGTAGTCATGTACAAAACCGGCAGTAGGTCCGTCACCCATTATTTGGATGACTTCCTATTCGTTGGTCCAAAAAATTCAAATTTATGCCAATTGTTACTTGACAAATTTAAAACCATTGCTTGGCATTTTGGCGTACATTTGTCTACCGAAAAAACTGTCGGCCCCATTACCACCCTGTTTTTCCTAGGCATAGAAATTGATACCATAGCTATGATTTTCCGCCTGCTTACTGATAAAATTCAAAAAACCCTACACCTGATTGAAGGTTTCTGTTCCGTGAGGAAAAGTAACCCTCCAGCAAATGCAGTCATTATTAGGGTTACTGTTTTTTGCCTGCCGTTTCATGCCGGTCGGGAGAGTTTTTTCTCGTCGTCTGTCATTATTAACCAAAGGTGCGTCCCAGCCCGGTCATAGAATTAGAATTAACAGAACTTTACGGGCTGACTTAGAAGTAGGGAAAAGCTTTTTACATTGATTCAATGGTCACACGTTTTTTATGTCAGCCGAAAATTCGAACCACGAGCTAAGATTATTTACAGGAACCTCTGAATTTGGCGGTTTCGGAGAAACTTTGGTTAATCAGTGGTGTTCGGGTCTATGGCTGGCCTACTGGACAGAGCAAGGATTGAATCGGAACCATACCCTTCTGGAACTTTTTCCTACAGTAACAGCGGTAGAACTTTGGGGCACGCACCAGGCGAATAAGAAAATTTGCCTTCAAACAGATAACGTCAACATGATGCATTGCTTAAACCATATGTCTTCTTCTTCGCTTCCTGTACTGGGCCTTCTCCGCCGGCTAGCACGGTTATGTTTAAACCACAACATATGGTTTCGGGATCTCCATGTCCCCGAAGTTAATAATGCCCTTGCTAACTCATTATCACAATTTAAATGGCAGGTTTTCAGAGAGCTCCTCCCCAACGCCCATCCGTCGGGTTCCCCTTGCCCCCCTCTCCCTCTGGGATGTAGTAGCGAACAGCTGATGCCACTAGTCTGATCTGCCGATGCTCCATCGACTTGGCAAGCTTATAGTAAGGCATGGGAGGAGTGGTGCCGATTAGTTGAAGGCATGCAGGTGGACAGTTATTGCCAATCCTTGCAGCTCTTCAATAAGGGAATATCAGGGGCGTCAGCACAACAGCGTTTAGTGTGTGTGGCATTTTATTTACCATTATTAGGATGGCCAGATGTTACAAAAGCATTCATTATTAGATAAGCCTTGAAAGGGTGGAAAAGATCTCAACCTAGCAAGGAATGTAGACGTCCCATTTCATTAAGCTTGCTGAGACGCATTATTTCCCTCACCGCTGTAATTTGCCATTCCCTATTTGAGTCGATACTCCTGTCTGTCGCTTTTGGAATAGCCTTTTTTGGGGGCATTACGTGTCAGTGAAATAGTTTCACGATCAAAGAATAGCCCAAGTGGTGGCTTAATTTTTGAAGATGTGATTATAACCAATAACGCGATAGGTCTCCGTTACGCAAATCAAAGGCAGACCCAACAGGTAGGGGCACTTGGATGCTTTTACATCTGACAGATGTTCCAGTTTGCTCAGTAAAATTGGTTAGCAATTACGTAGCCGTCAGAGGTAGAGGCAGTTGTTTTTTGTCCCACTTGGACAGCTCACCATTAACAAGATACCAGTTCCAAGCAATGTTTCATAAATGTTTAACAGCAGCAAGAGCTCAGCCAAAGGAATACGGGACACACTATTTTTAAATAGGGTCGGCCACAGAGGAAGCGAGGGCAAGTTTACTTGAAACAGAAGTTCAGAGGATAGGACGATGGCGCTCTGCTTGTTTTGCGACATATATAAGACCAGATTTGTTAACTTAATGCTCTTTATTTTCATTCTAGGTGTCATCAGGCCTGTGGTTTGGTTGTTAGGCCATTCATACATATTTTGGACAGCACAATGGGCAGAATGTCATCCAGGCAGGAGGAATTTGGGATTTCCGGGAGTGTATTTCAACTGGAGAGGTATAAGAGGCTTACAATGGCCACAGGTTTTCCTCGAGGGGGTTGATATCGCAAGAGATGCAAAAGGTCTGGTAATTGGTAATGACTTTTGCTCATACAAGATTGCGGATTAATTTACTATGATGAGGTCATATATGGAATGTTTTAATGTCTTTTTCCTGAGTTCACACTAGTATGGTCCGAGATTGTACCTAGGGCAGTTCGGCAAGGAGCCCGAGACGGCACTGCCATTGAACGCACTAGGCGTACAATTAATGCACGCATGTCTAAATTTGTAAGGGAGAGATTTGGAGTAGTTATACACCACCGTCAATTAGGGGGAGATAATTTAACTCTGTTAAGGCCTGATGGCGTGCACCTGACAGACATCGGCTCCAGGACGGAATCGAACAGATGCTGCTTTTGATGGGTGGGGGTTGCAGTCCTGTGTAGGAGTACACATGATAATCCGTTGCCTTTAAATGAAAAGAAAGGACACATTGATAGGCTACGGCTCGTTGGCTGACTTGTCTGTGAATATACAACAGGACATTTGGTGATGAGCTTGGTTATAATAGTTAAGTGCCTTTCTTATTGTTAAACAAAATAATAAAGCTGTAATCGACCTTTACCAATCAAGTTGTGTCTTTTGCATTATTAGTTATTGTTTAATGGCTGTGGGGTGGAAGGCGCCCTGGTGTGTTGCTTGGGGTCTCTGCTGTCTTCTCTCTTTTTGGTGTGTCATGTTTTAAATAATGACAGACCCGGACCTATAGGATGGGAGAATTTGGCATTATCATGCACATGCTCTTCTTCTAAAGGGTTAAAGTAAATAGGGTTTTGGCGGGAATAGGTTCCTCCAGCTGGGTTTCGCCGCCACAGCAGCATGGACTTGATTGGCTGCGGATCCCAGCCAGTAGTGAAGTGTCGCAGGGGAAGATTGCGTTTCTTCCCCTGGCGACACCTGCTGATAGGGGAGTTATTGGTAAATAAAGAGAAGTGGTGGGGGTATATAGTGACTGGCAGCGCCGAGGAGTGTGTCAGTCCTCGATACTGCCATAAGAAATTGCTGCCGTACCTACCTAAAATGGAGGTCGTCTTGGAGGAGCTGCGCAGCCGGATAGGAGAGGAAGGAATCCTTGCCTGCCTTCATCGCTGTCTGGAGACAGCGAGCGGCGATGTTCCAGGGCCCAGCGCGGTGGTGAGACTGAGCAGAGGTCCGGAAGTGCGGGAGGAGCCAGCCGCAGTAGAAGCGCCTGAACCCCAGATGACATCTTCCAGCGGCGCGGGCATGCACACTGGTGGCAGAAGCAAGAAGAGGAGAGTGCTATATTCCATGTCTGCGGTGCGCCCACAGAGGTCCCAGGGGAGACGGAGTCGCAGGGGAACAGCTGACTTATTGCCAGTTGGCAGGATCAGGCTGGCCTCAGTTGACCACCGGATGGAGGGAGCCGTTGCTGGTCATTAGGCTGCCGTTATGGAAAACGGAATGTCCACGGCAGGGGTTTTCATCCAGCATGACCAGACGCAGGACCCTGCATCTGAGGGAGGTGAGTATAGCCCACCTGTCGCACATCACACATTAGAACAGCTATTACACATATTGTCATCCCTTAGGGATGTATTGCAACCCCCTGCTGTCACTTCTATGTCAGCTATCCAGTGCTCTGGGGCCAGAGGTGTAGCCGGAGTTTGGAGGCACCTAGACAGTGGCCCAGAGACTGGCGGGGGGAGCAAGATTTCATAGCAACCCCATTGGCATCGGGTGTCAAAGGGGTGGGTGAGGAATGGTATAAGGAGATTCTGGTATGTCCAGTTTCGCCGCTGGGATATCATTTGTCCATGACAGTTAAAGAAAAAATATGGCGTAATGAATTCATTGATATCCTGTCTTTGCTACCAGCCTCCAAGGAATTTTTGGCAAGGCTGGACAAAGACGAGGATAGGCGTAGGCCGATATCTCGGTCCTTTAATAACTGGTCGCAGGCTTTTTGTATTTATGCCAGTGTGATGGGCGAAAAGTTTCCCAGCAAGTGTTCTGGCCTTATCCAGCATGTTGAGATAGTGTTAGAAGCTTACAAACATTTCGGTAGTTTAAGCTGGTATTTTTATGACGAAAACTTTTGCTAGAAGATGGCAGTATATCCATTCCTGAAATGGGGAGTAAAAGATGTAGGTTTATGGCTTAATTTAATGCTGTCAAATAAACCTAATAATGTTCAGCGTAGTGTACCAGCTCAGACTAGTACCTTTAGGAAAGATACATGTTTTGCGTTTAATGAGACACAATGTAAGTGGCCGAATACGTGTAAATACAGACACGAGTGCTCCTTTTGTGGAGGGTCGCACGCTATGTCCAGATGCTTTAAAAAAGAAAGTGGGCAACCTCCACAAAGGAATACTTTGGTAAAAGTATTGACACCAGTAAATCTGGAGAGAATGCGGCCATGGTTAGAGCAGTACCCAAACCGCAAGATGGCCAAGTTAATAATTGATGGGTTTACACATGGGTTTATGATTCCACATATTTCAGGCAAAGGGTTCATATGGGTAAAGAATTTGAAATCCGTGGAGCTGCACCCAGAGGTGGTAGAAGCAAAATTGTTAAAGGAATTAGCAGAAGGAAGAGTGGCGGGCCCCTTTAAGGAGCAGCCATTTAAAAATTTTCACCTATGTCCTCTGGGTGTAGTTCCAGAGAAAGAGATGAATGCTTTCAGATTGATTCATCACTTGCCTTATCCATATGGTACCTCTTTGAACGATAGCATTGATAGCAGTACAAGTACTGTTACATATACGTCTTTTGATAAAGCTGCTGAGATAGTTAGAAGTTTCGGTACCGGGGCATTAATGGCCAAGGCCGATATAGATTCAGCCTTTAGGTTATTGCCTTTACATCCTAGCGGTTTTAATTCACTAGGTTTTCATTTCAACGGTTTCTTTTATGCTGGTAAATGTTTGCCCATGGGGTGCTTAGTATCTTGTTTTTATTTTGAGGCCTTTTCATCTTTTGTAGAATGGGTAACAGCACGGCAGTGCATGAAGGCGGTATACCGCACTACTTAGATGATTTTTTGTTTATAGGTCCTTGCGATTCATTGTCGTGTGATGAGCTTTTGCCTACTTTTCAATTAATTTGCAAGCAGTTTGGTATTCTGCTAGCGGAGGGAAAAACAGTTCACCCAACTAATTGTTTAGAGTATTTAGGTATAGTGATTGATACAGGTAAAGGTGAGTTTAGGTTGCCATTAGCTAAAATTGTTAAATGTAGGGAAGCGTTGTTAGCAGTTATAAGGTGGAAGAAAGTGACAGGAATTAGGAATTCTGTATTCCATGTTAGAGTCACAAAGGAAGTAAGGGAGTGTTTGGTTGGATTTTTTAGAGTCATTTAATTGCCAGGCTTTGTGGCGTCAGCCTTTTATCGCAGAAGAGGAGTTGAGTTTGTACAGGAATGCGGCTCCTGAATCAGGCTTTGGTGTTTTTTGGGATGGTAATTGGTGTGCGGGCCAATGGCATTGGGACTGGCATAAGAATGGGGTGTTAAAGAATGAAGTGTTGTTAGAACTATTTACTATTTTAGTGGTTATAGTAGTTTGGGGTAGTCAGCTAGCTAATAGAAATATCATCATTAAATCCAGTAATAAAGGGGTAGTCCTTGCAGTGAACCATTTGTCATGCAAATGTGATTTGGTTATTAGAATTCTTAGACATCTAGTACTGCTGTGTTTGAAATGGAATATTTGGCTGAAGGCGGTACAGGTTGATAATAGTGATCCTTCAGTGGCTGTTTCGCTGACTCAGTTCCAATTCAGATGCATTTTGAGTAAATGTTTGTCTAAATTGAATATGGGTAATAAATATTTCTCTACTCATTCTTTTAGTATTGGAACTGCGACGGAGGCTGCCAGACTGGGTTTGAGTGACGGCTTAATCAAAAAGCTGGGAAGATGGAGTTCAGGATGTTATCGTGTGTATATCCGGAAGTGATTTGTACTAATGTTCCTTTTTTGTTTGTTGTTTTTGTAGGTATAACAGTATGGATTTTGGGTCATTCCTTCGTGCACTGGGCGCAGTGGAGAGCGCAGCAGCGGTGCTATGGTCCGAATCTGTCTTTGTCTGCCGATAACGTAAGGATCTTTTGGCTTGGAATTAGTGGACAAAGATGGGAAGGACTGTTAGAGCAAGCTGCCCTGATGAGTGAAAGATCTCCGTCTCCGGATATAAGCACTTAGGAGGGAATGATATTGGTAAATTAGTTACAGTGGATTTAATATTCCAAATGAAAAAAAGTTTAATAGAGCTAAAAAATTGTTTTCAGTGTCAAAATTATATTTTCCGAGATTGTTCCCTGTCTAGTGTGGGTAAAATCTATGGATCTCAAATTTTACGAAAAAATTCGAAAAAGGGTGAATAGATACATGAATAAATTTATGCCATCTATTAGATGTTTTTCTTTTCTGTGCACTGACTTGGAGGGAGGTTTGCCAGGCCTTTTCAGAAGTGAATGGACCCATTTGTCTGAAGTGGGTAATGACATTTTTAACTTAGATCTACAGGGGATGGTAGAGTTGGCCCTGGGTGGGGCGGGGCCATGCTTGCCTGCTTGATTCAGGCAAGATGGCCGGGTGGGTTAGTCATTCGGGGGAACCGAATGGACAATAAGTTATAGGTAATGTAAACGGGCTTGAGATTTGGCTAAGCTGCGGTTGTTTATAATTATTACGTTATTAATTGAAGTTATTACCTGTATTAAATGATTTTAATAAAGGCCGTGGCCAATTAATTTTCCAAGCAAGTCAAGTGTGTCGGTGTAATTTGTTTAAACATAGATAAGATTAAGGTATATGGGTTTGTGCATTGTAATGCCAAGCTGCTTTGCTTTTGATACTTCCTGGTATTTGGTTTTGACAAAACTTTATTGATACAGTCATGTGCAGATTCCATGCATTTTTTTATGTGTTTCTGCTGTGGAAACGCACTAAAAATGAATGTTTGTTTTTACCTGTGGATTTCCTGCTTCCAATGCAAGTCTATTGGGAAAATCTGCAAATAATACTCAGTGTACCCGCAAGAGAAATTCACATGTTGCAAATTTGAAACAAGAACCGCAGGTCAGTTTTCACAGAATAAAAAAGAAGCACAGTGGGCAGGAGATCTCTAGAAATCCCATCCACTTTGCTGGAACTGTAAGGCCACGTTCACACGTTCAGTATTTGGTCAGTATTTTACATCCCTATTTGTAAGCCAAAATCAGGAGAGGAACAATCAGAGGAAAAGTATAATAGAAACACATCACCACTTCTGGATTTTGGCTTACAAATACTGAGATAAGAACCTAACCAAATACTCAGCGTGTGCACGTGGCCTTAGACAATGCGTTTTTTACAGATGTAAATATTCAGTGTCAAAAACTCACTAAAAACTCATCGTGATCACATAATCTAAGGCTGCCTGTAGAGGAGCATAAAGGAAGTCGTCTGAGTTTCATTCAGAAAACACTGCTGATTTTTTTTCTTATTTTCATCAGATTTTCATCCATGTGTCCATTTTTTATATCTGTGTGACGCCCGTGTGCGATCCGTTTTCATATAGCTAGATTAAAATATACAAAAAACAAAATAAAATAAATAAATACCCTGCTGAAAAATTAATAAGTAAAAGCAATAGTGGGTACTTAGTTAACACCGTTTTTGATCAAAAAAAGCGTAGAAGCCATCACACCAACGACTAGGTGTACCCAATTTCTTGACGGTCCTAACCTCTAATATTAAAACATGTCCATGATCAAATACAGTTTCCTAGGTTATAATTGACGTCTCTCCGTAAAAATCAGATGCTGCTCTTATGTGTTCTGTGGGGGATCCAATTATTTTATCGCACCCATAGATTTGAATGGGTGAGTCTCGTCTGAGGCTCAGATAGAAGTAGTGCAATCTGCGATTTTATTCTCACGGACAGTCAGACTGAGAAAAAAAATAATTTATTTGAACAGCCCTATTGAATAACAGGTCAGTGTGGTATCTGATGAAAAATCGTATAGCGCGCATCAGATTTTTACACTCGTTTGCATGAGCCCTAAAAATCAGCTTTAATGCAACACTTTCAATTAGGCCGGGGTCACACAAGCGTATTTTCTTTCCTCCGAGAGAATCGGATCGATTATGCTAATGACACTCTGATCAGACTCTTATCCAAGTTTGCTCACAGTGTCAGCATAGTGTGATCTGATTGTCTCAGATGAGAGAATCGTAGCATAGGTGAGGAGAAGATGGAGAACAAAATTTCTCCATCTTCTCCATTGTGTGAGTCCACGGAAATCGGACTGCAATCGGATGTCTTCCGAGTGCAGTCCGATGTTTTCCACGCACCTATAGACTTTAGTAGGTGAGTGGCTTCCAACTTGGGAGTGAAATCACAGCAATGCTGGAAAAACGAAGGCTTAGGGGTGATCTTATTACTATGTACAAGTATATGAGGGGACAGTACAAAGACCTTTCTACTGATCTTTTTACTCTGAGGCCAGAGACGGGGACAAGGGGGCATCTTCTACGTCTGGAGGAAAGAAGGTTTAATCATAATCACAGACGGGGATTCTTTACTGTAAGAGCAGTGAGACTATGGAACTCTCTGCCGCATGATGTTGTAATGAGTGATTCACTACTAAAATTTAAGAAGGGCTCGGATGCCTTTCCTGAAAAGTATAATATTACAGGTTATAAATACGAGATTCCTTGATAGGGCATTGATCCAGGGAACTAGTCTGATTGTCGTATGGAGTCGAGAAGGAATTTTTTCCCCAATGTGGAGCTTAGTGTTTGCCACATGGGTTTTTTTGCCTTCCTCTGGATCAACATGTTAGGCTATGGGTTGAACTAGATGGACTTAGTTTTTAAGGTTGAAGGAAAACTATGTTACTATGCTGCAATTTTTTTTTCACAGAAAAATTTGGTCAGTGAAAAAAATCAGTAATCAAAACTCACCGATTAAATAACATTGGTCGAGTGCTATCTGATAAATAATTGGGTCGCACTCGTATAAATACAGTGGTGTGAGCGAGGCCTTACATACTGGCAATCCACTGATAATCGTGCAAAAGGACCATGGCCACTTTATGGATATATAACAGGGGAATAATTCAGAATCTGTGTCTTAAAATATTTACTAAGCACTGTATTTGAGGTTGGTCTATGAAGAACAGTTGTATTCACAAATTACAAAGACAACGCATTGATTTTTAACACTTTGTAATACTTTACTGTTCCTCTGGGGGCACTGTTGGAGAAATGAATACTTGCTGCCAGGTTTCCCTGACACCAGCTCATTGTGGGTGGATCCACCCTTTGATGAATTTATATTCTGGAAGCCCTGCTAACAAAACTGTAATTGTTCAGAGCCCTAAATGTTATTTCCAGTTCTCATTTCTAGGTTTTATTTTCACCAAAAATAGATTTAGCTATGCTTTAAGTTTAAATAGAAAGTGAGGGTTCTGACAGTCGCCCAACAACAGCATCTGGTGTGAACTTGCCAACTATTGGAAAGTACCATATTTTGCACTTTTTCCCCCCTCAAATTTGGGAGGAAAATGGGGGCGTGTATTTTATAGTCCATATGGAGCTTACCAGGGGGGTGGGGCAGGGATTTAAAAATTTTGGTCTAAATTAAAATTTTTGTGAAAAAAAGTTAAATGTTAATTTTTTCCTTCCACATTCCATTAATTCCTATAAAGCACCTGAAGGGTTAATAAACGTCTTGAATGTGGTTTTGAACACCATGAGGGGTGTCACTTTTGGCACAAAGACACTTCAAATGTGATGTAGTCCCTAAAAAATGGTTTTGTAAAAATGATAAATCGTTGGTCAACTTTTAACCCTTCTAACTTCCTAATATTTTTTTGTTATGTTTCAAAATTGTGCTGATGTAAAGTAGACATGTGGGAAATGTTATTTATTGACTATTTTGTGTGACATATCTCTCTGATTTAAGGGCATAAAAATTAAAAGTTTGAATGTTGCTAAATTTTCAAAATTTTTGCCAAATTTCAGATTTTTTCATATCGAAGAAATTTTACCACTCTCATGAAGTACAATATGTAACGAAAAAAACAATCTCAGAATCACCGGGATCAGTTGTTCCAGAGTTATTACCCCATAAAGTGACACTGGTCAGAATTGAAAAATTTGGCCTGGTCAGGAAAATGAAAACAGGGTCGGTGGTGAAAGAGTTAAATAAACAAATAGTTAAATTTCTATAATTTTTTTAAATGTTTTTGATGATACATTTCCTTTAAGTAATTTCAAATTGATTTCTTTTTGAAGTTTAACATATGAGTAAAATAATTTTATATTTTGTCAGATCAGACTTTTACATTTATGATTCCAAACATACACTCTTCAACATTTGAAATCTCATCACCAAGAAGGAAAGTCATGAATGCTAAAAGTCAAAGTTTGGATAGACATGTTAATGATATGCAAATGATCAAAAAATGAAAACAAAACTTTCAAAAATGTTGGATTTATTCAGTATTGATTATGAGCGCCACATGCTGAAATCCCCGCACTTACACACCTTGGCTGCTATCAATTAAGTTATTAAAGGTCGTCTGAGAAACGTTCTATCATGCTGAATGCAGTTGGCCACACAAATCATCAATCTTCTATGATGGCAGCTCCCTTTGCAATTGCCGACCAATGCTGTCCCAGATTTGTTCAATAGTGAACAAGTCTAGAGATTCTGCAGGCCAAGGTACCATATTTAGATCACGCAGGCTGCTCATAGTAGCACATGCAACTTACAGCCTGGCATTGTCTTGTTGAAAAATGACTCCTGAGATACTTTCATGTTCCCTCGTGAAAGGCTTTCCATGGCGTTGCCCATGTGGTCTCCAGACCAATCTCCAGCTATTATTGAGTCCTAAACAAGAGCAGGACTCATCGCTGAAGAGTATAGACCACCATTCCAGCCTCCATTGCCGTCTTGCTCTGCACCATAATAGTCTTTGAGAGTGGAGATCAGTGTCCTGAGGTCAATGGAAGACCTGTAACTGATGTCTAGCTCTGATGCCATTCTTTGTATGTTTGCCATTGTACGAACCTCATATCTTGCAGCTCTGGTTCAGAATAGTCTTTTATAACAACTGTGTATAACTACAAGAATTCAGCTTGAAAATAAATTTTCTTCTAGAATCTTCATACGTGCCTCCTGCACTCGAGTCAAACTATCTGACGAAATCTCTTCATGTTAGTAATGGTACATAGAGACATCCATAGAAATGGTGTCTCAAGTGTCCTATACTCGCAGCCTGGTTATGGAGTCAGAATAGAGGAACCAGTGGTACCGTCACTTCTACAAAGTGACCCAGGAGCTGTCCTTAAACTCAATAATGCCAGGCTGCATATTGCTCGTACTACTGTGAGTAGCCTGCATGGGCAAAATGTGCTACCATAGCCTGCAAAGTCTCTGGACTTATCTCCCATTGAGGACATCTGGGACATCATTGGTCGGTAACTGCAAAGGGAGCTGCCAG
The DNA here is from genome assembly GCF_046119375.1 of Phyllobates terribilis. Classification (NCBI taxonomy): domain Eukaryota; kingdom Metazoa; phylum Chordata; class Amphibia; order Anura; family Dendrobatidae; genus Phyllobates; species Phyllobates terribilis. The sequence goes on from NW_027362761.1 coordinate 1,093,809,075, forward strand.
CAGCAGATATTGATGATTTAACCAAATGCATTCAGCATGGCAGGACGTTACTCAGATAACCATCAATAAGCAATGTGTTTTCATTGGCTGTAAGCCATAATCATCAATATTAACAGAAATAAACACTTGAAATAGATCACTCTGTTTGTAATGACTCTATATAATATATGAGTTTCACTTTTTGTATTGAAGAACTGAAATAAATTAACTTTTTGATGATATTCTAATTTAGTGAGATGCACTTGTAAGTTTATTGTCAACAAACCAAGACAAAAACATTTAAAAACACTAAGGCTATGTTCACATATCATGTTTTTTTCAGCGTTTTTTTTCTGCAGCAAAACCTGATCTCTTGCCAGGAGGTTTTCCAGGATTTTTCTTGTTTTTGGTGCTTTTTTTCAGCGTTTTTTCACTCTCCTTCTGTCTCTTTTTGCATGTACATAAAGTTCAGTGAAAAAAAAAAATATTCTGGTTTAGGCACAAAAAACGCTGAAAAACCTGACACCTGCGCTTTTGCTGCGTTTTTTTCACCACCCATTACTTCCAATGGGTGAAAAAATGCTGAAAAAGGCACAAGATGCCATAACTATATATATATATCTCTTTTCTCTTAGAATTATCTTAGTTCAATCTTTGGTATGTGACAGGTAGATCCCTATTATATTTATGGTGGTGCCCTCTATTTTCTCTGTCTATCTTAGTATCTGTCATCAAACTTGGATCAATTTAACCCTTGGAAAGCTGTGACCCATTTATTGTTTATACTGTTTGAGCGGCTCTTTATGGAGTTTATAACTTACAGAACTGACACATTTTACGTTGTTTTACATTATGCCATCATCATTAGAATTGTACATTATTCATCTGTCAGATTGTGAGATTTATTTTGTTCATCTCCATATTACTACATACTGCAAAAATATTTTCTGTGCTGTAAAAAAAAAATTCTAAGAAATTAGAAACTTAGTGGAAAGTGATCTGAAATTCACTTATATGTGGTTCAGTGTTTATGAGACGAACTGTTCTGGACCAACTGAGATGACAACTTTCTTTTACACACCCAATAGTCACAATTCCTTGTGAGTGCTGATGACGACGTACGATGTGGCACCCACAATATTCACTCCTGATTACACACTTTGAAAACATAAAGATTCTATATCCTAAGATATTAATGTATTTAAAGGAGTTACCCGAGAAAAAGAAAAGTTCTGCAATGACTTAGAGGTGTAAAAAAAAAACAACTAAGCCATACCTGTCGACACCCACCCAAATTCAGGACAGGCTTCTCCATGGTCTGCGCTGACACAGGAAGAGGAGACTTCACCATTCCACCCGCAGCAGGACCGCTGCGGCTAGTAATGGGCTGCAGCGGTCAGGTGACTTGAGCAGAGCATCACTAGATATTTTTCTGATCACTTGCTGCTCAAGTCTTCTGACCAATGTAGCCGATTGCAGGCCACAGTGGTCCTATTGCTATTGGATCAGTGATGTCTCTTCTTCCTGTGCTAGATCCAGGTGGGTGCCATTAGGTGTGGATCACCTAGTTCATTTTTTATAGCTCCAAGCCTCTGGGTATCTTTTCTTTTGCCTGGACAACCCCTTTAAGCAGACCCAATGCACAATGAGGCTGCAACATGTAAAGCAAAAACTAGAATATTATCAATTAATTGCAGAGAACTTTCAGAACCCACAAGTGTCTAACACCACCACTGTTATAATTCACAGCTTTATTCCTGCATTTCAATTAAGTCCTTGATGACCCAGATTGTTGGTATGACCGCCAAAACAACCTGTATCGCTTGCTGTATTCCAATTACCGAGGACTAGTCTGGCAGGGCGTTTATTCACCCAGAACAGTACGGCCTTGGCTGCTGCAATCTCACCCTCTAGGAATGATTGACGTCCTCCTCACTTGCCAGATTCTGACAGCCTCATTTAAATGGTTAAACTGCACTGATTACAGCAAGCTCCGCTCGCTGCAGTCACAGCCTGATGCTGGTGATGCATGCACATTTTACTTGAGTCCTTACACATCTGCTGCCTGTTAGTCACAGTACCCTAAAATTACAACTAAGGTCCTATGCAAATTTTCTCTTCAGAGCAAAAGAGGACTTGAACTCACCACCCTCACACACACAGGAGCATTGCTTCTAGGGAAGAATTTCTCCAAAATAACATGCAAATTGCCTCTTCAGAGAAAAAAGAGGACTTGTACTCTATAGCGCCACCTATTGGAAGCAGCAATCCTACAAGTCACACTCAACCCTTTAGCGAGTCTTGCAATATGACTTAGGATAAAAGCCAAATCAGAATCTCAATTTGCAACTACGGTCCTATAATTATAACTAAGGTACAACTAGTTTAAAAATGAGACACTAGATGGCAGTGTTGCTGTAATATTTTACAATTCATATAAAGGATAATAAGTCCATAACAAGTGGCGCTAAAATAAAAAAATTATCTGCATAGTCACTAAACTGTAACTTATAAAAAAAAAAAAAGTAATTTCACTACATAGCTATCATTTTTTATACTGATTTGCTACTTTAAGGTTAAGGTTTCATTCCTTTATAGCACCCCTATTATTATTGCTTTGTACAAACCTGAGTAGTAATATTGCCCTGTGCATGGGCCTTTACACTGTACATACTGGATTTGTAATTCTTTTGTACCAGGAATAAATGTGCCTGATGTTTTTCCTATAGGCTTCTTTATAAGACTTAAAAAGAGGATAGGAAAAATGCATGTACAAAATGAAATAGAATAAAAAATTGCCACCAAAAGCTTTTCAAGAAGTTGGCGGAGCTGGCCATTTCTAAAACTGCTTGAACAGTCACAAAACTTTGTGCAGCTACTGGGAAAAACTGATGAATCGGACCCGTAAGCCTCGATTCATCTGTGCCTTTGCGCCTGTTCTTTGTGATGCTTTGTTTGTTTTGTGCCTTTTTTTGTTTGCACCCAATTTTTTATTCTACTGTATTGGTGCCTTTTTTAAAACTATTTCATATGTGCTCGCCTGTTTGTTTTTTTCCGCTTTGTGGGTGGAGTTTAGCAATTACAGATGTTTTTTACCTCATTCATCAATTATGACATTTTAAAAAGTCTCAAAGTTTGGCACAACTACACTCTATTCTCCCCCACCCCATTGTGTATTTTTGTATACACCAGTATTTAGGTGCAAATTTTGCGCAAAAACAGTTCTAGAAAGAAAAAAGACCATTTTTAAAGGGAACCTGTCACCAGTTTTTTCATGTCTGAATCACCCTTCAAAAACCTTTTTGAAATTCTCCCGTGCTCTACGTAAATCCTGCTGGTCCGATAGGAGTCCTTGCTGAGGCATCGATCCCTCCTTCTAGCTTCTGATTACTGCTCTGATTAATGTGGATGATTCCTTCTGTGTTTTCCACATAGACTGGCAAAATTTCGCACCTGCGCAGAGACATCGCCGGCTCACGCCGGCACTCTTCGCTCTGTCCTAATGCAGGCGCAAGATTTTGCCAGGCTATGTGGAAAACACAGAAGGCATCATCCACCTCAATCAGGGCAGGAGGACTGTGATCAGCAGCCAAGAGAAGGGATAGATGCCTCAGCAAGGACACCTATCGAACCGGCAGGATTTACATAGAGCGCGGGAGAATTTCAAAAGGTTTTTGGGGGGTATATAAGGAGTAGGGGAATTATATACCCCTTTATGCAATGCAGCACAGGAGCTGATTATGGTGCTAGTCTAAGTTGAGACATGGAAAAACTGGTGACAGGTTCCCTTTAACTTTGCAGCAACTAATATCGCAAGACAAAAATGTGTGGGGGAGTCTTTATTCAAATAGATTATCTTTTTGTGTGTGTGATTTTATTTTTTATTACTGCGTTAGTAATGGGGGTGTCTGATAGACACCTCTCCATTACTAAACCCAAGGCTTCATGCCAGCTGTGAATTTTGACAAATCACAGCTGCCATCAACCCCATAAACCATTACCCCAATTGCCACCATACCAGGGCATACAGGAGGAGTCAGCCAAAGTACCAGAATTGTCGCATCTCATGTGATGTGCCAATTCTGAGGTGGCTGCGGGCTGGTGTTTTTAGGCTGGGAAGGGCCCAATAGCCAGGGATCTACCAAGTCTGATACTATAAGCTCACAGCTGTCTGCTTTACCTTGGCTGGTTATCAAAAATAGGGGGGGTCCCCACAAAGTTTTTTTAAAATTATTTTTTTAATAGGTTAAATAAGGCAAAACACCCTTTAGTGCCACATGAAAGTCACTAAAGGATGTCAGTTTAATTTATGTAGGGGGCTTGTGACGTTAAGTAGCTATAGGTTATCTATCTATGTATTCTATCTCTCTATTCTGACACTTCGGGCTGTGAATTTACTGTACTTGGCTGATGAAATTTGGTGGTTCCTTTGAGATATGTGTGTAAAAATCGGGTGGCACATGCATGGAGTGTGTGTCGTTCGATTTTTTTTCGCACCCATTGACTTCCATTGGCGAGAGCGATCCGATTCTCACATCCACTCGCAGCATGCTGCGATGTTTTCCTCAGTCTGATTAGAGCTGAAAATAAATCTCGAATATGAGCACTGACTCATTTGCTAACATTGGTCAAAGTGCAATGAGATGTTTTCTCATATTGCACTCGTCCGATTTATACTCTTGTGTGAGCAAGCCTTTATTGGCAAGACATTCTAAAATTCATCACTTTTTACAATTTACTCTCAGGCCCTGTTCGGGGGCAAATGTTACACCCAATGTTGTAATTCGCAGTTCGAACTGTCATCCACAACTGTTCAAGACAGCACCTATTGTGCAGGACAGGTGGGAACAATCCCACTGCAAACAATGGGATCAGTTGCTCCATCAGCTTTTATTCAGCATTTTAGTTAAAAGTTTATATCCCAAAAAACAAAACAAAAAAAAACAATCTCTTATCCATAGGATTGGTTGATGCTTGCAGACTGCTGGGGGTCTAACTGCTGGGATCCACAGCGATCCGACATCAGGGTTCTGGATTCCATGATGAATAGAGCAAAGGTAAAATCATTCAGACTGCAGGAGAAAGCCAAAGAGCTCACTTGACTATTTCTGTCAGTCCCATTGAATGAATGGACCGGAGGTTGAGTATGCGCACCTCCACTCCATTCAGGAGAGGGCAACAGACCCCCTTCTTGTGTTTCAAAGCCCCAATCATTATGATGGCTATGGGTTCCAGCAAATCAGACCCACTGCAAACAGCAAGTTACCCCTATTCTGTGGATAAAGGACAAATACTATATTGCTCTTACCTGCCAATAGGAAATAACTTGGTTTTTGGGGAATAACCCTTTAAATGCAGCACCAGATTTATGTGACTTAGAGGGGCTCTTTGCCAATTATCTAACCATGAAGCATCATTGCTGTGAATCCTGGAGATCATGTGTAATCTCTGGGGACAGTCCGCAGCAAGGTTTCAATTTTTCTTGGAAGAAATAAGACATAATACAAAGATTATTTAAATCAAGAAGTACATTGGTCCTCCTGAACAAAGGACACTCTTAGTAACCATATTCTACTCTAACCAAGAGGTGAGGTTCCTGCACAGAGGATCTCCATTTGTCAAGCCTGTATAGAAATGCATATAACCAGTTTTACTATGCTTTGTAATAATATTGAATGGTAGAGTCTTGTGATAATTTATCCAACAGCGCCATCTGTTGACAATGTTCTCTCACTACAGCCTGTTTATTTCCTGTTTCATTGGTTACTGTGCAATCTAATCTTTGCTCATCAAGGCTTCCGTAGTTTCTCCATCAGTCTCTGCACTAGCCTTGCCTCCTTCTTCTTCAGCAGCCATTATAATCTCATGGATGCTGACATGCTGATCATCTCTCTGGCTTTCATCACATCTGGTTGTTTACCTCTGCATAGCACAGTCGTTTTACACTGATCCTATCAATATAAGTTGTAAAGGACCCCCTGCGTCTACCTCAGTGCATCCATAGGAAAGAGTTTAGCTGTCTGTCAACTCGTTCTTCTTAAGCACAGAGTGAGGGTGCCAGGACACCGTTGTTACAGGGAATCTGTCAACCCTCCTAAGTTGTCAATATGGACATGTAGGTCTTAGGAAGCTGAATAAAATGATACCTTAATAGCTGAGATCCGATGTTTTAAATGAACTGTTAAAGACGATGGGCCGGATATTGATCTGCATAAGAATCTGCCTTCAGAGATTATTTTAAATAAAAGGGGGCATTACCAGTGTGAGACATGTAACTAACACAGACCTGTAGAACCATAACTCCCAACTGTCTCAGATTCAGCAGGACTGTCTCAATTTGAGGGAGCAGTCATGCTGTCCCAGCAGGTCATGGCTTTGTCCCAATTTCTCTCTCTGCAATGTCTTCATTGCTCTATACCTCATCTTCCTCTGGGCAAAGCCAGCATTTCTGCTCTGCACACACTTACATTAATTAAATAAGCTACTCTCTTTTTGAAATCTGGTCTCTTAAGGAATTGAACTCATAACCTGTATGATTGCAGGCAGCAGCTGAAGCTATGATCCACAGCCTGCACTGAGAGAAATTAGAGGATTTTCTATACTTGAAGCTGCATTGCAGGTTCTGCACCCACAGACAGATTATACTGACACAAAGATATACATCTGTATATAGCAGTGTATTACTATGTCCCTGTATTTTAGAGGGTAAATAAGATGTCTTTTCTTCCTATAAATTTGCTAAAAAATAATGAAAACAAATACAAAAATGTCATTTTTTAATGTGCTCCTTAAAAAAATGATCAACATTATAAATCAGCAAACAACATGGACATATTTGGTCTCCCTTTAATTGTAACAACCCACACAACACAAAGATCAGATTATTTATGGTGATCGTTAAATTGTGGCATAAATAAATAGTTTGATTGATTTTTTTTCTCCATTAAACCCCCCAAAAAGCGTAGTAAAAATGTAACGCTGAGGCCGTGTTCATATGTAGCATAAATCTTTTTGTACTGCTTTTTCTCTGCACGTTTTCTGCAGGTGTCCACACTACACAATGAAATAACAACCTTCTTGGATTATTGTGTGTTTGCTGTGTTTCTTTTATGCACTTTTCCCCTTTATTATTTGATGTATTTTGGTGCAGAGGTGAAACTGCGCTTTTTAATAGTACAGAAAAGCCCTTACAAATGCAGCAACATTTTTTCATGCATTTTTTTCAGCCTCTACATAGAAGCCTATAGAGAAATGATGCACCAAAACTGCACAGTTCAAAAGCGTCTTTAGACGCACCAAGGGTGGAATTTTCATGAAATGACATCCACTTTGATTGGACATTTAGTGTTCACATGTAGTGTAAATGTTGCTTTTTTTTCTATTGCTTTTTTTTGCACAATAATACTGCCGTGTTTAACTGTCCAAGCAAATTGGATGTGATTTCATGAAAACTGCGCCCCTGTGCGTCTTTTTTTTCTCTCTGGTCTTCTATGACACATGTAAAAAACTCCAGTTACTTTTTTTAAGTGTGGAATCAAAGCTTTTTTTTGTGCTATAAAAACCTGCATCAGAAACACATCAAATTTTTATTTATTTTATCTATTTTACTCACTTATATAGCGCCATTAATTCCACAGCGCTTTACAGACATTATCATCACTAACCCCACTGGGGCTCACAATCTAGATTCCCTATCTGTATGTCTTTGGAGTGTGGTAGGAAGCCGGAGAAAACCCACCCAAACATGGGGATAACGTACACCGTGCTGCCCTGAAAGAATCAAATAAGGGAAAACACATAGAAAATGCAATAAACAAACATAATAAACAAATAATACAAATATAGAGTAGTTTGGTGCGGGCACCTATTGAAAACATAAAACACAGTATTTATGCAATATGTGAACACGGCTTTTCAGGCACCAAAAAGCCAGATGTCACATAGTGAAGCTCACATAAAAATTATAAAGTTATGGCTGCTACGAGTATGAATGAATGAATGAACAAAAAGTAAATCCACAGATCCCAACAAGATGTGAGCAGGATGCACAGATGATGCCAGAAGGTAAGAGATTTGCAGGACTCCCATCCAGCCACCAGGAACCACTGCCCCGTGTCCTGTGAATCGATCCAATCATCTCTAGTTCTAGTCATCCTGCATACATTAGGAGAGTCCTGGATTTGGGTCTGCTGAATGTCCCTCACCCTCTGACATCTTCTCCGGCCAAGATAGAGAGGAATTGTAAATGGTAAATTGGGTGAGGCTGGGGGTGTGGTCAAAATTGGCCACATGACTTGTCCCTCTTTCTCTTTTGGAAAAGTATGGAGGTATAGTAGAACTGTATTTTGCCTCCAAACAAACACATTAGCAGCTGCAGCTCTCATAGCTCTGCTGGATTGTAACACTGGCTGCCTGTGAGATGGAAGCTGGAGCTGAGAGGAACCTGCAGATGTGTAGGGCATTCTCAGTTGGATGCCTCTGACTGAGGTTTCCTGCTAGAAAGGGTTAATCTTGTCATTCCAATGTCCCCTCCTCTTGTTTTTTTCCTAGCCAATTGTTCCTGTTTCTTGTCCTCCTCCCAACCTAATCCTGGTTTTCCTATAAATCTTCCTACCCTGTCGTCTTCCGGTCTCTCCTCACAGCGTGGGACCCGGAGACTGGTTGTCTGCTGGTGAGAGACCAGTAAGATGACTGACAGCCTTGCAGAAGCTGTTTGGAACAGGATTAGAAAGGAGTGGAACGCCTGGCTTGCCTGCATACTTGGTGAGCCAGACGCTTCTTCTCCTCAATAGATCACAACACCCCCCCCCCCACACGGATGTCTGCATGGCAAATCCACCCGCCGGCAAGACTCAGCCCCAGCAATGTCTCATCCCGGCCAGTGCGCACAAAAGCTGTGTGCTCGGCAGAGGCTGCAAGTCTTAACTGTCCCGAAGGCAACGCAGCGCCGCCATCACTGACACTTCCAGCGATTCCGGCACCAATTTCAAACTTGACACCGCCCATCCGCCTTTATGCTGCGTCTTTGACTGCTGCACGATGTGTCCATCAGTGCAGAGCCGTCAGCTTACCTCCTACACCCCTCATCCAATGGTTAGTCACAGAGGCTGCTGCATCCTGCATGGTACAGAGCATCGCAGAGCCTCCTCTTCGTGCCCCATTTCACTTCCTATTACATCCCTAGCCTGCACACACAGCTAAGGGCGGTCAGGCAAGCTGCAGCTCTTCCTCTGTTGAGAAGGCTGCTAGCAACACACAGGCCCTAGCTGCCCCCAGTGTCCTGATACATCCCCCTTCACCACAACCATCCGGAGATGCCCCACAAACAATTAATAAAGTCCCAGCCATGCCACCACCCCTATCCCTCCCTCCCCCACAACTTCAAACTCCTCTGTCAATGCTCTCTGACCCACTCATTTTGTCCACAGCACCTTTAATGCCCTCTGGCCCTGATATGGCATCCATTCCGAAAGATAGTCCATTCTCAGGTGCAGGATCACCAGCCCGGCATTGCCACCATCGCGGGCGTGGCAACCGCACTGCGGATTCATCATCTTCATTGACTTCCCATAGTCCAGTTCCACACAGACATTCCGACAGCTCTCATACTAGACACAGCAGGAACTCTTCACGTAGCTCTAGATCAGCCAGAAGGAGCTACCGCTCAAGGTCTTCACGGTGGCATTCACCGTCAGCCACAGAGGAGTCGTCTGACGCTTCAAGGGTTTTCATAGGTGTTCAGATCGTCAGTCAAGGCACCATGATAGGTCACACGGAGTTTCTCCACGTCCTGACGGTATGGTCGCTCCTGCTCCAGTTCCTGTTACGTTGGTTCAGCAAGGTTGTGGTGAGTGCCAATATTCGGGTGCTTGGGGGAAGGTATGAGGCCTGTAGCAGCCCCCATCTCAAACAGAAAAATCTTAGTTAACCCACTCATCCTAGGTCTGAACCTCCCGGTTCAACGAGATCCTCCCGCTCAGGTCAGCATATACAAAGATGCTTTCTTTTGCGGTATCTCCCCTTTGGGAGCTCACTTAGATGATGAAACTCTAAATAAAATTTGTCAAACTAATATATTGACATTTGGTCACTGGTTTCCACTGACCAACACACCGTTAACAAGGAACGCATTGTGGCCGATAGACCTTACGATCGTAAACCAAAGGTTGCGCAGACAATGAATAATTCGCTTCAGGCCTTCTTTGTTATGGGTTGCGTCATGGGTCAAAAGCACCCTGAGCATTCCTCGGAGATGTTTGTCTACCTCGATTCAATTTAGAATTCTTACAAGGCCCATGGTGGCAGCGCCTGGTGGCGTTACAATGAGGACTTCAGAAGGTGTTTGTCCCTTCAGCCTCCTTTGGGATGGGGTGTAAAACCCATGGACACATGGCTTAGGCTAATGATGGCCCAGAACGGCTTCCCTTCAGTCACGGCCCCTGGTCCCCTCGCCAGTACCAGGTCAGTGGCCGTTCGCAGACGTGCTGGCTTTTTGATGATGGACACTGCCGTTTTTACGGACTCTGCAATTACAAGCATGAGTGTTCCGCTTGTGAAGCCCCCCATATAGCCATTAAATGTTCAAAGCCCCCTGGTCAAACAGAAAATAAGGACCTCAGTGAGCGTGACCGCAAGGGGGCCTTTTCTCAACCCCAATAAAAGGCGGGAGCCCAACTATGTTTCGGTTTTACGTACGGTTTCTTTATTCCTTTCACTTTCAGTAGGTTTCCGTCTCTTGCTTCAAACCTGAACTCTGCCAGGGATTTTCCTCAGGTATTGTCGTAAAAAGTTACAAAAAGAGAAAAAGAGATATAATTGGGTAGAATTATGGGTCATTTTCCAACCCCCCCTTCCCTTTACAATTTGCGGGTCTTTCCGCTAGGTATTGTCCCGAAAAAAGCGGAAAGTTCTGCTTAATTCATCATTTTTCACATCCTAAGGGTTTTTCAGTGAATGATGGCATTCCCGAAAGTGACGCATCCGTCCCTTACGTTTCTTTTGATAGAGTGGTTACCCTATTTAGGGAAGCCGGCCAAGGGGCATTAATGGCAAAATCCGACATTGAGTCAGCCTTTTGGTGATCCATGAGGACTGCCATCACCTCTTGGGTTGCTTTGTGGATGGTTAATACTACTATGATACTTGCCTTCTAATGGGTTGCTCTAATTCTTGTCATTATTTTGAACTATTCTGCTCCTTTCCTGAATGGGTCATTAAAGCGCACCTGTCAGCAGGATTGTGCTCAGTAAACCACATAAACTGCCAGGTGGGTGACATTACACTGATTAAAATGATACCTTGGTTGATGAAATACGTCCTGTGGTTCTTGTGCAATCTTTACTTTCAGTTTGGAGATCTTATATGCTCGTGTTTTGGGGCGGTCTGTGGGGGGGGGACTTTATCTGGTGCTCTGCTTACATATTCATCTGTATGCTCTTATGACAGCTCACTGTGCCTTCACCGACCCGCCTCCTATTTTAGATAATGCATCTAGTAGTGTGGGGGTAGGTATAATGCATCTAGTAGTGCGGGGCTAGGTAAAATAGGAGGAAGGTCAGTGAAGGCTAATTGAGCTGTCATAAGAGCATACAGACGAATATGTAAGCAGAGCACCAGATAGAGCCCATACCACAGGCCACCCCGAAGCATGAGCATATCATTATCTCCAAACTGAAAGTAAAGATTACACAAGAACCACAGGACGGATTTCATCAACCAAGGTATCATTTTAATCAGTGTAATGTTGCCAATGTGACGGTGTATGTAGTTTACTGAGTACAATCCTGCTGATAGGTGCGCTTTAAGTATGAAACAAGTTCCCTTGCTATCATTCATTACGTTGATGACTTCCTGTTTGTTGACCCATGGGATTCCAGTTCTTGTCAATTTTTATTGGACACCTTTTGTTCTTTTAAGTCACGTTTTGGCATTCCCCTTTCCGCAAAAAAACTGTTAGCCCAGCGTCTACTTTATCTTTCCTGGGCACTGAAATAGATTCAGTAAAAATGTTTTTTCGTCTTCCTGAGGACAGGATTTCAAAACTGTTATCACTCATTGAGGGTTTCCTTACAGTGAAAAGCGTCACTCTTTGGCAAATGCAGTCCCTTCTGGATCTTCTAGTTTTTGCATGCCGGGTCATGCCTACGGGCAGAATTTTTTCCCACCGTTTGTCCCTTTCTACTAAAGGTATAAAGCTTCCCCATCATCGGACCCATATAACATCCCCATTGCGGGCTCACTTGACGATTTGGAGAGAGTTCCTCTCTTCTTATAATGGCCGCACTTGTTTCCTGTCAGCGGAGTCTGCTAACAAGGATTTGTCCATTTTTTCTGACGCCTCAGGCTCCTTCGGTTTTGGCATTATTTTTGGAGATCAGTGGTGTGCTGAAAAGTGGCCAGAGTCCTGACACGCCAGGGACTGGGTGAAAAATCTCACGTTGTTGGAATTGTTTCCCATTGCCATTGCCATTTCCATTTGGGGCCACCTATTTGTGCGATAACCGCATTTGTTTCTGGTCTGACAACATGAGTATGGTTCACGCTATAAATCATCTAGCATCCTTATCCATTTCAATGATAAAGTTAATTAGGTTTCTAATATTGAAATGTTTAGCTTTCAACATATGGTTTAAGGCACACCATATTCCAGGTTCCATTAATGTTGTCGCTGAGTCCATTTCCTGATTGGCAGAGATTCAGGCAGCTGTGTCCCAGTGCCCAGGCGGAGGGTCTTTCATGCCCATCCAGTATGTGTGAGGTGGTGAAGAACAACTAATGCCACTGGTGAGATCCTCGGTAGCTCCAGCGATGTGGCAGTCACATGGTAAGGCCTGGAATGGGTGGCATGAGTTTGTAGGTAACAATCCAGTTTCATCATCTGATTCGGCTCGCTTAGAAGTTACTATACAATATCTGTTTCACCTCCACAGTACGGGTGCCTTGGGAGTAGTCGCCCAGAGTCAATTATCAGGTTTATCTTTTCACTTTCAGCTTCGTGAATGGGTAGATGTTACAAAGTTTTTTTTACTATTCTCCGGGCTGTGAGTGGTTGGAGTAGGAGTCACCCCCGTGAGGAGAGCAGACAGCCTATTTCGTTCAGCTTGCTCAAGCGCCTCATTGAGTGCACCCCCGCCCTCTACTCCTCACCTTCCGAGGTGTCTCTATTTTCAGCCGCTTTGCATTTTTTGGTGCATTTCGTATTCGTGAGTTGGTATCATCTGCGAAACATAGTCCAAGCGGCCTTCGTCACAACGATGTTTCCTTGTGTCAAGGGGCTTGCGTATTCGCATACGCAAGTCAAAAACAGACCCTTCAGGCGTAGGGACATGGATCCCCTTGTTTTCTATTCCTGGTTCGATATGCCTAGTAACCTTAGTAACTAATTACTTGCTACATAGACGCTGTGGTCTTTCATTTTTATCCAATGAAGACGGTTCCCCTCTTACAAAATCCAGTTTCAATCCCTCCTTCGTAAAGGCCTCATGTTGCTAGGTCTTCCCCCTAAAGATTTTGGCACTCACTCATTTAGAATTGGGGCAGCTCTTGAAGCTGCATGAGCCGATTTATCCAATTTCGATATTCAATGAATTGGCAGGTGGCGCTCTTCTTGCTTTGCTAAGTATATCAGACCAGATTTGCTGATTTAATAACAATGTTTTTTCTCTTAGGTGTTGCCAGACCTACGGTGTGGATTCTAGGCCCAAAGAGCAGAGAGTCATCCAGGAGGAAGAGGCCTTGGTTTCCGGGGTTTGGAGGTGTTCTAGAAGGGTGTCCGGGGTCTAACTTAGTCCCAAGTTTTTCCGGAGGTTGTGAGGATTGCACAAGCCACCTCCTCTCCTGTCATTCTCGTTCTTCACGCTGGCGGGAATGACCTCTGCTTCTTCCGTTTAGCCGAACTGCTGACGATGATGTGGTCTGATGTGGACAAGTTCCACGGCTTCTACTTGGAGCTTGCGCTGGTGTGGTCGGACGATATTCCTCGTGTTGTGTGTCAGGGTGCTAGGGAATCGGCAGCAGTTGAGCGTTCTTGGAGAACACTCAATGCTCACATGTCTTGCTTTGTGCATTTCAAGGGTGGCGTTGTCCTTCTGACATCGCCAACTTGAAGGAGAAAATTTTCGTCTCATGCTTCCCGACGGTGTCCATCTCACTGATATTGTCTTAGATATTTTCCTTTCCGTCATTCAGGATGGTATTGAGAATGCTTTGATGTTAATGGGTTCGGGTCGAAGCGCAGTTTAGTTTCTACACTCCTCCTTGGTGGTCAGTTTTGTTGTTTTATATTTCTCTGGTGATGTCCGCCAGGAGTCCGGTCATTTTGCACAACGATTTGCACTTATAATGTTATAGCTGGCCTAAAACGTTTACATACATTATGCTGTAACCGACCTCCATCCATTAAAGGAGATGAGTTTTAAGGTTTATTGTGTGGTGTTTCATTTATTCATGGGAATTTTGTTGTTGTGGGTCACGTGGGTCACATCAGTCTGTCAGGTATAATCACACACAGCTCTGCAATAGATCAGGAGAGCAGAGAGTGACCATTATACATCACACTAGTAATGCCTCCTTTTACTCGCTCTGGAGCTGGAGTCTCAAGCAGATCAGTGTCCGGCCCACAGTTCTGAATTTACATATAAGAAAACATTGATTACTCTGGAATAAGACATTGGATCGTAGATATCAAGGTGTCATTTTATTCAGCTTCCTATGACCTGCAGCACATGCTCATACAGATGGGTTAGGTGAGTGGATTTTACTGAAATATTGCCTTTAACACAGAATTCCCAATAGGATATATGAAGTAGGTTTTTCTAAAGCAAACAACTCCTTTATGGTATCTTTTAGATATTTTTAATATATCACATGTTTAAGCCTTTAGTTTATGAAATGAATAATAAAATCCAGTTCATGTGAAGCAAGAGATGATTGTGCAAGCTTCACCATTCACAGTTCCCTGTGAGAGATGGATCCTGACACGTCACACGGCTTTAGTTCCTGCTACTCCGCAAACATCCTCTGTTTACACACTTAAAGGTGCAATCGTAAGTAGCTGGGGAGAGCACACACCTTTTCATAAATAATGTTCTGCTCAAAGGGTTTACTGCCATTGACTGTAGCTCAGACTTACATTTTTATTCATCTGCCTCCCAACTGCTACAGATGCTAAGTCAGCAGTGTAGTACTATAAGCTTATGTATTAGCGGGGTTGTGAAAACCATCACCTATCCCCTAGAAAAGTGATAACTTATTATTAATCAGTGGAGGTCTGCCCGCTGGGACCCACACCGATAGGCTGACGTTTGTCTCCATTAGAACTGAGAGGCAGGGCACATGCTCAACCACCGCTCCATTCATTCCCTCTTACTGCAGATTCTCTCATCTGTTGGCAGAGCAGACTTGGCCCTATCTTGGATCTTCTCATACCTATCAGACCAGATATTCAGCGTCTCCCACTCACACACCACCTCCTCATCTCACCCTCTTTCTGTCGGTGTCCCCCAAGGTTAATTTTTAGGATCCCTGCTCTTCTCAATATACACCTTCGCCCTTGGATAACGCTTAGATTCTCACGGCTTTCAGTATCACCTCTATGCTGATGACACACAGATCTATCTCTCTGGACCCGATATCACCTCCCTACTAACCACAATGTCTGTCTGCTATTTCATCCCTTTTCTCTGCTCGATTTCTAAAGCTCAACATGGACAAAACAGAATTCATCATCTTTGCCTCATCTCTATCAACCCCCCCAACAGACCTATCCATCAAAGTCAATGGCTGCTCACTCTCCCCAGTCCCGCAAGCCCGCAGCCTCGGGTTAACCCTTGACTCTGATCTCTCCTTCAAACCACATATCCAAGCCCTTTCCACCTCTTGCCATCTCCAACACAAAAAATATTTTACGGATCCGTACATTCCTTAACCAAGAATCTGCAAAAACACTTGTGCATCATCTCCCGCCTCGACTATTGCAACCTCTTGCTATGTGGCCTCCCTTCTAACACTCTCGCACTCCTCCAATCTATCCTCAACTCTGGTGCCCTACTAATCCACTTGTCCCCCTGCTATTCCCCGGCCTCTCCTCTCTGCCAATCCCTTCACTGGTTCCCCATTGCCCAGAGACTCCAGGTAAAAACCCTAACCCTGGCATACCTACCTCTTCTGACAAGCCTACAACCTGCACTAACCACCTCTCCACTATACCACTGCATGACCAGCTCTAACCTCACCTACTGCATCTTCACTCTTCCATTGTAGATTGTGAGCCCTCGTTGGCAGGGTCCTTTCTCCTCTTGAACCAGTCAGTGACTTCTATTGTCTAAGATTATTGTACTTGTTTTTATTATAAATACCCCTTTTCACATGTAAAGTGCCTTGGAAGAAATGGCACTATAATAATAATAAATAATAATAATTCTCTATGGGGCTGCTGAGCACTGCAACCCATAGAGAATAAATGAAGCAGTGGTTAAACATATGATGGCCCATAGCCCCCCTTATACACAGTATAATGCCTCGTTGCCCCCTATACAGAGAATGATGGACCATAGCCCCCTGTATACACAGTATAATATCCTATAGCTCCTTATACACAGTATGATTGCTCATAGCCTTCTATACAAAGTAAAATGCCCCCATAGACCTTTTATATGCAGTATGGTGGCCACCACAGCTATCTATATACAGTATGATGGCCTCCAATTAAAGGTTGAACGAAGACACAAGTTGATCGAGTTCAACCTATAACCTGACATGATGATCCAAACAAAGGCAAAAACCCCATGGGGCAGATGCTAATTGCCCAATATTAGGAGAAAAAAATCCTTCACAACTCCACATACAGCAACCAGAGTAGTTCAACTGGATCAACGACCCATTACAAAGTCTAGGAACCATAATCTGTAATAATATATGTTTCAAGAAAGCCATCCAGGCACTCAGTATATATATAGTGTGTATATATATATATATATATATATATATATATATATATATATATATATTATACACAGCGGATGAAATAAGTATTGAACATGTCACCAATTTTCTAAGTTAATATATTTCTAAAGGTGCCATTGACATAACATTCTCACCAGATGTCACTAACAACCCATCCAATCCACATAGGCAAAAAAAATCACACCATAGATTTCCATAAATTAAGTTACAGTGGTGACCAAAAGTTTTGAATTTTTTTTAAGTGTGATTACTTCTGTCTGGTTGTTGCGATGCCATCTTCCTGGTGATTTTAGTAAACCGGAAGCAAATGGTTGTCAGCTATAAGAAAGAAAATTGTATTTGACATTGTTTTATCCCTTTATTTGTTAGTTTTCAACATTTGCTGGGCCAAATGTTTTGCATATTTTGTTATGGGTAGTTGAAATTTTGCCTAAATTTCTTTTTTATGTGTGTGTTTTTAGGTTAAAACATCGCAAAGACAAAGACAAATTTATCACCAGATGTCAGAAAGCTTATTATTCTGAGAGTAAAGTCAAGCAAAAGACAAAAAGAGGTAGCTATGGAATTCAACTGTTCTCAGAGTCAAGTGTCAGGTATATTAACCCCTTTAAAGCCCATGACATACTAATACGCGTCTGTGCCCTGGGACTTAAGAGCCTGACCCGTATTAGTACGTCATCGTACACCCGGGCGCGATCGCCGCCGAGTGTCAGCTGATTGTCACAGCTGACACCCAGTACTATGTGCAGGGAGCAGTCCCGCACCGCTCCCGGCACATTAACCCCCGCAATGCTGCGATCGAAGTCGATCGCAGCATTGCGGTGGCAAAGGGGAGGTGATCGCAATACTCACCTCCTCTTCCGGCCTCCAGCGCTGTCTGCCACGGCTTCCCGGGTGTTGCCATGATGACCCGATGTCGTCATGACAACATCCGGGTCACCAGACAGCAGGAAAATTGTTTGGTCATGCGCAGTGCATGACCAAACAATCTTCTCACTGTGCAGCGCAGACTGCCTGCATAGCACAGGGATGGTACTCCATCCCTATGCTATGCAGGCGATCAGAATAAAAAAAGTAAAAGTCCCAGAGTGGGACAAAGTAAAAAAGTGTAAAAACTCTCAGAAAGTGAGAAAAAAAAATAAAAAAAAAAATCCACCAAAAATAAAAATATAATGTACCCATCAATAAATATTATTATGAAAAAAAACAAAACAATAAAAGTACACATATTTGGTATTGCTGTGTCCGGAAAGACCTGACCTATAAAAGTGTCCCACTAGTTAACCCCTTCAATGAACACAGTAAAAAAAAAAAAAAAAAAGTAAAAAACAATGCTTTATCATCATACCACCAAACAAAAAATGGAATAACACACGATCAAAAAGACAAATATAAATAAAAATGGTACCGCTGAAAATGTCATCTTGTCCTACAAAAAACAAGCCACCATACTGCTCCATCATCTGAAAAATCAAAGAGTTATAGCTCTCAGAATAAAGCGATGCAAAAAAATTATTTTTTTCTATAAAATAGCTTTTGTGTAAAAGCGCCAAAACATAGAAAAACTATATAAATGTGGTACCGCTGTAAACGTACTGACCCGAAGAATAAAGCTACCTTATCAATTTTGCCACACGCGGAGTAGAATAAAAAAAAAATTTAAAAAACAATTCCTGAATTGTTGGTTTTTGTTTATTCTGCCTCCCAAAAGCTGGAATAGAAAGCGATCAAAAAATGTCACGTGCCTGAAAATGGCACCAATAAAAACGTCAACCTATCCCACAAAAAACAAGCCATCACATGACTCTGTCGGCCAAAATATGGAAAAATTATAACTCTCAAAATATGGCGATGCAAAAACTAGATTTTACAAAATATGTGTCTTTTAGTGTGTGACAGCTGTCAATCATAAAAACCCGATATCATTCTGGTATCTCTGTAGTCGCACTGACCCGAAGAATAAGGTCGTCTAATCACTTATACCGCACTAGGAACGGCGTAAAAAATAAACGCTAGGGCTGGGGTTGGGGTTAGGGTTGTGCTAATGTTAGGGTTGGGGTCAGGGTTGGGCTAGGGTAGGGTTAGGGTTGGGGTTAGGGTTTTTTTTTTTTCAAAAGTAAAAAAAAAAAAAGATGACGATATGGCAACTAGTGTTGAACGCAAGTGCTCGCTACTTGAGTTTGCATCGGGTGCTCGGGTACGCATTGAGTATCGCGGGTGCTCGAGTCTCCGCCCCATATGCTTCGCGACCAAAAAAAAACTCGCGGGGATTGCCTGCCATGCACGAGCGATCCCCGCATGTTTTTTTGGGGGTGTCTAATAACCGTGAAACATGCGGGCGGGGACTCGAGCATTTCACTTGAGCACCCGTGATACATGGTGCATACCTGAGTACCCGATGCAAACTCAAGTAGCCAGCACTTGCGCTCAAGACTAATGACAACTTATTCAATATGATGACCTAATGTCATCAAATTCTGTGTCGTACCTACTGGTTCAAAATGTTCACTATACCCCTTGATAAAATCCTTGAGGGATGTAGTTTCCAAAATGGGGTCACTTGTGGGGGATTTCAACTATTTAGGCACATCAGGGGCTCTTCAAACGCGACATGGCGTCCGCTCTCGATTCCAGCCAATTTTGCGTTCAAAAAGTCACACAGTGCTCCTTCCCTTCTGAACTCTGCCGTGCGCCCAAACACTGTATTTTCCCCACATATGGGGTATTGGAGTACTCAGGAGAAATTGCACAAAAGTTTTTGGGGTCCATTTTCTCCTCTTACCCTTGTGAAAATAAAAAAATTGGGGCTAAAACATCATTGTTGTGGAAAAAGTTTGATTTTTTTATTTTCACGGCTCCATGTTATAAACTTCTGTAAAGGACTTGGGGTTTCAAGTGCTCACCACACATCTAGATAAGTTCCCTGAGGGGTCTAGTTTCCAAAATGGTGTCACTTGTGGGGGGTTTCCACTGTTTAGGCACATCAGGGGCACATCCGCTAATTATTCAAGCAAATTTTACAATCAAAAAGTCAAATGGCGCTCCTTCCCTTCCGAACCCTGCCTTGTGCCCAAACAGTGGTTTTCCCCCACATATGTGGTATCTGCTTACTCAGGAGAAATTGTACAACAAATTTTGGGGTCCATTTTTTCCTGTTACCCCTGCAAAAATAAAAAAAATTGGGTCTAATTTTTGTGAAAAAAGTTAAATGTTAATTTTTTTCTTCCACATTCCAAAAATTCCTGTGAAGCACCTGAAGGGTTAATAAAGTTCTTGAATGTGGTTTTGAGCACCTTGAGGGGTGCAGTTTTTAGAATGGTGTCACTTTTGGGTATTTTCTGTCATAAAGACCCGTCAAAGTGACTTTAAATATGATGTGGTCCCTAAAAAAATGGTTTTGTAAATTTTGTTGGAAAAATGAGAAATCGCTGGTCAATTTTTAACCCTTATAGCTCCCCAATAAAAAAAAATTTTGGTTCCAAAATTGTGCTGATGTAAAGTAGACATGTGGGAAATGTTATTTATTAACTATTTCGTGTGACATATCTCTCTGATTTAAGGGCATAAAAATTCAAATTTTGAAAATTTCAAAATTTTCAACATTTTCGCCAAATTTCCATTTTTTTCACAAATAAACGCAAGTGATATCGAAGAAATTTTACCACAGTCATGAAGTACAATATGTCACGAAAAAACAATCTCAGAATCAGGGGGATCCGTTGAAGCGTTCCAGAGTAATTACCTCATAAAGTGACAGTGGTCAGAATTGTAAAAATTGGCCTGGTCATTAACGTGCAAACCACCTTGGGTTGTAAAGGGGTTAAAGAAAGAAAAAGAAGGTTATGGAACAGCTGACAAAGCCAGAAGTGGACGACCACGGAAAACTTCCTCCAGAGTTGATCACATTATTAAAAAGTCAGTATCTGAAGTCCATAAAAGAGCCGTACATATTTCACATGAAATGGATGTAGAATATGGGGTCAAAGTGAGTCGCCAAACTGTGGTGCGACGGCAAAGAGCAGTAGGGTTGAAGGCACGAGTTCCAGTCAAGAAGCCTTTCATCTCTGCATAGAACCGGAAGGTCCGACTTTAGTTTGTCAAAGAACACAGCTAATGGAAAGAGACAGATTAGTCTAAGGTGTTGTGGTCAGATGAATCCAAGTTCAATCTGTTGAACTTGTACTTGTACCAAATACCTAGAGTGAAACATGGTGGTGGCAATGTCATGGCTTGGGGATGATTTTCTGCATCTGCCATTGGCCCTCTGCAAAGAATTGACGGAAATATGAATGCTACCATGTACAAGGATATACTGGAGAATGTAATGCTGCCACATGGTAAAACCAAAGTAGGCAGGGGATGGAAAATCCAGCAAGACAATGATCCTAAGCACACATCCAATTTAGTCAAAAATTGGTTAGCAAAGAAAAATGTTCACATGTTGCAATGGCCAAGCCAATTATCTGATTTATACCCTATAGAGCACCTTTGGGAAGAGTTAGGGTGACGAGTTGGGGCCCGCACAGATAGCAATAAAGATGAATTGTTTGCAGATTTGCAAATGGAATGAAGCAAGATCCCTCGAGATGTCTTGAATACCTTAGTGGCTTCAATGCCCCGTCGCTGTGGTGCAGTAATTAAAGCAAGAGGTTATGCTTCAAAATACTAAGTTATGGCATTGTGAACAATGAATTACTCTCTATGTTGTGATCAATAAATAGTATATTCAAAACTTTTGGCAGTTAGTTTTCTTAAATTAAATGACCATACCTATATTCAAAAGCATTTTGATTAAAATTAAGGTCTTGCATGATGACAACTTCATGCACTTTCAATTCATCACCAGGGAAATGGCATCACAACAACCAGACAGAAGGAATCACACTTTTAAAAAAAATGCAAAACTTTGTATGTCTAATAATGAGAAATGACACAGGGAAAAAGTATTAAACACATGTAGAAAAAGAGGTGCAAAAAGCCATGGAAAGTCATGACACCAGCTGAAATGTATCAGTTATTAGAAAGTAATCCTGCCACTTAGTGAAAAATAATATCAGCTAGTTCAACTGTTGGCCTATAAACAGGTGTCTCATTTTCAAGGTACCACACAAGGAACATCTCATAATGATTAAAACCAGTGAGCTGTCCCAAGACCTTTGCAACCTTATTGCTGCAAAACATACCAATGGCATTGGTTACAGAAAATTTTCTAAACTACTGAAGGTTCCAGTGAGCACTGTTGGGACCATGATCCGGAACATCATTTCACCATAAATCAGCCATGACCAGGTGTTCTCCACAAGATTTCATACAGAGAGTGGAAATAATTATCAGAAGAGTTGTGCCAGACAGAGGAGTGAACATAATTATCAGAAGAGTTGTCCATGAGACAAGGACCATTGTAGAGAGCTACAGAAATACTTGGAATCAGCAGGTACAATTGTTTCAAAGAAAACTATAAGTAATACACTCAACCTCCATAGCCTGTATGCACGCTCACCACGCAAGACTCCAGTGCTGAACCAAAAGCATGTTCAAGAGCGTTTAAAGTTTACTCAACAACATTTAGACAAGCATGTGAAATACTGGGAGAATATAGTCTGGTCAGATGAGACCAAAATGTAACTCTTTGGATGCCATAATACACACTATCTTTGGAGACCAAATAGCACTGCATATCATCCCAAAACACCATACCAAAAAGAGAGGTTTGTAAGAGGAAACATCATAGCGTGGAGCTGTTTTTCAGCATATGGCAATGTGAAACTTCATATAATTGAGGAAGGATGAATGGACAAATATACAGAGACATTCTTGATAGAAATCTTCTGCCATATTTTTCCCTTAATAATAAAGACTTTAATTTAAAAACTGCATTTTTTGTTTACTTGTGTTATCTTTGTCTAATATTTAAATTTGTTTTGTGATCTGAAACATTTAAGTGTGACAAACATGCAAAAGAATAAGAAATCAGGAAGGGGGCAAATACTTTTTAACACCACTGTATATACTATATGTGTATTTTTTATTCCTGGATGCTTTTCTGAGCAATACTTTGTTAACACTAGCCACTTCCACTATCGATGTTGTTTGTATTTTTTGGAGGTGTGGGTGTGGCTCCCTGCTGCGCACTGGTGCCACAGAACCCAGAAGGGTGCATGGATGGACTTCTCCACAAGAGGCCCTCACACATTCACTTTCCACCTCATACCAGCAGAGGGAGCCCGTTAGGGATATATATAGGGAAGGTGGAGCCAGGCAGCTCAGTTAAGTGTTGCAGTGTGCTCGGTGAGAGAGCAGCACGCTGGCTGCCGTGCTTAGGCGAGCCAAGGCCTACAGCACGTGTGAAAGCCTAGTGAGGGTCCTGAGTGTGGCCGAAGGCAAGAGGAGAAGGAAGAAGTAGTAAGGGGGCAGAGGAGCATACCAGGCTCACCCCGAGATATATACCGGACACCGGGTCCGCGCCTACGGGGTCCCTTTATACCCAGTAGGGACCACCGGAATCCCTGGAGGACTACAGGTCCCAGGTTTACCAAACGCTGACTACAGTACCAGGGCTAGCAGTCACGGAGGCCCCAGCGACCAGGGAGAGTGATTTCAAGGAGAAGGCCCTATCAAAAGGTCAGCAGGTGCAAATGAGAGACAGTAACCAGGCTAGGCCTAGCTCCAGGCAGGTGAGAAGCATAGGAACAAAGCCACGGATCAGGAGGCCCTATAGGAGCTCACTCGGGAGAGTCCAAAAGTGCGCCCTTCGCCTGGAGTACCCTGGAACGTGCCTGCACCATCACCTGTAAAGGTACTGAAGCTTACCCCCGTGTGAGTGTCCGTCTTTCCTCCGGGACCGTCCTGCCGTCTCTCGCCAGCATCCATCATATACCCCTACAATGCCCTGGAGCTTGCTCTACCTGTGGAGAGTCACACCATCCCTGCTTCTGACGCGCCCCTGGGCCTGTGTCGCACTGCGTTGCGCCCGCGGGAGCTTACCCGGAGCCGGACCTCTTGAGGGTTGTAGTCTCGTGGCGGTGATCCGGTCCGTGCCCAGGGAGTCAGACTAAGTGGCGCTGTATTAGCGGTAGATGTTGGACGACTACGCCACCCGTTGAATGCAGCTATGGAGCTGCCGCTGCAGGGCAGACCGCTGAGGCCGGTGGTAGGATGGTGCAGCGTGATAGTATAACCCCCAACGGGAGGGGTATGGCCTCAGGGCAGCCGACGTGGACGATGGGGGTAGCAGGAACCACTCGGAGACGGTACGGTGTAGTTCAGGGTCTTTACTGGTGACAAAGATAGACCCTCCCGGAGTACTGGCTAGCGATTGGGGCCTGGTCAGTCCTTGAGCAGATGGGATCTCCCCTGGCCAGGCGGAGTTGTAGGCCTCCCAAACTAACTGTACTCTTCTGGCTACCTTGCTAGAGGCGGGTAAAAGTAGCCCACGTCCCTGAGTGTGCCGTGTGGTGCTCACCCGTATGGCCGGTGACTCGGGGCCTTCTAGTAGCTTCCGCTCCACGACGGCGGTGCTGGTCCCATGCGTGTGACCGTGCCTTCGGGTTTCTTGGCCAGAGGACCTGGAATCCCCTGCCTGACGGATTCTGCTGCTGGGTAGGAGTTAGTCCCCACAGCCTCGGACTCCGGGTCCGGTAAGAAATCTTCTCAGTCAGGGCGAGCTCTGCAGCTGCCAGCCCCTGACTCCTTGTAACACTGCTCCCACAGAGCTCCTGATGTTCTGTTCCTATATTTGCTTCTTTTCTCTGTCTCTACTTCTTCTCTACTCACTAACCCTGCCAAAGCCCCAGGTTTATATAGGGGAAGTTCTTCCCCTCCCAGGACTGGGCAGGAGGTGTGGCATGCATAGGATTTCTGACCAAGAGACCTCCCACCTGCTCTCAGACATAACATTGCTGTTACTGTGGAAACCAGACCCCTGGGGTGCCACACTTCCGTAACACCAGCTCCAGAGGACTGCTCCGCAGCGGCGGTTCCCTTTAGCCGCAATCCACAGGTGGCGTCACAAACTTTCCAAATTTCCTATAAATCCCCCCTTTTCATTGACCGCCCTGGGTCACGGACCGGGCCAGCCATCGTGAACTCCCCCATAACGGCATCCATAGGCCCCTCTGCCGAGTACCCCACGGACCAGGGGGCGCGTCATGGGCAACTATGGTTGGTCTTTAACAGGTCAGCCAATTCTGATAACTACTGGGTAGGGGTTGCTATGGGCATACAGGGACAGAAGCACTAAAGAAGCTAGACTGCTAAACCTAAAGATTTCTAGAGCTATGAACTACAGATGCTTGTCATATTTTTCTGTGTCTACTGCACTATAAAAAAAAGCGCCAGTAACATTAGCGCCAGTAACACGTGTCGCCATTAAATTGTCACATCTATGTTGAGCTCCAGAATTTGCCTATCACCTCTGTTCTGTTCTTCCTTTGCTTTTGCTTGTATTTTAGTCTCAGCAGTAAGGCAGTTATTTCTTCATTTCATCATATTAGATGGTGCAGACCCGCTCCTTTGTGCACATCAGCTGGCCTTGCTTTGAAATTTAACTTTGAGTAATTGACTTGCCAGCAGCTTGAGTTGAATGGGTTTAGACAGATTAACATTCTAACAGCAAGAGGCAGTCAGTCAACGGGGCTAAACCAAATCCTCATTAGTTGTAGGGAAAAAAATTAAGGAAAATGTAATTTCTTTGCAGAAATATTTTTTGGTTTAATAAAAAACCCTATAATTAATGCCTCATACCAAAAACATGTCTTTTACTTACATCATGACATCTATAATGCATGTAGCAAATGGTTTATCAATGCAAAAATCAAATGCATTCACAACAGGTTATAACATTTTCGTATAGGCTTTTAAAAGGTATAGTCACACATGTGCCCTGATGTCCGGAGTCCATAGACACGTCTGCCGGATGACAGCAGTAATATACACAATGCAGAACTGTTTAATAGTTTATGATAAATTCACAAAATGCTATCTCACTGCACACGTGAATATCTCACATAAATAAATTTGAAGGAAATAAAAGAGTGCAATAGGGTCATATCCACGTTAAAGGGTTGGTATTTATAAGTAGAAGAACTCACCTTATGAGGTTGTGTGAGACACAACGCTTATAGAGCCTGAATACCAGATGCAGCAGCTTCCAAGAAAACAGTAGATTTAAATAGCAGGATAGGAAGTATTTCTGCGCTCTCCGGAATACGACACAAATATTGGTAATAGAATTGTGGGTTTATTGTCAACGCGTTTCAGAGTCCACTGACTCCTTCCTCAGGACGACCATACAACATATATTTATGTCGTATTCCGGAGAGCGCAGAAATACTTTCTATCCTGCTCTTTAAATCAATAAATTTGATGTTGCTCATGTAGCATCCATTCTCACCATTCAACTATCACCCCATATCACTACTCCCATTTGTCTCAAAACTAGTTGAACAGCATGTCCACATTAAGCTCTCCTCCCACCTCTTGTCCAATACACTCTTTGACTAACTACAATCTGACTTTGTCACCACCACTTCACTGACAAGGCCTTGACCAAAGTCAGAAATAACCTGCTAACTGCCAAAGTCTATATACAGTACTCTGTACTCCTCCTAGACCAGTCCTGTTGGTGCTCCTCAACACTCTGTCCTGGGACCTTTACACTGCTCCATTTCTAATTTTTGGACTGGAACAAGTCAAAAATTCCTATGTTTATGGTACCACCTGTATGCTGACACTCAAATCTACCTCTTTGACCCAAATGTAACCTCTCGCAATCCAGACTCCCAAAGTGTCTATCAGCCATATCCTCCTTCTTCTCATCATGGTATATAAAACTCAAAGGGGAGAAAACCGAACTCATCTTTTTTCCTTTATTTCACTCAACCCTCTCTACCAGATCCATCTATCACTGTAAATGACTCCACATTTTCCCGTATATCATAAATCCACTCCCTAGGTGTAACCTTTGACTCTGCTCTGTCTTTTAAATCTCATGTCTACACCTTTGCCACCTACTGATGCCTCCAAATCCAATAAAGTTTTTAGAATCCAACCTTTCCTCAACCACAAATTAACAAAATTGTTAGTACATGCCCTAATCATTCCCCAACTCAACTCCTGCAATATCTAATGTTGACAAAACTGCTCAAAGAATCCAACTCTCCCTTCGCTACTCCCCGCTTTCCACAATACCTTGTAGATTGGAAGTCCATGAGGGCTGAGTCCTCTCCCCTCTGTACTAGTTTGTCACTGTTATACTTGATTGTATTTTATATTTGCATATAAACCCTCTCGAATGTTCAGCACTTTGGAATTAATGGTGCTTTAAAATAAATAATAATAATAATGGTTGGGAGACTGTACCAAGGCACAGGGGAGTCACTGTCACGGGTGTGTCAGATGTAACAGACAGTCGCTCTGCATCTGGATGCAGAAAGTCTCTGCGTTTGGCATTGCAGACGCTTTCTTAATCCTTCTGACTTTTGGACCCAACGGCAACCTCCCTCCTGCTCTGATTGACACACCCTGGTCTGGTTGTTTATAAACTCTCAGTCTGCTTCAGGGAGTCGCCGGTGATATTCTCGTTTACCCTTGTGAAGGCTTGGAGCTATAGCAGTTGGCTAGCCTCCTCTCTAGTGCCCTTGCAGGACGTTTGATGTTATCCCTCTGGTGTCTGCTCAAGCTAAGTTTTCCCCCCTTTGTTTGTCTGCCTTGTTGTCTTTATTTTATAGTGGGGACTGACCAGTGCTCATCCTCCCTCCCTAGCTAGAGCCTAGCTCTAGGGATGTATAGGGCTTAGGTTTGCTGCTCGGTGATTGTATACTGTGCGTGACAGTCACACTGTTATGCTAGTTGTAGAGAGGCTAATTCATTGCAAAAGTGAAAGTGTTCATGTGACCAAAAGGACTTGTCAGCAAAGATGTGACAAGGAATTGAAGGAATAGGATGATACATGGTATTTGTATTGCAAGATAGTACCTATTTTTCAGATAACTTTTTAGAAAACACTATTGTGTGTATACATAAGAAATAACTCAATTTCCGCTCATTACATGACATATGTGGTATTTTTCAGTAGTCTTCTCACTACAGTCTCCATCTCGAAATGACCATTTTCTTTCAGTATAACTCCATTGGGTGGAGACGAGCTATTCTGATATTTTACATAGAGAAGATGAGATCCTGGTCTCCTATCTCTCTATCACAAACACAGAGGCTGCAGCAGCCAGGAGGACATTACGCAGCTGTAATAAGCAGTGCTGCTGTGTATCCAGCACTGAATGTGATAAAAAACTTAACAGCAAAAGCAGTAGCATCTCTGTGAGTCTGTCATTGCCTATCTCCCTCTCTCTGCAGCTGTTCTCTCTTAATCATCTCTTCTTCATACTGTAGATTTCTATGGGTAGCAGCTGTAACCTGATCAAGGAAGCTGAAGATCTGTTTTATCCCTGGGTTTTAACTGTGACTAAAGAACAAGTGATCGGTGTAGAGAGAGGAGTTGAATAGGAAGAGAAAAAGGATTTTTTAAGAAACTTTGTAATATAACCTATTATCTCCATAATGTTTATTTATGCGAGGTTTGTTGAAATGACAGGGTCCATATCTGATATTATCTGAGTTATATTGTATATATTGTTTGATGTGTGCATAGCAGCTTTATACATATGTTCACAATCTTCAATCAACTCTTGCAATGTTATTTATTATATTTTTACTCACTTATATAGCGCCATTAATGCCACAGCGCTTTACCGACATCATCATCACTGTCCCCATTGGGGCTCACAATTTATTTAGATTTCCTATCAGTATGTTTTTGGAGTGTGGGAGGAAACCGGAGAACCTGGAGGAAACCCACACAAACACTGGAAGAACATACAAACCCCTTGCAGATGTCGTCCTTGAGCAAGCAGCAGAGCAGTCTGTCTGAAAGTGTGTCCTGCAGAGTTGTATAATATGCATGCTGTAGAGCTGTGTGTGTGCTGCAGAGTTGTGTGTGTATAATATGCATGCTGTAGAGGTGTGTGTGTGTGTTGCAGACTTGTGTGTGTATAGTATGCATGCTGTATAGCTGTGTGTGTGCTGCAGAGTTGTGTGTGTATAATATGCATGCTGTAGAGCTGTGTGTGTGCTGCAGAGCTGTGTGTGTGACGCGCCCCTGGGCCTGCTGCGTCGCGCGGCATCGCGCGCACGGGGAAGCTTACCCGGATCCGGATCAGATGGGGGTAGTAGTCTCGTGGCGGTAACCCGATCCGTGCCCAGGGAGTCAAGCTGAGTGGCAGCGTTTAACAGTAGATGTTAGAAATGTTCGACTACGCCACCCGTTAATTGCGGCTATGAGGCCGCCGCTGCAGGGCAGACCGCT
This sequence comes from Phyllobates terribilis, assembly GCF_046119375.1. NCBI lineage: Eukaryota > Metazoa > Chordata > Amphibia > Anura > Dendrobatidae > Phyllobates > Phyllobates terribilis. The sequence goes on from NW_027362761.1 coordinate 1,093,838,377, forward strand.
GAGGCCGGTGATATGGCTGTGCAGCGTAGATGGTATAACCCCCAACGGGAGGGGTATGGCCTCAGGGCAGCAGATGAGGATGATAGTGGTAGTGATGGTGCAGCAAGGAAGCTCAGAGACGTGTGGTGCAGTTTCAAGGCTTTTACTCACAGGTGTTGCTCCGGTCACTTCGGCCAAGAGTGACCACCCGAGCCGTGCTGCGTCCACCAGGTGCGGGACTCGGCCAACTCCCAGGCAGTTCCGGAGCGTGGTCCTGAGCTCCCCTCTCTTCCTTCCTACTGGCCGTCCTCACCAGGGACCCACCTATGTCCGGCTCCCTCGGGCCTTTTGGTGGCGAAACCTTTCTCGGCTTCCCTGACCCTATGCGTGGTATGCCTTCCGGGTGGATATGGTGAGGGGTCGCGCCAAAGCTTGTCCACGACCTCCGGTTCCTGGCTAAGGATGATTAGCCTCTGCCAGTTTGGGATCCGGTACCCTTTTCTGCCAACCCTTCACCCGTCTTAGTTCACTTGTGGGATCTCAGGGTTCCCTCTGCTTGCGTCTCTGGGCCTTTCACTGGGTTTTTCCTCTACTTCCTCTTTCTCTGCGCTTCAGGCCTGGCCCTGGAGCTGGGCCCAGCCGGAGCCACAGCTCCCTGTCAGCCCTCTCTGGCTGAACTCTCCCTCAGCTTCTCCTCAGACTCAACACACTGTCTCAAGATGGTGCCCACCTTTATACTCCCTCTGACACCCGAGCCCAGGTGACTAGCACCCAATGGGCTCCTTCCTCTGCCCAGAGTCCCTCCCCTCTCTGCTCCTACACTACTGGGATGTTCCCCCCCCCCCCCCCCCACTCCAGCCAGGGACAGACGCTGTCGTACCTGCACATCTACCTAGTGGGAGTACCGTTGTTCTGTCCCCCGGAAATGGGGTGAGTGTAGTGCATGCAGCTAACTGAGCTCAGTCCCACACTCCATCCTTACCCGGGAGTGGAATACCACACCTCTGGTTTGAGGTGCAATACCCCTGTAGCAGCCGAGTCCTCGGGGTGCTACATGTGTATAATATGCATGCTGTAGAGCTGTGCATGTGCTGCAGAGTTGTGTGTGTATAATATGCATGCTGTAGAGCTGTGTGTGTGCTGCAGAATTGTGTGTATAATATGCATGCTGTAGAGCTGTGTGTGTTGCAGAGCTGTGTGTGTATAATATGCATGCTGTAGAGCTGTGTGTGTGCTGTAGAGCTGTGTGTGTATAATATGCATGCTGTAGAGCTGTGTGTGTGCTACAGAGTTGTGTGTGTATAATATGCATGCTGTAGAGCTGTGTGTGTGCTACAGAGTTGTGTGTGTATAATATGCATGCTGTAGAGCTGTGTGTGTATAATATGCATGCTGTAGAGTTGTGTGTGTATAATATGCATGCTGTAGAGTTGTGTGTGTCTAATTTGCATGCTGTAGAGCTGTGTGTGTGTGTTGCAAAGCTGTGTGTATAATATGCATGCTGTAGAGCTGTGTGTGTGTTGCAAAGCTGTGTATAATATGCATGCTGTAGAGCTGTGTGTGTGTTGCAGAGCTGTGTGTGTATAATATGCATGCTGTAGAGCTGTGTGTGTGCTGCAGAGTTGTGTGTGTATAATATGCATGCTGTAGAGCTGTGCATGTGCTGCAGAGTTGTGTGTGTATAATATGCATGCTGTAGAGCTGTGTGTGTGCTGCAGAATTGTGTGTATAATATGCATGCTGTAGAGCTGTGTGTGTTGCAGAGCTGTGTGTGTATAATATGCATGCTGTAGAGCTGTGTGTGTGCTGTAGAGCTGTGTGTGTATAATATGCATGCTGTAGAGCTGTGTGTGTGCTACAGAGTTGTGTGTGTATAATATGCATGCTGTAGAGCTGTGTGTGTGCTACAGAGTTGTGTGTGTATAATATGCATGCTGTAGAGCTGTGTGTGTATAATATGCATGCTGTAGAGTTGTGTGTGTATAATATGCATGCTGTAGAGTTGTGTGTGTCTAATTTGCATGCTGTAGAGCTGTGTGTGTGTGTTGCAAAGCTGTGTGTATAATATGCATGCTGTAGAGCTGTGTGTGTGTTGCAAAGCTGTGTATAATATGCATGCTGTAGAGCTGTGTGTGTGTTGCAGAGCTGTGTGTGTATAATATGCATGCTGTAGAGCTGTGTGTGTGCTGCAGAGTTGTGTGTGTATAATATGCATGCTGTAGAGCTGTATGTGTGTGCTGCAGAGTTGTGTGTGTATAGTATGCATGCTGTATAGCTGTGCGTGCGCTGCAGAGTTGTGTGTGTATAATATGCATGCTGTAGAGCTGTGTGTGTGCTGCAAAGTTGTGTGTATAATATGCATGCTGTAGAGCTGAGTGTGTGCTGCAGAGCTGTGTGTGTATAATATGCATGCTGTAGAGCTGTGCATGTGCTGCAGAGTTGTGTGTGTATAATATGCATGCTGTAGAGCTGTGTGTGTGCTGCAGAATTGTGTGTATAATATGCATGCTGTAGAGTTGTGTGTGTTGCAGAGCTGTGTGTGTATAATATGCATGCTGTAGAGCTGTGTGTGTATAATATGCATGCTGTAGAGCTGTGTGTGTATAATATGCATGCTGTAGAGTGGTGTGTGTGTGTTGCAGAGCTGTGTGTGTATAATATGCATGCTGTAGAGTTGTGTGTGTATAATATGCATGCTGTAGAGTTGTGTGTGTATAATATGCATGCTGTAGAGCTGTGTGTGTGTTGCAAAGCTGTGTGTATAATATGCATGCTGTAGAGCTGTGTGTGTGTTGCAGAGCTGTGTGTATAATATGCATGCTGTAGAGCTGTGTGTGTGTTGCAGAGCTGTGTTTGCGTATTTGATGTGCTGAAAAGCGGTACACGTGTATAAAAAAATTACAAAATCTTAAAAGCAAAACAAAAATGATATAGAAAAACAAGTGAAGTAAGAATACAGAAGAATCACATGACAGGACAGCGGTACGTTGATAGCCAAATGTAACAGGACGGCTCTTGTTTATGCTCCATAGCAGTTTGTTCCAAAGGTCGGAAGATGACGACACGAGCTGACTGTTAACCATTAACCTCTCTTTATCCTATGCCACAAGTGTTAGTGACATTGAGCCTGTCTCTACCGTAGACCATCAGGGAGATTTTAATTATGCAATTCTTATTTTCTGTTGTAAAAGCCCAGGTGTGTTGTATAGTCTTAAAAGAAAAAAAGAGACAGTTAAAAAAGCAGTTAAAGTGGTTGTCAAGAACTAATTTTTTTTTAGTTTTTTATTTTTATTTTACGGGCCTAAATACTAGCAGGCAGGTAGTTGCCAACAGAGGCGCCAACTTAGTGAGGTCACAGACCGCTCCTGCCAGCTATTCCGCGTCAACAGAGCAGCTCTTCGTCTTCCAGGCTGCTTTTCGACAGGGCGTAACTGCTAAAGTCATGCTGATTGACAGCCGTCTTTCAGCAGTTAGGCAATGGGGAGCCAGCTGTCAATCAGCAGGACATTGGCAGCCATTCCCTGTCAACAGAGCAGAACGGAAGAGAAACTGCTGCTCTGTCGATGTGACGTCAGTGGAAGCCGCTGGCAGGAACCGTCTGTGACTTCTCTGTGCCAGCAGTGATCGGCGCAGGGCACAACAAGCAGGTAGTTAGCAACTACCTGTTTGTTATTTTTTAGTCCCCTGGTTAAAAATGTTACTAGTCCTGGAAAACCTCTTTAAGAAGACTCAATATGGCAAATATTTTGCAGAGTTACTTCCGCCTTCACCACCCTCACACAGACAGGAGCATTGCTTCTAGGGAAGAATTTCTCCAAAATAACATGCAAATTGCCTCTTCAGAGAAAAAATAGGACTTGTACTCTATAGCGCCACCTATTGGAAGCAGCAATCCTAAAAGTCACAATCAACCCTTTAACGATTGTGACTTGTAGGACTGCTGCTTCCAATAGGTGGCGCTATAGAGTACAAGTCCTCTTTTTCTCTGAAGAGGCAATTTGCATATTAAATTTCCCAGAGGAGCATTGCATGGCGAATAAGCCTCCTTACCTTGACGTGCCAGAGCTGGTGTGTCACTCTCCATAAGGAAAAACGCTACCCCTTAGACCTCAGTCCAAAATAACAGTGACATTATAGCCAGTAAGTTAGTAAGTTAGTGAAGTGTTACTGTAGGGAGTACAATTGGGGGAGGAAGGTTGAACTTGATGGACCTAGGTCTTTATTCAACCTCCATTAGTATGTTATGCCCCTTTAGACATATATGGGTGTAGCATTGAGACTCTATACAATTTGGACTTTGGCTAATGAATTTCTGCACTGTCATAAAGTTGGATGTCGTATTGTAAAGTTTTGTGTATACTGCGCCATGTGCATTATTAAACGGCCGCTGACCGGCAACAACTGTCCTCAACGGTCATTTATAGCGTGTTTACATAGGCAAACCCAGCTTCACGTGCGCACTGATCCCTCTGTAATCGATCGCTTAGTGTGCCTAGGCTGCCGCTGTTCTCCAGCCTGGACAGGACGATGCACTGCCCCAGAATGATGGTCTTTGGTACAAAGCGCTCGTTTGTCGGGTGATCAGCAGCCTGATTATAATGCACGATTATCGTGAAATGAGCGTTCCTAGGAGAGCTAGATCACAATAATGTAAATGGACCTGAAAGCTTAACAATTCATAATAATTATGCAGCTAATCCAGCCTGAAAATCTGCACCAAAACTTCTATCGGCATCCTACTGAATTGCATATAGGGTTTAATGCAGATTTAATAAATGGTATTGCAATAGGTGAAATCTGTAATAAATACTTGGTATGTGTAGCCAGACATTTTCAGAAAATCTGTACATTTTTTTCTGCTAAATTCCTTGTTCCATTGACAGTAAGAGCTCATTTGTTTTCATACTGCAGCACAGTAATCATTCTAATGAACATAATGTCCCAACATTATCATAACAGTCACTTCATGTATCAGTGCCAATGTAACACAATACCACAGGAGGAACAACGACTTTCTTCAGGTCCACACAAAGAGACACAGCGTCACGTTCTTAGGTAAATACGTTTGCTATGCCTCTCCTTCTGAGATAAGAAAGTTCAGCAATGGAAAAAAAAACCCTCATTATGTTTTATGTAGCTTCCTCTTCCATTATCAGATAAAGATTGCTTAAATATTTATTAAATGGAAGCTATCATCAGAAAATGACCTATTTATGAAATCAGGCTTTTGTGTTAAATGTTTTGGGTTTTTTTTTAGCAATTTTCTTTTTGTTTGTTTTTTTACTTACCACTCTGATAATACTCTGTATTAAAAATAAAAAAATAGAAATCTTGCAATTTTGACACTGGCCACTGCGGAACTTTTAGAGTCTAACTTTCTGTTGTTTCAGGAAACAACACATGTACATTAGCCTCAATAGTGAGACCCAAACCTATTTTTTAAAGCATCTAATCAGCATGTGCAGAGGTCTTTGTGAAGAGCGGAGGTGCAGGTGAGCTGTGACATCACCTATTCTTATTGGTGCATCTTGTGTTATCAGCTGTGTGTAGAAGTGTTACCTGTCATTGTAACCCTGATGATTAGAAAACTCTGGTAAACTCTTCCTGAAAGAATAAGCAGTCTAAAAAAAATGGCAGTGTAAAAACTTAAACGTTTCCTCACCTTGGCATGTCAGGCTTGACATGTCACTCTCCGCAAGGAGAAACCTTACCCCTTGGATGCCAATCAGATGCCTCTCATCCAGCCAAACCTGATCTCATACTTTACACTGATGAGGGGCAATACCCCAAATCACAGTGTTTGTAAATTGAAATTTTGGTTTTGGCTTTAATCCTAAGTCATGTGACAAGGCTCGTTAGAGAGTCGATATTGACTTTTAGGATTTCTATTTCCTATAGGTGGCACTAGAGTTCTAGTTCTTTTCTTCTCTGAAGAGACAAGAGAATTTTTTTATAATACATGTAACACAAAATTCTGACTTAAACAAATGGTCATTTGTGATTATAGCTTCCATTTAACAATGAGTTGTAAGATTTCACACATGACAATATAATCTGTTTATCAATCTATAGCCAAAAAGTTTTGACTGGAGACCATGCAATTTTCCTTCCTCATGCCATAACCATATTAGCAGCAGCTACCTCCATGTATAAAATGCTCACCGCTCACGTGTTGTTTTTGTTTTAAAACCTTTCATTTACAAACCTCAATTACATCTTACAATGACGACGCCTGTCCACCCAGGGGAATGTAGGGGACGGTACCCGGGCCTTTTACCTTGTTTAGGATGTCACGGCAGTCGGCTCCCGGGCCCGTACTCTGCGTCTCTCTTTAAAAAGGGGTTTTAGTATACGGTTTGTCTCATGACGCCACCTGTGGTTTCCGGTAATGGTTACCAGCACTGCTGCAGACCTCCGGGGGGGTGATGGGATGGCAGCTGGGATGTTTCTGCTCCCCACAGGCGGAGCGGGACCCCGGGGCAGTGTAGGTGCAAACGGTGATGATGCTGGGGCTCGCAGTGCAGGAGAGATGGTGCAGCAGAAGTAACTGACATAGACTGGAGATTCACTTCAGTACCTTTACTGGTGTGAATGTCAGGTACGGTCCAGGGTACTCGGTAGGAAGGGTGCACTTCAGGACTTCTCCCCAGTGAGCGGGTATAAGGCCTCCTAGTCCGTGTCTCCCTCTCTCTAAGCTCCTGGCCAGCCTGCAACTGGTCCTAGCTTCTGTGTCGTGCTGTTCCTTCACCTGTCGCTTGGTAGTAGGACCTTTTTCTGGCAACCACTATCCCTGGATGCCGGGGCCTTCGTGGTTCCTAGTCCTGTCAAGGGTTTAGCTTCAGGTCGACCAGGGACTTGCAGTCCTCCTGGTATGCCGGTGATCCCTACAGGGTGTAAAGGACCCTGTAGGCGCGGACCCGGTGTCCGGTTCGTGTCTTGAGGTGAGCCTATGATGCTCCTCTGCCCCCTCAACTCCTCGTTCCTCTCCTCCTTGCCTCTGGCCACACTCGGGGCCCTCAATACAGCAGAAGACGTGCTGCGTCTTCACTGCTCTCAGTGGCAGCACACTCTCTGACTAAAGACTCACTAACTGCCTGGCTCCACCCTCCATCTATATATCCCTAATGGGCTCCCTCTGGTGGTATGAGGTGGAAGGGTGGAGGTGTTTGTTTGTAACAAGGGCCTCTTGGGGAGAAGTCCATCCATGCACCCTCTTGGGTTCTGTGGTACCTGTGAACAGCAGGGTGCCACATTCCCCCCTAGTACACTTCAGTACTCCTGGACTAAAGCATTTTGTAACAGGTTACAACAATAACAGTAATTATAATAACAATAACAATAATTAAGTTACAGTAAGTCCTGTAACCAGGTGTCCATTTCACTGATGAAAGTGCAAAATGAGTAACATGAGGGACCCGCTTGAAAACCCTCAACGTAGGCCCTGGGCGTGGCTACAGGGCATAAGGGATTCAGGTGTTGGACCACGTCTTCGGCCACGCCAAACGGGTTTTTGTTCAGTGGTCAAATAAGGGGGCACTTTTGATGAGTGCAACTATTTACAAAGACAGTTTTTGGCTGCTCACAGTCCTCAGCCTACAAGTCTCTGTACCCTGACGGGTAACGACAGGCACACATTAATTTCAGTTTACACAATAAACAATAGGCAATACCCCACTGGGTAGCTATTTATACTTTAAGCATTTTGTATTTTAATCCCTAAACCTGGCTGGGATTTGGCCTTGTGTGCTGCGTGTGGACCTTCGTAGTACTGGGTTGATACTGGTGTCTGTGCATGCACTCTCTGCTAACCTATCAGATGTACGTGCTGGTAGATTATAAAACTGCCTCAATCTCTCTATGGGACTGGCAAGTGCACTGATTACTGGGCCTTCAGGCTCTGCTTCAACGAGTGATCCTCCTCTGACTGGGGACTCTTTCTGTTCCTGAGCAGGTTCCTCTAGGGCGCCCACAGGTTCTTCTTGTGGTTGATAGAAGTGTATTACTGGCATAATAACTGCTCCATCAAGTTGAGGCCAGTCCGCAGGGAAATCTCCTAGAACTGTGTGAAGCACATCTTCCTTGGGTTCTTCCGGTGCTATAGGAGGTACTTCTTCCTCTGTTGTCTTCAGTAGACCTGGGCACACCTTCAAGTGGTCTCTTGAGACTGTTGCGGTTGTCTTACCTCCTTCCTTACTAATCAGGCAGGTTTTACTGTTGTCAAATCTGGAGTTTAACACAGTGTAGGGCTGTATTTCCCACTGGTCATCGAGCTTGTGACCTCTTCTTTTCCGCTTTAGCACTATCTCTCCAGGTGCCAAGGGTTCTGCTGGTGCATGTTTGTTATACTGCTCTTCTTGTCTTTCCCTCACCTTGTTTAAACTGTCTTCGACACAGGCCTGTACTTTCCTGTACTGCTCTTGCCGACTTGTGTCCCAATCTTCGGTGGACGTATCTGCAGCAGCTTCTACTACTCCGAGCTCCAGGTCCATGGGCAATTTTCCAGGTCTTGCTCTCATGAGGTACGCTGGGGTACAATTAGTAGAACTCACAGGTTTGTGGTTATACAGGTCCACTAGGTCAGGTAGCTTTTCTGGCCACTGGTTCCTTTCTTCCAGAGGTAGGGTTTTGAACAGGTCTATAATGATGTTATTCATTTTCTCGCACATACCATTGGTTTGCGGATGATATGGCGTAGTCCGGATCTTCTTGCATCTGTACAGGTGACAGAATTCTTTAAACAGCTCAGTTTCAAAGGCAGGGCCTTGATCTGTGAGCACCTTTTCCGGATATACATGGGGTCTGCAGAAGTAGGCTTGGAACGTTCTTGCTGCAGTTTCTGCTGTCAGGTCCTTGACAGGGGCTACTACCAGGAACCGGGAATAGTGATTCACCATGGTCAGGGCATAGGAGTAGCCTGATCTGCTGGGTGACAGTTTGACGTGATCCAGAGCGACAATCTCCAGGGGTTGAGTTGTCTTGATGGATTGATAGACTGCAAAGGTGCTTTCTGGCTGCCGTAGTCTTTCCTTCTGAGGCTACAGGGCCCACAATTCCGGCACCACCTTTCTATGGAACTCCGCATTCCAACCCAATAGAATCGGTCCTTCAGCAGGGTTTCCAGCTTCTTCCAGCCAAAGTCACCTGCCTGGTCGTGGTAGGCCTCTAACACCATCTGGATATCCGTCCTGGGTACAACAATCAGCCACACCATTTCATGGGTTCTGAGGTTGACATACCTTCTGCACAGCTTCTCACTGTAGATGAACATACGGCTCCTCTCATTCCACAGGTGTTTGGCTTGTGGGGGAGCATTCTTCTCCAGGTGAGAACCTTCTTGGGTTATCAGTCTTTTGATGAGGCTGACAACCAGGTCACTGTCCTTGGTCTCCTTCCAGCTGAGATGAGGTAGAGGGTTTGGCGTCCTACCATGACATCTTCTGGAGGCGCGCTGCTCGTGGACCATTCCATTTTTGTGGAAAGCAGGTAGTTCAATTTCTTCAAGATCATCCACTTCATCCTCGGTGTCCGACTGGTGGGGCATTCTCGACAAGGCATCAGCATTGGTATTCTTGTGACCTGCCCGGTACTTGATTGTGAACTGATAATTCGACAGTCTGGCCACCAACGCTGTTCCATGGCTCCCAACCAGGCTGTCTCCAGGTGTGTCAAGGGGTTATTGTCGGTAAAGGCTGTGAACTTAGTTGAGGCTAGGTAATGCTTGAATCTTTCAGTGATATCCCAGACCAAGGCCAGGAACTCCAGCTTGAAGGAACTGTAATTCTCCGGGTTCCTCTCAGTAGGGCAAAGCTTCCTACTGGCATAGGCAATTACCTTCTCTCTGCCGTTTTGCTTCTGGGACAACACAGCTCCCAGTGCCTCGTTGCTGGCGTCGGTGTACAACAGGAAAGGCTGGCTGTAGTCAAGGTCATCCAGGATTTCTTCACCAGTTAGGACTTCCTTCATTTCTGCAAAGGATTCAGCTTGTTTCTTATCCCACTGGAATGGGGGACTTTTACCTCTCTTGGACTGTCCTACCAGGAGATCTTGTAAAGGTGCTGCCTTTTTGGTGCAATCCTTTATGAACCTCCTGTAGTACCCGACCAGTCCCAGAAACTGACGTACTTCCTTGATGTTTCTCGGTTCAGGCCACTTCTGGATGGCAGTGACCTTCTCCGGATCCGATGCTACTCCCTCTGAGCTGACCATGTGTCCCATGTACTGAACCTTCTGCTTGAGCAGGTGGCACTTAGAAGGTTTTAGCTTCATCCCATACCGGGACAATGTCTCAAATACCTCCGCCAGGTGCTTTAGATGGTCTTCATACGTCCTTGAGTACAAGATAACGTCATCCAGGTACAGCAGCACTGTCTCAAAGTTCCGGTGTCCTAAGCAACACTCCACCAGCCTCTGGAACGTCCCGGGGGCGTTGCAGAGCCCAAACGGCATACTGTTGAACTCACATAATCCCATCGGGGTGGTGAAGGCTGTCTTCTCTCGGTCTTCCTCAGCAACAGAGACTTGCCAGTACCCACTAGTGAGATCCAATGTGGAAAAGTAATTGGCAGATTTTAGTGCAGCCAGGGATTCCTCTATATGGGGCAAAGGGTATGCATCTTTATGTGCTATTTGATTAATTTGTCTATAATCTACACACATCCTCATGCTACCATCCTTCTTTCGGACCAGGACCAGGGGAGCTGCCCAGGGGCTAGAGCTATCCCTTACTACCCCTGCCTTTTTCATGTCATGTAACATTTCCTTGGCTTTTTGGTAATGTGCTGGTGGTACGGGTCTGTAACGCTCCTTAATGGGTGGATGGTTACCGGTGGGTATGTGGTGTTGTACCCCTTTAACCCTTCCAAAATCAAGTGGGTGTTTACTAAACACTTGTTCATATTCCTGAACCACTCTGTAGACACTGTGTTTTTGATGGACAGGAGTGGCGTCAGTTCCAACATGGAGCTGTTGACACCAATCCTCCAGCTGAGCTTTGGAGTCATTGTCCTCCACTGTGTCTGGTGGGGTCAAGGATTCCACTGTGTGTATGGCATCATTATTCACAGTATACAATCTGGCAGCAGTGGCGTATCTTGGCAATTTAACTTCCTCCTTTCCACAATTTAGGAGACGTACAGGTACCCTTCCATTGCGTGCATCAACTACCCCTCTAGCAGTTAGGAGTGTAGGTCTGTGCTCTGAGCTAATGGGCTCCACTACCACCTGGTAGTTCTGTCCCTTGAGACCTAGTGCTGCCCTACACCAAATCAGCATTTCACTCATCGAGGGAATCACAATGGGTATCGGGTCTGTCACCCGTACATTACCAATCTCACCACCTGTTAGTTTTACCTGTTGCTGGTACAGGAGGGCTCGAATTTCTTTCTGGAGCACCTTCCTCTGCCCTGGTTTGGCAGTGTCAGCCATCTGTTGGAGTAAGAACAACACTTCTCCCAAACAGTTACCAACAATATTTGTACCAAGTATCATATACAAGTCTGTATCACCAGGGTTAGGCTCCACTACAATCAGCCCTTGGTCCTTTAGTTCCGCTCTCCTCACATTCACTGTCACGTCCTTAACCCCTACTAGGTTAAGAGGAAGGCCATTGGATGCATACACAGAGAGATTTGGGGCGGGCAGATTGAGTTCATCTAGGGACCAGTACCTTTTGTAGAGGACATCAGGTATGATGGTTACCTGTGAGACGGTGTCCAGTAATGCTGGTGTTGCTATTCCGTCCAGCACGATGGACAGGAAAGGCCTTCCTCCTACAAACCGGTCGTACCAGCTGGATGATCTACTCCTGGGTGTCGGCCCTTGGCCCCAGGGTTTGCCCGTTTAAAGGACAGTTCCGCGCGGTGTGGCCTGCCTTGTGGCAACGGTAGCAGATGAATTCTCCCGGAGGGCGACGTTGGTCATTGTCCTCCTATGGGGTGGCGTCGTCCTTCTTCTTCTCCTCATCCAGGGGACATCCTCAGGACAGTCGGCGAGTAGGATCCTTCCTTCCGGCTCGGGCTCCGCCTGTAGCTGCAGGGCGCTCAGGACAGTGGTCAGGGTTTTACTTAGCTGACGCACTTCAGAGCGCAGGCTGTCCAGCTCGCTAGGGGGCACTGTTTGCATCTTTGTTTCAGCCGTTAATGAAGGAGCAGTGGGTGCTGCGGGCACTGGGGCGGCCCCACCCTGGTAACTCTGGATAGCAGTATCTGATGGTTCCAGGGGCTGCAGACCCTTAATAGCCATGTCCTTCAGGGCGTCAAAGGTGGCATTTGGATGATCTAAGGCCCACCACTGTACGGTTCTGCTCTCCTCCTGAGACCTCAACCCCCGGATGAATTGTTCTGTCAGCATTTTGTCCTCACCATGTATGCTGGCTGGACTAACCTGTTTCAGGGCCCGCAGGGCTTCCTGTAAGCGCCAGGCGTAGTCCCGGATACTGTCCTCAGGTTTCTGGGTACAGTGGTAGAACCTCATCCGGAGATCTGTCTCAGTGCAGTTTTCAAACACAGTTTTCAGTCTCTTAACGATAATGGATACTGATTCCTGGTCTGCGGCTGGCCAGGTTTCAACTTCCCGCTCTGCGGCACCAGTCAATTGTCCCAGCACAACAGCGGCTCTCTGCTTACCAGTCATTGAGTACATATCCAGTACACCGCATATTTTCCTTTTGAATCCAGACAAGGTGTCTGGTTTGCCGTCATACTGGGGAAGCCGTTTTGCTCCAGGGATATACGGCAGGGCCACGGGTATTAACGGAGTCACGACCCCTGCTGGTCGGGCGACCGCCTCGGCCTGAGCAGCGCCGGGCGCGAGTTGAGCATCAGGAGCTTTAACCGGTGCGCCGGCGTTTTGCTGGTCGTCGCCCATGGTTGCGCCCCCCTAGTGAACCGTAGCCTACCTCCTTTACTTTAATCGGGTAGGCCGCAGCTCCGCAGACGACGGTCTCCTTCCAGGACCTGACGCTTCCTGGTGCTGCGTCAGAGCGCGAGGCGGGGCTTGAGCTTCGCGCGCTTCCAACAGTCACGCCTCTCTGGTTCCCGTGGTTACGCCCCACTTCTTCCCGCGCGGCGGCGCGGTGATGGCGGCGATGTTCACCACAGTTAAAACACAGTTCAAATACAGCACAAAGTACCCGGTGGCAACGGGCATGAAATCCTGTTCATGACGCCAGGAAAGAGTGATGTGTCACCCAGAGGAATGTAGGGGACTCGGTACCCGGGCCTTTTACCTTGTTTAGGATGTCACGGCAGTCGACTCCCGGGTCCGTACTCTGGGTCTCTCTTTAAAAGGGGGTTTTAGTATACAGTTTGTCTCGTGACGCCACCTGTGGTTTCCGGCAATGGTTACCGGCGCTGCTGCAGACTTCCGGGGGGGTGATGGGATGGCAGCTGGGATGTTTCTGCTTCCCACAGGCGGATCGGGCCCCCGGGGCAGTGTAGGTGCAAACGGTGATGATGCTGGGGCTTGCAGTGCAGGAGAGATGGCGCAGCAGAAGTAACTGACAGACAGGAGATTTACTTCAGTACCTTTACTGGTGCGGATGTCAGGTATGGTCCAGGGTACTCGGTAGGAAGAGTGCACTTCAGGACTTCTCCCCAGTGAGAGGGTATAAGGCCTACTGGTCCGTGTCTCCCTCTCTCTAAGCTCCTGGCCAGCCTGCAACTGGGCCTAGCTTCTGTGTCGTGCTGTTCCTTCACCTGTCGCTTGGTAGTAGGATCTTTTTCTGGCAACCACTGTCCCTGGACGCCGGGGCCTTCGTGGTTCCTAGTCCTGTCAAGGGTTTAGCTTCAGGTCGACCAGGGACTTGCAGTCCTCCTGGTATGCCGGTGATCCCTACTGGGTATAAAGGACCCTGTAGGCGCAGACCCGGTGTCCGGTTCGTGTCTTGGGGTGAGCCTATGATGCTCCTCTGCCCCCTCAACTCCTCGTTCCTCTCCTCCTTGCCTCCGGCCACACTCGGGGCCCTCAATACAGCAGAAGACGTGCTGCATCTTCACTGCTCTCAGTGGCAGCACACTCTCTGACTAAAGACTCACTAACTGCCTTGCTCCACCCTCCATCTATATATCCCTAACGGACTCCCTCTGGTGGTATGAGGTGGAAGGGTGGAGGTGTTTGTTTATAACGAGGGCCTCTTGTGGAGAAGTCCATCCATGCACCCTTTTGGGTCCTGTGGTACCTGTGAACAGCAGGGTGCCACAGTGACAGCAGCCAAGAACTCCATTATTCTTAGGGCTCGTGCAGACGGCCGTAGTTTCCGTCCGAGTGCGATCTGTCAAAAGATTGTATCGCACTTGAACCAATGTTATTCTATGGGGCCGTACACATGGCTGATTTTTTACTCTGACCTAGGAAAAAAATCATAGCATGCACCATTTCCCTCTGATAATTGGATGGCAGTCACCAATTCATGTTTATGGGACAGTGAAAAAAATCTGACTGAACTCAGATGAAATCCGAGTTCGGTACGATTTTCATGAACTGACAGGATGTAGAAACCTTTTTTTTTTATGCTCCACGTCAGAGAAAAACAGATTCCACTCTGAACATACTCTGATCAAACTCTGTCTGATGAGAGTCTGTTTAGCATAATCGGACCCATTTTCTTGAATGGTGAACTTACGGTCATGAGACTCTAGTCTTACAATGAACTCAACACTAAGCCTGGAGTCACACTAGCTTATAGCATCCAATACGAGAGTCATTAGCATATAGGATGCGATATGCTAATGATACTCAGCTCCTGCTCTGCTGCGAGTCTGAGCCGAGTGTCAGTGCTCTGTGCTCCGATCCTCTCGCATGAGAGAATCACAGCACAGCTATAGAGCTACGGTGAGTCAGACTTCTATACCAGGAAAGATCTTTGAACAAATTATTAAACAACATGTATGTAAGTACATGGATAAGAATGATGTGATTAACCAGAGTCAGCATGGGTTTGTAACTAACAAGTCATGTCAGACTAACTTAATTTCCTTCTATGACAGAATCACTGACTGGGTGGATCAGGGAAATGCTGTAGATATAGTATATCTTGACTTCAGCAAAGCATTTGACAAAGTATCTCACACCATCCTTATTGAAAAAATGACCAAGTATGCAATGGACCAGGCAACTGTTAGGTGGATTCATAACTGGCTTAGTGATCGGACTCAAAGGGTGGTTGTAAATGGCTTCACATCCAGCTGGATGAATGTCTCAAGTGGGGTACCACAGGGCTCCGTCCTGGGACCTGTATTGTTCAACATCTTTATCAATGATTTAGATGAAGGAATTGAGGGTAAACTGATTAAATTTGCTGATGACACAAAGCTAGGAGGGATAGCTAATACTAGAGAAGAGAGAGAGAGGATTCAAAAAGACCTAAATAAACTGGAGCAGTGGGCAGCAACCAACAGAATGGTTTTTAACAGGGAAAAATGCAAAGTACTACATCTGGGCAATAAAAATGAAAAAAGCATATACAGAATGGGAGGAATAGAGCTAAGCAACAGTACATGTGAAAAAGACTTAGGTATACTAATAGATCATAGACTGAACATGAGTCAACAGTGTGATGCAGCAGCAAAAAAGGCAAATACAATTCTGGGATGTATTAACAGAAGCATACAGTCTAGATCACGTGAAGTCATTATCGGTCTTTACTCCTCTTTGGTCAGACCTCATCTGGAATACTGTGTACAGTTTTGGGCACCACATTTTAAAAAAGACATAGACAAACTGGAGCAAGTTCAGAGAAGAGCGACCAGAATGGTGACTGGTCTGCAAACCATGTCCTATGAGGAACGGTTGCAGGATTTGGGAATGTTTAGCTTGCAAAAAAGAAGACTGAGAGGAGACTTAATAGCTGTCTACAAATATGTCAAGGGCTGTCACATTGTAGAAGGATCATCTTTATTCTCATTTGCACAAGGAAAGACTAGAAGCAATGGGATGAAACTAAATGGGAGGAGACACAGATTAGATATTAGAAAAAACTTTTTGACAGTTAGGGTGATCAATGAGTGGAACAGGCTGCCACGAGAGGTGGTGAGTTCCCCTTCAATGGACGTCTTCAAACAGAGGCTGGACAGACATCTGTCTGAGATGATCTAGTGAATCCTGCTTTGAGCAGGGGGTTGGACCAGATGACCCAGGAGGTCCCTTCCAACTCTACCATTCTATGATTCTATGATTCTATGATTCTATGAAGACAAAGTCAGTAATTTCTCTATCTCCTCCATTGCCAGTGTCCACAGTAATCGCACTGCGCTCGGGTGACATCCGAGTGCAGTGCGATGTTTCACACGCACCCGTAGACTTATATGGGTGATTGCGATGCGATTCTCACAGCCACTCGCAGAATGCCACTATTGTTTTCTCAGGCCTAATTGGCATGAGAAAATAATTGCAGATGAGCACTGCCCCCTAGAGTAACAGTGGTCCGAGTGCTATCCTATTTTTTATCGAACTGCACTCGTCTGATTTATTCACTCGTGTGAGTGAGCCCTTAGGACCTGATTCATCATTGCTGTTTGTCCAGTTTTTTGGAGTAATTTGCCCCTTTTTAGTGACTTAGTATTTGTGCGTTATTCGTTATACATTTTGAGCCCCTTTTTAAGTTGTCTTTCTTTTTTATGCTTTTTTTTGATTGTTCACTGACAACTTTTCTTATCCAGATAGTTAAGAAAGATTCTTGTAATGCAATGCTTCAGTGTAGAGCAAAGTCAGAAAACACCTACAAAAATCCAGCAGAAAACCAACATTAAAATATTAGAGTAATCTTTATCAAATATAAAGTTAACTAGACACTGATTAAAACCATATACAACAAGACTTTTCTCGTATGGAGCATTATCTTTACGACTCTATACTGAACTGGTCTCTTTAACCCCTTCCGATATATGACTTACAGTTACATCATATGCCGCGGTACTGACTTTGATGTGGGCTCGCAAGCCGAGTTTGCATCTTTCCTGGCAGATGATGGCTGCCCATGAAGTGATCTTACGGCACCAATGGGTTGCCAAGTAGAGTAAAAAGTAGAGTAAAAAGAAATGAAAAAAAAAAAGTTTTAAAAATATGAAAATAAAAAAATACAAAGGTACAAATCACCCACCTTTTCACCCATTAAAATTAAAGAAATAAAAAAAATAAAATGCAATCGCTACGTCTGTAAAAGTCAGATCTAGCAAAATATAAAATTAATTAATCCAATCGGTAAATGGCATGATGAAAAAAAAAAAAAAGCCAGAATTACAGTTTTTTGGTTGCCACAACACTGCAATAAAATGCAATAACAGGCGATGAAAACATTGTATCTTCCCCAAAATTATATCAATAAAAACATCAGCTCAGTACGCAAAAAATAAGCCCTCACACATCCCTATCCCCAAAAAAATTGAAAATGGTCTCGGAGAATGGCGACATAAGCGAAATGTATTTATTTGTTTAACAAATTTATGAATGTTTTTTCACCATTTAAATAAAGAAAAAAACTGCATATGTTTGGTACCTGTGTAATCGTACTGACCTGGAGAATCATATTGCCAGGTTTGTTTTACCGTATAATGAACATGGTAAATAAAAACCCAAAAAAACACGTGTGGAACTGCACTTTTTTTGCAATTTTGATGCACTTGCAATTTTTCCCCCCTTTCCAGTCTATCACATTATAAAATGAATGGTGTCATTCAAAAGTACAACTTGTCCCTCAAAAAATAAGCTCCATATAGCATATATGTGTATGTAAAGATAAAAAAATTAAGTTATGACTCTTGGAAGAAGGGGAGAAAAAAACAGAAAATAAATAACAGAAATTGGCTGCAGATGGACGGGCTTAAAGAGAACCGGTATTACCCAACTTTTAGTAAGAACTTGCAGTCCAGTAATGGTCAAAAAGATTGGAAAAACCATTAGAAAGAATGAGATGAGAAAGAGATGTGGTCCAACCAAGCTATTAATCATTTACAAGATCATTTACAGTTCATTATGTTACTGAATTGCAATGTACTGGTAAAAATCATATATTACACTGTGGCTCTGTGGCGCCCGTGTCTATAGCGCCACAAAATGCCTGCATGTGTAATATAATTCATATGTATTGTCACTAGTGTTGAGCATTCCGATACCGAAATATCGGGTATCGGCCGATATTCGCGGTATCGGAATTCCGATACTTAATTCCGATACTTTTACAATATCGAATACCGGAATCGGAAGTTCCCATAATGCCTGCGCTCTGCCGTTTCTCTGAAGGATGACAAGCTGGATGGCAGCGCTCAGCTGCGATCCAGCCTGTCATCAGAATGCCATCCCAGCATGGGAGAATTCTCCTGATTGTTTAAAAGCCGGCGCGCGGTAAAAAGCCGCCGGCTTTTAAACAATCACACAACCCCATACTGCTTCCCCGCAGCCTCCCACCCCGATCCTCCGCTCCCCTCGCCACCTCCCATCCCGATCGTAAGTTAGGACCGGGCGGGGAGCGCAGCACCAAGGAGCGGGGAGCGAAGGACCCGGGCGGGGAAGCCGGCAGTGAAAAGACTTCACCGCCGGCTTTCCCGTTCTGTGCTGCGCTTTCCCGCCGGTTATTTCAAATGAACAGCTGAGGTATCAGGTGATGCCGATCAGCTGTTCATTTGAAGTAGCCGCGGTGCCCTCAGAGGGTTCATGTGAGTTCATGCTTGACTGCATTGCATGAACTCACATGAACTTTCCCACGGTCGCACAGGTCAGCCTCACCTCCCAGACCCGTCATGATTGGTGTGTGTGGGTGTCTGTGCGATGTGTGCGGGTGTGCGCGGTGTCTGTGCGATGTCTGCGGGTGTGTGCGGTGTCTGTGCGATGTCTGCGGGTGTGTGCGGTGTCTGTGCGATGTGTGCGGGTGTGCGCGGTGCCTGTGTGATGTGCGCGGGTGTGCACGGTGTCTGTGTGATGTGTGCGGGTGTGTGCGTGCAGGCAGACATAGGCCGATGTGACACTACTACTCCCATCGGCCTATGTCTGTCCCCCGTCCACTCGTGCCAGCAGGATCAGCTCAATGGGAGCAGTAGTTCCCATCAGCCTGATCCTGCTATTTAAATTGCCCTACTGTGTCCCCAATAAATTTTAAATACATGTCATTGGTGGCCAGTGGTTGCCTACAATAAATTAGTTCATACATTACCTGTCCCTGCCGATCGCCACCTAAAATAAAGTAAAAAATAAAAAACTACACCTATACTCACCAAGACACCTAATTCCCCGAAGCCATCGGTCTCCTGTAATAAAATCTAAAATAATAAACCACAACCTTATCCTTACCCCTCCGTAGTAGTCCATGAGTGTCCCACGAAGATCTCCAGTTCAGAGCAGCCACATAGAATGTGACCGCTCTGAACCGCTGCCGCCGCTAGAATGACGGGGCCGTAAAGCAGCCCCGTCATTGCATAAGCGGGTTCACCGGAGTTCAGGCAGCGCTGCTCCGGTCAACTCCTTTACGGCCCTGCTGTATCGTGAGAAATTCCCACGGTACAGCAGTGCCGTAAAGGAGGTCTCCGGAGCTGCGCTGACTGAATGCACTCCGGTGACCTCAGTCAGTGGCTCCCGCTGCCGGGAGCGGACGTGTTCCCGGCAGTGTGAACTTACAGCAGCCATGCACAGCTGTCACCATCTCCAGATGTGACAGCTGTGCATGGGAGATCAGCGCAGGAACGTGGACAGGTAACTATTTTTTTTTAGTAAACTAAGAATTTAATAAAATTGTGTGTTTTATTTCAAATAAATTATTTTTTTCTGGGTGTAGTGTGTTTTTTCTTTTTAACACTTTGTAGGTTAGTAATGGGGGTGTCTTATAGACGCCCATCATTACTAACCTGGGCTTCATGGCAGCTGGCGCTGACATGAACCCCAGCCCTATTACCCCCTGCCACCGCACCAGGGCAGCGTGGAAGAGCGAGGCTAAGTGCCAGAATTGGCGCATCCTATGGATGCGCCATTTCTGGGGCGGCTGATGGCTGGTGTTTCTAGCCTGGGAGGGGGCCAATATTCATGGCACCCTTCCTGGGCTATTAATATCAGCCCCCAGCTGTCTGCCTAGCCTTTGCTAGCTATTAAAATAGGGGGGACCCCACGTCATTTTTTTGGGGGGGTTCCCCATTTTAATAGCTAGTAAAGGCTAGGTATTCAGCTGGGGGCTGATATTAGTAGTCTGGGAAGCTCCGTGGGTATTACCCCCTTCCCAGGCTTCAAACATCTTCCCCAGCCGTCTGCTTAACCTCCGCTAGAGACTAAAATTATGGGGGATCCCACGCCAATTTTTTTTTTAAATAAATCCTTTATTTTAACACTAAATGACATTTGAGGAGTTAATAAAGATGCAGTCCCTAAATTATTATTTATTTTTTAATAAATTTTTCCCAAAAATTTTGACGTGGGCTTTGCTATATTTTTGTATGCCAGCCAGGTACAGCATCCAGCTTCTATAAACGCGCCATTTTCTGGGGTGGCTGCGGACTGCAATTTGCAGCGGGGGGGGGGGGGGGGCCCAGAAAGCTTGGGTCTCCCTGCGCTGCAGATTCCAGCCCCCAGCTGCCTAGTTGTACCTGGCTGGACACAAAAATAGGGCGAAGCTCCACGTATTTTTTTTTTTAATTATTTCATGAAATTCATGAAATAATAAAGAAAAAAAGGGCTTCCCTATATTGTTGTGTCCGGCCAGGTACAAATAGGCAGCTGGTGGTTGGGGGCAGCCCGTTCCTGCCTGCTGTACCTGGACACAAATATAGTGCAAAGCCCCACGTCAATTTTTTTTTAATTATTTCAGGAAATTCATGAAATAATTTAAAAAAAATTGATGTGGGGCTGCGTCCTATATTTGTGTCCAGCCAGGTACAGCAGGCAGGAACAGGCTGCCCCCAACCACCAGCTGCCTATTTGTACCTGGCCGGACACAACAATATAGGGAAGCCCTTTTTTTAAAAAATTATTTCATGAAATAATTAAAAAAAAATTGACGTGGCGCTTCGCACTATATTTGGGTCCAGCCAGGTACAGCAGGCAGGAACGGGCTGCCCCCAACCACGAGCTGCCTATTTGTACCTGGCCGGACACAACAATATAGGGAAGCCCTTTTTTTCTTAATTATTTCATGAATTTCATGAAATAATTTAAAAAAAAAATACGTGGGGCTTCGCCCTATTTCTGTGTCCAGCCAGGTACAGCAGGCAGGAACGGGCTGCCCCCAACCACCAGCTGCCTATTTGTACCTGGCCGGACACAACAATATAGGGAAGCCCTTTTTTTCTTAATTATTTCATGAATTTCATGAAATAATTTAAAAAAAAAATACGTGGGGCTTCGCCCTATTTTTGTGTCCAGCCAGGTACAGCAGGCAGGAACGGGCTGCCCCCAACCACCAGCTGCCTATTTGTACCTGGCCGGACACAACAATATAGGGAAGCCCTTTTTTCTTAATTATTTCATGAATTTCATGAAATAATTTAAAAAATAAATACGTGGGGCTTCGCCCTATTTTTGTGTCCAGCCAGGTACAACTAGGCAGCTGGGGGCTGGAATCTGCAGCGCAGGGAGGCCCAAGCTTTCTGGGCCCCACCCGCTGCAAATTGCAGTCCGCAGCCACCCCGGAAAATGGCGCGTTCATAGAAGCGCCATCTTCTGGCGCTGTACCCAACTCATCCAGGGCCCTGGTGCGGTGGCTCACTCGGTAATAAAGGGGTTAAGGCCAGCTTGGCATTATCAGCTGGCCCTAAGCCCGAAATTCATGGGGTCACGCCAATATTAGACATGACCACCATGAATTTCTAGTAAAGTATTTAAAAAAAACACAACACCCAGAATAAAGTCCTTTAATTGAAATAAAGACACAATTCTTTATTGTTCTAAATTAAACTATACTTACCATCACGCCCATTCCAGCTGAAGCCAATGATCTCCTGCAATAAAAGAAAAATAATAAACCAACCTCATCCTTACCTTCCCATGGATCCCACGACAGCTTCAGCTCTGCTACATCGAGATGACAGGCTGGACCGCAGCAGAACGCTGCCATCCAGCCTGTCATCCCGCAGACACTGAGAAGCGCAGGCATGCTTGCGCTCCTCAGTGTCTCTCTGTGACGGCATAAAGATGAGCCGAGTTCATGTCCAATGAACTCAGCTCACCTCATGCACGTCACTGACAGCGTGGGAAAATTCTCCTGCACTCAGTGCTTCAGCGTGAGAATTCTCCCACGCTGTCAGTGACGTACATGAAGTGAGCTGAGTTCATTGGACATGAGCTCACCTCATGCACGTCACTGACAGCGTGGGGAAATTCTCACGCTGAAGCGCTGAGTGCAGGAGAATTTTCCCACGCTGTCAGTGACGTGCATGAGGTGAGCCGAGTTCATTGTCGGCTCATCTGGATGCCGTCACAGAGAGACACTGAGGAGCGCAAGCATGCCTGCGCTTCTCAGTGTCTGCGGGATGACAGGCTGGATGGCAGCGTTCTGCTGCGGTCCAGCCTGTCATCTCAATGTAGCAGAGCTGAAGCTGTCTTGGGATCCATGGGAAGGTAAGGATGAGGTTGGTTTATTATTTTTCTTTTATTGCAGGAGATCGTTGGCTTCAGCTGGAATGGGCGTGACGGTAAGTATGGTTTAATTTAGAACAATAAAGAATTGTGTGTTTATTTCAATTAAAGGACTTTATTCTGGGTGTTTGTGTTTTTTTTTTAACTTTCACTATGGGGTTAGTAATGGGGGTGTCTTATAGACGCCTCTCCATTACTAACCTGGGCTTGATGTCAGCTGGCATTATAAGCTGACATCAACCCCAGCCCTATTACCCCACTGCCACCGCTACAGGGCAGTGGGAAGAGCGAGGCTAAGTGCCAGAATTGGCGCATACTATGGATGCGCCATTTCTGGGGCGGCTGACGGCTGGTGTTTCTAGCCTGGGAGGGGGCCAATATTCATGGCTCCCTTCCTGGGCTATTAATATCAGCCCCCAGCTGTCTGCCTAGCCTTTGCTAGCTATTAAAATAGGGGGGACCCCACGTCATTTTTTGGGGGGGGTCCCCCATTTTAATAGCTAGTAAAGGCTAGGTATTCAGCTGGGGGCTGATATTAGTAGCCTGGGAAGCTCCGTGGGTATTACCCCCTTCCCAGGCTTCAAACATCAGCCCCAGCTGTCTGCTTAACCTCCGCTAGAGACTAAAATTAAGGGGAACCCCACGCCAATTTTTTTTTAAATAAATCCTTTACACTAAATGACAAGTACAGTAATCAACACTATCACTGTACTTCATATATATGTGACTGACATGTTTCTATCTATCTAATCTATGTATGATTCTCTATTCCTTCTATTCTAAATTGTCGGGTACAGATGCTGAATTGCCGGCCGGCTTTCTTAAAGAGACGGTGCATGAAAACACTATTATTTTTTTTAATAAATCCTTTATTTTAACACTAAATGACAAGTACAGTAACCAACACTGTCACTGTACTTCATATATATGTGACTGACATGTTTCTATCTATCTAATCTATGTGTGAAGCTCTATTCTTTCTGTTGTAAATTGTCGGGTACCGGTGTATGCGCTGATGAATTGCCGGCTTTTCGCATACATTCTACATTATTCTTAGTTGTTTTACTTCATGTAGAATTAACCTACAAGGAAAGAAAGGGTTTATTTTCATTCCGATATTAGTGTCCCATTGACTTGCATTGGTTTCCGGTATCGGAATCGGCGATATCCGATACTTTTTGAGTATCGGTCCGATCCAATCCGATATGATATTTCCTGATATCGGAAGGTATCGCTCAACACTAATTGTCACCAATGGTGAGGGGTAAGTTCTCTGCTGTTTTCATTACATACACATATTGTTACCGGATCCCTTACTGGAAGATTGTGTACTTTTGTCCAACAAAGGAAGTTTTGCACGATCCCTCAGAGAGGAGAGGAGGTGCTTGAGTTGTAGTTGTAGTTTTGAGGAGGAAAGATGTAGCATCATGGAGGGTCCTGATGCAAGGGAGAGAAGTGTGCTCCCTCTGCAAGAACAAGCTGCACAAGGCTGGGTCTCAGTCCCGAGAGCACAGAGACTTCCAGGGTCCGTGCTAAACTGAAAGACTGCTCAGTCTTTATGACTGACAGAAAAGTGCTTTTTCCTAGGGGCTCAGCAGCGCATAGAGTCAGGAACACTACTACAGGAGAAAGTAGGTGTTTTCCACAGCATTCAAGCTGCCTGCTCGCTAGAAGGGTTCACAGATCCAGTAACTGTTCACCTTGGACCCCTGGGGATCCAAGGAATCCTCTACCAGAGGTATAATGAGCAGCAGCAAGGCTACACAACCTCACAGCAGAGACTCTTAACCCTTACCTCACCATGCAGGTCTGTCCAAAACCCTGTATGTGAATTGCATAGAATCTTCTGGAACTGTTTGCAGAACTCCAGTAAAAGGTACAAACTGGTTATTACCCTGTCACATGACTTAGGATATAAGCCAGAACCAAAAACTCAACGGCTTATATCCTAAGTCATGTGACAAGGCTCGTTAAAGGGTCACCATTGGCTTTTAGGATTGCTACTTCCTGTAGGTGGCACTAGAGTTCTGGTCCTCTTCCTCTCTGAAGAGACAATTTACATATTTCCTAGAGGAGCATTGCAGCTTTAAAAGTATCCTCACCTTGACATGATTAACATGTCTCTCTCCACAAGGAGAAATGTTACCCTTTAGATAGCAATTTTTTTTCACAAACAGATTTGGTTAGTGAAAAAAAAAATCGCTCATCTGCACAGCCCCATTGAATAACATTGGTCCGAGTGCTGTTTGATTTTTCACAGACAGCACTTGGACTGAAAATACAGTCGTGTGGACGAGCCCTTATGGTCTGTGATGATGAAATAGTGAGGGTTTTGTTGTAGATTACATTGAGGCTATGCTGTAGATGTCACACATTGCAAATAGTGAAACCCATTGTGGAAATCTGCACCGTATCTTGGCATATTCCAGATGTAAAATCTGAACCTCGGGTCAATTTACACTGTGGATTTTAATGAAGAGTGTAGATGAAATTTTTGTAAAATCTCATTCACTTCACCAATGAAGCTATACACAATTGCTCAGTGAAAAACCCACAGAATATTTTGCTGTCTGAGAAAATACCCTACAGCTCAATATCCTACTTACCATAAATGTTTGACTTGGCCAGGAATGACATATATGGGAGTTATGTATATATGTGTATATACTGTATACTGTGTATTCTTAGGATAGTTGTGTGACTGCTGTTGATTTTATCCTATTAAATACTCATGTATGTAGACTTCTCTACGTGTTACTGAGCCTATATCACATGCTGCATCGTGAACATAAACCACATGTCATAATGTGAAAGTGAGTGGGTGATCGATCGCTGTCCGCCCAGTCTCCTCTGTGACCCTCGTATCATATCATGTGACTCTCATATCGTCTCGTATCATACCAATAAGTTCTTCATATGATGTCGAAAGTTGGGGGCGTCCTGTCCTCGTCTCAGCATTTCAGTGACCACGGCTGAGTCGAATGCTGTAGCGTGATTTTGTTGGAAACTTCATGTGATTAGGAGACACGTTTACTTCCCAGTCTGTAATTAAGCAGCAAATTCCTAAGAGATCTGGAAGCATTAAAATGTAACGTCCTTTGACGAGCTACAGTTATCACTATGTGCTGTAGAATAGTATTTGATTTGTATGTATTTTAGAATACTTTAGAAATATAATCTGTGGAATATCCTTCAAGGAGGAAACAAAGAGAAAAAACTTGGTATGTGCTGGTCCTTATACACATCCCATGTATATAAGACATAAAATATGACTATTACAGAGCTTTAAAATGAATACATGAGAAATTACAATAGTAGTAGCCAGAGTTTAGTAATTGGCTTGTTTTACTTGAAAGGATATTGGTGATTTTTTGTTTAGCTTTGGTGGCCATTTTTTGCGAAAGTGATAACAGGAAGTGCAATCATATTATATATCATTTTTTTAAAGATGGAAAGGGGATAACTTGCTGACTGCTGGGGGCAGGGCCGAATTTGGTATTTATGCCACCTTAATTAGTACACCCCCTACTGATCAGACAGACTAGGGTATGAGCACACAGCGTTTTTTTCTGGCAGATCCGCTCTGCAACCCTCCCCAAAAAAGTACTAAATATATGCTAAAAACAATGAACTCATACACTACAACATAAAGATGACTCGCTGTTCATATGTTCAGTCTTTTGAGGGTTTTTTTAACCACTTCGGGTTTTCCAAGACATGAAGCGACTAAAACAAGTGACTTGTCCATTTAAAACAAAAACTGATGGCTAAAAGATGTCGGAAAAGACGACCAAAAAGATGCAAAACAAAGTTACTTCAGGACAAAATGACGACTATGTGTCTTGAAGCGTCAACCTTCTGAAAAACTCCACGGATTCACAGAAGTCTAACAGAAGTCGTGTGCACATACCCTGACAGTACCCCTACCCTTCAGATACTAGTTAAGACCCCATACACATTAGACTAAATGTTGCCAATCCCGCTGAAACCAACAAGTTCCGCTGACAGTCCAATGTGTATGGGAGCCTCTGACTGATGATTATCAAAGGAGATAAGAATCCAGCTTGTCCGATTTTGGACTGTAGATCCTTTTGTTCTTTAAGTGACAAGTTGCTGCCAGAGATGTCTAACAGCGGCTTTCATAGAGAACACAGGAACACTAGGCAGGGTGAGCAATCCTATATATGGGAGAGCAGGGCGAGATAGCTGCCAGCCGAACGGCCGGACAGCTGTCTATAGTGTATGGGGACTTTAGTCAATTTCTTGTTCAGCTGACAGATAGCTGTATTTTTAGTCCAGCACACTGTTTTAGTATCAAGTCTCATAAATTAAATATTACAACATCTACATGACCACATCACCAGAACAACCATCAATACAGTAATACATCGCCAGGACCACAGTCAATGCAGTAAAACATCACCAGAACCTCCATCAGTGCAGTAATACATCACCAGAACCACAGTCAGTGCAGTATAACATCACTAGGAACCACAAAAAAAAACATCATCAGAACAACATCAGTGCAGTAAAACATGACCAGAACCATCGTCAGTGCAGTAATGCATCCCCAGAACCACCGTCAGTGCAGTAATACATCACCAGAACTTCCATCAGTACATTAATATATTGCCAGCAATCAATTGTAGTATCAGGTCAGCCCCAAATACAATTGTATTGCATTAACCTACAACTCCCAGTATGTCCTTAACAATGGTAAGGAGATGATAGGAGTTGTTGTTACCAGCCATCATCAGACTACGGACCATAGAGGAATCACAGTATTGCTTGGTCCTAGGCAGGAGCTTTATTAAACATTTAAAGAGTAACTTAACTTTTGGAAGATATCTTACATGTGTTAGGTTAATTAATTCTCAGCAGATTGGTGTGAGTCTGAAGTTGGCTCAGTATGGAGAAGGAGCATCATGGGATGGGACCTGAGACCCCCACCGATTGCTCAAAAGACCTCTTAGAAGTGCACAGCTCAGGAGACAGGACTATGACTTTCTACTCACTGGATCCACTTTGCGCTGTGTGCATGTTCTTCTGTCTCCTGAGCTGCTGTCTTCTAGGAGGTCTTTGTTTAGCGACTGATGGGGGCCTCAGAACTTGGTGACCCACCGATCTGCTCAGAACATAAAAAATATCTCAAAAGTTTAGATACTCTTTAAAGCGGATATCTCAAGTTTGAAACTTATTCCCTATCCACGGGATAGAGAATTATTTTTCTATCACTGGGGGTCCAACCGCCGTGGTTCCCACCGATCCTGGAAACCGGGGATCTGAAGAGCCCCAGTTGAATGGAGGAGAGGCATCCACACTACTGCTCCATTTATTCTAATGGGAACGCCAAAAATCAGCAGAGTGCTGCGCTTGGTAATCTCAGGCTCTCCGATTAAGAATGAATAGAGCGATATTGCGGATGATCAACCTGTGCTCCAGTTTTCGGGGGTACAACCACATGCAGATAGGGTATAACTTTCCAGCTTGAAACAACCCATTTAAGTGGCATTAAAGGGGTTATCGGTCTAAAGATAAGAATTGGTGCATTACATGAGATACGCCAATCTGACGCTATTCCAGGCTCTTCCCGATTGCCCTGGAGCGGTGGCAATAGGGGTAATGGTATTGGGGTTGATGACAGCTGTGATTTGTCGAAAATCAAAGCCATCAACCCCTCGGGTTAGTAATAGAGCGGTCTCTATCAGACACTCCATTACTAACCCGGTAATAAAAAATAAAATCACACACAGAAAAAATACTTGATTTGCATAAAGACTCCCCCACACTATCCACCAATTTATTGAAAAAAAAAACTATAAATAAAATCCCGTGCAGGTCCGCAGTAATCTACCGAATCGGAAGTAGTCCAGAAAAGGATACCTGAAAAACATAAAGACGGAAATAAAAACAATAGACACTCCCTTGTTCACCAATTTATTACACAAAATGTTCCCACGAAGCTCTGCCCTAGAATACGTTCCCCGATGTCTCCGGCGACTGTGAATAGCAGTAAAGTGACCCCTATTCACAGACATCGAATACTCACAACGCTGATGATTTCAGTGCAGATTTCTCTGCTGATTTGAATAGGACAAACTTTAAAAAACACACTATACTCCTCTCCTCTGGTGCTTCCATGGCTTCCTTCCTCTGCCAGTTCCTGTACAACATGCCCTGCTGTGGTGACCTCTGCAGCCTGACAGATGTCATCATAGGGTGGGTTATACAGAGACTGGCAGGGGACCAGGAAGGTGATTAGAGTGTTTCTTGTTTGTTTGTTTTTAAACTTTGTGAAGTTTTTTTTCTTCTAGCAATCGCAATATTTTTCAACTAGTAATCAGCATCAACTCAGTAAGGTAAATTTGCAAGTGATCCACAACATAAATTGACATACTGCAGATCTAAAACCCCACTGCATGTCAATTTCTGCAGGGATTTATTTTGTGTAGGTGAGATGTAATAAAATCTTATACATTTTACAACTACTCTGATGATATGACCTCCCACAAATCCAGGTAGAAAATATAAAATATATCTGCCCATGTTATCCTGCTCTTAGTCATTGAGAAAATAATTAAAACGTGACAACCAATATGGACACACTTTTTCTTGTCATTTTTGCAAAATGGCCTTAATTCTAAAAAAAAAATCACAATCCCTGTAAGTACTGTAAAACAAGCAGAATTATTGAACATTACCTAGGGCTCTACCTTCTGATTTATTAACATATGGCTATTTATTTTTTCATTTGTGGTAGAAGTACTCTTTCATTTATTTTAATAATTTAATTCTTCTAGCAAAAAAAAATATTTCAGAGTTCGAACAAATAATGTTTTTTCCTTTAATAATCTCTTCCTTTGTGGAATTCATTTGCATTTTTTTCTCTGCATTAATCATTTTCACTTCCTTTAATGTCACAGGCGTTAAACCAAAGTTTAGACCCCAGACTAAGCCAGGGTCATGACTTCCTCATAATCTTCTTAGTCAACAACATGTATTTTGCAATGAAGCTGAGATTGCTAATTTGGTATTCTCCATAAAGATTTGATTATTGTGTAACAAGTTCCCATTCTCATTTTACCTATGCTGGTCAGTATTCATAGTATTAATAATGACAATAGAATTATCATAGGACTAGAAAGGGAAAAAATACCCTACTAGAGTAAATCAAGACAGGGGTAGAAATGGTCAGCCAAGGACCTCTGTGTAATAATTAGGCTGGACCACCATCAGATATTAGTGTCTTATAGAACACATGCTGCTATTGCACCACTCACATACTAGACACATGCTACACAAGTGAATGTATGTCCTTAGGGAGCAGACCCCACACCACTCTCTGACAACCTCCTTGACGAAGGCAACACCGAAACACGCGTTGGGGTGGGCGCATCCTACTACAGTAGAATATAGGTCATGGTACTCGGTTTATTACATACCATCTTTATAATGGGCTCATTTATTCTTTTATACTTGTTCATATTTCATGTGCGCCTCTTTTTCTTGTTGCATGTTCCCAGCACTCCCATGTAGTTGATTAATAAAGTTTATATTATTTTGCACCATTGTACTCCTTGACTCCTAATAGTTTTTTTTCTATTTTGTTTTTTCCTCTGACAACATAGTGCATATTTAATAAAAGACAAAGAGCAACCCCGCAAAGGCGTAAGTTGAGCTGTCCCGAGAGACAGGCTCACTTACCAAGTAGTCAATCCTGTAGAAAAAGACATGGACCAAAACATCCAAAAATTATATGTTGACCTAATGGCGCCAGCAAAACTGAATATGAGGTTCTTAGTTTAACATTTTGATCAGACTGTATGAAGCCCACTGCCACCTCACTGTGAACCTCTCAGTGGGTCCCTACCTTTTTATACCCTTAAAGGTGGGATGCCAATTGCCAACCACCGCTGTGGCCTCAGTGCACCAGCAGGGCGAGTAAGAAACGGGCGGGTGCTAAGAAACTAAGCTTAGAAATCCTAAAACTGTATACCATACACAGAGAGCATTTCTAAAAGTATAAATGCTGAGTTGGCATTTTTGATTGGTCACCCTTATATGATAGAATACTGAAGGCTCAATAGACTAAATACAGTAGATGATGTAATAGGCTAGCTACTAACAATGCAATAATGATGATGAAATAATAAAGAATTAAATAAAATGGTGTGTTTTATTTCAAATAAATTATTTTTTTTCTGGGTGTAGTGTGTGTTTTTTATTTTTAACACTTTGTAGGTTAGTAATGGGGGTGTCTTATAGACGCCCATCATTACTAACCTGGGCTTCATGGCAGCTGGCGCTGACATGAACCCCACCACTATTACCCCCTGCCACCGCACCAGGGCAGCGTGGAAGAGCGAGGCTAAGTGCCAGAATTGGCGCATCCTATGGATGCGCCATTTCTGGGACGGCTGACGGCTGGTGTTTCTAGCCTGGGAGGGGGCCAATATTCATGGCACCCTTCCTGGGCTATTAATATCAGCCCCCAGCTGTCTCCTAGCCTTTGCTATCTATTAAAATAGGGGGCACCCCACGTCATTTTTTGGGGGGGGTCCCCCATTTTAATAGCTAGTAAAGGCTAGGTATTCAGCTGGGGGCTGATATTAGTAGCCTGGGAAGCTCCGTGGGTATTACCCCCTTCCCAGGCTTCAAACATCTGCCCAGCCGTCTGCTTAATCTCCGCTAGAGACTAAAATTATGGGGGATCCCACGCCAATTTTTTTTTTAATAAATCCTTTATTTTAACACTAAATGACACTTGAGGGGTTAATAAAGATGCAGTCCCTAAATTATTATTTATTTTTTAATTAACTTTTCCCAAAAATTTTGACGTGGGCTTTGCCATATTTTTGTATGCCAGCAGGTACAGCATCCAGGAATGGGCTGCCCCCAACTCCCAGCTGCCTATTTGTACCTGGCCGGACACAACAATATAGGGAAGCCCTTTTTTTTTTATTATTTCCTGAATTTCATGAAATAAGTTAAAAAAAAAAAATACGTGGGGCTTCGCCCTATTTTTGTGTCCAACCAGGTACAACTAAGCAGCTGGGGGCTGGAATCCACAGCGCAGGGTGGCCCAAGCTTTGTGCCCCCCCCCTGCTGCGAACTGCAGTCCACAGCCACCCCAGAAAATGTTGCGTTCATAGAAGCGCCATCTTCTGGCGCTGTATCCAGCTCATCCAGGGCCCTGGTGCGGTGGCTCACTGGCTAATAAAGGGGTTAGGGCCAGCTTTGTATTATCCGCTGGCCCTAAGCCTGAAATTCATGGGGTCACGCCAATATTAGGCTATGTGCCCACGATGCAGAAATGAAGCAGAAATTTTCCGGAGTTCAGGCAGCGCTGCTCCTGACCGTGAGAAATTCCCATGGTACAGCAGGGCCGTAAAGGAGGTCACCGGAGCTGCGCTGACTGAATGCACTCCGGTGACCTCAGGCAGGGGCTCACGCTGCTGGGAGTGGACGTGTTCCCGGCAGTGTGAGCTTACAGCAGCAATGACAGCTGTCACATCTCCAGATGTGACAGCTGTGCATGGGAGATCAGCGCAGGAACGTCGACAGGTAACTATTTTTTTTTTAGTAAACTAAGAATTAAATAAAATGGTGTGTTTTATTTCAAATAAATTATTTTTTTCTGGGTGTAGTGTGTGTTTTTTCTTTCTAACACTTTGTAGGTTAGTAATGGGGGTGTCTTATAGACGCCCATCATTACTAACCTGGGCTTCATGGCAGCTGGCGCTGACATGAACCCCACCATTATTACCCCCTGCCACCGCACCAGGGAAGTGTGGAAGAGCGAGACTAAGCGCCAGATTTGGCGCACAAATAGGATGTTCCAAATCTGGGACAGCTGAGGGCTGATATTATAGCCTGGGAGGGGGCCTATAACCATGGCCCCTTTCTAGGCTATTAATATCATGTCGCAGCTGTCCGCCTAGCCTTTGCAGGCTCCAATTTATAGGGGGGCCCTACTTATTTTTTTTTTTTTTTTTGGGGGGGGGGTCCCACCTGTAGAATGGGCTGTAAAGCCTAAGCTAACTGCTGCGGACTGATATTAATAGCAAGGGAAGGGGCCATGATCCTTGGCTACTTCCCAGACTATTAAATCAGCCCTCAGCTTTCCCTCTTAAAAATACGCGTGAGCCCACCTTTTTTTTTATACATTGATTAGGGGTTGGACTAGGAAATGACATCAAATTGGCCTTTTTTTCTTTTTTTTCTTCACTAACTTTATTTGTCTTCAAAAACGCGTCAAAAACGCACATAGAATCCGCATGCGTTTTTCTGGCAAGGAGATTCGGAAATGGTCAGGAAAATTTCTGCTTCATTTCTGCATCGTGGGCACATAGCCTAATATTGGCGTGACCCCATGAATTTCGGGCTTAGGGCCAGCGGATAATACAAAGCTGGCCCTAACCCCTTTATTACCCAGTGAGCCACCACACCAGGGCCCTGGATGAGCTGGATACAGCACCAGAAGATGGCGCTTCTATGAACGCGATATTTTCTGGGGTGGCTGCAGACTGCAGTTCGCAGCAGGGGGGTCCACAAAGCTTGGGCCACCCTGCGCTGTGGATTCCAGCCCCCAGCTGCTTAGTTGTACCTGGCTGGACACAAAAATAGGGCGAAGCCCCACGTATTTTTTTTTTATTATTTTTTCATGAAATTCATGAAATAATAATAAAAAAAAAAAGGGCTTCCCTATATTGTTGTGTCCGGCCAGGTACAAATAGGCTGCTGGGAGTTGGGGGCAGCCCATTCCTGGATGCTGTACCTGCTGGCATACAAAAATATGGCGAAGCCCACGTCAAAATTTTTGGGAAAAATTAATTAAAAAATAAATAATAATTTAGGGACGGCATCTTTATTAACCCCTCAAGTGTCATTTAGTGTTAAAATAAAGGATTTATTTAAAAAAAAATTGGCGTGGGATCCCCCATAATTTTAGTCTCTAGCGGAGGTTAAGCAGACAGCTGGGGCAGATGTTTGAAGCCTGGGAAGGGGGTAATACCCACGGAGCTTCCCAGGCTACTAATATCAGCCCCCAGCTGAATACCTAGCCTTTACTAGCTATAAAAATAGGGGGACCCCACGTCATTTTTTTGGGGGGTCCCCCTATTTTTATAGCTAAAAAAGGCTAGGCAGACAGCTGGGGGCTGATATTAATAGCCCAGGAAGGGTGCCATGAATATTGGCCCCCTCCCAGGCTAGAAACACCAGCCATCAGCCGCCCCAGAAATGGCGCATCCATAGGATGCGCCAATTCTGGCACTTAGCCTCGCTCTTCCACGCTGCCCTGGTGCGGTGGCAGGGGGTAATAGTGGTGGGGTTCATGTCAGCGCCAGCTGCCATGAAGCACAGGTTAGTAATGATGGGCGTCTATAAGACACCCCCATTACTAACCTACAAAGTGTTAAAAAGAAAAAAACACACTACACCCAGAAAAAAATAATTTATTTGAAATAAAACACACCATTTTATTTAATTCTTAGTTTACTAAAAAAAAATAGTTACCTGTCCACGTTCCTGCGCTGATCTCCCATGCACAGCTGTCACATCTGGAGATGGTGACAGCTGTGCATAGCTGCTGTAAGCTCACACTGCCGGGAACACGTCCGCTCCCGGCAGCGGGAGCCACTGACTGAGGTCACCGGAGTGCATTCAGGCAGCGCAGCTCCGGAGACCTCCTTTACGGCACTGCTGTACCGTGGGAATTTCTCACGGTACAGCAGGCCCGTAAAGGAGCTAACCGGAGCAGTGCTGCCTGAACTCCGGCGAATCCGCTTATGCAATGACGGAGCTGCTTTACGGCCCCGTCATTCTGGCGGTGGCAACGGTTCAGAGCGGTCACATTCTATGTGGCTGCTCTAAACTGGAGATCTTCGTGGGACACTCGTGGATTACTACGAAGGGGTAAGGATAAGGTTGTGGTTTATTATTTTATATTTTATTACAGGAGATCGATGGCTTCGGGGAATTAGGTGTCTAGGTGAGTATAGGTGTAGTTTTTTATTTTTTACTTTATTTTAGGTGGCGATCGGCGGGGACAGGTAATGTATAAACTAATTTATTTTAGGTAACCACTGGCCACCAATGAAATGTATTTAAAATTTATTGGGGACCAAAAACAAAAAAAATATATGGGGGCCTAAAAGAATAAAAGATGTATAGGGGCAAAAATAACATATGGGGCAGTTTAAATAGCAGGATCAGGCTGATGGGAACTACTGCTCCCATCGAGCTGATCCTGCTGGCATGAGTGGACGGGGGACAGACATAGGCCGATGGGAGTAGCAGACACCGCGCACACACCCGCAGACATCGCACAGACACCACACACACACTAATCATGACGGGTCTGATGGTCTGGGAGGTGAGGCTGACCTGTGCGGCCGTGGGAAAGTTCATGTGAGTTCATGCAATGCAGTGAAGCATGAACTCACATGAACCCTCTGAGGGCACCGCGGCTACTTCAAATGAACAGCTGATCAGCATCACCTGATACCTCAGCTGTTCATTTGAAATAACCGGCAGGAGAGCGCAGCACAGAATGGGAAAGCCGGCGGTGAAGTCTTTAAACTGCCGGCTTCCCCGCCCGAGTCCTTCACTCCCTGCTCCTTGGTGCTGCGCTCCCCGCCCGGTCCTAACTTACGATCGGGATGTGAGGTGGCGGAGGATCGGGGTGGGAGGCTGCGGGGAAGCAGTATGGGGCTGTGTGATTGTTTAAAAGCTGGCGGCTTTTTACCGCCCGCCGGCTTTTTACCGCCCGCCGGCTTTTAAACAGTCAGGAGAATTCTCCCACGCTGGGATGGCATTCTGATGACAGGCTGGATCGCAGCTGAGCGCTGCCATCCAGCTTGTCATCCTTCAGAGACACTGCAGAGCGCAGGCATTATGGGAACTTCCGATTCCGGTATCCGATATTGTAAAAGTATCGGAATTCAGTATCGGAACTCCGATACCGCGAATATCGGCCGATACCCGATATTACAGTATCGGAATGCTCAACACTACTTATAAGCATAATGGTTTAATATGGTTTTCCAATGTCTGCGTAAAAAATATGGTCTGTCTATGATTTTTTGGTAAGTTGTCCAGAAAGAAATAAAAAGTAAAGTTGACAACCTCGCTTGTACTTCAGCCTCTGGAGCACATATGTTTAGGCCAGCGGCGCTATGATGCTGCTGGCCTGAACTGTCACTCAAGCAGGAGCATCCGCCTACCCACCCATCAGGAAGTTGGCAGGTTTAAATACAAATGGGTTTCAGAATCAGACATCATTGTTGATTGTACCATTACTACAACATGTAATTATGCAACAAAGTGAAACTCCAGGAAGAGATGAAACAATCACCTCCTCTGTTACTTGGTCTCTGCCTGGGTTATAACAGATGAAGAAGCAATTTTTCCAGGCTTTATTTCTGCCAAAGTCACGTCCCTGATTGCATAAGCAGGAGTTTCAAAACAACTGCATTCATAGAGTCCCTAAAACAGAACCAGACAATACTGCCCATACAGTAGACCTAACCATAATACAGCTGGCATAGTTTTATGCAAAATGTTCAGTAGCTGTGGATACATGAGATACATGAGCCTGCGCTATTGGTAAATGAGATTTTCCATAGGCCGATAAATGACAAATGAGTGTTGACAAGACTACTCGATCCCGATCATCAACCCAAGAAAATGTCTGGTCAATCAGCGATGAACAAGCAAAACGCCTGTTGATTGCTAATTTTGATTGTTCGTACGAGTCATGAAATCATCGCTATTAATAGTACATGGCTCATATAAGCAGGGTATATGCTGCCAACAACATACTCAAAGTGTGGGAACAGAACAGTCATTCTGTCCCCATAGAGTTGTTTTCGGCTGCGTGAATGGGCCATTATTCAAGCATTGATCGACTTGTATACAAATATCAAAGACTTACCGTCTGACCGGAAAAAACGGAGATACTTAGCGCATAAATTTGCCTATTCATGTATGCCCAGTAGCCAACGACAAGGCGATTCTCTTTGCTGGGAACCTAACGTAATGTGTTTCCACTCCTGGGCTAATAGCTTACATTTATATGGGTAGGTAGG
The DNA here is from genome assembly GCF_046119375.1 of Phyllobates terribilis. NCBI lineage: Eukaryota > Metazoa > Chordata > Amphibia > Anura > Dendrobatidae > Phyllobates > Phyllobates terribilis. Next base: position 1,093,874,991 of record NW_027362761.1, read on the forward strand.
GTCCAGCTGTGATTAAAACCACCATAGGCTGATGGCTGGAGTACTTGATCAGAGAGCCTATGTATACAGATATTAAAGACTGACCGTCACTTACAAACAGAAAACAGGTGTGTACAGGTGCATACTAAGAGTAGACACCTCCATATATATCTAACAAATAAAGTAGCACTATGTAATGCTATAACATGCAAAAATGAAATATATGAAATTTGAATTGAATTACTGTTCTAGAAAATAGGAAAAACAAAGATACTTAACGAATAACTTGGCCAATTCATGTGTGCCCAGATCGTCTTGTCGTTGGCTGAGGCTTCTCTGATTGACAGCTCTGGCTTCATAGACCCAGAAAGGGAGGAGATAGATGGAAAACAAGCAGGTGGGAAGGTGTGCTTAAATGATTGGCCCCGCCATGGAGCACCGAGTGCCTGTACTTGGTTTGAACAATCATTCTGTCCTTTAACAAGAACATTTGCAGCTGCAGTCCTCTCACAGTGCTTTAGCTTTCATCTCACAGGCAGCCAGTGTGGAGAAAGGGCGGTACAGCAGAGCTGACAGCTCTATCTCTATGAGAAGATAGCTGCAAATGTGCTTATTGTGTTTATGATGAGACAAGGTTCAACTCTGCTGTACTGTGTTGGTTGAAACCAGGCACAGCTCTGCAGCTGAGTTGACAGCAGCATGGAAGGACAAGTGCAGATGCAAATGTTTGTAATAAGACAAAGTTCACTTCTGATGTACTGGATTAGTTCTGATCTCACTGCATAGCTGTGTGTGATAATGAGAGCAAAGTGCCTCCTTTCATTTACAATAATCTCTGGAGGCAGATTCTCAGGGAGATCAGTGTTCGGCCCTTAAATCTTAACAGCTCATTTACATATAAGAAAAACATGTATTTCTCTAGAATAAGACATCAGATCAGAGCTTTCTATGATTTGCATGTCCATATAGACAGTTTTAGAGGGTTGATCCTACTGACAGATTTCCTCTAAGGCCACGGCCTCACTATCAGTATTTGGTCAGTATTCGGTCAGTATTTTTTCTCAGGAGTGGGAGCCAAACCAGGAGTGGATGGTAAATGCAGAATTGGTGACTTGTTTCCATTATACTTTTTCTCTGATTATTCCTCCTTGGATTTGGCTCCCACTCTTGAGAAAAATACTGACCGAATACTGATAGTGGGGCTGTGGCCTAAGGCTACTTGTCAGCAACATTTTTGCCAGGCAACCAAAGGTAGTGCAGGATAGGGCAGTGTCCAATATTGCAATGATGCCTATTCATTGAGATCAATTGCTTTGTTGCAGCAAAATTTGTCTTTGTATACATATGGAAATAAAAGTGCACAAGTGGACATAGTCATTGGTACCCTGGCAGTCCATGGCTCGTCTTCCTTTGCTTCTTTGACCGTGGGGACAGAATAGTAAGTAGTGCTATACAATGTGGAAATAAATTGTGCACATACTTCTCAAATAATGACGTATTCATGTCCATATTGTCTTATGGATGAAGAGTCTCTAGTTTAAAAAATTAAATATTTTGGTATAAAAAAACATAAAAATTCCCTGTGGGTCCTGATCACTATTTCTGCTCAGTCCTGTTGCTGTATGGACAAACAGCCACTTCATAATTAATTGGCTTTTTAGGCTGTGAATAATGCCGCTAAAGATTTGCATGAGGAACATGTGACCTAATTAAGATTAAAGCAGGAAAAGAATGGGCCTGCACACAATACGTGGTGGAAATTTTACAAAAATGATGTTGAAGCCACCTGACAGTACAGTCATGCAGGGACACAATTTTTCCACTCAGTAATACATTTTTTTAAACTTGCATTTCCCATTTTAACAGACAACACATCATGTATTGTCTGATGGAGAATTTGTTCAGTATTAACCAGATGGTTCTTTTCATACAGGTCTTCTTTCTCTTTGTGTAAACCCCCTTGAGTTTGAGAACAGTCTTCTAAGAACCTGATAAACTGGTCGGGGCACATTTAGGGAATAATGTTGTTTCTGTTGTTTTGATTCTGCTTTGGAGCAGTAGAATTTTTGCTACTCATTCAAGCACAATAGAAATGCAGTATTAATACTGGAATTAGAAATACTGGAAAATTAAAGTTTTATGCACGCTATCATTTAATTGAGAATGTCCTTCCCATTTAAAGCATATTTAGACTTTCATTTTCTAATCTAAGCTGTAACCTGACTGGCTACTAGACGTTAAGCCTGTTTTTTGACTGAATTAGTCATAAATCAGCCTAGTTGTCTGTTCTAGTGAAACCTGTTGTGTAAACTTGATAGAAAGGTCTAGAATTGGTTTGCTTTCTGATGATTGTGTGTAGTTTTTGACAGGTCAGAATGACTCATTCTCACGTTCCCTAGTGATGCAAGACACATGTGGCACTCGAATATTTTAGTCATAAAAGACCCCCTTGTACAGTTAAAGGGGTTCTCCAGGCATTTTATATTGATGACTTATGTTTCATGTCAGATCAGTGTGAGCCCGACAACTGGACCTATAATGTTGTGCTCACAGCAACTTGTAATAGCTCTGCAGAGAGACTCATTACATCTCACATAGGAGTAGTCCAGAACAGGCAGACAACACATGCATGAGACATATAATGACACCTTGCTCTGATCTCACTGCAGAGAGATTACAAGTTTCTGAGAGCACAGCAAATATAAGTATGATTACTGACATCTTTGAGCTTTCATCTCCGGACAGGCATTGTGGGGGAGGGGCAGTACAGCAGAGGTGACAGTGCTGTTTGAAAAAGATAGATGATAGGTAATGATGATAGATGTGTAATGTGACACAGCTAAACTCAGCTGTGCTGCCCCTCCCCTCAACAGGGACCTTATCTGAAAAGTGTAAAGCCCCCGTCTCACATAGCGAGATCGCAGCTGAGTCACGATTTTAGTGACGCAACAGCGACCTCACCAGCGATGTCGCTATGTGTGACACTTTGCAGCGATCAGGCCCCTGCTGTGAGGTCGCTGATCGCTGCAAAATGTCCTGGACCATTTTTTGGTCTTTGCCCTCCCGCTGGTCAGCACACATCGCTGTGTGTGACCAGCGGGACCAGCGATCAGGCTGGTAACCATGATAAACAGCGGGTTACTAGGGGCACACGCACACTTAGTGACCCGTTGTTTATCATGGTTACCACTCTGCTACGGTGAGCGGTAACCTCCCGCTCACCGTAGCAGAGTGGTAACCATGATAAACAGCGGGTTACTAGGTGCGCGTGTGCCCCTAGTAACCCGCTGTTTATCATGGTTACCAGCCTGCTCCTGCTTCAGCAGGCTGGTAACCAGGAGCAGGACATCGTGGAAAGATTCTTTCCACAATGTCGCTGCTCCCCTGATCGCTGGTGAGCCTGCCTGTTTGACAGCTCACCAGCGATCACATAGCGACGCAGCAATGATCCCTGACAGGTCGTATCGTTGTCGGGATCGCTATAGCGTCGCTAAGTGTGACAGGGCCTTAAGTCATTTGTGCTCTACCTCCTGCACTTTATAATCATGCAGGAGGCTAGTCCAGGAGATCAGGGCTGTCTGTCATACATCTCACATACTGAGAAACCTCTAAGCTATGTATTGTTTTTCTCCTGAGTAGTGCTGCCTGCTTATGATTGGTCAGCATTACTGATGAGCGAGCTCGTTTAACCCTTTAAATGAGCATGCTCGGGTACTCGCCGAGAACTTTCACCGTGCTCGACATTTCAGTTTCAACCGCCGCAGTTAACTAATCATATGCTAAATAGTTGCAAGTCAAGTTTATGTATGAGATAGCCAAGATGAAGGTCTATAAAATGATGGTAGACTCACGTTAGAAGCAGTAGTGGATGGTGAGGTATGGAGCCTGAAAGTCAAAAGTTCAAAATATTGTTACCCTTTTGCTCATCACTGTACATATATAAGTCCTGCTGGAACCAATTTTTTTTGTAAGTCTGCAGTTACTCTATGTGGCTACAGTCGCCATTATTTTTGCTGTATTTTTGCTGTAATTATTGTATTATCTTTAGCTATGTTACTTATGACTGTTGTATATGAACCTGTGAATTGTTAAGCGCTGTGGAATATGTTGGCGCTATATAAATAAAGATTATTATTATTATTATTATTATTACAGTGTTGTGAATCCTCACATTGCGCAAGTATGCGGTTTACATGCTCCTGGGCACATTTCAACTGCGCGGCCTCATTCAGTACAAGTGTATTGAGCGAGACGGGAAACAGTCTAGTCGGAATTTGGCCAGGTGTATGCAAATCGCTTACTTAAGGTCACATGACCCCCGCACCGGAGAGTCCTGACAGTGTGCTGTGCATGCAATGTGAGGATTCAGAAGTCTGCGATCACATACAGTGGGGAAAAAAGGTATTTAGTCAGCCACCAATTGTGCAAGTTATCCCACTTAAAAAGATGAGAGAGGCCTGTAATTGACATCATACAACTATGAGAGACAAAATGAGAAAACAAATCCTGAAAATCACATTGTCTGATTTGGAAAGAAATTTTTTTTAAATTTTGGTGGAAAATAAGTTATTAAAGGTGTTGGTCAATTACAAACAAGCAAGATTTCTGGCTCTCACAGACCTGTAACTTCCTCTTTAAGAGGCTCCTCTGTCCTCCACGCATCACCTGTAGTACTGGCACCAGTTTGAACTTGTTATCAGTATAAAAGACACCTGTCCGCAACCTCAAACAGTCACACTCAAAACTCCACTATGGTGAAGACCAAGGAGCCGTCGAAGACACCAGAAACAAAATTGTAGCCCTGCACCAGGCTGGGAAGACTGAATCCGCAATAGGCAAGCAGCTTGGTGTGAAGAAATCAACTGTGGGAGCAATAATTAGAAAATGGAAGACATACAAGACCATTGATAATCTCCCTCGATCTGGGGCTCCACACAAGATCTCACCCCTTGGGGTCAAAATGATCTCAAGAACGGTGACCAAAAATCCCAGAACCACACGGGGGGACCTAGTGAATGACCTGCAGAGAGCTGGGGCCAAGTTACACAGGCTACTATCAGTAACACACTACGCCACCAGGGACTTAGATCCTGCAGTGCCAGACATGTCCCCCTGCTTAAGCCATTACATGTCCGGGCCCGTCTGAAGTTTGCTAGAGAGCATTTGGATGATCCAGAAGAGTATTGGGAGAATGTTGTGTCGCCCCTGCGGGTCCAGTTGCCACAGAGGTACTGCATCTCACCCAGAGGTGTGGTACCCCACTCTCGGGTAAGGAGGGAGTACTACCCGGGACCCACACACCTGCATCCAACACTACACCACTCCAGGCCAGCAGGTGGGGCAAGATGCATTTTTCCACTGCTGAGCCCTGCCCCTGCCTGGAAGTGGGGGAATCAAGAGAGGGGGAACCATGTAGTGGGTGTGGGTGGAGGAAGTAGATCAGGGGAGCACCGACAGGAAGAGCATAAGAAGAAGGGGAACCATATAGAAGCAGTCAGTCAGTTGTGAGGAGAGAGTCAGAGTGAGAGTTTGGAGCAGGAGCTCAGGAGGAGCTCTGCTCAGGAGGAGTGGAGAGAGGAGCAGGGCCCAGTGAGAGAGGCCCAGGAGAAGGAAAGAGAGGATCAGTAAGGAGGGCTCCAGGAGAAACAGAGGGGATCCCAGTGCGGAGGCCACCAGTGCGCCCGAATCCATGCTGATGACGCGCCCCTGGGCCTGTGTCGCGCTGCGTTGCGCACGCGGGAGCTTACCCGGAGCCGGATCTTTTGAGGGTTGTAGTCTCGTGGCGGTGACCCGGTCCGTGCCCAGGGAGTCAAACTAAGTGGCGGTCTATTAGCAGTGGATGTTGGATGACTACGCCACCCGTTGAATGCAGCTTTGGAGCTGCCGCTGCAGGGCAGACCGCTGAGGCCGGTGGAAGGATGGTGCAGCGGGGATGGTATAACCCCCAACGGGAGGGGTTTGGCCTCAGGGCAGCCGACGTGGATGATGGGGGTAGCAGGAACCACTCGGAGACGGTACGGTGTAGTTCAGGGTCTTTACTGGTGACAACGATAGACCCTCCCGGAGTACTGGCTAGAGATCGGGGCCTGGTCAGTCCTTGAGCAGATGGGATCTCCCCTGGCCAGGCGGAGTTGTAGGCCTCCCAAACTAACTGTACTCTTCTGGCTACCTTGCTAGAGGCGGGTATAAGTAGCCCACGTCCCTGAGTGTACCGTGTGGTGCTCACCCGTATGGCCGGTGACTCGGGGCCTTCTAGTAGCTTCCGCTCCACGACGGCGGTGCTGGTCCCATGCGTGTGACCGTGCCTTCGGGTTTCTTGGCCAGAGGACCTGAAATCCCCTGCCTGACGGATTCTGCTGCTGGGTAGGAGTTAGTCCCCACAGCCTCGGACTCCGGGTCCGGTAAGAAATCTTCTCAGTCAGGGCGAGCTCTGCAGCTGCCAGCCCCTGACTCTTTGTAACACTGCTCCCACAGAGCTCCTGTTGTTTCTTCCTATGCTGCTTCTCTTCTCTACTTCTGGCATGGCCCAGGAGCTGGGCCCAGCCGGAGCCACAGCTCCCTGTCAGCCCTCCTGGCTGAACTCTCCCTCTCAACTCCCTAACCCTGCCTCAGCCCCAGGTTTATATAGGGGAAGTTCTTCCCCTCCCAGGACTGGGCAGGAGGTGTGGCATGCATAGGATTCCTGACCAAGAGACCTCCCACCTGCTCTCAGACATAACATTGCTGTTACTGTGGAAACCAGACCCCTGGGGTGCCACATTCCCCCCTAGTGAAATTTAGTACTCCGGGACTAAACATATTTTTAAACATAACAAGGTATAAACAATAATAGTACAATAAGAAAAACATATAAAGATGGTCACGGCGTGTCCGCAACCGGGTGCAGTTTTTTTGAAGAAAAGCAAGGTGTCCATTTCACCAAAACAGGGAGACGTAACCAGGTAGGGGTCTGTCCTGCCCCGAGTCCTTAACAGTCTTTAGTCCGTCCTGGGTTACGCTCCAACTATGTACAAAGGATTCCCGGTAAATCCACCAAAGACTCCCATAAATTACTAGAAACACATAATTATTTACAGGATATGGCCGCTCTCAGTCCTCGGCCAGTGGGGATAAGGAATGGCTGCTCACAGTCCTCAGCCTGGTTTAAGATAGGGGCACATGGGGAACAATTCACTAATCCCAACGGGGACCATATTTTAATTAGCAGCAGTCCTTGTACCCTTACGGGTAACTATTTACAGCTCTTTATTCACGCTACTTCCCTTCAGTAGCTATGTCCTCTTTGTGCTCCCTCCTGAGGGTAGTCCTCAGACCCGTCCGGGTCCTCTTGGCTTTCCTCGTATTGGTAGTACTGCAGCTCCTCCTCGGTTAGCTGGGTTAGTATCTCTGCGACAGTCCTCCTCCCAGGTGGCCAGGACTTTACCTCCCTTTGGGCTGCCCCGGTTAATTGGGCCACCAGGATGCTCACTTTTTGCTCCTCTGTGAGGGGGTACACCTGGAAGAGGCTATCCAGCTTTTCTCTAAAGTCATGCAGGGTATGTGACTCCCCTGAGTACTGGGGTAGCCAGGCTGCCCCCGGGATATAGGGCATGGTGAAAGGCATGACCGCAACGGCGGTGGCGCTGGCGGGGGTTGAAGCGGTGAAGCTCTCCTCCGTATCCGACATCTTCCTCCCCCCTAGTGGACCGTGGCCTACCTTGCGATGATCCTCTTCCGTAGGCCGCGGCTCCGCAGTGGATCGTCAGGGTTGAGGACCTTCCGTCGTGCTCTTGTGACGTTGGCGTCTGCTGGGCTCCTTCCAGGACCTTACGCAACGTCCGGACGTGAGGCGGGGCTTCAGTTCTCGCGCGCTTTCGGAGTCCACGCCCCTCTTCTTCCGCGCGGCGTCTTCAAGATGGCGTCCAACGGCGGGAAAACTCCACGGATGGCGGGAAGAAGGCAGAAGATGGCGCCGGATGGCGGGAAAACTTTGCGGATGGCGGGAAGAAGGTAGAAGATGGCGCCGGATGGCGGGAAACCTCCACGGATGGCGGGAATCTTCACCACTGGTAAGTTTGAACAGTCTTTTTCAGGCACGCAGTACCCGGTGGTTGCGGGCACGGAATCCTGCCGACTACGCCAAAAGTTGACGCGCCCCTGGGCCTGTGTCGCGCTGCGTTGCGCACGCGGGAGCTTACCCGGAGCCGGATCTTTTGAGGGTTGTAGTCTCATGGCGGTGACCCGGTCCGTGCCCAGGGAGTCAAACTAAGTGGCGGTCTATTAGCAGTGGATGTTGGATGACTACGCCACCCGTTGAATGCAGCTTTGGAGCTGCCGCTGCAGGGCAGACCGCTGAGGCCGGTGGAAGGATGGTGCAGCGGGGATGGTATAACCCCCAACGGGAGGGGTTTGGCCTCAGGGCAGCCGACGTGGATGATGGGGGTAGCAGGAACCACTCGGAGATGGTACGGTGTAGTTCAGGGTCTTTACTGGTGACAACGATAGACCCTCCCGGAGTACTGGCTAGCGATCGGGGCCTGGTCAGTCCTTGAGCAGATGGGATCTCCCCTGGCCAGGCGGAGTTGTAGGCCTCCCAAACTAACTGTACTCTTCTGGCTACCTTGCTAGAGGCGGGTATAAGTAGCCCACGTCCCTGAGTGTACCGTGTGGTGCTCACCCGTATGGCCGGTGACTCGGGGCCTTCTAGTAGCTTCCGCTCCACGACGGCGGTGCTGGTCCCATGCGTGTGACCGTGCCTTCGGGTTTCTTGGCCAGAGGACCTGAAATCCCCTGCCTGACGGATTCTGCTGCTGGGTAGGAGTTAGTCCCCACAGCCTCGGACTCCGGGTCCGGTAAGAAATCTTCTCAGTCAGGGCGAGCTCTGCAGCTGCCAGCCCCTGACTCTTTGTAACACTGCTCCCACAGAGCTCCTGTTGTTTCTTCCTATGCTGCTTCTCTTCTCTACTTCTGGCATGGCCCAGGAGCTGGGCCCAGCCGGAGCCACAGCTCCCTGTCAGCCCTCCTGGCTGAACTCTCCCTCTCAACTCCCTAACCCTGCCTCAGCCCCAGGTTTATATAGGGGAAGTTCTTCCCCTCCCAGGACTGGGCAGGAGGTGTGGCATGCATAGGATTCCTGACCAAGAGACCTCCCACCTGCTCTCAGACATAACATTGCTGTTACTGTGGAAACCAGACCCCTGGGGTGCCACATTCCCCCCTAGTGAAATTTAGTACTCCGGGACTAAACATATTTTTAAACATAACAAGGTATAAACAATAATAGTACAATAAGAAAAACATATAAAGATGGTCACGGCGTGTCCGCAACCGGGTGCAGTTTTTTTGAAGAAAAGCAAGGTGTCCATTTCACCAAAACAGGGAGACGTAACCAGGTAGGGGTCTGTCCTGCCCCGAGTCCTTAACAGTCTTTAGTCCGTCCTGGGTTACGCTCCAACTATGTACAAAGGATTCCCGGTAAATCCACCAAAGACTCCCATAAATTACTAGAAACACATAATTATTTACAGGATATGGCCGCTCTCAGTCCTCGGCCAGTGGGGATAAGGAATGGCTGCTCACAGTCCTCAGCCTGGTTTAAGATAGGGGCACATGGGGAACAATTCACTAATCCCAACGGGGACCATATTTTAATTAGCAGCAGTCCTTGTACCCTTACGGGTAACTATTTACAGCTCTTTATTCACGCTACTTCCCTTCAGTAGCTATGTCCTCTTTGTGCTCCCTCCTGAGGGTAGTCCTCAGACCCATCCGGGTCCTCTTGGCTTTCCTCGTATTGGTAGTACTGCAGCTCCTCCTCGGTTAGCTGGGCTAGTATCTCTGCGACAGTCCTCCTCCCAGGTGGCCAGGACTTTACCTCCCTTTGGGCTGCCCCGGTTAATTGGGCCACCAGGATGCTCACTTTTTGCTCCTCTGTGAGGGGGTACACCTGGAAGAGGCTATCCAGCTTTTCTCTAAAGTCATGCAGGGTATGTGACTCCCCTGAGTACTGGGGTAGCCAGGCTGCCCCCGGGATATAGGGCATGGTGAAAGGCATGACCGCAACGGCGGTGGCGCTGGCGGGGGTTGAAACGGTGAAGCTCTCCTCCGTATCCGACATCTTCCTCCCCCCTAGTGGACCGTGGCCTACCTTGCGATGATCCTCTTCCGTAGGCCGCGGCTCCGCAGTGGATCGTCAGGGTTGAGGACCTTCCGTCGCGCTCTTGTGACGTCGGCGTCTGCTGGGCTCCTTCCAGGACCTTACGCAACGTCCGGACGTGAGGCGGGGCTTCAGTTCTCGCGCGCTTTCGGAGTCCACGCCCCTCTTCTTCCGCGCGGCGTCTTCAAGATGGCGTCCAACGGCGGGAAAACTCCACGGATGGCGGGAAGAAGGCAGAAGATGGCGCCGGATGGCGGGAAAACTTTGCGGATGGCGGGAAGAAGGTAGAAGATGGCGCCGGATGGCGGGAAACCTCCACGGATGGCGGGAATCTTCACCACTGGTAAGTTTGAACAGTCTTTTTCAGGCACGCAGTACCCGGTGGTTGCGGGCACGGAATCCTGCCGACTACGCCAAAAGTTGACGCGCCCCTGGGCCTGTGTCGCGCTGCGTTGCGCACGCGGGAGCTTACCCGGAGCCGGATCTTTTGAGGGTTGTAGTCTCGTGGCGGTGACCCGGTCCGTGCCCAGGGAGTCAAACTAAGTGGCGGTCTATTAGCAGTGGATGTTGGATGACTACGCCACCCGTTGAATGCAGCTTTGGAGCTGCCGCTGCAGGGCAGACCGCTGAGGCCGGTGGAAGGATGGTGCAGCGGGGATGGTATAACCCCCAACGGGAGGGGTTTGGCCTCAGGGCAGCCGACGTGGATGATGGGGGTAGCAGGAACCACTCGGAGACGGTACGGTGTAGTTCAGGGTCTTTACTGGTGACAACGATAGACCCTCCCGGAGTACTGGCTAGCGATCGGGGCCTGGTCAGTCCTTGAGCAGATGGGATCTCCCCTGGCCAGGCGGAGTTGTAGGCCTCCCAAACTAACTGTACTCTTCTGGCTACCTTGCTAGAGGCGGGTATAAGTAGCCCACGTCCCTGAGTGTACCGTGTGGTGCTCACCCGTATGGCCGGTGACTCGGGGCCTTCTAGTAGCTTCCGCTCCACGACGGCGGTGCTGGTCCCATGCGTGTGACCGTGCCTTCGGGTTTCTTGGCCAGAGGACCTGAAATCCCCTGCCTGACGGATTCTGCTGCTGGGTAGGAGTTAGTCCCCACAGCCTCGGACTCCGGGTCCGGTAAGAAATCTTCTCAGTCAGGGCGAGCTCTGCAGCTGCCAGCCCCTGACTCTTTGTAACACTGCTCCCACAGAGCTCCTGTTGTTTCTTCCTATGCTGCTTCTCTTCTCTACTTCTGGCATGGCCCAGGAGCTGGGCCCAGCCGGAGCCACAGCTCCCTGTCAGCCCTCCTGGCTAAACTCTCCCTCTCAACTCCCTAACCCTGCCTCAGCCCCAGGTTTATATAGGGGAAGTTCTTCCCCTCCCAGGACTGGGCAGGAGGTGTGGCATGCATAGGATTCCTGACCAAGAGACCTCCCACCTGCTCTCAGACATAACATTGCTGTTACTGTGGAAACCAGACCCCTGGGGTGCCACACTGACATGGAGAGATCAGGCCGCAGAGAGGGGACCGGCCCATAAACTAGTGGAGAACAACCAGGCTCAGCTAGACAACCGGAGGCTGCTGCATTTTCAAGGTGTCACAGCCAAAACCCACAAGGCCACTGGCTTAGGACACTGATTGTGAGGAGCACGGCAGGAGGGCAAGAGCCAGCGCAGTGAGACGACCTGGAAAGGTACATAGAATGGGGTCCCGTTAAGTGCTCCTGAGGTACCTGAGAGATTGCTGGATCCCCACCCCGGTGGACACAGGACGAAGTGGGCGGTCATTACCGGCTGCAGCGGTGACCTGGAACTGCCTTGAACTGTGAGTGTAGCCTGAAGACTGCACCCCACTGTGTCCTTGACTCATTACTGCGCCACCAGCCCTGCACTACACAACACTAGCAACATCTATCTCATCAAATCATCACTACACTGCCCTGGAGCTTAGCTCTGCCTGTGGAGAGCTGAACCAACTCTGCTGCGTCACCATCAGCTTCAGTGGATCTGCACCGAAGCGGCGGCCCCCATATAGCCGCATACCACGGGTGGTGTCATGAACATTATCTCTAAAACCTTTTTTCCCCTTTTACTTTCCCTTTAATTGACCGCCCTGGGTCACGGACTGGGTCACTGCCACCGTGACATCCCCAGCACCGACCGGCCCGGCTACCGAGTACCCCATGGCCCAGGGGGCGTGTCATACTTGGCGTCACGAACAGGATCTACCGACCCATTAACCGGATCCTGTGTGCCACAAAGACTGTGTGCAACTGTATAAACTGCAGCCATTACTGTAGCACATGCGGAGTTAATGATATGTGGGTTGTCCAATTGTGAGTGGAGCCTCGGAAACAGCGCCAAAATAGGCCCCTCCCACTTGCATAGACTGTACCAGAGTTGTCTGTCACTCAGGCTGAAAGGTGCCAGCCTTCCCCTTTGCATCAGACTGAGGGGGGAGATTGTCACCTCCCCCTGCAGAGGGCTGTGTGATCCCATCTATCCCAGCTGCTGCAGCTCTGTGCTGTGTGATCCCATCCATCCAGCTGCTGGAGCCCTGTGCTGTGTGATCCCATCTATCCATCTGCTGCAGCCCTGTGCTGTGTGATCCATCCACCCATCCGACGATCCCAGCTGCAGCAGCTCTGTGTCGTGTGGTCCCATCCATCCAGCTGCTGGAGCCCTGTGCTGTGTGATCCCATCCACCCAGCTGCTGCAGCTCTGTGCTGTGTGATCCCATCCGACGATCCCAGCTGCTGCAGCTCTGTGAATACAACACAAGTGTGAGAAGCTGTGCAGCAAGAGTGCAGCTGTACAGTGACCAGCAAGGGGGAACTAGGGGGAAAGAAAGATGCCCACCTTAGGAGAAGCTCCAACAGCGGGTGCTGCCGCAGCCCTCATAATGCCACTGTCTATGCCATATATCCCAGGAGCGGCCTGGTTACCACAATACTCAGGAGAGAGGGGGTGGTACGCGCTTGATGTGTGGAAGGTGAGCGCAGAGGACTTACCCCTGACTTCTTGTGTCGCTGACCCTGGCCGTCCACAAGCAGCTTCTGCTCCGGCTGCAGCTGCAGCTAAGTATCCCGGAGACAGACTAAAGTACACTCGTGACCGTGGAGAATGTGGGTGGTACGCCCTGAATGTGTGCAGAGTGGTGGAGGAGGAGAACGCACCCCTGCCATCTGAAGCTGATGACCCGGCTGGGCCATCTAGTGGTGGACCAATTGACCGCCCTGGGTCACGGACCGGGTCACTGCCACCGTGACATCCCCAGCACCGACCGGCCCGGCTACCGAGTACCCCATGGCCCAGGGAGCGCGTCAATGTCATATGGTCAGATGAAACAAAAGTTGCCTCCAGATGTAAACCCTATAGAAAACCTTTGGAGGCAGCTGAAAGTCCGTGTTGCCCAGCGACAGCCCCAAAACATCACTGCACTAGAGGAGATCTGCATGGAGGAATGGGCCAACATACCAGCAACAGTGTGTGCCAACCTTGTGAAGACTTACAGAAAACGTTTGATCTCTGTCATTGCCAACAAAGGATATATAACAAAGTATTGAGATGAACTTTTGTAATTGACCAAATACTTATTTTCCACCAAAATTTGAAAAAAAATTCTTTTCAAATCAGACAATGTGATTTTCAGGATTTGTTTTCTCATTTTGTCTCTCATAGTTGAGGTCTACCTATGATGTCAATTACAGGCCTCTCTCATCTTTTTAAGTGGGAGAACTTGCACAATTGGTGGCTGACTAAATACTTTTTTCCCCACTATAGTCACTGCAGACTCGTAGCTTAAGACTAGACAATCCCTTTAATAATTTCCTAATTATTTTCATTATTATTTGTATAAAGTTATTAAAGGTGTTGGGAGGCTTGGGATAAAAGTCTGCAGTCAATCTATGTGACTGCAGACTGGCAAATCATGACAGGGTGTGGTGCGTCTGCTGTCATGAGTCTCCAATATCAACAGTGTTATCGGGCGGTCATGTGACCACATGTACTGTATGCGATTTGCATATGTCGACTAGATACATTTGACTTCTCTCAATAGAAAAGAATCAAGACAAGTCGAAAATGAGTAGTTGGCACATGCTAATAGCATACATGTGGTCACCTGACCGCCCGATCACACAAGCAATGCTGGGGACTCATGGGCCATTATTACTGTACTGGTAGACTAAGGGGACATTATTAAATGTTAAGTGGGCACTTAAGAAGCATTATTGTTATTGGGGCACTCAGGGTATTGTTAACATCAAAGGTGAACATGGGGCATTATTACTTTCTAAGGCTATGTGCCCACGATGCAGAAATGCTGCATATTTTTTAGGCTTCTCCCTGGCTGGAAAAACGCATGCGGATTGTACATGCGTTTTTCCTGCCAGGTAGAAGCGTTTGTCAAGCGTTCTTCACATGCATTTCTGCATGCCGGTTATCAAGCGCTTTTCCCAGCAATTTTAACATCACTTGGAAAAGTGCTTGACAACTTGTTCACACTATATAAATCCATGCAACCGGCATGGATTTATATAGTGTGACCAAGTTAGCTAAAAAAAAAAGAATAAGAATGGTAAAAAAAAAAAAGAAAAAAAGATTATACTCACCTTCCGGTGTCCTCCCGGTGTTATCTCCGCTGCGTCAGGTCTTTGCATTGCTCTCGCTGTTGTGAAGGACCTGCGGTGACTTCATTCAGTCATGTGTCAGGTCACATGACTCAATAACGTCATGGCAGGTCCTTCACAACAGCGCGAGCAATGCAAGGGAGCGGACAAAACACCGGGAGGACATCGGAAGGTGAGTATAATCTTTATTTTTTATTTTACATTTTTTTTTACAGTTTCTATGGTACCCAGGTCTAGATGAGAGTCTCCTCTCCTCCAGGCCTGGGTACCATCCGCACATTGAACCGTGTGATATCCGCTTGTGCACATGTAGTGATGCGGATGTCGCGCGGTCCAATGCAAGTCAATAGCGGCGATTTCGCTGCGTGTCCGCAAAATTAATGGACATGCTGCGGATTTTTGAGCGCAGCATAAATGCTGTGGAAAAATCTGCAGCATGGGAATTGACATTGCGGCTTGTCATTGGGGACCATGGGGGGCGGATAACCAAGCGTTTCCCAAGCATTTACGCTGCGTAAATTCTGCAGCATAAACGCTTGGAAAATGCTTCGTGGGCACACAGCCTAAGGGCAAAATATGGGCACTGTTTTATAGGGCACTTGCACAGGGCAGTAATATTTTATAGGGGAAGTTTTACCATCTAGAGGGAACAAAGGGGGGATTTTACTTTGTAAGGAGCACAGTGGTAGCATTATTATGTGGGGGCACAGTGGTGGGCATTATTATATGAGAGCACAGTGGGGGGCATTATTATTTGGGGGCACAGTGGTGGGCATTATGTGGGGTTCTAAGAGGATCAGTAAAGGGGAAACAGAGCAGCAGCTCAGCATTAGGGTATCAGCAGGATAAGGAGTTTGCGCAGGTTGGGGATAGATGGGGACGGTGCATGAAATGTGAGAAGTCAGATATGTCTTTGTTGTAATCTGTGCAGGTAAGTCCTGGCTGGAGAATTCGTCATGTCGGTCTGGGCCAAATGGAAAACACGGGAAAAGTGAATGAATCCATCAGAAAAAACATCATCTGTAAGTCACCATCTATAACTGTACTGTAATCTCTTATATGTTTTGCAGGACTGGTATCTACCACTACACTGTGTACAGAATTATTAGGCAAGTTGTATTTTAGAGGATTATTTTTATTATTGATCAACAACTATGTTCTCAATCAACCCAAAAGACTCATAAATATCCAAGCTTAATATTTTTGGAAGTTGGAGTGTTTTTTTTTTAGATTTGGCTATCTTAGGAGGATATCTGTTTGTGCAGGTAACTATTACTGTGTAGAATTATTAGGCAACTTAATAAAAACCAAATATAATCCCATCTCACTTGTTTATTTTCACCAGGTAAACCAATATCAGTGCACAAAATTTAGAAATAAACATTTCTGACATGCAAAAACAAAAACAAAAAAAATTAGTGATGAATATAGCCACCTTTCTTTATGATGACACTCAACAGCCTTCCATCCATAGATTCTGTCAGTTGCTTGATCTGTTTTCGATCAACATTGCGTGCAGCAGCCACCACAGCCTCCCAGACACTTGTGGCACCCCAGGGGTCCGGTTGCCACAGTGGCATTGCCTCTCTCACAAGAGGTGATGCCATGCCTGGAAGCAAGCAGGGGTCCCCTAATCAGGTTTTACTAAGCATGCAACACTTTCCTGGCACCAGACCAGCAAGGGGAGATCATCCCCTTAGCAACTGGGATCTGGGGGCGGGGTTAGTTAGTCTTAGTGTGAGGAGTTGAAGTGAGGACGTTGATGAGAGAGGAGCTGGGGACTGGAGCTACGCGGCAGCTCACCCCAGAAGCACCAGCACAGAAGAACCAGACAGCGGAGTCCGAGGCTGTGGGGCACCGAAGGCCCAGCAGTAGAGGTCGGAGGGCAGGAGACTGCAGGTCTCCTGGCCCCATCAGACGCCCGGAGACTCAGCAGCACATAGGGCCCAGCACCGCTAAGTGGGAGCGACGAACCAGCAAGGCCCGAGCTGCCTGCCATACGGGTGAGCACAGAAACGTTGCACTCATGGACGAGGGCCACCGCACAGCTACAAGCAGCAGGGCCAAAGAGTTTAGTGGAAAGAGAAGGCCTCCAACTTCACCTGGCAAGGAGGATTCTTTACTTGCTTCCAGGCTGCCCGAACTTCTACTTCTAGCCAGTACCCTAGTCCCGGCTTGTCTAGTCACCACCAGTAAAGATAAGAGGAAACCGCCATTAAGTTGTCGACTGATTATTGCTGCGCCATCAACCCTTGCCCTACAACGCCCAGCATAACCCATAACATCTACACTGCCCTGGAGCTAAGCTCTACCTGTGGAGAGCCACACCATCCCTGCTCCGCAGCCGCGGTTCCCTTTAGCCGCATACCACAGGTGGCGTCACAAACTTTATACAATCACTATAAATCCCCTATCAATAACCCCCTTTTATTGTCCGCCCTGGGTCACGGACCGGGTCACCGCCACTGTGACATCTCCCGGCCCGGCACCGAGTACCCCACGACCCAGGGGGCGCGTCACACTTTTCCGAGAGGTGTACTGTTTTCCATCCCTGTAGATCTCACATTTTATGATGGACCACTGGTTCTCTATGGGCTTCAGATCAGATGAACAAGGGGGCCATGTCATTATTTTTTCTTCTTTTAGACCTTTACTGGCCAGCCACGCTGTGGAGTAGTTGGATGCATGTGATGGAGAATTGTCCTGCATGAAAATAATGTTTTTCTTGAACGATACCGACTTCTTCCTGTACCACTGCTTGAAGAAGTTGTCTTCCAGAAACTGGCAGTAGGCCTGGGAGTTGAGCTTCACTCCATCCTCAACCCGAAAAGGTCCCACAAGTTCATCTTTGATGATACCAGACCATACCAGTACCCCACCTCCACCTAGCTGGCGTCTGAGTCAGAGTAGAGCTCTCTACCCTTTACTGATCCAGCCTCTGGCCCATCCATCTGACCCATCAAGAGCCACTCTCATTTCATCAGTCCATAAAACCTTTGAAAAATCAGTCTTAAGATATTTCTTGGCCCATTCTTGACGTTTATCTTATGTTTCTTGTTCAAAGGTGGTCATATTTCAGCCTTCCTTACCTTGGCCATGTCCCTGAGTATCGCACACCTTGTGCTTTTTGATACTCCAGTAACGTTGCAGCTCTGAAATATGGCAAAACTGGTGGCGAATGGCATCTTGGCAGCTTCACGCTTGATTTTCCTCAATTCATGAGCAGTTATTTTGTGCCTTTTTTGGCCAACACGCTTCTTGCGACCCTGTTGGCTATTTGCCATGAAACACTTGATTGTTCGGTGATTATGCTTCAAAAGTTTGGAAATTTCAAGACTGCTGCATCCCTCTGCAAGACATCTCACAATTTTGGACTTTTCAGAGCCCGTCAAATCTCTCTTCTGACCCATTTTGCCAAAGGAAAGGAAGTTGCCTAATAATTAAGCACACCTTATATAGGGTGTTGATGTCATTAGTCAACACCCCTCCTCATTACAGAGATGCACATCACCAAATTTACTTAATTGGTAGTTGCCTCTCAAGCCTATGCAGCTTGGAGTAGGACAACATGTATAAAAAATATCATGTGATCAAAATACTCATTTGCCTAATAATTCTGCACACAGTGTATATGTCATCATATGGCGGTAGTATGAGTGCTGGTCTTTGTATAGAGATTTTTTTTTACTAAAAGCTCTGTCATCTGCTGAGGTTCTTCTACATCCACTATTAGGGTGCGCCACTATATTTGTAATCACGGTTACATGGTTAGGGGTCCACTCAGAAGTTTTGCCCCCCACCCTGAACCAAACTCCTAGCTACGCCTCTGCTGTGAGCTGATAACCTATTTTCATCTCTGCCTCACTAAAGTTCAGCACTGCTAAATAGGTGGTTCAAAGTGGGGATAGCCTCTCCATGATGTCCACAGGACCTATCCACATAGGACAAGTTTAACTGTTGTCCTATGTTCTGGACAGTCTCAGACTGAAAAGCTGCCAACTAAATGCTGACTGGAAGGAAGTTAAAAGTCATGCATATAGTTATTTTATGTTTAAGAAAGGGGTTGAAAAATACATTTATTTTCATCTACAGCTACCCACCTGGATCCAGCACAGGACACTTCGTGGTCTACACTGACAAAGGAAGAGAAGACATCACTGTTCCACCAGCAGCAGGATCACTGCAGCTTGTGATTGACTACAGAAATCAGATGACTTGAGCTGCAAGTCTTTGTATGTTTTTTCTGATGATGTGCCACTCAGGTTACTGGACTTAAAGCTTTGTCGCATGATTTAGGTTGTAAAGCCAAACCAAAATCTTCTCCAAAAGGAAAAGACCTCCAATTACAAATAGCTGTTTCAGCGTGTTTGCCCTTCATCAGTGCAAGCCTCTTTAAAGTCTTCTTTCTAGAAGTGGCACCAGAGACCCTATTCTCTTCATCTGTGAGCAGACTTTTTCCAAATTTTATTTCCCAATGTTGCATTGCATAGCTTATAAGTCACCCTACATCATTTTGGCACTATCCTTAAGGAGACACTTTACCCTTTAGACCGGCTGTCGAAAGGCCTCTCACAAAGCCAAACAGTCTCTTACATTGTACTAATGAGGGGCAAGAACCCCCAAACAGTTGTCTTTTTTTCTCCAAGTACATTTGGACTCTTGACTCCTACACTGCAAAAATACGTACTAATAGGGAAATTATATTGTAAGCCCTAATAGGGACAATGATTGATCATATGTAAAGTGATGAGGAATATGTTGACTGTTACGGATCCGAGTGGTGGAACCTCTGTGCTGCAGTGCAAGGAGGGACCAGGGGGGCAAAACTAGGTATCAACTCGGACTGACCAAGGTCGCACGGCGGCTCAATCGACTCCGTGAGCCAGGGAAGGACCGAGCAGAGGGACCAGGTGCTACTCTGGGCCTGTCCTTGTATGAGAGCAGGTGACTCCCACGGGTAACTGGCAGGAGCCTCCGGGTAGGCACGGCAGGTAACAGACAGGAGCCTCCAGGTAGGCTGACTGATAGGCACGGCAGGTAACAGACAGGAGCCTCCAGGTAGGCTGACAGATAGGCACCGCAGGTAACTGGTACGTTCTCCTGGTAGGGAAGCCAGGCCCATAGACAGACTGGCGGGTTTGGATCATAGGCAGATCGTCGGGCTGGAGAGTACACTTGGCTGGCGGAGACAGGTAGTCAGGCTGGCGGACTGGACCGGTAGTCAGGCTGGCGGACAGGACTGGTAATCAGGCTGGCAGACTGGACTGGTAGTCAGGCTGGCGGACTGGACTGGTAGTCAGGCTGGCGGACTGGACTGGTAGTCAGACTAGCAGCAGGACCTGAGGGCTGAAGCAGAGTTTAGGACACAAAGCTACAACCTTGCACGGGCACCTCCATTTTGGAGGAGGTGCCTTTTATATGAGAGGTCCTCCGGCCATTGGCCAGGGACTCCTTAGGATGGCGCGCGCGGCCCCTTTAAGAGGGAGGAGCGCGCGCCCTAAGCACAGTGCCTGGGAAGCTGCGCGCGCTGGCAGCAGCAGGAGAGCCGGAAGACGCTGCCTGTCAGGGGGCAGAGACGCCGATACTACATTGACGCTATGCAAGCAAATAAACTGAGATGATTAAAAAGATTACAGGACTCTAGTCCAGCGGCCAGGTCTGTATTTCGTGGTCATAAGACCAGAGCCCTGCATATCTCCTGCTACCTGCTAGAATCTCCGCCGTCTCTTCTGATTTGTAACCCCAGTATGACGTCATTGTTGCGGCTTGACATACACATGACATCACGCTGTGCCTAATAAAATTGGAAGAGGCGCCTGGGATTTCAGCAGGTAGGTGGAGGCTCGCAAGGAGGTTCTTTGGTAGGTTGTCCACAGACTACCAACATGGCTGCTAGACTAATGCCCTGCAAATCTTTTTGATCGTCTCCAAAAATAAGTACATACACAGCCACATTACATTTTGAGCACCATGCACATGCAATACCATTATATTTTCTAGAACGTAACTTAAAACTGGATGACTATACTACACTTCGGAACAAGTCTACCCTTTTGTTAGTTGGCAAATGATGAGACTATGTGCTGGAATTTTCCTTGACTTTAAGGCCATTTTTGTATTATTTTATGCTCTTATGATGTCTTTATTATGTCTATATCAGCCTCGTTTATCATTCTGTGAATTAAAACAGACTGTGGAGTGATCTGAGGCCAGGGTTAGGCTCAGACAAATCCCATAATCAGAATTTTTTTTTCTTGAGTTTGTTTTTTTGTGCTCTTATCTGTTCCCTTACTGTTCGCTGCCTATGTTTACTATAAACCTTGTCTGTGTGTTTTAGCTTAGCATGCAATGGGATTTGTCACTTGCTTAACCCTTGAAAAATATCTGCGTGCCCTTATTGTGTTAGGGGAAGTAAAAACAGTGTTTCACTCTGTAGATCTGGGCATAGTTAAAACTAGGCTTGGCAGTGGTAGAACAGGTTTGGCCTCCTGTTTTCTTTCCTTCGTATCCATTTTGTATATGGTCTATAAATAATACCGTCAGAGAGGGCACAGAACTGAGTGGGTGATAGGGCGTTACGCCCACCTTCATGGTATTGTCTGCATTGGCATCATCCACATGGCTTGAGCTTTTGCTGCGTAAGCATGATATACAGCGATTATTCTTGCTGCATCATTTCCAGTTTGTGGAAGTTTGACAAATGCTAAGAAAGGAGAAATGAATCAGGTGCCTGGGAGGAAAAAAAAAAAAAAAAAAATGCAAAGCTAAAGAAAAAACTGTATGAAGCGTAGACATAACTTCTCCCAGATATCGAAATATGGAACTCCCTCTCTGTAACTAAGAAGAACCCAAATGAAGGCACTACGAGCACTTTTGCCTTTGTAGTGAAGGTATCTGGAGAGGAATGCTGCACTGGCCCATGGCCAGTAAGGGCTCACTGAGCAGGATAAAATTTCAGTTTGGATGTGCGGGAAGTTGCTTGTGTTAGTTAGAAGTTAGATTCTGGTTTGGCGAGTTTAAAGGCAGGGAGTATACCAGCAAGAGACAGGCTTTTCACAGAGTGAAACTGATAAGACTGCCCCAGCCAAACCTCTAGTGCTTGACTCTGAATACTACTTTATCCGCTTTTCCTCTAAAGCAAAGTGGGCTTTCGGCATGCCACATACTCCTAATCATTTCCGTCTAGTCAGGCTTTTTTTTTTTTATTAAAATATCCTTCTGAGACCCTTTTTTTTATATTATTGGAATGTGCAGCGAGGATTTGAGATTAGTAGGAACCTGGTAATCGAGATTTTTTTGTTGTAGTTGTTCTGTGCATTTTTCTAGTTCTCAAAAGGAAAAAGAAAAATTAAGACTGAAAGTGAGCGTTCAGGCTAGAGGGTTTGGTTGCTATCAACAACAGGAGGTGCTCGCAGATCCTTCTCCTGCCAGTGTAAAGGAAAGCAGGAGATGCAACAGGTTTTGAGTCACACAGAGACGTCTCCAGAGCGCAGGTTTACAGCACAGTAAAAGAGAAGCCGCTTGGCCTCCAGAATCACATAAAAGGCAGGTAAGTGTTAAACTTCAGTAAATGTGTTTATTACGGACCATGGGAGAACATAACCACTAGCGTGCCCCTCCGCACTGGGCTCAGAAAGTTACATATTACTTTTGACTATTGATTTGTGAATGGTTAAAAAAAGAGGATGTTTTGTAAAAAGTTTATAATCATTTACTATTGTAGTTGGATCACTCCTTCTCCACTTCTTCCATCAGTATATAGCAGGTGAACACTAGCTACCATATGTTTAAAGGGTACTATGGTGACAACTGGCAGCAGATAATCTTTACACCTTTGTATCTTGGTAGAATTTTTGGACCCATTATTTTTAGACAGAAATCTCTGAAAACCAGAAACCTTTTAGAACAGGATTAATGTGGCATAACGCTTCTAATACATTTTCAGATGCAGACGGTATAACTGGTGCTCGGGATGGCACATAGGTTTGCATCATGGCTGTCAATTTTCGATATGTCACAGGCGTGATTCAGAGATGTGAAATGCAGGGTTCCATTTTCAGTACCCAAAAACTGTCCAAGCAAATACAGATGTAATAATCGTAGCCCAGACCGGAGTGGTGCACCACATCGTTATCGTGGGGAAGGTGCACATTTACTTTATATTGGATTGGCGCAGATTGCTTATACATAATCAGTTGTCTAAAGCAAAGTTTGCAGCATGCCACTTGTTCGTTTAGAGGACAGTAAGTCTGTAGCTACAGATGTAACACTGAGGGTAGGTTCACACGACCCAATAAAAAATCATCAGAGTTTCAAACAGAGAAGTCGGACAATTTTTTTCTCACTTGTTATCTGTATACAATTCGTTTTAGCAGTAATTAATCATTTACAACACCATTTACAGTTTCCTATGATACCGAATTGCAATGTATCCGTAAAAAACGGATTCTAGACTATGGCTCAGTACGACATCTGATTTTTTCTCTCTCGCACATATAGACTTCGATGGGTGAGTCTCATCCGATTTCCGGTGAAAAAATCGAGCATTTTTTTCACACACAGTAAAAAAATCGCTCATCTGCACTGCCCCATTGAATAACATTGGTCCGAGTGCTGCCCATTTTTTTAACGGATAGCACTCAGATCGAAAATACGATTGTGTGCACGAGCACTTACAGTCATTTTGTGACATCCATTCGGATTTTAGGCTTCAGTGGACATGCATCAAAGCGGCATACAATGCTAGCGTCTATCTGTTATATTTTGTGCTTTTTTACATGTCAGAACCGTTTTACAATAGTGACATTTTTAGAGGCTTTTTTAGCTATTGTTGAATGGTATTTATGTATTTGTAATTATTTTCACACAACCTTCATTGCCCTTATTGTGATATGTAGCGTGTGCTCACATTCCCTGGAAATATCCTTAAAGATGTTCAGATTCGCCCTTATAACCAATGCACGTTTTTCCTCTTCTTATATATTACTTATTTGAAAAAGAAATCTTTTACATGCCGGCATCTAAGCTGCGTGAGGTCACTTCAAAAAAATCCACTCCATTCACCTGTTTCCATGGGAGAGCTATGAGAAACTCAGCCGGCAGGTGTAAGAGAATTAAAGGGAACTTTCCGTCCATTTCTTCGGCCCAGTATTAGCCATACTTCCTGCACTTTACATGGTAATGACTTGTATGCCACATCATCATCTTATTGTACCCGCTGAAAGGGAAAGGATTTGGCATGTTAATGAATCTAATCAGACGGGTGCTGGGAGCTTACACTTCTAATACTAGATTTGTCAGACTGGTACTGGTTTGAAAGAAAAATACATTGTCAATGGAAGTATACAAGATTACTTGTAAAATCAGCCTGCTTTCCTGAACAGAGATTATTCCGAGAGTTATGAGAGGGATTTATATAGAAAGCTCAGTTCTATGGTGCCCTCTTCTTGCATAATGTATGATTCTAGGCTGGTTTATTGCAGCACATCTAGGAAAGTTTTGATCGCAGGGGGGTTATCTATAGGGGGGCAAAGATAGCTGGTCCCTTCTATCACCATGGTAGGTGCACTGGTGGACACAGACAGAAAAGGACCCCGATGCAAGAACAGTATATGGGCTCTCTGTAGTCCAATAGCTCATCACAATGCAAAATTCCACCTGCTCTGGAGGTAGTAGTGGCCCCCTGACCTCTTGGGCCCCTGGTTGCACCAATGATATGTCCGCCCCAGGGTCGGTGGAAGGCCATGTTACACATTTTGCATTTTGATCCTAAAGATTTCAGAATATTTGGTTGATTCTTTGGAATTTTTTTTTTACTTGATGTGGCACATATACATACAATTTATGCGATAACAAGTAAGCATAACACATCTTTCTGTGCACCCCGATATCTATTTTACCATGTCAGACAATATCTTGGGAGAAAATCATAGACATGCTTGTTCATATTTTCATGTCTCATAATGGTCAAAAATTTAGAGTTATGTTCCCAATTGTTGCAGCATATGCTTGTCTGAAAGCTTCAAAAGTACAGTATCTAAGGACCCCCCTATATTGTGGATATCACTCAATTTTATAGATCAGCCATGACTGGGCATCAAACATCAGTTTCAGGCAACAAAAAGGAAGCTGTCTATGCAGTGTCTGTCTAGATTGGCAAAGGCCCATCTGTAACATTGATTCTTGGGGACCCCTGTTCAGCTACAAATAAAAATAACCTGACCCTAGTACACAAATTTACTCTTGCTTCTATGTAATATTAACTTGGCTAGCTTGTTTAATGAATGATTAGATGATACCTTTTTCTGCAAATTGTGAATCAAGTGTAATAGCACCACTCATCATTAGCAATCCTTCACAGTGGCGGCCTACCAGAGGATTCTCCTGTTATCCTTTGAGCCAGTCCGTGCCAGTCTATGAACAGTGGCAACTTTAAAGGGTTTTCCTGCTGTAAAAGGAATTTTTCCTAAATGCCCATTTAGTACATTCTGACTGTATAGATATTGCTTATAATATAAATCCTCTAGTATTAGTAAAGATTCCTATCAGATGACAAATGTAAAGAACTACAGGTGTCCAATGAAAACAATACGCCCATTAAAGTCAGTGGTGCCTTATGATGCCTTTAGGCTTTAATTTACTAAAAATAAATGCTGCAAAAAAACTTGCAGAGATCAAGCAATTGTGAAATACTTTTGGGTACTTTCATGGGAGTGAATAAATTAAGAAATCAATGTCCCTTCCATTACAGTTGTATTGTCTATAAGTATGCACGCATGTATTGAGTCACGTACAATGTAGAATGGGTGGGATCGGGACAGATTTTCATTCTTAACTTGTGCAAATTCCATTCTTCAGAATTTGAATAAGAGCCCTTGGCCTTGGCCTAACTCCGTGCCCAGCCACTAGCTGTAGGCGGACTGTGTGTCAATGTATGGGCCTCTACATGACAGAGTACTGCAGAGCTATTTCTTCTAGAGGAGACTTCCGCAGTAATACAATATTGGATTGAAATCTGGATATGTATGAAATCAGAGCTATACCGAATTATAGCATGACCCCATAAATTCCAATTGGTGCTGGATTATGGCTCGTGACAACTAGTACAGTGTTGTAATACAGATGTATGTATGAAACCTAATGTTACTGCATTGATGCTGATTTACCTTCATCTGAAAAACTTTTTATACTCACAAATAAAAAAAAAAATTTAAAAATGAAAATAATTTTTCTAATGGGAAAATTCTTCCAACTTTTACAAATACTTTTAGTTCTTTGCACATTTCTCTGACTGCTAGCTAATTATATGTTATTCATACCCATGAAAAAAAGTATTTCCATTATTTGTACTGTCCAATCTAACACATTTCCATCTTTTGGGAAAAAAAAGTAGATCGTCATAATGTCTAGATCCCTGATTGAGAGCCACGTAGAGCCTAGTAAGACAGCTGGATTAATGGGAAATTTAAGTCTCAGGGTTAAGAAAGTGACATTCTGTTGAGGGTTAGGGATTAGAAACTAGAGAGTGGCTACAGTTAGTGGTTGGTGAGACATTAGGGGATAGAGGGCACCAAAGGAAAGAGAGGACAACTTCATAAGAGAGAATCAAGTTAGGAAGACCTTTTTTCATTTTTAAGAAGGAAAGAAGTTCCCACTCAACCTTTCATTGAGGCCTTCATATACAGTAGACAAAAGTTGGCCAGCTTTGTGGTACTTGCCAAGAATTTGATGAGTACTGGTGCCTTATGACTCTTCCCTGATAGATGATGTCAGGAGAGAAAAGGATCGGGGAGCAATTTGAATGTTTTTTATCCTGTTGTTCCTGGGGACATAAGTCACCACCAGAGGTGTCTGACAGCATCTTTATCAAAACTACACATGAACGCTTGGCTGAGCTTAGTGACCATAAGTATGGAGCAGCCGGGGGAGATAGCGCTGACTCATGTGGATGGTCACCTTTATTTGGATAGCGTAGGGTTGGTGTTCAAGTATTGGAGAGGTCAGGTAAAGGGTTAATAATGTTAAAAAAGCAGAGTGACCTGAAATACTAGTTTTGCCATTTGGAGCTATGGAGATACAGCAAGATTTTGGCTCTTGGTGGAAGGTTGTATGATTTAAGTCAGTGGTTCTCAACTCCAGATCCTCAAGACCCATGAACAGATCATGTTTTCAGCATTCATTAGTATTACAAAGGTAATAATTCCATCACCTGTGCAATGCTAAGGAATTCCTGAAAACATGATCTGTTGGTGGGTCTTGAGGATCTGGAGTTGAGAACCACTGATTTAAGTGATCAAGTTTGTACAAAATATTTTCTGCGCCCATGGTTCCATGAAAGAGTATGAGAGAGTATTGTGGAGCGCTTTAGTATTCTTCCTGTCACAGTAGGTTGATGTTCATGCCTAGATACTATGGTTGTATGGATGATGCTCTTACATATTTTACATGTATTATAAAAAATAATGTATCAGTTTTGTAACAATTTAGCAGGCTTCTGTGGCATTTCCTACTATAATAAGTCTCACGTATTGGAGGTGTAGGTTTATTTCGTAGGTGGCCAATTATGTAGTCACAGCAGGCATTTCTATGTTTAATCCTTTCAGTCATGGTTTCTAATAAACATGGACTACAAGTGCTTTGAAACACTGACATCTGAAAAACGTAGGAAATAAACTTATAATATGAACAGCTCACTGCACGTACCAGTCAGGTACTTAAAGTCGCAGCAAATCATATATACATATATATGGATAGAGATTTTGCTTGAGAGGTTGTGCAGGAGTGAACAACTGATGACCTATCCATGAGATTGGGTGGGATCCAACACCCAGCACCACAACCGACCAGTGTGGGTGTTGGGTCTTGAACCTCCACATATCTCATGTTGATGACCTATCCAATGGACCAATTGTTCAGACTTAGACTAACCCTTTAATGGAGCGTTCTAGTTTCTACCACTAATCTTAAATTAGTATGACTAATTTAAAATATTTGTACATTCGACACTAGTACACTGGTATGTGTGTATATTTTACAACACTTCAGGTTACATTATTGTTGGGCAACGTCTTTCTCGTTAGCTAATGTTCATTAAATCCAAGCAAATCTAAGGTTGGCAGAGTATATTTAAACATGCTATGCTTGGGCAAATGATAGATCCCACTGGACATTATGGGTAATTCTTCCCTACAGATAGCTAAAGTGTTGTCTTTTGAAGAGTGGTTCTGTCAATGTGCCCCATATGGTTATCATAGACAGTTATCCTGACCTCCCTCTAATGAGTCAGGGCTGGGAGTTGCTAACAGACAGCAGTTCTTTCTCCCCAAATGGCTCACACTATCTATGTCTTAAGGCCCATTCAGACAAGCCAATAATTGGAACCATCGTTTGTAGTGACGCGTGTTCCCAACAATCAGCCACCAAACCCCCAAGGAACAAACACCCAATGAAAAGCATTAAGAACCTTTTTAGAATGTTCATTAGTCGATCAGGACACATTAAACAACCTGGGTCATGAAGTGTAAACCCGCCATTACTGTAGCTCGAATATTGGACATGTAATACTACAGTTGAATGGGCGAAAACAACTTTCACTAGCAATAATAGCTAAGATCATACATAGCATGTGTATAGCTCATGCTTATTGATTCTGGGATAATTTCCAGAACAATTTTTATTGGTCACATACATCTAAATGAAAACTGAATCAATTCTGAAATCAGCCTTCATTAAGAATACTCAACCGTGTAGTGTATACAGCACCAATGTGTATCCATGGCTACAGACTATATACAAATTCTGATTATACAGTTGCTGGACTCACTTTACTGTAACTTTGATGAATACTATTATTCCACATATTTTCCTTTTTTTGACTTTTGTATTATTCAGGTTTGGATCTATTCTAGTTTGTAAATATTTTAGGAATTGAAAAAGAGAAGTTCATGGAAAATCATTGTTGGTATCAAGCAGAGCCTGGTATGAGAGGGAAAAATGTAAAAGCTGTGCTGCGGAGACATGACAGATAAGGTCTTATTGTGGATGATGTCCAAAAATAAAGGAAAAACATTGGTCAGATGTGTTCTCTTACTACACAAATAAAGCAGTGGGATCATTCTGAGTATTGTAAACTGCAGGAATGCATAGGTTTACTTGACATTTATATGTACTCTGTTAGTAAATAGTACCATTAAAGGGGTTAAGTTAAGCTCAAAGGGATATTCCCATCTCCAATATCCTATCCCAATATGTAGGAGGTATAATAATAATAATAATAATAATATTAGTAAATACCTCCAATTAGAAATGTATAGTTCTTCTGATTCACTATGTTGCTTACCCAATGTTCAGGGCATTGCAGTAGCTTAAGTATCCATGGTTAATGTTTATGAGAGTGCTTAAAATCTGTCCTTTATATCTGTATATATGTGTTTGCTTATTTGTTTTATGTATCTGCAAGTGTAGCTGATGTGCCTTTTACTGTAACTATTTGTGTGGGTCTGCTATGTGTAATGTTAATAAGACCGCTGCTGCATATTGACTGCTTGTAATCTCACAGCTTGTTATGAAGATGGAGTGGGTGGGTGTATGGTATGAGGGGGCTTAAGTATAGTTTTGCACCAGGGCCCTGAGCTTCTAGTTATTCCCTTTTATTAGTACATCATAACATCTATTTTTCTCGTTAAGCATTATAATTTTGTAATGCAATATTCAAGTTTGTATAATTGCGACAATGGTTGTTGTTGTCCCATTTACACTACATCTAATGTTTGCAGTGGCAGCATAGCAATAACCTATAAAATGATAAATAGCAACTCTAAGAATAAATGCAACTTCAATTTTATTAAACTATTAAATATACAAAAATATGACGTTAAAAAAGGTTAACATGAAGGCTATGTTCACACACGTTGTATTTTTTTTCTGCTGCAAATCTGCTGCTAACTTTTTCTCTGGCAGGAAAACAGCTGCGTTAAAAACGGTGAAAAAACGCTGAAAATACGCAGCAAAAATGCAGGTGCATTTTCTGCTGTAAAAATGCTGAAAGAAGTGACATGTTCTATTTTCCAAAAACACAACCAAGTCACAAAATACGCAGCAAAAAAAACAACATGTGTGAACAGAGAATTCTGGTTTCTCATAGACTTTACTGGTACTGCAAAACTCAGCTAAAAATTTGCAGCAAAATACGCTGCAAAACTCAACGAGTGTGAACATAGCCTAACAGAGAAAGTTATGCATTAAAAGGTGTTGGCAGCGGATAATTCAGGATACTCTCAAAACGTATTGACAACAGAACAAAGCTCTAATTAGCTATAAACAGGTACAGATATGATAGGCTTTGTGGAATCAGGAATATACATACTGTATCTTAAGGCTATGTGGCCACGATGCAGAAATGTTGCATATTTTTTCCGCTTCTCCCTGGCAGGAAAACCGCATGCGGATTTTACATGTGTTTTTCATGCCAAGTAGAAGAGTTTGTGAAGCGTCTTTGCATGCATTTCTGCATGCGGGTTATCAAGCGCTTTTCCAAGCGATTTTAGCATCACTTGGAAAGTGCTTGACAACTTGTTCACACTATATAAATTATAAATCCATGCAACCGGCATGGGTTTATAGTAGTGTGACCAAGTTAGTTAAAAAAAAAAAAAGAATAAGAATAGTAAAAAATAAAGATTATACTTACCTTCCGATGTCCTCCCGGTGTTTTCTCTGCTGCGTCCGGTGTCTTGGGCGGCTCGCGGTGGTGTGAAGGACCTGCAGTGACGTCATTCATTCAGTCATGTGTCAGGTGACATGACTCAATGACGTCATGGCAGGTCCTTCACAACACCGCGACCCATACAGCAGACCAGACGGAGGGGAGAAAACACCGGGAGGACATCTGAAGGTGAGTATAATCTTTATTTTTTATTTTAAATTCTTTTTTTTACAGTTTCTATGGTACCCAGGTCTGAATGAGAGTCTCCTCTCCTCCAGGCCTGGGTACCATCCGCACATTGAACCATGTGATATCCGCTTGTGCACATGTAGTGATGCGGATGTCACGCGGTCCAATGCAAGTCATTGGTGGCGATTACGCTGCGTGTCCACAAAATTAATGGACATGCTGCAGATTTTTGAGCGCAGCATAAATGCATGGGCATTGACATTGTGGCTTGTTATTGGGGACCATGGGGGACGGATTTCCAAGCGTTTCCCAAGCGTTTACGCTGCGTAAATTCCGCAGCATAAACGCTTGGAAAATGCTTCGTGGGCACACAGCCTCAGTGTCTCTGTGCAGCATCAGCAGGCTACTTCTCTCATGCACAGACACCGGAAACTGAACACAGTCACATGGGCTTTTCTGTGTGTGAGCCTCTGGGAGTTTTTTTTTTTAACTTTATAGACAATACACAAACCTAGCAATAGAACATTTACATACACAGGAATGGAATATGTTTAGTACAACAACTCCAACAAAAGGATATAATGTAGATCAGTATTCAGCTCAGTAATAAATAAAGTGGTTGTGCATTAAACATAACAGGTTAACGATGATAAAGTGATAATGTAAGTAATCATAATGTATCACAATAGGATAGTACATAGATAGATAAGTGCACCTGTCAAATGCAAGTATGCCATGTACAGTATAGGAACTGACCAGAAGTCAATGACCCAGAACTCTGACCTACGTTTCGCCTTTCTCAAGGAGCGTCTGCTACTTACCCTTTTCATATGTTTTCCTTAACTTTCTTCTGTATAATCCTCCCCACATTTTTTAATGTTATACGTTTTTAAAGTCATATTTTTGTATGTTCAATGGTTTAATAACATTTTAAGTGAATTCATTCTTTGAGTGGCTATTTATCATTTCATAGGTTATTATAGCACAATATCCACTCACTTTCTACGTATATAGCTTAATTTTTTTGTAGGTGTCTTTCAATGTCAGGATAATGATGAAGGGGTTGTCCACTACTAGGACAACCTCTTCTCAATCCGAATGTTTGCCCCTGTTAAAATAAAAACACCTATACTCGCCTCCAGTGCTGGCGCTGATCCGGGGCTCCCGTGAGGTTGTTATGTCACGTGAGTCCTGCGCCCAATCAGAGGCGGCGTTACTGTCCTCTCATATCGACAAATCAAACATCAAGAGGAAGTGAGAGAGCAGCCGCAGCCCTGACTTCCTGTTGATGTTTGATATGTCCATAGGCGCTGATGGGGCGCAGGGCTCACATTACATATCAACCTCACAGGAGCCCCAGGAAAGCCAGTGCTGACGCCGTTGGAACGGCGCCAGCATTGGAGGTGAGTATAGGTGTTTTTATTTT
Organism: Phyllobates terribilis; assembly: GCF_046119375.1. Taxonomy (NCBI): domain Eukaryota; kingdom Metazoa; phylum Chordata; class Amphibia; order Anura; family Dendrobatidae; genus Phyllobates; species Phyllobates terribilis. The sequence continues at coordinate 1,093,907,043 of NW_027362761.1, forward strand.
AATGGGAGCAAACATTCAGATTGAGAAGGGCTTGTCCTAGTAGTGGACAATCCCTTTAATTACAGGAGAGACTTCCATGTTTAGAATTATGCCCTATGCAAATGGAGCTGGCGCATCGCTTCTTTACCTGGATTTAGAAGCTGACATCCGACGGAACATCAGGCCACAAGACCACATTTTATATGGCAAAATGTAGACATTGGGCATCCTCTTTTTATTATATATGTAATATTTTGTACCCTCACTTTCATGCTTTATTATACAGGATTACCCTGTGATTATACCTGTTGCGCTACTATCACTACAACACATCAGAAATGCTTGCTACCTAGTAATTTCTGACATGTGATTATCATGTCATTTGTATTCACACATGATTATATATTTTTACAAATGGTCTGACTCTGTTTTAGGCCATCACAGTATAGAAATGCATGTGATGAAACATGCAAACATTTTTGTGCATTTCTAACTTTCTACTGTTGTCTTATGTTAATTGGTGCAGATGAAACTAACCCAAAATATGGTTATGTATGATCGGTGTGGGATGAGGAATAGATTAGGTTGCTGTCTAGAGCTTCATTTGAGGAGAAACTTATGTTTTTTCGAAAACGAATCTGTCACATTAAACCAATTGTCTGATCTGCCACAGGAATGTTATAGGGCAGGAGAAGCTGAGCACATTGAGAAAAGATTAAAACTGTCCTGTATGTGTACAGTACAGGCCAAAAGTTTGGACACACCTTCTCATTTAAAGATTTTTCTGTATTTTCATCACTTTGAAAATTGTACATCCACACTGAAGGCATCAAAATTATGAATTAACACATGTGGAATTATATACTTAACAAAAAAGTGTGAAACAACTGCAAATATGTCTTATATTCTAGGTTCTTGAAAGTAGCCACCTTTTGCTTTGATGACTGCTTTGCACACTCTTGGCATTCTCTTGATGAGCTTCAAGTGGTAGTCACCAGAAATGGTTTTCACTTCACAGGTGTGCCCTGTCAGGTTTAATAAGTGGGATTTCTTGCCTTATAAATGGGGTTGGGACCATCAGTTGTGTTGTGCAGAAGTCTGGTGGATACACAGCTGATAGTCCTACTGAATAGACTGTTAGAATTTGTATTATGGCAAGAAAAAAGCAGCTAAGTAAAGAAAAACGAGTGGCAATCATTACTTTAAGAAATGAAGGTCAGTCAGTCCGAAAAATTGGGAAAACTTTGAAAGTGTCCCCAAATGCCGTTGCATCAAGCGCTACAAAGAAACTGGCTCAAATGAGGACCGCCCCAGGAAAGGAAGACCAAGAGTCACCTCTGCTTCTGAGGATAAGTTTATCCGAGTCACCAGCCTCAGAAATCGCAGGTTAACAGCAGCTCAGATTAGAGGCCAGGTGAATGCCACACAGAGTTCTAGCAGCAGACACATCTCTTCAACAACTGTTAAGAGGAGACTTTGTGCAGCAGATCTTCATGGTAAAATAGCTGCTAGGAAACCACTGCTAAGGACAGGCAACAAGCAGAAGAGACTTGTTTGGGCTAAAGAACACAAGGAATGGACATTAGACCAGTGGAAATCTGTGCTTTCATCTGATGAGTCCAAATTTGAGATCTTTGGTTCCAACCACCGTGTCTTTGTGCGACGCAGAAAAGGTGAATGGATGGACTCTACCGTGAAGCATGGAGGAGGAGGTGTGATGGTGTGGGGGTGCTTTGCTGGTGAAACTGTTGGGGATTTATTCAAAATTGAAGGCATACTGAATCAGCATGGCTACCACAGCATCTTGCAGCATGCTATTCCATCTGGTTTGCGTTTAGTTGGACCGTCATTTATTTTTCAACAGGACTATGACCCCAAACACACCTCCAGGCTGTTTAAGGGCCATTTGACCAAGAAGGAGAGTGATGGGGTGCTACGCCAGATGACCTGGCCTCCACAGTCACCAGACCTGAACCCAATCCAGATGGTTTGGGGTGAGCTGGACCGCAGAGTGAAGGCAAAAGGGCCAACAAGTGCTTAGCATCTCTAGGAACTCCTTTAAGATTGTCGGAAGACCATTTCCGGTGACTACCACTTGAAGCTCATCAAGAGAATTCCAAGAGCGTGCAAAGCAGTCATCAAAGCAAAAGGTGGATACTTTGAAGAACCTAGAATATAAGACATATTTTCAGTTGTTTCACACTTTTTTGTTAAGTATATAATTCCACATGTGTTAATTCATAGTTTTGATGCCTTCAGTGGGAATGTAGAATTTTCATAGTTATGAAAATGCAGAAAAATCTTTAAATGAGAAGGTGTGTCCAAACTTTTGGTCTGTACTGTACATAAAGAATAACACTATTACTGACCATTATGTGACTCGTATCCGCAATCTTTACCAGTTTTCCCCTCTGCAGCCTCTATCTCCAATTTGCAATCCACTCTGAGCGGGTGGGTGGAAACAGTCTGTTGTTATGTCCCCGCATACACAGCACAGGGATGAATTCTTGCTCTTCATTCCTACACAGCACCAAGTAGCAGCAAGATGGAGGACATTACACAGCAGTAGTGATCCGTGTAGATATGAATCCTGTTCTGGGGTGAGGTAAAAGAGTTGTTAGATCAGGCTAGATCAGTATGATCTTTCTGTGTCTCCCTCTACTTGTTTCCTCACTGCGCTCCTCATTTCTCCACCCCTCTGCCCTCTCCATATTGTAGAAATGGGCTGTGTCACATGAAATCAGAATGAGCTGGAAGTCCGTCGGGCATGAGCAAGACATATTTTAGCTGTTTTTTTTTTCAGAGTGAATGAAGAGTTCAGGAGTCAGTGTCAGGGGGAGATTAGTGTCTGCTAAGCGAGAAAGGAAGCAAATTGATATGATACATTGCAAAAATTATTATATTTACCGTACCTGTTATTGATTTATACAAATTATGCGGAACATACAGTGCCATTTGAAATTCTGCTCATTCTGGGTTTAGTAGTCAATTGGGTGGTCCTAACCAGTGATTGACAGCCTACAGTATAACTGTGTATACAGAGATAACCTTCAATCACTGAGTAAGACCACCCACTTGACTCCTAAATCCATAATAAGCCAGTATTTCAGTAAATAAAACATTATTTTATGCTGAATATTTGTCCTATCTATAAATAAGGTTAGCTCAGTTTTTACAGTTACATATATCAGAGGCCTGTGTAAGAGGTATATATGGAGAGTATATACACCTTTGATGTATAATGCAAATGCTGCATGAACATATCTGTTGCTCACCTGTACTGGCTAAGGTCCTTGCTTCCCATATGGCTGGCTCCCTCTGTGCTAGTTCATGGTTACAGTAGTATGCTGACAAATACCTCTGACATCATCAGTCAAGACCCTTTTAGGCTGGCTCAGGCAGTCATGTGCTGTCTGAGTATTCAGGAAACATAGCACCTTTTTCCTGGGCTCTGGAGGAGTTGCTTCAGCTTCTACTAGACTTATTTACAGCCATGTGGCTAATTATCTACTCAGCACCTTCTGTCTGTTTTCCCACAACCTACTACTACTTCCAAGCTCAAACCAGTGAGTCCTCTTGCTATTGTTTTCTGCTATCTGTTTAACATTGTCAAGCTTCAAGTTCCACCTCCATCTCAGCATCAAAGGGAATCTGTCAGCAGGTGTTTGCTACCTCTTCTGAGAGCAGCCTGATGTAGGTAAAGAGAAGTTGAATCCAAAGATGTATCGCTTAGTTTAATATGTGCCGCAGTTGTGACATAGAGTTTTTAGATGTAGCAGAGCTCAGAAAGCTGCCCCCACAAACACCACAGCTTTCTGTATACATTGTCTATTGACAGTGAACTGCTTATGAGATGAGGGGGAGTGGTCAGACCACTTGGCATGAGAGAGCTAGTCTGGACAGTGATAATCTCCTGGTGATAAAGCATTCATTGTTTGGAAACAACAGCTCACAGCCCAATAAGTGACACATCAGGCTCAGCCCCTACTTTATGCTGTCCCCAGATTACATTCCAAAAACCTGCTAACCATCTCCCTTTAAGGTGCTGTTCACACCTACAACTCTGCTGCAACAGGTACCTGAACTCATCTCCACTAGTTCTTGTGCTGTTCACACCTACAACTCTGCTGCAACAGGTATCCTATAAAGAACCCAACTATGCTGATACTAGTGCTGTTCACACCTAGAATTCTGCTGCTACAGATGCCTGATAAAAAAAAAAACTCATCTGGTACTGTACGATGCTACAACTCTGCTGACTCTTGCGCTTATTGGTTTGCTTGTCGCCTGCCGTCCTGCATATCCTGCTGCCTTTGCTGTTCCACCTGTCATCTCGTAGCCTCCAGCCCATGCTGCTCACCCTGACCTACAGTTTAGAGAATCCTCCTCACAAGATGTACAGTTTTACTCACACAAACATAACATGCATGTGCGGCAAAGCCAAATGTGCATGTAAAGCCCCTTTCTACATGTAGAGGAATCCTAGCTGTTTTACCCTAGCATGGTAGTGAAATTGATTGAGGCCTGGAACAAAACTGATACCAGAGCTGTTTTCATTGTTTTCACATGAAAAGAACATTAGCAGTTCTGCGAAACTGGTCCTAGAGCAGGATCAAAAAAACGGTTATAGGAAGTTTCGCCCCCAGCAGTTCGCTCCCAGCAATTTGCCCCCAGCAGTTCGCCCCCATCTGTTCGCCCCCAGGTACATGTCGCCCCCGCACATTTCGCCCCTATCATTTCGCCCCCAGGAAGATTCGCCCCCACACATTTCGCCCCCGCATGTTACGCCCCCGGACGTTTCGACGAACTGGGGGCGATATGTGCGGGGGTGAGATGTGTGGGGGCAAAACATCCTGGGGGCCAAATGCTGGGGACGAAATGTGCGGGGGCGAAATGTACCCGGGGCGAATTGCTGGGGGCGAACTGCTGGGAGCGAACTGCTGGGGGCAAACTGCTGGGGGCGAAACATCCAATTCCCCAAAAAAACATTACATTCAACAGGAACTGTATTTTCAACATAAATCAACAGTAAAAGCGAATTAAAACATTTATATTATCAGGGAAACCCTCTTATTTCTTCACTTTTGAGCCACTTTGTCCCCCACCCTTGCTTTTTGGGCTCACCATTCTCTTGGAAAAAAAACAGCTGTACTCTGTCCTGTTGAAGACAATACAATCTTCCAGCTCACTCTTGTGTCACATCACAGCTACTATTATACTCTGGAGAAAGATGGGGACTGGAAGAGTGTGGAACTGATTGAAAAAAAACAGGCAGTGGGAGACACAGAAAGACCATGCTGAACTTCCTAACACATGTTTTACCTCATCCCACAGCTGGAATCACATCTACGATGCTCAGTACTGATGTATAATATTACGAGGTACAGTTTTCCTCAAGTACGTACACAACTGCTAAATCTAAAAATGTACTGGTGAACAAAGTGCATAATTTGTTGTAAGTTGTGTCCGGGTATTAAACAATTTGCTGGACATAAGTGATATATGGAAACCAATTGTTTTCAACAAAACAATTGCCTTCTGTCTTGTGCACCAAGCCAGCTTCTCCTTCCTCCAGGTAAGACGTCTGCAAAGTATCACCCCCTGAATATTGATGCAACGCTAAGAAATAGGATGCAAGCACCATTACAATGTAAGAAAAAGATCAGTGTGAAAACAATGCCTGTTCTGGAGGTGTGGCTGCCCTTATACATGGGATTTCCATGATATTTTTAGATATGTTCTTTTCACTCTCAAATATGTAATATGCAGGATGCCCAGAGGTCACACAAAATGTGTACATTCATCAAATGTCAGGACACATAGCTAAAAAGCTGCATCTAGATCTGTTAATACCAATTTCACGTGACTTTAGAATAGATTTGTCATGTTCTATTCACACTGTAGACAGTTCTTATGTGTGAAGTTAGGTGTAGTGACATTTTTGAGGTTTTTTCTGTTTTCGCTCAACTTCTCATGACATCTATCCAACTACAAGATAAAAAAAGACTCAATATGCTGCAAAATATGGCATATGGTATGATGATTATCAAACTATCACACCTTGGTAGCAAGTTTAGCTAGTAGCCTCAGGGTTTAATATTTGTGCCCACTGTAAAGTTGGCTGGACAAGACAGTTTTTAAATTTGTGGAATCAGCCAGCAAAGTCATGTACATAGTGTCATAGAATGATAGAATGTTAGAGTTGGAGGGGACCTCCAGGGTCATGGTGTCCAGCAGGGGGCTCCATGCAGGATTCACTAAACCATCTCAGACTGATATCTGTCCAGCCTCTGTGTGAAGACGTCCATTGAAGGAGAACTCACCACCTTTCGTGGCCGCCTGTTCCACTCAATGATTGCCCTCACTCTCAAAAAGTGTTTTCTAATATCTAATCTGTATCTTCTCCCATTCAGTTTCATCCTATTGCTTCTTGTGTTTCCATGTGCAAATGAGAATAAGGATGAACAATGTCAACGGTCCAAAAGAAAGATCAGATCAAATCTCATATCCATGTAAATCTCCCAGTGGTGCAAAAGATAGGTCTACCGTTCCTCAAGAAGTTATGCATTAACAGATGTGACTGCCAGCCACTTTGACTACTGACACTATTGAATAAAAAGGCAGGTTTCTGCTTGATTGATCCAAATGTTCATGGTTTTGAAGGAATCAGACAGGATAACATCTAACCGAACAGTTATCTTAGGTCTATGGCCATCTGAAATTACATAAAGCTCAGAGACACTTATTATATGTCCCTATATCCATTGCTTACATGGTGTGATCATCTGTGATGCCTGATTATATTGCGCTTTCTTTGCAATGGTGCTGCAAGAACAATATACAGAATCATAATGTCTAGCTCCTTAGCACAGTGTTTTTCAACTTTAATCCTCGCCTGGAGTACCCCCAACAGCTCATCATTTACAGATATCCCATTAAAAGGACACCTGAGGCCCTGCCAAAAATAAAACATCTGTACAAACCCTAGAAAGTCTAAAAACATAGACAATTTCGGTTAAGTTTAAGTTGCACTTTTTTTAATGGGTTATTGAAATCAATAAATCATAATAGGACGACTGATAGATTAAAAAACTGCAGAAGTCCATGGGTACTCCGGGAATAGAAAGAATAAAAATAAAGAAAATTTCATGAATAAATTCCTAAATGAAGGGACAGCTGATACATACTGCCCGATCTATGAGAAGCATGTACCAGGCACTGGCTGCATGATTTCAGCCATGTAAGTTTGACTCTGAAACACTGCAGCGTTCCAGAGAAAAAGCCAGCCGGGGACCAAGCTGCACAGGTGAGTAGTCAAAAAGGCGGGTCCTCAGTGTCTTTTCCCCGCCCACTCCTCTTGAGTGATGGGTCTTTCCCTACTTGCGTACACAGAGTGAGACCTGTAAGTCATTGGCAGCGGGCAGGGAGAAGCTGCTAGGGACCTGCCTTTTCGATTAGTCAGGTGTGCGGCTCAGTCCAAGGCGGCTTTTCAAGTATGATTCTCTCTGAAATGTTGCAGTGTTTCAGAGTCAAATACATGGGTAAAGTCATACAGTCAGTGTCTGATACATGCTGCCATGGATCAGCTGACAGGTTCCCTTTAATTAGCAAATCGCATTCATTTTATATAGAGAGGTAATCACTTTATTACATTAATATGGCTACCAATTTTTTACAGTGAAAGAAACCTCTCCTACAGTGTTAATAGGACGAGCTGTGAGCATGTGCAGTAGGAGGCTGTTAGTAGGACCGGTGCCTGTGAGCATGTGCAGTAGGAGGCTGTTAATAGGACCAGCTGTGAGCATGTGCAGTAGGAGGCTGTTAGTAGGACCGGTGCCTGTGAGCATGTGCAGTAGGAGGTTGTTAATAGGACCTGCTGTGAGCATGTGCAGTAGGAGGCTGTTAGTAGGACCAGCTGTGAGCATGTGCAGTAGGAGGCTGTTAATAGGACCAGCTGTGGGCATGTGCAGTAGGAAGCTCCACTGCTGTGACCTGCAGACAGCTTGACAGTACATGGTGTAGGTTATCTCCAGGTCACAGCAGCGGAGATCCTACTGCACATGCTCACAGGCACCAAACCTGTCCTAAGATTCGAGGGCTGGCCTAGGAAACTAGTTCTACTATGTATGTGAGAGGAATATTATTTTGTAAGCCCAGGTAAGACAGTGAATGTTATGAGTGAACACAATCTCTGTTGTAGCACCGTACGACAATCAAAGTGGCATTAAAACTTGCATGCTCAAGGAAAAGAAAGTCTGAAAGAAAAGTCCAAAAGAAAGGCCAACGCATTTCGAATGTGTTTCATGTTTACAAATAAAACTAGTGAGCAGTTCTGCAGGATATGTTGTAGTAGTGTATGGAGAAGGAAATAAGTGCATTATAACATAGCTCAGCTTCTTCTGCAGGTTCAAGTCTTGTATCCAGACACATATTGCATAAGATTTAATTTGTTTTCATGAGTTTTATTCCTACACTTCTCAGCTGTGTAATGCTCTTCTGTCTCTGTTGGCAGTAGAGGAGTTAAGGCCTCTGTGTCAAGGTCACCTTATGAGGAACAATGGTGCTGGCAGTGCAGTTTATTATATTTAGTTTTGCAACATTTGTCCTCCATCCCACTTTTTTTAGCTTACAACAAATATAAATGTTGTAAAAATACACAGTGTGTGATTATGGGGTCAGAGGTAGATTGTTCATTTAACTTCAAGAGAAATTGTAAATTCATTCATAGAAAATACTATTAATCAAACTGTGTTGGTTTGCACTTTGTTATACTTCGGGAGGGGGCACACGACTGTAGATTCTCTCATCCGAGAGAATCAGGTTGATTTTGCTAATGACACTGATCAAACTATGATCAGAGTTTGATCAGAGTGTCGGCATAGTGCGATCCGATTGTTGGATGAGAGAATCTGAGCACACAGTGAAGAGAATATGGAGAACACAATTTTTCCATCTTCTCCATTGTGTCAGTGCGCGGAAATTGGACTGCACTCAGATGTCATATAAGTGCAGTCCGACTATGGTTTCCACGCACTCATTGACTTGCATGGCTGAGTGCAGTCCGAATATCAGCTCAAAATCGAATATGCTGCGATTTTTTTTCCCATGGACCAAGCCAAGAAAAATCGTGCATGTGTGCCACCCCTTAGAATAACATTGGATCGCATTCGGACTGATAATACAGTGGTGGGAGCGAGCTCTAATAGTGGAAAGAAAAGAAGGTTGAAATGGGACCTTTATTCTGTGATATTCAAGAGGGAAATTACCTGTTTTTAAGAAATCTCTCAGCAGCAGCGCCAAGGAATCTATGCGTTCTATAGAGTTTTTGTAAGGCTCCATGCACCAACAGTATTTTTGATCCATGGAAAAAACTGACAGCACTTGGGCCAGTGATATTCAATGGGGCTGTTCAGACAACAGTTTTCTTTTCATACAGATCGAATGTCCGCAAGAAAAGAATTGCAGCATTCGCTGGTCTCTTTCTTTTTTTGGATAGGACTCGCCTATTCAAGTCTATAGGTGTGCACAAAAAATCTGATCAGTTACAAGTCAACCTTACAGCATCCGGTTTTTACGGATAAATTATAATTCTTTATCACAGGAAATTGTATTTGTTCTTGTAAATTGGATTAACGCTTGATAAAAAAATGACATCACAGGAATTACAATACGGAGGATAAATTGTCAGTTTTTCTGGATGATTACGCTCGTGTGAACTAAGCCTTATAGGAATCACTAATGGGCAAAGTTCTCACCAATGTGACTTTCTCACATCTCTCTAGGACACATTAGGAGATCTCAAGGCGCAGCTTGGGCTCCTACAGCAGTAAACAGTACAAGCACCTAGTGTCTTCTCATCCAGCCATTGAAGTCCCTGTGTCAGTGCCATGGGAGTCACCATGCAGGGGTTTACATGATATTGTTATTTTATTATTGAAGAATGTGTTTGTTATTGTTGGAGGTTTTATTTAATCTCTGTCAGTTATTTATTAGCTCAAATATAAACTCTAAAAGAATCCAGTTGTCTATTTTTCTTTTTTTTTATGTATACACTGTATCACCCTACATGTATGTGACTCGCCCCCTGGGCCGTGGGGCACTCGGATCCGGGCAATAGGGGAACGATGGGGGTAGTAGTGGCAACCCGGTTCCGTGGCTCAGGGTGGTCAGACCAATAGTAGTCTGCTATGTGCTGTTGATAATGTCCGACTACGCCACCCGTGGATTGCGGTCAGGGAGGACCGCTGCTGCAAGGCAGACTGATGAGGCTGGTGTTGGGGATGCAGCAGGGAATGGTACAACTCCCCATGGGAGGAGTGTAACCTCAAGGCAGTGTGATAGGATGCTGGGAGTGATGGTGCAGGCGCAGCAGTAACCACACAGAGTCCAATAATGCAGTCCAGGGTCTTTTACTGATCTTATCTTAGACCCAACAGGAGTACAGGGTAGGAATGGACCTGGGTGTCTGAGGGCATTCAGGCAAGCTCCGCTGGTCAGGGTGAGTAGGTAGGCCTTCCGTTCTCTCTCTGCCTTTGCTGACTATCTCCCCCCTTTAGTGGTATGATAACCCACGTCCCTGAGCTTGCCGTGTACTACACCTGTATGGCTTGCGACTCTGGCCTTAGGTACCTGTAGCTTCTCTGTGCTGTATCGGTCCCTCTGTGTGGCGGAACCTCCAGGCTTCTTGGCCAAGGGACCTAAAATCCCTCGCAGGTAGATGATCTGCTGCAGAACTTGCAATCCTGACAGCCTCGGACCCCAGTGTCCGGTATGCAGTTTCCTCTCTGCCAGGACCGGCTCTCGTCGCCTCTGTCCCTGGCTTGGTGTTCCTCCTATGCCTCCTGGACTCCTCAGCTGCGGCTGACCTGTCCCTCTGCTTCTGGGAACCCTTCTGGATGCTTCAGAAGCGGGTCCTGGTCTCTCTAACCCTGCCCTCAGTACCAGTTTTTATAGGGGCAGCCGGCTCCCCCTACTGGCCTGGGACAGGAGGTGCGGCATGCAAATGGTCCATGACCAGAGAACCTCCCTCCTGCTCTCAGACACAGCCTTACAAGTTTGTGGCATCCAGGCCTGGGGTGACACATATGTTACATAGTGCACTGGGGGGCTATGGTTACAACTTAAAGGGGAAATTCATCCAAATTGATGTTCCGACAAGTCATAAATACAGTATGTGCCAGAAGATTATAAGAGAGGAGTTAGGTTTGGACGAAAACTAATTTTATAAAATGTATCCTGCATCCTCCATATGCATAAGAGCCCGACAAAAATAATAAATATACAGAAATACACATATATGTGTACACAGAAATGTCATATATGGTACATACAAGCATCACATTGCAATGATCTTGCAGTGAACTCACTAATAACTACCACTAAATACAGGTGACAGGTTCTTTTCGGCATAACTATGACCCACAGCTTTGATTTTATCTGTGTTTAAGACATAACAAAGACACTTAATAATATGCGGAAAAAGTTGAACTTTACATTTCTGTTTTTTTTTCACATTCTACACATTGGAGAAGTCTAGTGAACTCTTTCTTTGTGCTAATGCAGAAGAGCGTATAAATCGGATGTGTGCTATACGATTTTTAATCAGATACCACACTGCCCCATGTTGTTCTATAGGGCAGTTTAGATTAATTTTTTTTTTTTTGGTCCGACTGTCCATGAGAAAAAAGATCACAGCACGCACTGCTTTCACCTGAGTCTTGGATGAGACTCACACATTCAAGTCTATAGGTGCGAGAAAAAAATCACACAGACCAACAGAGCGACATCCAAATTTTACGGATAGATTTCTGTTATAAATTTAGGAAACTGCATGTGATCATGGACATGTTTTAATGTAGTTGTATGAAAACGGATCACACATGGACGTCACACGGACGGAGAAAACAGACACACGGATGGCACATGGATGAAAATCTGATGACAATTAGAAAAAAATCCATCCAGAAAACTCAAACGATTTTTCATACGCTCATCTGTAGGCATCCATAATGAGATAGGGAGCACTGTAACCTTTCTTCCGTCTCATTAGTGATTGTCCTGTTGGCTGTTGAGATTTCTACGATTTCCTCTTATACTTCTGCTTCCTATAGATCGCATGCATTACCAATGGTAAATACATTAGCTGTGACCAAATACTGGTGCACGAAGCTTGTGCTTTCCTACACACTTCTATATTTCCATGTATATGGCTGCCCAAAAGACTTTCTCTGTGTAAATTAAACTTGTCTACTGTTTGTAATGACACACGGTCATGGCCAAAAGTGTTGGCGCCCTTGAAATTCTTCCGGAAAATGAAGTATTTCTCCCAGAAAATTATTGCACATTTTTGGGCTTTTGTGTGAAATTATGTACAATTTGCCTTTTTTTTGTGTTGTTCCAATACACACAGGAAATAAACATGTGTATAACAAAACATGTGGAATTTCAATAATTTTCTGGGAGAAATACTACATTTTCTGGAACAATTTGAAGGGTGCCAACACTCTCAGCCATGACTGTATATTGGTGGCAGTGTATCCTGCATCATTATACAGAGATCAATCCCTGGCCTCAATACAATGAACTATTAAACTATAAATGACGTCACCATTTACATTCTGAGTGCAACCATTGTTTTTACCATAAATTAAATCCATTCAACTCTTAATGGAATAAGAATCATAGAGGAATAATAATCCTATAGTGTATATGTCAAACTGATGGTCCGCGGTCCGACATATCATTTTATGTGGCCAGCGAGGTGTAACGGGGAAAGTGGAGAGCCGGTCCTTCTTCATCCACCGCCTGTGAACTGCTGAATAGAGCAATGTGGAGGTGCAAGCCGGAACTCAGATTCGAAGATGGTGCCTGCCGCCTGGGGTTGGGGCCCATCCCCTCTGGTAAACTTGAGACGATTGCACATCTCTGACAGCCCTAGCCAAGCCCCCCCAAGTACCCTCCAAAGTAGGAAGCTTGGTTCTAAAAAGGTGAAAATAACTCACTATTGTCTCACATGTTACTAAAGAACATCTTGGCCTTTTACTGACCAAGTGGCACACTTTCTGGTAAAACGATTTCAATTAATTTATCCATAGCCTATAAAAAGATACACACACCATAGACAGTCTGCTGGAACACTTACAGTTGGTGCCCAGTACACCTTGTGTCATTTCTTCCCGGTTAATCCCTGTGTCTTAGCTTTTGTATGCAATCCAATGAAACACCATCAATATATCTGTGATTTCATCCTGCAACCTGCCACTAGATTTAAGTCTTTCCACATCAGCCATTAAAGGGTTTGTTCAGGACTATTTTATTTTTTTTTACTATGGGCCTAAAGACCTACAGGTAGGTAGTTGCTAGCAGAGGAAAATACTAGTCGGTTCTGTCCGGCGCCGGCTCAGAGCGGTCACCGACTGCTCCTACCAGAGGTTTAGCTGCTCCATGTCAACACAACTGCTTTTATTCTTCCAGGCTGCTATGTTGACGGGTTGTGATTGCCGACGTCATGCTGATTAACAGCTGACTCTCAGAAGTTAGGTACCGGGAACCGGCTGTAAATCAGCAGGATGTTGGCAGTCACGCCCCATCAACAGAGCAGAGTGGAAGAGAAACTGCTGCTCTGTCGATGTGATCTTAGCGGAAGCCACGAAATCACTGGCAGGAACGGTCGGTGACTGCTCTGTGCCTACAGAGATTGGCACCGGGCACAACAGGCAAGTAGTTAGCAAAAAAATATCCAACAAGAGAAAAACTGATGCAGAAGGAAGGCGATTTAATGAAAGATGGAAAAGCAAATATTCAGTATGTTTGTGCTTCAAGGAGAAAAAAATGGTATGTCTTCTGTGAATTACATGTGTATCAACAAAGAAATCTAGTTGAAGGACATTTTCACCAGACATTTGACTGCTTGCATTTTGTTTTGTTGTTATTTTCAGAACATAATCAATGGATGTGGACAGTGTATGATATGGAGTCTCAGGTTATGTTAAGTCTTACAATTACTATTTCTCTTTGAGGGCTACCATAATGCTGATGTGGCCATCAGTGAAAAGGAGTTTGACAACCCTGTATAGCATTGCTAAAATATACTCAAAATGAAGACTGTTGTGTCATTCATGCCTCCTACAAGTCAAATCTATTCTTCGAGGCAGAATGTCCTTTTATATGAGTGCGGGTCCAGCAATGGACTCATCAGAAGTGAAACGTTTGCGGTGGGAAAGCCCACTTGACAATTATCAGGCAGCATAAATATCTTTTTGTTTGGTATTTCTTTAATAGCTAGCTTCTGAGTACACCTAGACCTTGCCAAGATCAGGGGCATCTTCTCAGTATCCTACTCCACACAATGTGAGCTTTGTGTTCTTAAGACAGGAGGGTTCAGTGACACAGAGAAGTCAATGGAGCGCTAAGATCTCCTTTTTAACCCTTCACTGTTGCACCTGAAACTTGCATGATTTCTGAGAAGCTGGCCAATGTCTTTCACTTCTCATCTCCTACCACCCAAGTGACCCCATTTAGAGTCAATCTAAGGAATGTGCAGTTAGAAGTCATTCATGAGTTATGAGAACATCGGCATAACGTCACGTTGTAGGCAGCATCAAGATATTTCATTAAGACAGTGTGGTTACAATATCTAAAGCAATGACCGGACTTAGGGTTTGTAACAACTGCAAGTTAAAGTCTTGGGAGTAACTATGAAAGGAACAAATATCCCTTTGATGGAAGTAAATTTGTACAATCAGGGTCACAAATGGAAGTGCCTTTGGAATATGGAGCTGCCATAAAAGCTAGGAATAATAATAATTAAAAATAATTTTATTTATATTGCGCCAACTATATATATATATATATATATATATATATATATATATATATATATATATATATACAGTGCCTACAAGTAGTATTCAACCCCCTGCAGATTTAGCTGGTTTGATAAGATGCAAATAAGTTAGAGCCTTCAAACTGCAAACGAGAGTAGGTTTTATGAACAGAAGCATAAATCTTACAAACCAAAAAGTTATGTTGCTCAGTTTAATTTTATTAAATTTTAAACATAAAAGTGTGGGTCAATTATTATACAACCCCTATGTTTAATATTTTGTGGAATAACCCTTGTTTGCAATTACAGCTAATAATCGTCTTTTATAAGACCTGATCAGGCCGGCACAGGTCTGTGGAGTTATCTTGGCCCACTCCTCCATGCAGATCTTCTCCAAGTTATCTAGGTTCTTTGGGTGTCTCATGTGGACTTTATTCTTGAGCTCCTTCCACAAGTTTTCAATTGGGTTAAGGTCAGGAGACTGACTAGGCCACTCCAACACCTTGACTTTTTCCCTCTTGAACCAGGCCTTGGTTTTCTTGGCTGTGTGCTTTGGGTCGTTGTCTTGTTGGAAGATGAAATTACGACCCATCTTAAGATCCCTGATGGAGGAGCGGAGGTTCTTGGCCAAAATCTCCAGGTAGGCCGTGCTATCCATCTTCCCATGGATGCGGACCAGATGGCCAGGCCCCTTGGCTGAAAAACAGCCCCACAGCATGATGCTGCCACCACCATGCTTGACTGTAGGGATGGTATTCTTGGGGTCGTATGCAGTGCCATCCAGTCTCCAAACGTCACGTGTGTGGTTGGCACCAAAGATCTCGATCTTGGTCTCATCAGACCATAGAACCTTGAACCAGTCTGTCTCAGAGTCCTCCAAGTGATCATGAGCAAACTGTAGACGAGCCTTGACATGACGCTTTGAAAGTAAAGGTACCTTACGGGCTCGTCTGGAACGGAGACCATTGCGGTGGAGTACGTTACTTATGGTATTGACTGAAGTCAATGTCCCCACTGCCATGAGATCTTCCCGGAGCTCCTTCCTTGTTTTCCTTGGGTTAGCCTTGACTCTTCGGACAAGCCTGGCCTCGGCACGGGAGGACACTTTCAAAGGCTGTCCAGCCGTGGAAGGCTAACAGTAGTTCCATAAGCCTTCCACTTACGGATGATGCTCCCAACAGTGGAGACAGGTAGGCCCAACTCCTTGGAAAGGGTTTTGTACCCCTTGCCAGCCTTGTGACCCTCCACGATCTTGTCTCTGATGGCCTTGGAATGCTCCTTTGTCTTTCCCATGTTGACCATGTCTGAGTGCTGTTCACAAGTTTGGGGAGGGTCTTAAATAGTCAGAAAAGGCTGGCAAAAGAGATCTTTAATCCACACATGTGAAGCTCATTATTTTTGGTGCCTGAACTACTTCTTAATACTTTAGGGGGACCAAACAGAATTCTTGTGGTTTGAGGGGTTGAATAATAAATGACACTCTGAATTAACTTTTTACGTTTTAAAAATAAAAAAAATTAAAAAAAAATAAAAAAAATTTGCTGCAGTGCATTTCCCACTTCCAGGCTGATCTACAGTACAAATGTCACAATGCCAAGTTAATTCCGCATGTGTCAACCAGCTAAATCTGCAGGGGGTTGAATACTACTTGTAGGCACTGTATATATATATATATATAATCTTAGCATATATTTTCTGTTTACTATGTTTATCTGTACTAAGGACATGCAATTTAAAAGGTTTTGGAAAACGCCTATAAGTCCTGTATGTTCATATAAGATTTTAGTTTGGCATTTTGGAAAGCACTCTGTGCCAAAATCAACACCAGAACAACTCTGTAATACCACTTGATATAAACGTCCTATTATTTTTAATTGAAAAACTATCCTTTAGTGTTACATGTTATATATTATTTTTATACACATGTTTTTCTACATGGACAACTCACTAAATTTATCTTGGGAATCAAAGTTGGACAAAAACTCTCCATACCCCAAAACTGCTTAAAGTGAACCTGTCAGTAATGCTACACCTGTTCAAGCAGAGGTAGTGCAGGATAGGGCTACATAAAACATTATGAAAGATACTTATTATGATGCCATCTGCTGCTCTGAAATTCAGCTGTTATTGATATGCAAATTAGGTTTGCAAGTGCATTGGTGGTTGCATCAGTGCACTTGCAGCCTGTTTCTTTTTCCTCGCTTACACCGCCCCTCATACTTTTTAATTGACAGCAAAAACAGAGGCCCTGCTGCATTTTGTCACCTCTGTTCTGTTGTCACCTCCATTTTCCACTGTTAATCAAGAAGTTGAGGTCGACACCAGCAGTGAGAATTAAAGAGGAGCCATAGTCTGCAAGTGCACTGAAACTAGTGTACTTGTGAGTCTAATTTACAAATCAATAAAAGCTGAATTTTGGGGCAGAAAACTGAAATTGTGCTGAAATAGGGAAGGAGACAGTAGGTTGGGGAGGGGATGCTTGCAGCAGCTCCGATGGTGGTGAGGTAGAAGCGGGGTCATTGCAGGCTGTAAACTTTCTTGAAGAGATTGGTTTACATCTGAAAGTTCAGAATGTGGTGGATAATCGGACGTGTTTTGGGCACAGAATTTCAGAGGATGGGGGATACTCGGGAGAAGACTTGAAAACGATGGAGTGAGAAACATACGGGTGTGGAGGAAAGAAGTAGGTCTTCTGAGGACCAGAGAGTATGTGTGGGAAGGTATCGGGAGATTAGTTTGGAGATATGTGGAGGAGACAGATTATGGACGGCTTTATAGATCAATGTTAGCAGTTTGAATTGAATACATTGAAGAATTGGGAGTGAAATGAAGGGATTTGCAAAGAGGAGAAGTGGAGGAATAGCGAGGAGAGAGGTGGATTAGTCGGGCAGAGTTAATGTTGGAATGGAGAGGTGCGAGAGTTTTAGCTAGGAGACCACAGAGGGGGATATAGCAGTAGTCAAGGCAGGAGATGATGAGGGCATTAATGACAAGTTTCATTTAAAAAAGCTTGAACATATCCTTAAAGGTGAACTGAATTCTATTTATACCAGTACTTTATTGTACTGGACTCTGGTAATGGTTTCCCTGTGCAGCACAATGACGCAGGGTTGGACTGACCATCTTAATGACTTCGATGTCCATACAATACTGGGGTCCATACATAGCAGAGCCCAGGGTCAGACTGGGGTATCTGGGTCCCACAGGAGGAATTGATTCTAGGGGCCTACCCTACAGCTACAGTACAGACCAAAAGTTTGGACACACCTTCTCATTTAAAGATTTTTCTGTATTTTCATGACTATGAAAATTGTACATTCACAATGAAGGTATCAAAACTATGAATTAACACATGTGGAATTATATACCTAGCAAAAAAGTGTGAAACTACTGAAAATATGTCTTATATTCTAGGTTCTTCAAAGTAGCCACCTTTTGCTTTGATGACTGCTTTGCACACTCTTGGCATTCTCTTGATGAGCTTCAAGAGGTAGTCACCGGAAATGGTCTTCCAACAATCTTGAAGGAGTTCCCAGAGATGCTTAGCACTTGTTGGCCCTTTTGTCTTCACTCTGTGGTCCAGCTCACTCCAAACCATCTCGATTGGGTTCAGGTCTGGTGACTGTGGAGGCCAGGTGGGCCCCACCGATATTAAATTATCACATTGTCCTTTGGCCTCCTACTCGGCCGATTTACAACGCATCTTGTCCAGGGCTATTGAGGCGGGAACCATCCCTAAGAGGATTTTGGATGGTCTTACTGTTCGCTTTCCCCAAATTTCTACATTTTACATGCTACCGAAGATCCACAAGGACGCCGTCAGTCCACCGGGGCGTCCGATCGTGTCCGGGATAGGAGGTCTCTGTGAACCACTCTGCAAATTTGTGGACTTCTATCTGAAGCCCCTCGTAGAGACATTAGCTTCATATCTCAGGGACACAACGGATGTCCTCACCCGGGTTGACGGTGTCTTTGTGGACCCGGATACCCTTTTAGTTACAGCGGACGTGGAGTCCCTGTATACATCTATTTCCCATACGGATGGGCTTGAGGCTGTCCGCCTTTTCCTGGGTGCTTCCGACTTGGACGGCCCTCTTTGTGACTTTATTCTCGAGCTGCTGCGTTTTATATTGACCCATAACTTCTTTATTTTTAGGGATACGTTTTACCTCCAGCAGCGCGGCGTGGCCATTGGGTGCAGACTGCGCGCCCTCGTATGACAATCTCTTCCTGGGGGCCTGAGAGAGATCCCTTTTTGGCGATGATGGCGCGTGGGCTGCTAAGCATGTGCTGTGCTGTGCTGGTACAGGTACATTGATGATGTTCTGTTCCTCTGGAAGGGTACAGGGCAGCAGCTCGAGAAATTTA
Organism: Phyllobates terribilis; assembly: GCF_046119375.1. Classification (NCBI taxonomy): domain Eukaryota; kingdom Metazoa; phylum Chordata; class Amphibia; order Anura; family Dendrobatidae; genus Phyllobates; species Phyllobates terribilis. The sequence continues at coordinate 1,093,926,214 of NW_027362761.1, forward strand.
TGGAAGGATTGAATGAGAATAGCATGAATATCCGCCTAACCTACAAATTTCATGCAACTAATAAGGATTTTCTGGACGTGGGTCTGAGGATTGATTCACAATTTGCCATACAGACCGATGTCCATCGAAAACCTACGGCGGTTAATTCATTAATTCATGCTTCCTCAGCTCATGACCCAGCCACGTTGAGGGCTGTCCCGGTGGGACAGTACCTGAAGATCAAGTGGATTTGTTCGTCACCTCATAGCTTTGAAGCCCAAGCTACCGATCTTCGAACTAGGTTCGAGCAACATGGCAATAGTGGGCGGTCCATTAAAAAAAGGATATAATAGGGCAAAAGTAACACCTCGTACTGACCTTTTGTACAATTATAACAGACAATCTAAGTCAAGCCAGGATGTAATATGTTTCATATCTACGTATAATTCCCAGTGGGATAACATGCGTATGATCTTAAAGAAACACTGGCCAATACTTAGGACAGAACCGTCCATTGCGTCATCCCTGGGCCCATACCCTTCAATGACCCCCAGGAGAGCCAGAAACCTACGAGATATGATTGTCCGGAGCCATTATGTTCCGAGCAATGGTACGTTTTTAGCCTCCTTCCAACCAACTATAGGATGTTTTCCATGTGGTCATTGTCTGGCTTGCTCTAATGTCCTACGCTCCCGTACCTTTGACTCTGCTTCAGGAGATTGCCAATTTAAGATTCGCCAGTGGATCTCCTGTGGAACATCCAATGTAATATATTATGATACCTGCAAGTGTTCCCTCATTTATGTTGGACTTACCTCGAGGGAGCTCAGGGTCAGGGTCTGGGAGCACGTTAGGGACATTACAGCAGCCAGACAAGCGACGGACCCTTCAGAACTTAAGACACTTCCACGGCATTTCCGGCAGTTTCATAACTGCGATGCCAGATCTTTATTGGTCAGGGGTATTGAAGTGGTCCATCTCGGAGCCAGGGGTGGGAACATAAAGCAGAGATTAGCCCAACGGGAAGCAAGACGGATCACAGTACTGGACACAATGGCCCCTAACGGACTCAATGAATCCCTAAGTTTTGCTTCATTTTTGTGAGTTATATGGTTACTACCTGTGCGTGTTCTTTTATTTTATGGTTACCATTAATTTACTCTTATTGCTATGCATTTCTCCCCATTTTTTATTTCCCTTTTGTGTTATTTTTAACTTACGGCCAGTTATCAGACTGGTGCAGCACTATCGTGGTTTTATTTAATTTTTGTGTTGTCTGCAAAACTAACTTCTTTTATTGTTTGTTTTTCATATTTTTCATATATTTAGATCTGAACTATCCCAGGATAGACCAGTGTGAAAAGATTTTTCTAGACTACCATCCTTTTCTGTTTGGATAGATCAACCTACTGTGATGGGATATTCTGGTTTCCAAGATGATGACACCCTTGTGATGTTGGGATATGGAGACCTTATTAAATGATATTAATAGCCCAAGTATATTACATTTGGTAACTGGTTTATAATTTCATAATCTGGTGTCTCTTCTATATAGTATTTATTCAATTATAGTTTCATGTTGGATATACATTTGCTCTGGTCTATTTACCCTCCTGTGATCCTGTTGTGCATGTACACCCGTCGCATTGGCGCTCCAGTCCCGCGATCTGGCATCTCTCTTGATTGCCAGGCTGCTGTGCAGGACCTGACATGTGACGCGCGTATGCGCTGCCCATACAGGATCATTGGACGAGATCGGACCATGTGACTTCTCACATGACCGATCACACGGGTATTTCTCAGGTCCTTGCAGCACATTCCCTCACCTTGCCTTGAGAAAGCTGGACGTGTTCCCTGCGAAACGTGCATCGGGAGGGAGAGGCACTAGTCCTTCCTACCACCTGGTGGGGCACATTTTTATACTTTGAGCTAATGATTTTGTTGATATACATGGATGTCCATGGGGTACTTAGAGGGATCGATTATGATAAGGCACAGCTATATCATTGAGCTGTGGGCTCTAGGAGACGAGCATTACTGCCTATATGATTGCACTATATCATGCAGGAGATAGAGCACTAAGCTTTACAATATTGTTTATATATTTATCTCTTGTGATATACTACTGTTCCTCTCCATCTATCCCTATTGAGTCCCATGCATTCTGATAAACGCAGGATTGATTGATCGATTCTCTACCTCTATGTGTCCCTGCTGCTTTTCGGTATTGCCATTCTTTTGTACACACATCCCTTGCACTTGCAGACTTTTAAATGTGTATTTTTTGTATCAATAAAGTTGTTATATTTTTGTACCAACCGTTAAGACTTCATTTCCCTTTTTTCTATTCTATGCGTTTGAAGTGGTTGTTTCAGTGAAACCCATCTGCAATTTTTTGTAGAGGTCTGTCCACTGAATATGTTTCTGAGACTTGTGGTTCTAATAAATAATGAGGATAAAAGTTGCACATTCTGCTGATCGGTGCAGGTCCCAACAGTCCGACCCCCACCAATCAATAACTTATCACTTATCCTTTGGCCTCGTTCACACGTTCAGTATTTGGTCAGTATTTTACATTAGTATTTGTAAGCCAAAACCAGGAATGGAACAATCAGAGGAAAAGTATATTAGAAACACGTCACCACTTCTGTATTTATCACCCACTACTGGTTTTGGCTTACAAATACTGAGGTAAAATACTGACCACCTGTAAGTGCATATTTGCTACTGTGTAATAGTCACAGGACAGGGAGGGGTTAAACATCCAAGTATTTAATTTCCATTGGAAATCAAGAATCTTCCCCTTATTGATATCGGAGAGAACAAATGGCCGCCATACACAACACAATCCACTATACCAAGACCAATACCACCACATACAAGGAAGAAATACCACCACACCGTGACCAGACTACATATTACCACTACATAGTGACCGAATAATAGCACATACAAGAAACAAATACCTCCACACAATGACCAGACCACATATTACCACCACATAGTGGCCGAATAATGCCACATACAAGGGACAAATATCACCACACCGTGACCAGACCACATATTACCACTACATAGTGACCGAATAATACCACATACAAGGGACAAATACTGCCACATCATGATGAGACCACATATTACCACCACATAGTGACCGAATAATACAATACTGATCATTAATAAAAAAACACAATACTGATAACACTAATATGGGCCCCACATGGTCCTCCATACAGAATTATGGGCCCCACATGGTCCTCCATACAGAATTATGGGCCCCAAATGGTCCTCCATACAGAATTATGGGCCCCACAGGCCTCCGGACCCTCGTCTCGGATGGAGCTCAGGCCTCCCCTTTATTCATTGTCTATGGCATGGTGGGAAACACCCAAGCACAGCGCTCCTCATTTCTGGCCGTCCCAGAGACAATGAATGAAGCAGAGCTCTGCGCACCAGTCACGTTGGGGGTTGTGCCCCGTTCTCAGATCTCTGGAGGATCTCCACAGTTGTACCCCATTGATAGGGGATAATTTCCAGCCCCTTTAATACACGGTCTGGGAGCTTCATATCTGTTCACTGCTGGCTAAAAAGTTGTGAAACTTTCCCCTTTGCCTCCTCTGCTTGCTGTCAAGGATTGGAAACTCTCCGGCAATTTCTGATGAGCTGCTTGTTACAGGGATCCGGAGCTGTGCAGTGTGCACCGCACATACAGCTCCGGCCATAGGAGAGGGAATCTTACACTGCGGAGAAAAGCCGGAAGTTGTACATTGTAAGAACAGTGATGGCAGAGAGGACACAGGGAGGACGCTGCCCGCAGAGCATACTGAGTACCTGGAGCCGCTGCGGAGCCCACACTGACCGCCCACACATGATGCATGGCAGTCCCTCCTCCACCGCACTGCAGATGAGCTACATCCTACATGTTAGAACTCTCCTGTTAGGTTTTTTTCTATTTTGCTGGTCACATGACCTTTTTTGCCTATTTAATCCTGCTCCGCCCTTCTGGCCATGCCGGACTTCATTGTAATTTCTACTCTTAAGCTAGCCAGGTGCTTTGTAACCTTTCTCTGTCAGTTTAGCTGGGTCTTTTGACCTCTATGTTCTATGTTGTTTGTTTGTCTTTTTACTGCTACAATTTCTGCTAGGAGGTGTCCATCTTTCTCCCAGTCCCTAGTTCTTGTAGACTAGCTGAGGACTTTAGCGGGTCTGATCGCAGGATCAGGTTCCCCGTTACATCGTAGGGATCTAGCTTAGTTCTATTGTAGGGACAGATCTCCTGTCTTTCCTTAGTGGTTGTAGCCTATCATAACACTACAGGCTGAAGGACTTGTGGTGACATCAGGACCATGTGATCAGACACGTGCTGGGAGGCCATGGTTGGTCATCTCGGTGGATCCGGTCTGCATGCGTACGCGCGCCCCTGCCTCCCGCGCTTTTAAAGGGCCGGTCTCCCTAAGAATTTATTTTTTCCTTTTCCTTCTTTCTCTGGGGCCCACTGGGCATTCCACCGGTATCCCGCCAGGCCAGTCCGACCCTGGCAGAGCCTATAGGGTTAAGCAAGAAAAAAAATGCTATTGGAATCTGAAAAGTGAAACCGATGACTCTATGGTTGCTCACACTATATGTTTGCATTTTCTGAACAACTAAGCCTCAGGCCATTTTACACACCACAGAATATTTCTGCTTTGTGTCTTTAAATAGGTGAAATCCACTCAATTTCTGCAGCAGATCAGCCTGTGTGAACAAGTCCAAGGGTTTTCATATATTTAATTTGAGGAAAAAAAACTGATTTTTATAATGAGATGTAATTTTTAAATAAAAAGTTCTACATTTTAAAAGTGGTCCCTTCGAGGTAAGACTTGAAGTAAAAATGTACTTTAAATTTTTTTTTTTCTCTTTTGTAATTTCATAGTTTAATCACACTTTTAGCACAGTGCAACAACTGACAAGCAAAATAACACGTAAATCCGACACTTCTAATCCCCAGTACATTGGATTACATGAATCTGCTTTACCCATGAAACCAAATTCCAGCATAGATTCCCTTTAAAGATTTTGCGTCCTGTTGTCACACTTCCTTATAAGATCACACCTATTCTTGGGATTTTTCACTGTAGGTATGTAATATAGGCTTTTCTCTATATTGTCCCTTTTGTCACAATGAAATCTATATTATAATGCCCTGTGAGAAAATAAACAAAGAAAAGAAAAGGATAATTTTCTGGTTCTCTATCACTTTACAGTCCCTCCTACCCGCACAATAAGAATCTGTGGATTTGAGAATTTGGGCACAAAAGTTAATCTAATGCTATTTTTTGTTAATGTATTAGGGATTATAATGGATTTAAAATATTTTTCTAGCTCCTTTTTTTTTCAAGTGTCAAATACCAATCACGTTAAATAACATTCTCCTCCGCTATCATTCTGTCATAGGCGCTCGATTTCCCACCATATGGTTTCTTCATATTGCACCTCATAGATATTTCTGCTAAAAAGCAATATTTCTAAGGAAGAATAGCATTTTATTATAGCCTGCGTGCGATGGACCGTGGTGTGGCTTTTTTTTAGATTTACTAGAAATCAGACTGAAAACCCTTTATATATCTTCTCAGTCATATCAAAGAACAGTAGCATACTATATACTTTTTGGAAGCCCCATAACAGTTTAAAGGCGTGCTCCGAATTTAGCATTTATTTTAATCCTAAATGTCTGTCTGTTTAATGTCATAATCCAATCTCTTTTCTAATATACTTTAATTAAAAATCCCTATCGGTCCCTCACTACACTATCTAATTCTGCTTTATTTATTTTTTTACCAACTTCCTGTTTGGTGACACTTCGTTTTAGAATCCCATTACATGCTTAGATACTCAGAAGAGCAGTCATCAGCGGGTAGAGGCTGCAGTCACTGCTACAGCCTTTGTCCCTACCCTGAAATGAAGCATCATCAGTGACGTCCATTTCAGGGGCTGGACTAGTCCCTGCTTTACTGAGCATGCGTCGGTGGTCAGTTCTGACGGATTCTCAGTAGGGTCTTGTTACTGTGCAATATTCTTTTTAATGCACAGTGGCAGTGCAGGGATATCACTATCAAGGGCGGCACTGGTCTCTGCTTGCCGGGTTATCTCCTTACACTGACAGTTCGCTCTCTTACCTCTCATTAGAGCCGGAGAGGGAGCGCACTGTCACTGTGAACTGAGAAGAACATTGCACAGTGACAGGAATCTACTGAGAATAAGTCAGAATTGACAACCAATGTATACTCAGTAGAGCAGGGACTAGCCCATCCCCTGAAACAGACGTAACAGATGACACTTCGTTTCAGGGTGGTGCAGAGGCTACAGCAGTGACCACAGCCTTTGCACCCTGATGATAACTTGTTTGACTATCCCAACATGCAGCATTGGGATACTCAAACGAAGCATTATCAAACAGGAAGTAGGTAAAAAAATAAAAGTAGTTCGATACCGTAGTGAAGGAGCGATAGGGACTTTTTAATTAGATTATGACATTAAATAGACAGACATTTAAGATTAAAATAAATGTAGTTTCTGACCACCCCTTTAAGTCTCATTGAAAAATTTATTTTTGTTTCACATACATAAACAAAACAGACCAATCAATTTTCATCAGTGTTTTGGATCTGATCTTCTTAAGTGTTTGGCACATATGTCCATTTATATCACCAGTGGTTTGGCTGTGATCTTTTTGTATGCAAAAAAAAATTGCAATGATGTATCCATGTGCTGCTCGTGATTTTCATGGACCCATAGACTTGTATGGGTGTTATTGATTCATGACTCAGATCAAAAATGGAGATTTCCATTATTTTTTGTGTACACCCTCGTCTGCAAAAAATCTGGATACGTGAATAGCACTGTAGACTATAATGGGTATGTATTCTATCCATGAAAAACATGGACAGAACACTTGGTAAAACAGAAATCTGAATGAGGTCTTAATAGATCTTGGAGATTGTACAGAGCTGTAATACGGATGCGAGTATATTACCTAAAGCTTCTATATGCCGCTGTAGGAAATCATTGGTTGAAGTACAGTAGGACATGTTAAACTTTTGTGGTTGCCATATTACAGCACTGTACATGTTGGTGGCTTTGAAGCTTTGATGTGACTGTGTGCATGAGACCAAAATGTCATAGCAGGAGTCAGGAAGGAGATGATGGAATCACGTTGACACTTCTTCTTTCCGCTCACTCACTCCTATTTCTCAGTCTATTTAAAGGAATCCTGTCACATCCAGAAACGCTATTCACCTGCTGATACAGCATAGGGGTAATATATATGTGAATAGCATTTAAATCTTGTTTAGCCAGCTAACTTGACCAGCAGCTGCAGGGAGAAAATAAAGTTTCATTCTCCCTGCAGCCCCTTGCTTCCAGTCATCAGGGCAGTGCAGTGACCTGTTACAATCACCATTTACTACACAGTGAGTTCACTGTAATCATTCCTGGCCACTTTGAATGACAACCAGCTCTGCGCACACGCTGCACGCACACTGCAGAGCACACTGTCAATCAAAGTGCCAGGAATTGATTACAGCCGCTCTCACTGTACAGCGTAAAATGATTGTAATAGCTCCCCGCAATACCCTGATGACTGGATGCAAGTGGCTGCAGGGAGAATTTGAACATCATCTCCCTTCAGAACACCCCTATATCTGCAGGTAAATAGCCTTTTTGGATGTGACAGGTTCTCTTTAAGGTATCATGCACATAACTGCCTTTACAGAGATGCATGGAGTCTCTGTGGCTCCATACAACAGAGCCATAGGCACTATATACTGTATCCTGTTTTGTTAGTACTGTACAAATGTAACTGGATTTGTATTTTTTTATTTATTTAAAACTTGATCAGAATCAGAAATCAAATCAGGTTTATGTCTCTACCCCATGGGGATAACAAAAAAGATGGAAAAAGGAATACTGGTCACTTTATATGAGTGTTTATTGTAGCAGCGGGACCCCGGGTACAGAAAGTGAAATCTCTTAGGAATAGATTGACAAAGAGAGTTAAATGAAATAATTTTTAATCTTTTGATCCTTGTCACACCACCCTAGTGCTTTGCAGTAATACACTGAGGAATTTTTAGAAAGCAATGTTTAGGGACTTAACTTTTTCGCTGCCTGGGTGGTCTGCAGTTGAAGTTTGTCTTTATTATGTCTATAACATATCTGCCCATATAATTTGTCTTGATTAATCGGGATGCAGCCACAGATGTCCCACTCATACACCAATCGGCAAGCTATCCACCTGTCCTCACACTTAAAGTATCACTCCTGTGATTATTTTTTCCTTTTCACAATCCGCTAGCTATTATTAATGTATGTACAGCACATGTATTAAAATACCAGATGCCGTCTTTTGCCGTTTCCAGCTCGGATCCATTCCTCTGCTTCACCATGTGACCGCAGTTGTAACTAGCCAAATCACTCCTACTTTTCTGTGTGGACTGAAAGTCATTTTCTCGATGTAAAGTCTGTGAGACTCAAAAAGAGGCACTTATAGACTTACTTTAAGAAAGGGACTAACATGATGCAGAAGAGAGACTGAAGCTGCGCTGGAAACTGCAGAAGACAGAGACCAGTAAGTATTTTAATGCATGCACTGTGCATATGATGCGGCCGTGGGGTACTCGGTAGCCGGGCCGGTCGGTGCAGGGGATGTCACAGTGGCGGTGACCCGATCCGTGACCCAAGGTGGTCAATAAAAGGGGGATTATTGAAAGGGGATTATAGTTTTTATATAAATGTTCGTGACGCCACCTGTGGTATGCGGCTATATGGAGCCGCCGCTGTGGTGCAGATTCTCTGGAGCGGATGATGACGCAGCAGAGTTGGTTCAGCTCTCCACAGGCAGAGCTTAGCTCCAGGGCAAGAAATGGTGATGTTATAGATGTTGCTGTGCAGTGTAGTGCAGGGGATGGCGCAGTTAATAAACAGTTCACAACTTAATGGCAGTTTCCTTTTATCTTTACTTGCGGTGGTTAGGCAGACCGGGGCACAGGTACTAGCTGGTAGTAGAGGTCCGGGCGGCCTGGAAGCAAGTTAGAAATCCACCTTGCCAGGTGAAGTTGTAGGCCTTCTCTTTGAGCTAATCTCTTTGGCCCTGCTGCTTATAGCTGTGCTGTGGCCCTCGTCCCTGAGTAAAACGTCTTTGTGCTCACCGTATGGCAGGCAGCTCGGGCCTTCCTGGAGTGTCGCTCCCACATGGCGGTGCTGGGCTCTATGTGATGCTGAGCCTCTGGGCGTCTGATGGGGCCAGGAAACCTGCAGTCTCCTGCCCTCCGGTTTCTACTACTGGGCCTTCAGTGCCCCACAACCTCGGACTCCGGTGTTCGGTGTTCGGTTCTTCTACGCTCCTCTCTGGGGTGAACTGCCATGCAGCTCCACTCCCCAGGTCTTTCCTCTTTGCTGTCCTGTATTCAACTCCTCTCACTAACTCTAACTAACCCCGCCTCCAGATTCCAGTTGCTAAGGGGAGGAGCTCCCCTTCCTGGTCTGGAGCCAGGAAAGTGTTGCATGCTAGTATACCTGACTAGGGGACCTCTGCTTGCTTCCAGGCATGGCATCACCCCTTGTGAGGGAGGCAATGCCACTGTGGCAACCGGACTCCTGGGGTGCCACATTCCCCCCTAGTTAACTTAAGTACTCCCGGACTGAGGATACCTTTTTGAATTAACAATAACAATTCACATTACAAATAGTTTACAAAGTCAAAAATGACAAAAACCCAACCAAAAATTTATAGCAGTCACTGCGGCGCTTAGTCTTTACGCCACAATCCGGATAACTGAAATTTGGCTGGTGGGAACCGCATCAACCCACTTTGTGTATCGTCCTTGGACGTGGCTTCAGGGCACGCTATAATTGGGCCTGGTCTTCGGCCATGCCTGCGGTTTATTTTCAAGGCCACTTACCACCTATTTTCAATATATATATCCAAGATTATTTAATGGTTACAACTATATATAACATACACTTTAGTTCCTCCAGCGGGCAGGGAGCTGACCTTTAGTACTCTGGGTTGATCTACGTAGTACATCTGTTGTCACTGACCTACCCTGGTCCCTAGTGTCTACCCCTGGTGTGGTGGGTTCAGGGTGAACTACACTACAGGTAGTCTGAGGTAACACCGGTAGGCTGGGTAATCTCCTATGAATTCTTTGACTCACCCTGGGTACGACAGGTTCGCTGCTACCAGAGGGTAGATTCTCCTGATCTGCTGCTGATGAAGCATCTGTCTCTGCGGCCGACTGGTCTTCCAGATGTTCTGGAGCCTCTGCAGCTTCCGGTGAGGCCGCTTGGAGAAAGGTCAGGACCTGTACCACAATTGCTCTGTTCACCTGCGTCCAAGACCGGTGAAATGCTCCAAGGACTGTCTGGACCGTTTCTTCCACCTCTTCTGTGGGCTGTGGGCTGCCTTGGTCTTCTTCTTTGTGTTTCAACTGTTCAGGACATATCTTAAAGTGGTCTCTTGAGACTGCTGCTGAAGTTTACTGATGAGGCACACTTTGGTGTTATCGTAATTCGAGGGTAGGACGGTGTATGGCTCAACCTCCCACTGGTCATCTAATTTATGAACTCTTCTCTTCCTCTTGAGTACCTGTTCTCCAGGTGATAAGGGAACTGCAGGTGCGTGCTGATTGTAAGTTTTCTCCTGCTTCTGTCTTGCCTGGGACAAACTTCTCTCCACACATTCTTGCATCTTGCGGTATTGTTGCTGCCGCTCTGTATCCCAATCTGCATCTGGTGATGTCGTCTCTGGTGTTAAGACTCCCGTGTCTAAGTCAATGGGTAAATTGCCAGGTCTTGCTCTCATCAGGTAAGCGGGTGTACAGTTGGTGGAGTTCACCGGGATGTGGTTATATAGGTCCACCAAATCTGGTAACTTCTCTGGCCACAGACTACGTTCTTCAAGGGGCAACGTCTTCAACAGGTCTATTACCACCTGGTTAATTTTCTCGCACAATCCGTTAGTCTGGGGATGATACGGCATCGTCCTTATTTTCTTGCAGCTGTACAAGTCACAGAATTCTTGGAACACTTCCGCTTCAAAGGTTGGACCTTGGTCGGTAAGCACTCGTTAAGGTAACCGTGCGGGCGACAAAAGTGCTGTTGGAACGCTTTGGCTGCCTTCTGGTCTTTCACTGGCACTACTACCAAGAACCGGGAGTAGTGGTCTACTATGGTGAGAGTGTAGACATAGCCTGACCGGCTTGGGGCTAGCTTCACGTGGTCCAAGGCTACCAGTTCAAGTTTTTGCTTGGTGATTATGGGTTGCAGGGGAGCCCTCTGGCTGTCACGGTCTTTCCATCTCAGGTTGCATGGACCACATTCTCGACACCATCTCTCGATTGCTTTTCTCATGCCAACCCAGTAGAATCGCTCACGTAGCAGGACTTCCAACTTCTTCCACTCGAAGTGTCCTGCTCCATCGTGGTACATTTCTAAGACCATTGGCGCATCCTGCCTCGGGACTACCACCAGCCAGACCAGTTTGTGTGTCCGGCAGTTGATACTTCTGAGACACAGCTTTCCCTCATAGATGAACAGTTTGCCCTTCTCCTTCCACAACTGTTGGGTCTCCTGTGGAGCATCTGGATCAGGGTGCAAGTCAGCTTGTGTCAGCAACTCCTTTACCAAGTGGACAGCCGGGTCGCTATCCTGCATCTCTGCCCATCCATGGTGGGGCAATAGGTTGAATGTGGCCTCTCTGTTGGCGGAGCGCTTGTCCCTCACACAGTGGGAGCACTAGGTCACCCCGTGACGATGGAAAGCGGGTAACTCTATCTCCTCCAGCTCTTCCGGGTCTCCCCCCCCATCTGGCAAGTTGGGCATCCTGGACAGCGCATCAGCATTTGTGTTTTTATGCCCTGTCCGATCCTTGATGGTAAACTCGTAGTAAGACAGTCAGGCCATCCATCATTGCTCTAGGGCACCAAGCTTCGCAGTCTCCAGGTGCGTCAGCGGGTTGTTGTCCGTGAAGACTGTAAATCTGGAGGAGGCGAGGTAGTGTTTGAAGTGCTCTGTTACAGCCCAGACTATGGCTAAAAACTCCAACTTGAAGGAACTATAGTTGTCGGGGTTCCTTTCCGTGGGCCGGAGCTTCCTGCTGGCGTATGCAATCACTCTCTCTGCCTTGCTGTACCTGGGACAGCACCGCTCCAAATCCCACGTTGCTGGCATCTGTATGAAGTATAAAGGGTTGGCCATAGTCGGGGTAGGCCAGCACTTCATCTCCAGTAAGAGCCATTTTCAGTTGAGTGAAAGATTCGTCTTCTGGTTTACCCCATTTAAACGGAGGTTTCAGGTTCTTGGCCTTCTTGGACTGGCCCACTAAGAGGTCCTGCATGGGTGCCGCTATCTTGGTGAAAGCCTTGATGAATCTCCTGTAGTAGCCTACCAGCCCGATGAACTGCCGCACTTCCTTGACAGTGGAGGGTCTTGGCCAGTCCTTGATCACAGTGACTTTTTCAGGGTCTGGTGCTACACCTTCGGCGCTTACCACATGACCTAGGTACTGCACCTTGGGCTTTAACAGGTGGCATTTGGACGGCTTTACCTTCAGGCCAAAACCAGATAGGGCTTCGAACACCTCGGCCAGGTGCTCCAGGTGGTCTTCATATGTCTTTGAATAGACGATTACGTCGTCTAGGTACTGCAGGACGGTTTCAAAGTTTTTGTGTCCCAGGCAACACTGCTTTAACCGCTGGAAGGTTCCTGGGGCATTGCAGAGCCCGAATGGCATGCAGTTGAACTCGCTGAGGCCCATTGATGTTGTAAACGCGGTCTTTTCTCTGTTCGCCTCTGCCACAGGAACCTGCCAGTACCCACTGGTAAGATCCAAAGTAGAGAAATAGTTAGCTGATCTCAATGCTGCTAATAATTCCTCAATTCTGGGTAATGGGTAGGCGTCCTTATGTGTAATGCGGTTAATCTGCCTGTAATCAACAAACATCCTCATTGTACCATCTTTCTTTCTAACGAGAACTAATGGAGCTGTCCAGGGGCTACAACTATCTCTGATCACCCCAGCCTCCTTCATCTCCCGTAACATTCCTTTGGCACATTGATAGTGAGCTGGGGGTACAGGCCAGTACCTCTCTTTAATGGGCGGATGATCTCCTGTGGGGATATGATGTTGGACCCCTTTTACCTGCCCAAAGTCTAGTGGGTATTTGCTGAAGACTCGCTCATATTCTTGGACCACCCGGTATACTCCATGCTTTTGTTCCAAAGGGGTGGAGTCAGTGCCCACTTGTAGCTTCTGACACCAATCCTCCATCTGCCCCTTGGAGCCATTATCCTCCGCCGGTTTGGATGGAGGCAAGGGTTCCACTGTCTTTGTTGCGTTGTTACTGACAGTGAATAGCTTAGCAAGGGTAGCATACCGGGGTAAATGGACCTCTTTCTCCCCACAATTCAGGATGCGTATCGGTACTCTCCTCTTGCGGACATCGACTACCCCCCTGGCTGTCAAGATGGTGGGCCTACTGTCGGAGTACACGGGTTCTACAAGGGCCTGATAATCTTGACCCCTGAGACCTATTGCTGCCCGACACCATATTAACATTTCACTCCTAGGGGGCATTGCAATGGGGAATGGATCACTCATCCTGACACTGCCAACTTCTCCACCAGACAGCTCTACCTGTTGTCTTTTCATCAGGGCTCTGATTTCCTTTTGCAGAACTCGCTCCTGACTGGAACTGGCAGTCTCTGCGACCTGTTGCAACAAAAGAATAATTTCCCCAAGACAATTCTCTATCACATTGGTGCCTAAGGTTATCATAGGGTGACTTTCTCGGCGATCAATATCAACAATAATCATTCCTTGCGATGGCAATTTTACTTGGCCAACTTTTATGGTCACCTCTTTATACCCCACCTGAGGCAAGGGCTGACCATTGCTGGCATAGATGCTAAGATGTTCATCTGGATGGCGGGCAATGTCTTAATCAGTCCAGTATTGTTACAAAGGATATATGGCATCGTTGTCACCTGGGACCCAGTGTCCAGCAGTGCGTTCATCGGGATGCCATCAAGCACGACAGGTAGGACCGGTCGTCCTCCCACGTACTTGTCTGGCCAGCTTTATGGGCCTGGTCGTCTTACTCCTGGGGGTTGGCCCTCTGCCCCAGGGGTTGCTCGTTTAAATTATAGAATCTTGCGAAGTGCCTGCCTTTTGACAGCAGCGGCAGATGGGTTGTCCGTCCTGGTCGTAGCGATCGCTGTTCCTCCCTCTGGTCGGTGGAATTCTTCTCTGTCGTCGCCACAGGACGTCATCTGGACTGGAAGCCAGCTGGATCTTTTCCTTTGGAGACACTTGCATGGCTTGCACGGTTTTGGTTAGTGTAGCCACACTTTTGGTCAGCTCCTGGATCTGAAGGCGTAGGTATGCAGACGGGTCATTATCTAGGGTCTGCGCGTCAGCCTCCACAGGTGCCGGGGAAAAGGGCACCACCTCCTGGTGGTATGTGATAGCTGGGCGCCGGAGGGATGCAGTGCCACTTGGGGTTGATTCTCACAGCACCCGGATGGCTCGGTCTTTAAATTGCGCAAAGTCCAGATCAGGGTTTTGCAGAGCCATAATGCGCAGCTGTGTCCGGTGAGCTTTAGACAGGAACCCCTCAATAAACAGCTCAGTTAGCAATCTGTCCTTGTCTCGCACACTGTCGGGGTCTACCTGTTTAATGGCCCGCAGCGCCTCCTGCAGGTTTAGAGCATAGTCCCGTACACTGTCCTGCACCCTCTGTTTGAACCCGTAGAACTTCATCTTAATTTCTGCTGCGGTGCGGGTGTCAAAGGTATCCTTCAACCGGGCCAGTATTTCTTTAACAGTGCCTTTGTACGTGCCTGGCCACGACTTCACCTCTCTCTGGGCTGCACCGATTAGCTGGCCTATGAAGATGCTGACTTTTTGCTCCTCAGACAGAGGGTACACTTTACACAAACTGCGCAGTCTCTCCTCAAAGTCGCTCAGGGTGTGCGACTCCCCTGAGTACTGGGGCAACCACGCCGCCTCTGGTATATACGCCATTGATAACGGCGTTACAGTGGCGGCGGCCGCGCCTGCAGCTGAATCCTCTCCCAGGTTGGGCATCTTCCTCCCCCCTAGTGAACCTCAGCCAGGTCCTGGGTTTCTGCTGACGTACCAGTATGCGGCTCTGCAGGCGGGAGGGATCGGAGCCTCCTGCTTCCCCATGGCGGACGGCAAATGACGTGATCACACAGTTCAGTAAAGTCTATGGCGCACAGGACCTGGTTATAGCGGGCTTCGTGAATCCTGTTCGTGACGCCAAGTTGACGCGCCCCCTGGGCCGTGGGGTACTCGGTGCCGGGCCGGTGGGTGAAGGGGATGACACAGTGGTGGTGACCCGGTCCGTGACCCAGTGCGGTCAATAAAAGGGGGATTATTGAAAGGGGATTATAGTTTTATAGAAATGTTCGTGACGCCACCTGTGGTATTCGGCTATATGGAGCCGCCGCTGCAGTGCAGATCCTCTGGAGCTGATGATGACGCAGCAGAGTTGGTTCAGCTCTCCACAGGCAGAGCTAAGCTCCAGGGCAGGAAATGGTGATATTATAGATGTTGCTGTGCAGTGTAGTGCAGGGGATGGCGCAGTTAATAATCAGTTCATAACTTAATGGCGGTTTCCTCTTATCTTTACTTGCGGTGGTTAGGCAGACCGGGGCACGGGTACTAGCTGGTAGCAGAGGTCTGGGCAGCCTGGAATCAAGTTGGGAATCCACCTTGCCAGGTGAAGTTGGAGGCCTTCCCATTGCGCTAATCTCTTTGGCCCTGCTGCTTGTAGCTGTGCTGTGGCCCTCGTCCCTGAGTAAAACGTCTCTGTGCTCACCCGTATGGCAGGCAGCTCGGGCCTTCCTGGAGTGTCGCTCCCACGTGGCGGTGCTGGGCCCTATGGTGCTGCTGAGCCTCCGGGCGTCTGATGGGGCCAGGAGACCTGCAGTCTCCTGCTCTCCGGTTTCTGCTGCTGGGCCTTCAGTGCCTCACAACCTCGGACTCCGGTGTCCGGTCCTTCTACGCTCCTCTGGGGTGAACTGCCATGCATCTCCACTCCCCAGGTCTTTCCTCTTCGCTGTCCTGTATTCAACTCCTCTCACTAACTCTAACTAACCCCGCCTCCAGATTCCAGTTGCTAAGGGGAGGAGCTCCCCTTGCTGGTCTGGAACCAGGAAAGTGTTGCATGCTAGTATACCTGATTAGGGGACCCCTCCTTGCTTCCAGACCTGGCATCACCCCTTGTGAGGGAGGCAATGCCACTGTGGCAACCAGACTCCTGGGGTGCCACACATATATTACTGATATGTAGCAAATAATGAGATATAAAAAAAAACGTTGGAAGGGGAGTTTAATGGAGCAGTAAACAGAATGCGACTTTGAGAAAAGGTAATGATTGTGTTTTTTAGGGCAGGTGAAGAGGACCGTAGACTCACTCATCCGAAAACATCGGGCCGATTCTCAGAGTGTGATCATAGTGTGCTCCGATTCTCTCAGATGAGAAGATGGAGAAAAAAAAATGGTATTTTAGGACAATTACTAATTCACCATCTGTACCATTTGGTCTGATTGGTCAGTAACCTGTATGTGTGTCCACGTCTTAAGGCCCCGTCACACTAAGCGATGCAGCAGCGATCCCGACAACGATACGACCTGTCAGGGATCGTTGCTGCATCGCTAATACATCGCTGGTGAGCTGTCAAACAGGCAGGCTCACCAGCGATCAGGGGAGCAACGATATCGTGGAAAGAATCGTTCCACGATGTCCTGCTCCCGTTACCAGCCTGCTGCAAGCAGGAGCAGGCTGGTAACTATGGTAAACATCGGGTTACTAAGTGCGCGTGTGCCCCTAGTAACCCGCTGTTTACCATGGATACCACTCTGCTACCGTGCGCTGGAGCCTCCGCTCACAGTAGCAGAGTGGTATCTATGGTAAACAGCGGGTTACTAAGTGCGCGAGTGCCCCTAGTAACCCGATGTTTACCATGGTTACCAGCCAGATCGTTGGTCCCGCTGGTCACACACAGCGATGTGTGCTGGCCAGCGGGAGGCCAACGACCAAAAAATGGTCCAGGACACTTTGCAACGATCAGCGACCTCACAGCAGGGGCCTGATCGTTGCAAAGTGTCACACATAGCGACATCGCTGGTGAGGTCGCTGGTGAGTCACCAAAACCGTGACACAGCAGCGATCTCGCTAGCGATATCGCTTAGTGTGACGGGGCCTTTAGATATGTCACAGTATAGATGAAACTTATTTCAGTATTTCTTTTTTTTATAATTGTCTTGTATCCAGCTTGTTATTTCATTGCTTCATATCAATATGACTCTTGGCACAATTCGTGGCTTCTGTTAGAAAGGAAACTAACTTCCAATCAGCTAGCTGTAATCATGTGAACTCGGCTATATATACACTAAAGACATGACGTGTCTTATACCTTCAGTGCTAGGAGGCATAAACAGGCTTATATCACTCAGGTTTGTTTTTTCAGGCCAGCAATCTTTGATTATATTGTGAACTGTTTTGAAATATGTATTATAACTAGGGTTGAGCGAGTATGTTCTGTCCGAGTATGCTCGGGCCGAGCTCCGAGTATTTATAGCTGCTTAGTGACAAGGTTAAATTGCTCCTGTGTGCATCATTTGCAACTGTTTGACAGCTTTATTACATGTGAGGAATGTGTAAGACATAGACATTCCTCACATGTAATAAAGCTGTCAAACAGTTGCAAATCATGCACACACGGGAGCGATTTAACCTTATCACCAAGCAGCTATAAATACTCAGAGCTCGGCCCGAGCATACTCGGCGAAAGGGTTAATAGAACATACTCGCTCAACACTAATTATAACCCATGCGTTAAAGGCTCAGCCAGTTTAAAGTGAACTTGTCATGTCAAAAAATGCTGTTAACCTGCAGATATGGGATTAATCTGCAGGCTAATAGTGTTCTAAAGCAGTGAAGCCACCGCACTGAAAGACTGGCAACTGGGAGGAAATGTACTTTATTACTCCCGGCAGCCTCGAGCTTTCAGTCATAGAGGCACGGCCGGTGTGGTTTCATTCTGTCACGGTGTGGCGCCGGGATAGCAAGTGTGCCTGTAGTCTGACCCTAAGGCTAGGGGTCCCCTAGCTATCCCTGTACCCGGGATTACTCCTGAAGGTGGAAATGCCTGAGCCTCGTTCCTTCTTATGCTCCTAAGCAGCACTAGCCTGAATGTGTATGGGGAAATGCAAAACAAGACAGACAGGGCAGAACTGAAACACAATCACACAACATGCTCTCAGGGAAATACACAGAGGATTATTAAGTGTACAGCCCGAGAGGCAACAAAGTATTATAAAGACACCTAGAGGAAAAGGGAAGGGTTAAGCTACCTCCGCTCGCAACAACTTTGATAATAACCAGTACAGTAGAACGTGTCCACCTCTCCTAGACCAGTATAGAGGAAACTATTGCTGGCATCCCCTGATCAGTGGAGCCAATCTAAATCGGAAAAGAGCAGACACGACTGGTTCTCCTGCAGCATGTGACCACAGGCAATCAACAAGCTAAGTTCAGCAAAGATTTAACTTCTTCTAACCTGCCTAGGGGCTGCAGCTCTAGAAGTTGATGCTTGAGTCGCTCTCTGCTGACCATAGCTATCTATGGAGTCACAAGGAGGAGTGTCTGAACCTGTGGAATCCAAAGACCCTGACGCCACCATGATAGTTGGAGATGTTTGAGAAAGCCTCCTTGTGACACATTCACTGGTCAATACATAGTGCATGGCTGTAACTGCGCCCTGGCACGGACTGACAGCCGACTCAGCACTGATGCACTGCAGAACAGGTTGTCAGTCAATGCCGGGGCACCATAAAAATTAGCACTAAATAAAATGGCCCATATCACTGGAACCGTATGGCAGGTTAAAAAAAATGGAATACTCAAGAGCAGCGGGAATAAATTGGTCACTTTTGACTGATGACAGGTCTTCTTTAAGGTGGATCAGTCACCAGATTTCACAATATAAACTGCATACATTATTAAATAGATCTTTTAGACCTGATGAAGCTAAGTTGCTTAATGTGATAATCCATGTTGGAATGTCTCTAATGTTTTTGAAAGTTTAAATTTAGTTTGTCCTCTTTTGAAAAATATTCGTCCTTGGGCGCATTTTGTTATAAAAACAATCAAACCTCACTTTATTCACAATCCCCGGGTCCGGCTCTGAGTCTCTGCTTATGTTCCCAGTGTCGGTATGGGTTGCGGCACTGACGTTTCGTCGACAGTATGGCAGCTGATCAATAAGCTCTGAGCGGGGCTTTCTGTGTACACAAGCAGAGGTGCTGAGCTCACGGATTGGGTGCCACGCTATCAATGTGACATTCGCACTGCAGCCAATACCGGACACTTGGAGCAGCGGCAGAGACTGGGACGGTGAGTAAAGCTCAGTTTATTTTTCAATTCCTAACTGCTCCCAGAGTTAAGATTTTCTGAAAGGGGAAAGTTCTGGCTACCTGGCTTGATTGACAGCTCCACAATGTCTCCTTCCTGTGACTAATGAAATCTCACACAGCTCTGTACAAGCTGCAGCTGTCAGTCAGACTAGGTGGGTGGAGACTGAATACATTGGACTCTCAGGGCCCGATTCATCAAGACTAGAGTTATTCTGGCCGGTCTTCGTGAGGAGATGTGCTGGAGTCAGACGCTTCTGAGTCATGAAGAGGTGTTTGCCTCTTCATGAATCAGCAGCGCCGGACAAGTGATGTGCAACTGTATGTGCGCTTCGCCACATATCCTACTGTCCCTGGTACAGTCCCTACTGTAGTAAGTGGTGTAGTGAACGCCACCACTTGTGTCAGTGGTCGCCAAGCCATCGTCATGCCCCAGCTCTGCCCACTTAGTTGGAGCTAGGCGAAAATGGCGTGAGAACGCCAAAAGTCGCATAATTTTAGAGCAAAATTATGCGACTTTTGAAAGCTTTTTAAATAAAAGTTTTAATGAATCAGGCCCTCATTCTTTAGTTGTATTCATAAAATACTCATATCAGGATTATACAGCCATTTTCAGCTCATCAGGTCTAAGAGGGCCATTTAATAATGTATACAGTTTGTACTGTGAGATCTGGTGACACTTCACAGTTACTTAAAAAAAAAAAAAAAGAGAAATACATTTTTTATGCAGTGTCCACACGTGTCATCTCCAGGTGGAAACGTGTTGGACTAAAAGTAGTCATCTATCAGGTTTAGGATTGGGTCTCATCTGAGAAAATCGGTCTGATTATGCTAATCACACTCTGATTAGAGTTTGATCAGACTGATCCGATTTTTTGGAGGTTGACAAAAAAAAGAAAAGTTTCTCCATCTACTCTATATTGTCAGTCTGTGAAAATCGGACCAATGCCATCCGAGTGCAGTCCTATTTTTTTCACCGACCCATAGAGTTGAATGGACGAGTGCCATCCGATTCTTCGAGGCAAATCATGCGTGCTGCGATTTTTATCGGACATGTGTACTGCCCTATGGATTAACATGGGGACTAGTGCTATCAGTCCAAATGATGGAGAGCACTTGTCCGATTTTTACGGTCGTGTGCACGAGCCCTTACAGGACTATGTGGGGCCAATTATACTGTATGGAGGACTACGTGGGGACCATTATTCTGTATGGAGGACTATGTGGGAACCATTATACTGTATGGAGGACTATGTGGGGCCCATTATTCTGTATGGAGGACTATGTGGGGCCATTATTCTGTATGGAGGACTATGTGGGGCCATTATTCTGTATGGAGGACTATGTGGGGCCCTTTATTCTGTATGGAGAACTATGTGGGGCCCTTTATTCTGTATGGAGGGCTATGTGGGGCCCATTATTCTGTATGGAGGACTATGTGGGGCCCATTATTCTGTATGGAGGACTATGTGAGGCCCATTATTCTGTATGGAGGACTATGTGGGGCCCATTATTCTGTATGGAGGACTATGTGGGGCCCATTATTCTGTATGGAGGACTATGTGGGGCCCATTATTCTGTATGGAGGACTATGTGGGGCCCATTATTCTGTATGGAGGACTATGTGGGGCCCATTATTCTGTATGGAGGACTATGTGGGGCCCATTATTCTGTATGGAGGACTATGTGGGGCCCATTATTCTGTATGGAGGTCTATGTGGAGCCCATTATACAGTATGGAGGACTATGTGGGGCCCATTATACTGTATGGAGGACTATGTGGGGCCCATTATTCTGTATGGAGGATTATGTGGGGCCCATTATTCTGTATGGAGGATTATGTGGGGCCCATTATACTGTATGGAGGACTATGTGAGGCCCATTATTCTGTATGGAGGACTATGTGGGGCCCATTATTCTGTATGGAGGACTATGTGGGGCCAATTATACTGTATGGAGGACTACGTGGGGCCCATTATACTGTATGAAGGACTATGTGGGGCCCATTATTCTGTATGGAGGACTATGTGGGGACCATTATTCTGTATGGAGGACTATGTGGGAACCATTATACTGTATGGAGGACTATGTGGGGCCCATTATACTGTATGGAGGACTATGTGGGGCCCTTTATTCTGTATGGAGAACTATGTGGGGCCCTTTATTCTGTATGGAGGGCTATGTGGGGCCCATTATTCTGTATGGACGACTATGTGGGGCCCATTATTCTGTATGGAGGACTATGTGAGGCCCATTATTCTGCATGGAGAACTATGTGGGGCCCATTATTCTGTATGGAGGACTATGTGGGGCCCATTATTCTGTATGGAGGACTATGTGGGGCCCATTATTCTGTATGGAGGACTATGTGGGGCCCATTATTCTGTATGGAGGACTATGTGGGGCCCATTATTCTGTATGGAGGACTATGTGGGGCCCATTATTCTGTATGGAGGACTGTGTGGGGCCCTTTATTCTGTATGGAGGACTATGTGGGGCCCTTTATTCTGTATGGAGGACTATGTGGGGCCCTTTATTCTGTATGGAGAACTATGTGGGGCCCTTTATTCTGTATGGAGGGCTATGTGGGGCCCATTATTCTGTATGGACGACTATGTGGGGCCCATTATTCTGTATGGACGACTATGTGAGGCCCATTATTCTGCATGGAGAACTATGTGGGGCCCATTATTCTGTATGGAGGACTGTGTGGGGCCCTTTATTCTGCATGGAGGACTATGTGGGGCCCTTTATTCTGTATGGAGGACTATGTGGGGCCCTTTATTCTGTATGGAGGACTATATGGGGCCCATTATTCTTTATGGAGGACTATGTGGGGCCCATTATTCTGTATGGAGGACTATGTGGGGCCCATTATTCTGTATGGAGGACTATGTGGGGCCCTTATTCTGTAAGGAGCACTATGTCGGGCCCATTATACTGTATACTGGTTGGCCCACGACTTTGTCCAAGTTTTTCATTTTGTATTTGAGTTTGACATCCCTGATTTATATGGTTATTTTAATGAAATTATATACAATGCATGTGCAGGATATTGTGCCATTCCATCTCTTTTGATGTTTTTCAATGGTTGTCTGGCTAGGCTAAAAATAGAAGTTTACCAAAAGCTGGAAAGCCACATGGTGAAGACTAAAAGTCAACTACAGAAACAAAAATATTAATTTAATGAGGCAACAGACATGGAAACAGTTGTAAGAAAGCAGCTGTATATGAGAGAACATTATGTTGCATACCTCACTGCCTACGCCTGTTCTCCTATCAGCCATAAAGTAATACTATTCTGTTTTCCTCAACAATTAGAAACCTCATCGCCTTTGTTATAAATATAGGCCATTTCCATTGTTCAGAACCCATCAGACATCTTCATAGTGACAGAAATAGAATATTGTAAGGCATGTACTATATGTGACGTCATTATTTGCACAAGTCGGTGACTTTATAGACACGCACACAGGCTGGGCAAGGGAAGTTTTATAATTAGCAATAGCAAACTATAAATTTACTAAAAATACAATTATCATAAAAAACGTATACATATATTTCACAACCAGTATAAAAGATCCTTACACTATACCGAGTGATTCATTGAATGATTTGTTTATAGAGGGCAGGAAAGGTTTACAGAGCTGCCAGCTTTTGTAAACTAAAAGGAGTTCTCCTGGATTGGAGAAAATAATTTATTTGCTTCTTCCATTAGCGATGGGCTCTGCCTAATTCCCAACAATCTCTGACAGCAGCGTTTAAAACTAGGGATCAAGTTGGCGCTCTATTTCAGGAATCTATGGGCCTTTACCGTTTGGGTTGCTATTGCAGATGGGGGTCTGCTGAGGTCCCTCAGGCCCTGTCGAACCGCAGGTATCGGCAGACTACGCAGTCGCTCTGAAGCCCATGAGTCGGGGTCCCTATGACGCGCCTCCTGGGCCGTGGGGATACCCGGAGCTGGGCCTTGTAGATGCTGGGGGTTGTAGTCACCGTGGCGGTGACCCGGTCCGTGACCCAGGGCGGTCAAACCAGGGTAGGTTATGTATAGTCCGACTACGCCACCTGTGGGATGCGGTTATTGGGATCCGCCGCTGGGGAGCAGTCCGCTGAAGCTGGTGGTATGTGCAGCAAGGTGATGTAACTCCCCACAGGAAGAGTGGAGCTTCAGGGCAGCGTGTATGGATGATGGTGGTGATAGTGCCGGGATCAGTAATGATAACACGGAGTCTTTGCAGTGCAGTCCTAGGGTCTTTACTGGTGGCAATTATATAGGCCCAACTGGAGTACTTGCTAGGGATGAGGGCCTGATCAGTCTGGGAGCAATCCTAGAATTCCCCTGGCCAGGTGGAGTTGTAGGCCTGCCGTTCTGACTGTACTCTTTGGCTATCCCGCTTATAGTCGTGTTGTAGCCCACGTCCCTGAGTGTGACGTGCCGTGCTCACCCGTATGGCTGGCGACTCGGATCCCGTGTATTCCTCGCTCCTCTGTGGCGGTACTGGTCCTTTCGTGTGGCTGAGCCTCCGGGCTTCTGTAGGGCCAGGAGACCTGCAATCCCCTGCCTTGCGGTATCTGCTGCTGGGCCTGAAGGGTTCCACCACCTCGGACTCCGGTGTCCGGTCCTCTGTATGCCGTCCAGGACAAGCTATCTCCAGCTCCAGTCCCTGGCTTCTTACTCCTGTCTCCTCAACTTGACTACCGCCCTGTCTAGACTAACTAACCCCGCCTCCAGACCCAGTTATAAAGGGCAGGTTCCTCCCCTTTCTGGCCTGGGGCAGGAGGTGTTGCATGTAGTGTGTTCCCTGACCAGGAAACTCCTGTTTTGCTCCCAGACATGGTATTACTACCATTGTGGCAACCAGACCCTCTGGGGTGCCACACCTACCTGGCATCACACTTTCAACTGTATCTGCCGCCTCCTCCATCATTCTCACTAAGCGTCTGACGTATCAGCGCAGCGGGCGCCATGATGTCACTGCATTGCGCCGGCTGTGCAGAGCTTCAGAACACACGCTGCAGAGACCAGAGCAGCAGGGGATGGAGAGAGGGGAGTTTTTTTTAAATTAATGAGTATATTGTGGGGGCCATTATACTGTTTTGAGGGCTATGTGGCAGTCAATATACTATTTGGAGGGCTATGTGGGGGCCTTTATACTGTTTGGAGAGCCATGTTAGGGGCCATTATGCTGTATGGAGGGTTATGTGAGGTCCATCATATTGTTTGGAGGAGTGTGGGATCCATTATACTGTATGGAGGGCCATCATACTGTATGGAGGGCTGTGCGGGGCCACCGTATTGTATGGAGGGCTGTGGGGAGCCTCATAATGTGTGGGAGGACTTTATCAGGGCCATCCTACTGGGTGTGGGAGTCTTCATACTGTGGTGGGATCATATTTTGCATAGGGAGGGTACTGTAGGGTTATCATATGTTGTTGTGGAGGAATTCACTGTGGGGGTATCAGACTGTGTTTGGTGGGGGACAGTTTTGAAGGCATCATACTTTATGGGGGCTGTGAAAGGAGTATTTCAATGTGTGGAAACACGAAGAGGCTTCAATAGGAGCAACATTACTTTGTAAGGCCTGCAAAGTTGTGAGATACGTTCTTCTCTGACCCCACTGAATGTTATTGTTTTTTGTTGGGAGTGGGGCCCAATTAGGACATCTGCTATGAATTCTATATATGTACCTGCCCTCAGGTCTGCCATGTTGGCACTTCCTGGAAGCCCAACCATAGGCTGAGTTACATAGCAGACTGTGATTGTGATTTTAGTTATATAACGCAGTACAGTTTTATTGCACTACAACCAGCAATTGGACTATCTCAGGTTCAAGTCCAAATCTGAATCCCCATTCTTTCGTTCTTCAAAAATAAAGACACATTTTTTTTTGTTTTGTTTTTTAAATGAACATATTTAGTACTGACACATTTGTAAAAATCCAAGAATCAAAACATAACATTAAAACGTAGCGGGGAAAAAAATTGCCATTTTTCAGTCACCACATCTATATTATAAAATGCAATAAACAGCAACCAAAACATCATTTGTAACCCAAATAGCTCACAAAAAACAAGCTGTCATACAGCTCCACTGACAGAAAAATAAAAAGTTTATGGGTCTCAGAAAATAGCAATACAACCCAAATTTATATCCAAGCTATACAAGTTTGGCATCGCCATAATCGTGCTGACCTGGAAAATCATGCCATTTTTACTGCACAGTGACCACACACCGTAAGAACAAAACCTAAAAAAAAGGGGAACTTCATTTTTTTCACCATTTAACCCCACTTCGAATTTATTTCCTGTTTTCCAGTGTATTCTATGGTAAAATTAATGATATCATTGAAAACTAGATTTGTCCCACAAAAAAAAAAAAAAGCCTTTGTTGACGGGAACAAAAAAGTTACTTCTCTGGGAAGAAGTGGAGGAACAAACAAAAGTGCAAAAATGAAAATTGGCTGTGACTAGGAAGGGGTTAAATGATAGTTCTAAGTGCTTGATAGGCTGCTATAAACCATAAAACGCAGCCACCACTTTTATGACTTTACCAAGAAATTTATTTTTCCTTTGCGCTCAAGCTACTAAACG
Organism: Phyllobates terribilis; assembly: GCF_046119375.1. Classification (NCBI taxonomy): domain Eukaryota; kingdom Metazoa; phylum Chordata; class Amphibia; order Anura; family Dendrobatidae; genus Phyllobates; species Phyllobates terribilis. The sequence goes on from NW_027362761.1 coordinate 1,093,952,264, forward strand.
GGGCTGTGCAGGACCTAGATACTGACAGTATATCTTTAGGATAAGTCATCAATATCAGATCGGTGGGGGTTCAACAGCGGAGGTATAGCAGCGCCCGGATGTACAGGGCCAGAATAGTACAGCTCTGTATACTGTGTCGTAGCCATTCACGGTTGCTGCAACTTATCTCCCATTGAATTATATGGTGGGGAAAGCTCTGTGGGCGCCGGCTTGGTGTACTGTTTACTACCAGCCACTGTGGGATCTGCAAACAGCTGTCTTTATTTTTGAAGAACGAAAGAATGGGGATTCAGATTTGGACTTGAACCTGAGATAGTCCAATTGCTGGTTGTAGTGCAATAAAACTGTACTGCGTTATATAACTAAAATCACAATCACAGTCTGCTATGTAACTCAGCCTATGGTTGGGCTTCCAGGAAGTGCCAACATGGCAGACCTGAGGGCAGGTACATATATAGAATTCATAGCAGATGTCCTAATTGGGCCCCACTCCCAACAAAAAACAATAACATTCAGTGGGGTCACAGAAGAGCGTATCTCACAACTTTGCAGGCCTTACAAAGTTTAATGTTGCTCCTATTGAAGCCTCTTCGTGTTTCCACACATTGAAATACTCCTTTCACAGCCCCCATAAAGTATGATGCCAACAACCCACTGTCTGAGACCCACAAAGATCTGATATTAATGACTTGTCATAAGGGACCACTCACACCACATTTTCGGTCCGTGTGCAATCTGACAAAACATCGGATCACACTCAGACCAATGTTATTATACGGGGCCAAGTACATGCCCGTTTTCTTCCTCGGACTACATGTCCGAGTTTGATCTGAAATTCGGATCGCACTTGACCATGCAAGTCAAAACATCGGACTGTACTCAGATGACATCTCATACTACTGTCAACAGAGTCATGTGACGGCTTGTTTTTTTGCGGGACAAGTTGACATTTTTATTGGTACCATTTTCGGGCACGTGACATTTTTTGATCACTTTCTATTCCAATTTTTGGGAGGCAGAATAAACATGCCGTTCTGTGTGTGGTAAAATTGATAAGTCATCTTTATTCTTTGGGTCAGTACGTTTACAGCGATATCACATTTATATAATTTTTTTGTGCTTTGGCGCTTTTACACAAAAATTCTAGTATAGAAAAATGAATTATTTTTGCTTCGCTTCATTCTGAGAGCTATACCTTTTTTATTTTTTGGCTAATGGAGCTGTAGAGCGGCTTGTTTTCAGCGGTACTATTTTTATTTACATTCGTCTTTTTTATCGCGTTTTATTCCACTTTTTGTTTGGCCGTATGATGAAAAAGCATTGTTTTTTGCCATGTTTTTTATTGATTTTTTACGGTGTTCATTGAAGGGGTTAACTAGTGGGGCAGTTTAATGTGTTTGGAGACCATCTGACAGATGATGTCTGTGTAGTGAAGGATCGGGCGGTTTAAACTGAATCACCTGATCCATTAGTTTTCAGGGAAATTATGCACCAGAGCAGCAATCAAACACATATTGGTGCCTTAGGGTTACGTTCCCACGATGAGCTTTTGGTGCGTTTTTGACACTGCATCAAAAACGCAGCATCTTACAGTTCCAGCAAAGTGGATGGGAGTTGTAGACATCTCCTGCCCACTGAGCATTTTTTTACCCAGCGTAAACTGACCTGGGGTGCGTCTTTCAATCCGCAACATGTCAATTTCGCTTGCGGGTACGTTGAGTTTTCTGTGCGGAATTTCCCCATAGATTTGCATTAGATGCAGAAAATCCACAGGTAAAAAATGCACGTGCGGAAACGCATCAAAATCGCATGTAATTCACAGCTAAGTATGTCAATAAAGTTTTGTCAAAACAAAAAAACAGGAAGTATCAAAAACAAAGCAGCTTTATTTACAGCATGACGCACAGAATGAAAAACGCAATAAAAAACACAAGTTAACTTATTTAAATAATAAGTGCAGAAATTCTGCAACATCAAAAACTCACCAGAAGCTCATGGTGGGAATGGAGCCTTATGGTGAAATGTTATTTCATTTTATGCTAGTTGGTTTACATTATTGATAGGACATTTTTTTTTTTAATGTTTGCACCTTATCTTTGATACTATCTGTTAGGAGAATGCAGTGTGGATGAAGCAGTGCAAAGTTGAAAGCTTTTGTATAAAGCAGGAAGGAGGGAGTGTTTTTCAGTGGAAATTAATATATGCTTACAAAAGAAACAGGTTTTTCAGAATGCTGGTAAGGTTTATGTGTTTGCCAAGTGTATTATACATTGCACAATATCCATGCGCTCACAGGGACACGTTGCATTGGAACAACTCGCTGTCTTGTTTAGTGCTAATACAGAAATAAAAGAACGTATTTCATATAAAGCTGACGTAAATATGACGGCCACATGTTGGTAAACGTGCACTGTATCTGTCAGCCTGACTGCTTACATTCCAAACGTTAGCTCACGTTCACACTATCAGTATTTGGTCAGTATTTTATATCAGTATTTGTAAGCCAAAACCCGGAGTGGAACAATCAGAAATACTGACCAAATACTGATAGTGTGACTGTAGTCTTACAAAGCTTCTCTTATACTTTGCAAGGTTAAATACGTTAACCACAGGGACTGTACACTGACTGATGCCCTCCGTGTGCTGTATGTGATTTTCACGGACCCATAGACTTGTATTAGCACTTTTCATCCATGCCGCTGGAAAAAAACAGACATGAGTTTTGTACAGGTCCAAGAAAAGACATGGATATGTGAATAGAACCATAGATTATAATGGTTACATATTGTATCCGTGAAAAAAAACATACAACATGTACATGGAACACAGACGTCTAAATGAAGCCTTAAAGGGGTTTTCCACTTTCAACAATCCACTTTAGGCTTCATTTGGTTGTAAAAAAAATTTTCACAGGTATATGAAAATAATGGACAAATTTTCATCAGTGTTTTGGATCAGGCTGAATGTTTGGTCGGTGTTAGTTTCTACTGCCATTGTTTCATTAGGGATTTATTTTGATTTATTTTACTCACTTATATGGCACCATTAGGCTATGTTCACACATCATGGTGTTTTCAGCATTTTTTGATGCATTTTTGATGCAAATTTTCAGCTGCGTTTTACAGTACCAGCAAAGTCTATGAGATTCCAGAAATCTCTTGCACACATCATAGGTTTTTTTTGTTCAGGATGTTGTGCTTTGCATGTTTTTTTTTGGAACATAGAGCATGTCACTTCTTTCAGCGTTTTTTCTGTGTTTTTCACCCATTGGAAGTAATGGGTGGTGAAAAAAATACTGAAAAAAAAACGTAGGTGACCTTTTTTTCAGCCTTTTTGATGGCAAAATAGAATGAGATTTTTTTTTTCACTGAACTTTATGTACATGCATAAAGAGACAAAAGGAAAGTGAAGAAAACGCTGTTAAAAAAACGCTGAAAAAATGCACCAAAAAAATAAGTAAAACTGCAAGAAAAATCCTGAACAAACCTTCCTTGAGAGATCAGGATTTGCTACAGTTTTGTGGCGCAAAAAAACCCATGATGTGTGAACATAGCCTTAATTTCACAGACATCTTCCTGTTGTGTCATATGCTGACAAAAATTGTAAAGCTTCTCCTACCCAAAACAATGTTTAAAAATGAAGAGTACACGGATTGCGTGGGGATACCATCCATGTGCTGACAGCGGTCTTCATAGATTGGTGATTTTGATCCGTGACTCAGATCAAAAAACGGACGCGTCTCTTATGTTTTTATTGCGGACCACTTGGTTTACAAACAACGAACATATGAATGGCTCTATATACTATAACTGAATGTCTTCTACCCATGAAAAACACAGAACACGTATATGAATTATGGATTTCTGAATGAGACCTTAAAAGTGAAGATCAAAAAAATGTACTTTATCACCTTTACTTTTTCATCTGATCTATGGAGACCCCAAGAGTTTGTCATTAATTTGTAGGGGTATATAGCTGCAACTCAATAAGTGGTGACTATAGCCGAGCTGGCCGTATCACTATGACTGAGACCCGGAAGAATAAAGTGCATTCTCTCGCAGTAGCCAGGCTGCACGGCTTTCGCATGCTATTAAGGCAATGACCCCACTATCAGTATTCAGTCAGTATTTTTTCTCAGGAGTGGGAGCCAAAACCAGGTGAGGAACAATCAGAGAAAAGTTATAATAGAAACAAGTCACCAATTCTGCATTTATCACCCACTCCTGGTGTTGGATCCCACTCCTGAGAAAAAATACTGACCGAATACGGATAGTGGGGCTGTAGCCTAACCTGTAGACTCATATCACACCTGCAGGGTAATAGCATTTGGGGACATGACTGGTTCATTTTAATATACATAGACGATGCATCAGCACACAGTGATTAATGATTGCATGAATTCCAATATGGATGGTTTTAACATTCACAGCAATATTGGAGTTTATGTATTCATTAGTCGCAGCGTGCTGACGCATCGTGTCTGTATATGGTCATATATTGGCCACATAGCGCATTTGTGCGCATTAATTTAATACTAAAGGTGTGCGGGCCTTATTTTTTCTTTTTTGTAGTACATATTAGTGGGTGTGGCCCCCTCCAGGGCTCAGCTCCCTTATCCACCCATCTTTCCCACCCAAAGTTTTAATTGCAAGTTATGCCTGGTCACCTTTCATTCCCCATTCAGATGAGGCTGGTTTGGCACATGGAGAGGTAGGACGTATGTGATATGCTCCATCCATATTAAAAGGTCACCTTCACTTGGTTGGAAGCTCTTGTGCTCTTTGATCAAAAAACACTAACTAAGTACTTTATGTTTTTTTAACATTCACAGCAATATTGGAGCTCATGTGTTCATTAATGTCAGTGTGCTGACCTGACGCATCGTGTATGTATGTTTGTACATTGGTCAGAGTATTTGTGCATCTGAGTTAATTTAAAGGTAAAGACTCAAGGTGTGCGGGCCCTTTTTTTTTTTTGGTTCCCTTTAATGGCATTTTATAAGTTTTAGAAAAAAAAGGTATTTTATAGGCTGCTATTCACATTAGGCAGAAGTCTGATGAAGCCACTATACATGTGTATAATGGGGTCTGGAGAGTGCTATCATCAGAACGATTGATCAAGTGACCGCTATATGATGTATTTGTCTTCCAAATGGATGGTTAGGACATCTGCTGGTGTAAATGAATTTTCCCATATAATACGAGTAATATGTTTTTTAAATGCTTACTACAAAAAGTGACTCCCACTTTGGTGGATGGGTCCCAATCAATGTATCCAATTTCAATAGCCAAAATGAACTGCTGTATTTCGCTCGTAGCGGCTTTGTGTTAACAAGAAGCCATCTTCTGTTTAACACTTACCCATAGCTGCCAATATTCCTTTTTGCACTTTTATTTTTCTCTCCTTCGTCTGAGGCCACGTTCACACGTTGAGTATTTGGTCAGTATTTTACATCAGGATTTGTAAGCCAAAACCAGGAACAATCAGAAGAAAAGTATAATAGAAACACGTCACCACTTCTGTATTTATCACCCACTCCTGGTTTTGGCTTAAATATCATAAAAAAAAAAAATTAAAAAAAAATCATTTTTATTTTGACATACCTATATGTGCAGTACATTTTCCCGTGTAATGTACTGAAAAAAAAAATTCTAAATGCTGTGTGGTAAAATCGTGAAAAGAATAAAAACACTCCAATTCCTCAATTTTTTGTTTGAATGGTGTTCACAATACCAGATTTTTACTGCTTAATGATTTTTCAGATCAGTACGATTAAGTCTAAACCAAACATATCTACGCCCCCCCCCCCATTAGGTAGTTAAAAAAATCCTAGAATTTATGTAAAATTAAAAATGAGTTTTGTCATTTTGAGACACTATCTTTTTTTAATTTTTTTTTCATCTAAAGAACTATGGCCTGTATTTTGTGCGGTGAGCTTTTAGTATTTATTGGTACTATTTTTGGGTACACTTGTTTTCAGGGGGTGTTGCAGAGCCCAAAAAAAAATTGCATCTGGCAATTCGACTTTTTTATTTTTTTACTTTACGGTGTTTACTATATGGGTTGTGGAGATATTTAATATTCTTACTTTTCTTTTTTAATTAACTTTTTAACATTTTAAACTTTTTTTTAATTTTTTTATTTGTTCCCATGGATGACTTGAATGTGCGATAAAAGGGACTTGAAGTTTTGAGTATATTAGAAATTAACTACTCTCCTATGAAGCCTGGCCACAAGCTGGGCTTCATTGGAGCATAAAGATGGCAATGATGGAGACCTTCAGTAGGCCAATGGCTGCAATGGCAACCCAACTGACCACCCATTGGGGGGGGGGGGGGGGGTGAGTGTGCTATGAAAGCCTGAATCCAGGAGGATCAAGACACTCAAATTTAAGTGCCTCAGTGGCATTTAATGTGTTAAACAGCAACAATTAGGCTTCGTTCCCACAATGAGCTTTTCTTGAATTTTTTTTTATGTTGCCGAATTTCTGCACCATTTCTACACCTGTTACTTGTTTTTTTGAGTTGTTTGGTTGTTGTGCACCATCTTTTAACATGCATGGATATAAAGGGGCTTTAAAAATAAGTAAACCTGATGAATGAGCATTTTTGCTTTTCTGTCATATGATTGTTCGCCTTTTTAAAAAGGCTGATAATCGGGAGGAAAAGTGATTCCTCTAAATGAGACATTAGACTTGGCCCCAAAGCAGCCATCTGTCTTGGTCCTATCGTATGTGTGTCCCTCAGAAATTAAGATCAAAGTATATTACCGACTTATTAAATGTTCATTTCAGGCAGCTCCCTCACATGAAATAACGCCTCTCATTGAGATATATTAAAGTATTATATGATTATCTCGCTACAATAAAATGAATGGAGATGAATTTGCAACATTCTCTGCTGTCAACTATAAATCTCTTGCCTGCCTGAAATAGAACGGATATTGAATTAATCATTAATCATATAAGATTTGCATACAACTTTAATATTTTTTTATTTTTGTTAATGCTACTTAATTGGGTTGTTATTTTATTCTATGTATTTTTTTTAATTTTAGAGCATGCATCATAGAAGGTGTGTTTCATTACAAAGCGTTTACTAATCCCAAATGCATTATGACCCCAGCCCAGTTCTGCGAGTTATAGATTCGGAAAGGTATTCACATGTTCCTTCATTGCAAATAGACTCCATAATGATTATAAATGTTTCTAATGTACCGACACTTGAAGGAAACCAATTGCCATAATGTCTGCAGATTGGATGGCATTTTCATGTTATAGAGCAGGAAGAGTGGAGTCCTTTGCTATATACTGTAGTTTTATGAGGAAAACTTCAGTATAACCTGTGTTTTAATGACTTTGATGTCTCTGCTCTTTCTGGGATTTTGGGTCCAGTGGGCCGTCCTATCAGTGACTGACAGCTTCCTTTGTATAAGTGTGCACACAGAGATAGCTGTCAGTCACTGATAGGACCACCCACTGGACTGAAATCCCCAGAAAGAGCAGAGGATTAAATGATTAAAACACTGGCTATACTGAAGCTTTTCTCACAAAATAGTATATTAATCTACTCCCCTCCTCCTGTTCTATAACATGGTGCCTGCAGATTGAACTGTATTTTTATGGTGACAGGTTCGCTATAATAGGGCAATCAGACCTACATAGATAACAACAATTTCTCAGGTACAAATTACAAGGGCTCCATTTAAGCATCTGGATGGGGTCTCTGTGTTCTTTTGAACACACACATGTATCTCTAGGTTTAATTTTATAGATTCTGTCCAAATGCAAATTATGTTGAAGGTCCATTAGGTGTAAAATTGGTACCCGAGATCCAGCATGTAGGTCTGTGCCGCAGTTTCCTTCGTAGTTGATGGCACTGCTGTGCAGGATGAAAGTGTTTCTGGCTATAGAACTTTTATTTGAGAGAGGTGAAAAAAAAAATAAAATATGGGGAGCCAGCAGTCATGGCCGATTGCCAGAAAGTGATTCAGTCTCATAGCGATGTGTTGAACATCTTTCTTTAAAGAGATTGTTTATTGAACAGCTTCTTTAAAACTTTTCTAGACTATTCACAAGTTGTGCGATCATGTTTTCCAACCACTGGAACCCCGAACGATCCTGAGAATGGGTGTCCCATTTTTGGGATCGAGGGGGAGTCTCAGCACCCAGACCCAAATCCGTTATGCCTTTATCATCCATCCTGTGAGTAGGCGATAAATGTTATGTATGGGACCACCTCTTTAAGTATTGTACAATCCTAATTGAGGCTTGGTTGTAAGAGAGAACAGCCTTCACCCCAGTATTTATTATGGAGGCAATTAGAATACCCGAACCTTCTGCCTCCTTGTCAGTGTAGACCCGCTGCCTTTTTCCTAATATTTAAAAGAAGGAAAATCTATAAGGCCAAGTACTAAGTGTGCATATTTAGCTTGGTATACCAGCACAGTAAGGGCTGATTCAGACGTCAATTTTTCTCCTACCCGTGTTCTTCACAACTAGAACTCATACCTACTATAGTCTATGGAGCTGTTCACACATCTGTTCATTTTTGCAGACTGAGAAATCCACAAAATCACAGAGACATATCTGAGAATCGGATAAAATCAGATCAAACTCTGCAATGCAAGTCTGAGTCGGTGAAAAAATCAGACACCACTTGAATGCCATCATGGACTAATTGATGGTAGAAGCTTGAGAAACCTCCAGTTTAGTTTTTTTTTTTATCTCAGATGAAAACTCAAAAAACTAAAATAGTTTTTTGACTACGAGAAAAATAATTGTCTGAACAAGCCCTTACACTGATTGTTTCTCTATTGTTACCCCAACAACCTGGCACCCCAGTGTGACATGTATTGGGAACTGAACCTTTTTATTTTCCATATGTTCTTGGTAGGAGCTGACAGGTTATGCAAGCTGTGATCTGTAATCCTCTTATTTTTTTATGCTTTTACAAACAATGGTTTGTTTGGGGAAGAATTTAATTCAGTCACATGTAATAAGACTTCAAAATCTCACTTAATTATGGCACATTCTGCTTATATTCAGAAGACAGTTCAGCACCAGCAAGAAGTCCTCCATGGTCTGTGTGTCAATCTCTGTCTGGGACCCTACGGCCAACAGGAGCCCACCTTCATGATGCAGAACATGGCCACAATGGAGTACGGTCCCACTGTGTGATCCTATAGTTACTTGTTAAACCCCTGAATAGGTCTACAATTGAAACTCAAATTAAAGAGAAATCATTTTAATTTTTACTTGACAAATCAATTGTACACGTTAAACTTTGTAATATCTTAACAGATCATTCTAAATTCAGTTAAAATCTGTATTCAGTGAAGGTAGATTTTCCCATTACTGAGATGGGAGATAACAGTTGGTGCTGATAAGATTCTATGGTGAGGAGACAGGAGCTAGAGGCAGACAGATGTTCTCTTGAAATAGGTTAGTTCTCCATAGAACTTTATGAGCACCAAATGTCATCTCATATTTCAGTAATGGGAAAATCTGTTTATAACTGAAGACAGATTTTATGTGTGAATTGAGAATGACTGATCAGTCCAAGAGGAGAAAGGTGCAGATTTCTTTAAGATATATTACAAAGTTGTTTAATTTCATGTGTATTATTGGTTAATAAAAAAAATTGAAACTAGCTATATAAACTTTACTCCATCTCACAAACTTTTGATTTATTATAGGATTCTGTTTTTAAAACCTAAATCTTTTACTGATTGTGTGTGAGTTTACACTGTTGATACTGCCATGCTACAGGGGGCAATGTTTTGCTGCTTAATTCAGCTTTTGACTATATTCACATACAAGTTTTAGGGGAATGTTTTGCCTTTTTAAGCTAAAAAAACAACAACAAAAAACCCTGGATTTTTGTGTATAAAACATTTTATTAGAAAGGACAATGTAAAATTTTAATATCCAATACAAAATATCTAAAATGGTGAGCAAAAGATAATAAAACTGAAAGCCAAAAGGCTCTTTCATACAGTCAATATTTGAGCGTGTGAGGGTTTCTCGTTTCCAATCATGTAAACAATGTTACTGATCAGTTGGGGGTCTAATTTCATCATTGTTGGCAGCACATCTGTCATATAATCGATATGCTGCTGACTATATACATACTGTATGGAAACCATTTTGTTTTCTTTTTAACGGCCTTCAGGTTGATCTTAAGCATTGGTGACTTGATGGATGAACAGTCCGTAGGAAGATCGATCTTGTGCAAACCTAGATGGGTCCAACAGGGTCTTCTCTGCTGTCATTATTGTATTAAGCCATCAGGTTGCTGGTTTTCCTCTTCGCCTTGTTCCTTCTATTCTTCCAACCATGATGTCCTTCTCCAGTGATTGCTTTCTTTGTATGATGTGTCCAAAGTAGGCAAGTCATAGCTTGGTGATCCTTGCTTCGAGTGACGTTTGGCTTGATTTGTCCCAAAACTGACGTTTGTTCTTCTTGCCATTCATGGTGTTGATGACCTCCTTCTCCAGCACCACATTTCGAAGGCATTGATTCTTCTATCTTCTTTCTTTATCGTCCAGATTTCACATCCATATGTTACTACAGAAAAGATCAAACTATGTACGAGCTGGGTTCTTAGTCACCAGTGAAATGTTCTTGATTTGAAGACCTTGTCCAGTGACTTCATTGTTGATTTGCCCATAGCTATTGTCCTATTGATTTCCGGTGTCCATTTTATCCTCTTCCGTCTGTATTGGCCGATGCCTTTTAAATGAGCTCCAACGTCTTATCACCGATTGGCTCTTTGGACAAATACTTGCTGGCCTGTCCTCCAGTAGTAGATTAAAATTCATGTGGCAAACAATGATTTGTGAAACCATGGGGAAGGTAGAAAAGGGAAGTCACAAACTTCAGGGCTTTACATTTAATCAATGCCGACTCCTTGATGCACTCAGAAAGAAGTTCATGGAAAGTGTTCTTCATCTTTCACATACAGTAAAGAGCTTGGTTTCTGGTAGTTTCCCTTTGATATTTCAAGTGATGGAAAAATTTTTCTAATTTATACATTGCCCTTTTAAAGAAATTTGTCTCGATGTTGTCTTGAAAAGAAAGCAATCCGGAGATTGGCTTGTCAATGTTGGTCAGAAACGCCTAGGGATCCTGTGTTCACTGTGGAAAAAATACATGGCTGTCCATGTAATATACTCATCGGCTGATTCCACGAGAACTGGAGCCGCTGATCCTTAGTGACTTCATGATAAGAAGACAGTCCTCTGCTTCTAATATGCTCTAATAGGCAATATAAAAAGTGAATGTCCAGGTGCCGTAACTACCTTAACACTTTTTCATATTTTCATTATTATATTTATGCTCAAAGTCAGTAGATGGTGGTGTTGGTGAAGGATCTTCCTTCGTTACGGCCACGGATATAATGACAGTTGTTAGTGGTCGTAACCAAAAATACCAAAGCTACTACAATGCCCGTCACATGGGGTAAGTGACATAGCTAATCAGAAGAACTATACTACATTTCTATTTGAAGATTACTATTGTATATAGGAATATAAATTATGTAAATAGAGTATGAGCAGCACACTATGCTCAGTAGAAATAGACCTGTTTTTCATTGAAGCTCTGGAGTGCTGCCTTTACTCCTTTTTTATTTATTTATTTATTATAGGGAAAGACCTGTCAATTATCCAAAGAGAAGCTCTTGAGAATTCATCGTAATGACCGTTTCCTTATTGCAGGTTTCCAAGAAAGCATGGTTTAAAAATAGTTTGTAGCCAGGAAGCCTGTCGCCATTTCATGCTGCCTGCAGGCTGTATAAAAGGCATATAGATATTACCAGCACTTCTGGAGACCTTCCATATTAACAGTAATTTGGAAGAACTGAGTGACTTTTTTAAGAGGTGGCTCCGCTGCACTTCAGCCTGGTTATGTAGCACCCGTGTACCCTGTAGAGGAAAATACTTCACCTAACTTAAATAAGTGATCATGTTCTAAAGATTATAATTTGGGTAATTTTCTGATGTCAATTTTATTTTTAGAGTTAGAAATATAACTATTGTATTGTAAGGCAATTACAACCTTCCATTCTCTGCAATGAATTTGGCCCTCTGGGTAAAGTCTTGTTTAACTACCTGGTAAGTCCTTGCCTTGATGTCATACAACCTTGTTCTTTCCAGAAGAGAATCAGACTGACTTCTTATCAGAATCGTAAGGTGTGATGGGGTTTATAGGTATCTGTAATGCCGTACGTTATACCAATGGACTTTTTCTCGGACAGCACACTGACCAATAGTTTCATTGATCCATATGCACATTGGTTTTAAAAACTGATTTTGAGCACACAATGTCTTTTTTTTCAGGTGTATTCCATGTGAGAAAAGCGCTATAAAAATGGCAAAAAGAATAAGCATATGCACAACAATGACAAAACAACTTGCTGTGCATATGTTCGGTCTTTTGGCACTTCTTTTGAAAACTTTAGGCTTCGAGGGGAAAAAAAAAATTGCTGCAAAAGATATTAGTAAAGATGTTCCATGAAAAACACTGCAAGCGTTTTTCCAAAGCCTAAAAAAGAAATGCCCTTAACCCCTTTAAGGGGGTCCTGGAGCATTTTAAGGTCCTGGAGAGGCCTAGCCAGTCTTCAGATCTAAACCCTATAGAAAACCTTTGGAGGGAGTTGAAAGTCTGGGTTGCCCAGCGACACCCCCAAAACATCACTGCTCTAGAGGAGATCTGCATGGAGGAATGGGCCAACATACCAGCAACAGTGTGTGCCAACCTAGTGAAGACTTACAGAAAACGTTTGACCTCTGTCATTGCCAGCAAAGGATATATAACAAAGTATTGAGATGAGCTTTTGTAATTGACCAAATACTTATTTTCCACCAAAATTTGAAAAAAAAATTCTTTGTCTGATTTGGAATGTGATTTTCAGGATTTGTTTTCTCATTTTGTCTCTCATAGTTGAGGTCTACCTATGATGTCAATTACAGGCCTCTCTCATCTTTTTAAGTGGGAGAACTTGCGCGGTTGGTGGCTGACTAAATACTTTTATGCACCACTGTATCTCATTTTCTCCCACTCCTGTTAAAAGCTGCTTTTAATTTGCATAAAAAATGCAGCAAGAATGCAACGTGTGAACATAGTACCTAACACTCACATATTGTGTGAACGTAGCCTAGAAATCCAGTAAAGTTCTCTGGCAATTTCTTTAATGCCCCAGCAGTGTATAGGATGTTGTTTGCCGATTATTAGTTAAGGTTTTGGTGCTCACTATTTCTTTTATGATTTTTTTTTTTTCCCCCCATTAGTACTTCACTTTACTTTTACATTACACTCCTTTGTCATTTCTGTAGTATATCATGGAGCCATTTTTGATAAATGTGGGCCAGTATTTCCTGGTCTTTACTGTACTCTTTTTCAACTGTCACTCCAGATTTATGAAATGACCTACATCAATGATTAATTTGGGGCAAATTCTGACTTTTTATGCTTAACGGGTATACTTCCCAATGTAAGAAATGAGCATTTATTTATTTTATTCGCTTACGGTATATAGCGCCATTAATTCCACAGCGCTATACAGATATTATCATCACTGTCCCCATTGGGGCTCACAATCTATATAGCCTATCAGTATGTCTTTGAAGTGTTGGAGGAAACCGGAGAACCCGGAGGAAACCACGCAAACATGGGGAGAACATACAAACTCCTTGCAGATGTTGTCCTTGGTGGGATTTGAGCCCAGGACCCCAGCGCTGCAAAGCAACAGTGCTAACCACATGAGACCAGTGTGTTGTGTTTTAGAATTTTTGCACAAATTGCAACTTTTTATCCATATCAAAAATGGTTGCGACAATAAATATTTTAGTTTCACGCATGCTTTTATTTTTTAAAGACTGCTATGACCTGTCTGGAATATGCAATGGTTTTGCAACTTTTATATAGAAATACAATCTTAAATATGTTGCACTTCACACCAAAAGGTTAACCACAACCCCTTTTTTTAGGGTCATTTTTAACTTTTGGCACAGGTATTAAAAACTGATATTAATAGTGTAAAACACTTTATTGATTATGCTTTGCTTCTATAGCACTATTAATTTTGCAGAGCTTTACATACATTATCATCACTGTCCCCGTTGGGGCTCACAATCTAAATATTTGTCTTAAACATTTACAACAATGAAATGCCACAATTAGCAAAATATTTGTGACACAAACACCATGATAAATTGACAAATGTCCTCCACTGTCTGACTCACTATGCAAAATGAACTTATCAGATTAAAGAGAAACTGGGTGCTCCCAACCAAGGGAACCTTATCAACAATAGTTATCTCAGGGTGGGATGTTTGCCTTTCAGAGGAGCCACAGTGCTGCTACAGAGCTAGAAGTTGTAGGGCCAATTTTGAAGCTCATCAAGAGAATGCCAAGAGTGTGCAAAGCGGTCATCAAAGCAAAAGGTGGCTACTTTGAAGAACCTAGAATATAAGACATATTTTCAGTTGTTTCACACTTTTTTGTTAAGTATATAATTCCACATGTGTTAATTCATAGTTTTGATGCCTTCAGTGTGAATGTACAATTTTCAAAGTCATGAAAATACAGAAAAATCTTTAAATGAGAAGGTGTGTCCAAACTTTTGGTCTGTACTGTATGTCACGCTTGGGCCCTGGTACTCCAGGAGCCCCCATCGGCTACAGAAGAATTGAGTTTTATATATGAACCTGGTTGCAGGTTGCTTATCTTGTATTGACCCAATAAGCTTCAAAATACGGCTATTGTTCATCCTTCCAAGATCACCCATGAACCGTTCTCTTTATTTGAAGTGGTTGTCTTGATGACCCAACAGCTCTTCTTTTAAGGCATATGGACAACGTGGGGTATGTGCACACAGAGGCCCCAATTTAAGACTGGCATTGTACAAACCTGTTTTTATTGAAGGGTCGTGCTAGAGTAAGAGGTGAACACCACTTAATGAATCGGGTGCATCTTACAAGATCAGGGACTGGAGTAAGATATCTGGCATAGGGTATGCCATGTCTGGTGATAATTTATTGAGGTGGCCATGCCCCCGTCACACCCAAGCCCTGACCATTTTTGTGGAGCTGGCTGGGACTAGTGTAAAAATGTCAAGTTACAATGTTTTTGCATAGCTTCACAGTGCGCAAATATGCCAGAAAACTGGTGTAAACACTTCGTTTTGACTGTTGTTTTGGAGCAGATCCCTGTAAAGAAGTGCCTAAAAAATCGCTTTAAAAGGGAATCTGTCACCAGGTTTTTGCTACCTCATCTGAGAGCTGGATAATGTAGGAAGAGACCCTGATTCTGTCGATGTATCACTTAGATTACTGGGTGCTGTATGACAATTGCAATCAGTTTTTATATGTGGCAGGTAGCAGAGCTCAAAAGCTAACCCCAGCCACAGCACAGCTCTCTATGTACATTGCCTATTGACAGTCAGCTGCTTATCAGAGGAGGCATGGTCGGACCAGGGCTCACGTGCGCTGTAGTCCGGGCAGTGATAATCTCCTGTTGATAAAACATTCATTGCATTGAAACGGCACACAGCCTAATAAGTGACGCATCGCAGAAATCTCTCAGGCTGCACTCAGATTACATAGCAAAAACCTGCTGACAGATTCCCTTTAAAAACCACTTGAAATACACTTCATATTCATTTCTATTATAAAGCCATTTTACTGGCCATATGTTCAGTCTTTTGAGCATTTTTGGCCACTTCGTTGTGGAAAATGTTACTTCTTTATAGTGGCTCCAAACTAGGCACTGACCAATCAAAAAGCTGCAAAAAAACACTCCTTAAAGGGGTATGGTGGTGTTAAGCCTTTCTGCTATTTCTGCTCATCTGCTGAATGTATAACACTACATTTCCTCTGTAGTGGTCCACACAGGGTTACAGCCCGGCCCCCTCTTCATCTTGTAGTTGGAGCTGAGGGTTGCATTCTGATTCTCCATTTCTCTGACAACTATTTTATATGGTGTATTTTAGGAGTTTGCCTCTTTTTAAGAGTTGTCAGGACTTTAAAATAGATGATGCATTCTTAAGATAGGTGATTACCAGATTGTGGAGTGACACCCGGCACCCCTGCCAATCACGTGTTTCGATGCCAGCACAGCGGTCATCTGCAATGGGGTGCTGCAAATTCCATTGATTTGCATAGATGTGGATGTGCAGTACACTGCTGCGGCCACTAGACTGTTGATGGAGCTGTGCAGCACCACAACTGATCACATTTGTCCAGCACAGCTGATCAGCGGAGTGCCAGGTGTTGTTCCCCCACCAATCTGGCATTGATGACCTGGTCTAAAGACAGTGAAGTATCAGACCACTCTTTTAAATGGGGTTTCCCTTTGTAATAAGTGATTAAAAATTACCAGCATTAACATCACTACCTTTTATTGGAGGAAATTCGATTGTTGCTACACCCACAAATCCACAGAATGAGGCCTAGGGAAAGCCATAATTACAGTAGGTACTTGCATTACTGTGTAGGAACCGCAGTGCGTTAGTTTAGCATGTGTAAAACAAGTATGGCCGAGAGGGGCGATCTGAGTGTCAAAGAGAGTGAACTCTTTATGAATTGCTTTAAATAATCTTTAGGGGCTTTAATATCATTATGGAAATATTACACTTGTTGTTCCTCATTCTTCACAATATGTAATCAACAAAAGGAAACCACATGACCCTTGACTGATAAAAGCCAGGAAAATAAAGTGAAGAATCAGCACACATACTATCTAAGAGCTATTTTTTACCAAAAACCCAACTGGCCTTAGCTGACTCATATCCATGAGTTCTTCATAGCGGCACACAGTGTGACAATGAAATATTACCATTAATATTTCCTAACATTAAATAAACAACTGGAGACAATCACATCAGCAAAACGCAGAGATCAGCTCTCTGAGCCACATCGTGCCCTCTAATGTCACTGTCAATTACATGTTTTCTGCTTTTTCTAAAACCGATCAATCTGAGGTGCTCAGGAGGGTTATAAGGAGCAATCCTAACACTCTGAAGATTAATATATATATTTACAATGCCATATTTAAAGAGGAGTTATTACCAGTCTGCAGCTGCCCTTTTTTTTTTTTTTTTTTTTTAACGATATTATTTTCCATATACAAAAAAATACTGAAATTTTGCCTATTTCTTTTCTGGTGACACCTGTGTTACCCATCAGCACTGATGGGTAACAAACCTATTCAAGGGAGTCTGTCAACAGGTTTGTGCTATGTAATCTGATATTAGCCTGATGTAGAGGCTGAGACCCTGATTCCAGCTATGTGTCACTTACTGGGCTGCTTGCTGTCATTTTTATACTATCACTGTTTCATTCCTGCAGAGCTCTGAATGTTGAGCCGTGCATAACCCCGCCCACACCACTGTTTTGCTGTCTGCTTTCTGCCTATACATAGTGTACACAGAAAGCAGCCAATCGGTGGTGTGGGCGGGGTTACAAACAGCAGTTGACTAGGAGGCATCAGACGCCTAGTCCTGTAGTGATAATCTCCTGCTGATAAAACACTGATTTTATTGAAACAGCAATGCACATATCAGTAAGTGACACATTGCTGAAATCAGGCTCACTTTCTCGCAGATTGAATAGCAAAAATCTGCTGACAGATTCCCTTTAAAAAGCAGGAGGCAGAACAGAACTTACCATTTACATGCACAGGTGATGATGGTTTCAGTACATCCTTCCAACTCCAGCACAATAACAGTGATATTCTTTGACAAAGCCTTCCCATTAAGTTATTTTTTTTTATTCATTAAATCTGTGTACATGTGCATGTAATGTAGTGTGAGAGTATTAATATATTCACCTACCGCTGCGCTGTTCTGCTCCTCTTCAGTTATGTCGTCGCTCTGCGTGACCCGGAAGTGGCTCTTACAATACAAGTCTATGGAGTGTCAGAACGCGACTCCACAGACTTGCATTGTAAGGGTATGTGCACACGATGCAGAAATGCTCAGGATTTTTTCCTGAGCGTTTCTGCATCTCTCTGGCAGGAAAAAACGCATGCAAACTCAGCCTAAAGAGACTTCCAGCTCTCACACAGTGATATGGTGATGTCACTGAGAAGAGGAGCAGAGCAGTGCTGGATCCCGGAGAGAGCAGCAGTAAGTGAGTATATTACTACACTCACACTACACTTCACTATATACATACATTTAATGAAGAAAAAAAACCTAGTGCTTCTTAAATCAACTTAGACCGTAATTTAGCAGTAAATTGAGAAGGTTACAAACCCTGATGAGCTCACTGACTGATTCACTGTTACCTCATTCTATATTCAAATATGTACTGTGATACATAGAGGCAGTAGAAACCACATTATCCAGTCTTTAATAAAAAAAATATATATTGCAAAAAAAAAAAATGCTTTTAACGCTAAAATAAATGCTTTTAATAATAGTGTCGTTGTTTTTAGGAACTCTCTTATTTTATTTTGTGCTTTTTGTATCGACTATGAAATCAGAGTATGGCCATTTTCTTAGGAGGGTGGGGGTGACAACCAGGTTGTTGGTAGAGAGCAATCCACAACTTTGCCCTCCCCAGGGTATTTAGATACAGGGAGGAAAGTCTAGCTTTGCCACTGCAATGAGTCATACAGATTTAATAATATTGTGTGCCCAAGGCCTTTATTCTCTAGTTTTGCCAAAATGCATAACATAAAAAGACTATATACAGTAGCTGGGATGGGGCACTCTCAGATAATGGGTCCCAACTCAAGTTGATCTTGTTTGCTACTGGAAGGGAGAAGCTTAAAGGCCCCGTCACACATAACGAGATCGCTAATGTAATGAGTCACGGTTTTGGTGACGCAATAGCGATCTCGCTAGCGATCTCGTTATGTCTGACAGGTAGCAACGATCAGGCCCCTGCTGTGAGATCACTGATCGTTACAAAGCTTCCTGGACCATTCCTGGGTCGTTGCGCTCCCGCTGGGCAGTGTGCATCGCTGTATTTGACACCTCATCAACGATCTCGTTAGCGATTCAGAACTGAGACATGTAGGCGTGCATAAATTGGACTTTTCTGCGCTCCTCGTCCCCCGATTGGTGGTCGCTACTACGTCCTTGTATTTTCAGATCCCACCAGCGTTCTCCGGCTGTGACTCCACTTTGAAGAAATCAGGCATCTTTAGCGAGGTAGGCATTGTTTGGGGTCTCAAATGAGTTTCCATTTTTAATGGAGACGCAGTAGAGATCCCATCTGACCGGAGACGCAGTGTTAAACCAAGGCCACCCAATCAGAACGTAGTAGCGTCCACCAATTGGAGATGAGGGGGCACGGAAAAGTAATTTTATGCACGCCTTTGTGACACAGTACAGTCCCTATTAAGGTGTGGATCGTTGAAATAGCTGCTGTGTGAAAGCGTCCCAACGACCGCCGAGATCGTTGGTTAGATCGCTGGGGCGGCCGAGATCGTTGAAAAGTTCTGCATGTTTGACATCTCCCCAGCAATCCCAAAACTGTGACGCAATAACGATCTTGCTAGCGATCTCGCTAGCGATCTCGTTATGTGTGACAGGGCCTTTACAGACCCATTTATATAGATTTTGCATTGTTTGCAAATTGAGAAGTTTGTTCCAAAGTGATGTAGAGAAAGTGTAGGGAGGTGCAAACATGGACTAGTCCCCACCACGTTAAAATTACCAACGTAATGGATGCATTTTAATTTTGGATATATGGCACTAACATTCAATATGCACTTTGTATTCTATATGTGATAAATTGAGGCCCATAGTGGGATGATTAGCAAGTAGTGACTGTAGGCTTTTTCTTTTATTTTCCAGGTATCACAGATGAACAGTCGGTACAAAGGTCGGTCAGGTAGAGCGGAGTGGTAACGGCACCTCCTCAACCAGTAATAAGTAAACAGCGGAGTCCTCTGATGCCCTTGAGCTGTTTGAGCACTGAAACTCAGTAGACTTGAGAAAATCGTTCCCACTGCAGCCCTTGCCCGTCCTCCGCCAGTTAACAGGTATGCCGACCATGCAGAAATATTTCTATAATTTGGCACATTGGACCCCTGAACTTTGCTTCCTTTTATTACTCATGAACTGGCCCCCCGGAGAGAGGGATTAACAATTTACCCTCCCTATGAATGTGTTAGGTCTTTAGTGGATTAACCAATATGTGTCTTGCAGTGAAGTAGAGCGGTTTAACCTTTTAGATGCTGCAGCTTTGGTAATCAGAGTTAGATTCTATTCATTTCTTCCTGGAATGTGTCCGGAACTTTTGATAGAGTTAGCGAAGAATTTGGAGAGGTGCTGCCACCTCTTCGTGCTACTTGTGTAGTTGTATAAACTTCACCGACTTGTCACATTTTAAAGGTAGAATGACATTTCTTCATCAACCGGTGTTTTAGTTTTCTTTCCTGTCAGACACGCCTTTTTTCTTTATCGCCTTACAATAGTACCAAAGGTTGAAGTGACTAATCACTTTCTAAAAAAAAAATTCCTCTCCGAGGAGGTATTGATGAGTGGTTGGCCTTGAATATTTCTAGCAGAGAAAAATAAATCCCATTGCTATGGGAACCAGTGTTAACTTTGTGCATGTGCTAGATTTATGCAGAACAGGCGTTGTCATTTTTTTAAATTCTGATTAAGAAAAGTTTTAACCCTGTCAGGTGAGGATTGGAACTTCAGCAAAAACTTTCCAACGACGTCTTGTATTTGACGGATGATGCGCCCGCTCACAAGTCTCGTAACTCTGTAGAAAGAAAAAAAAAAAATGGTGTTCTGTTTTTGTCGATCATCTGCCCCATTCTCTTTATTTTGGTCCAATCTTTTTCCGAAAGTAAAAAAAAAAAAAAATCATTCAAAGGACAAGAATTTACACTAATTAATTTTGCGGAGTTGTGGTTTGCAGAACAGAATCACAATTTAATTCTAAAGGATTAGAATTACTTTTTGATCGATGCATCAACCCCTTCACCACCTAGCGATTTTGCCTTTTTTGGGCTTTCGCTTTTATGCTCCTCCTTTTTAGACATGACTTCTTTAATTTTATTTTTCTGTCAGTATGGTCATATGAGAGCTTGTTTTTTGCGGGACAAATTATACTTTTGAATAACACCATTAATTTTACCATCTAGAGTACTGGAAAACGTTGAAAGAAAAAAAAAAAGGGTAATTTAAAAAAAAAAAAAATACACAATTGGTGAAATTACAATGTTTACTAAATGCTGAATCTGACTTGGCAATATGATTCCCCGGGTCAGTATGAGTACACAGATACCAAACAGGTATATGTTCCTTATTTAAGTGGTGAAAAAATAAATCTGAAATTTGTAAGAAAAAAAAAAAAAATTGATTGTTGCCATTTTGAGACCCATAATGTCTCCATTTTTTCAAGATGTGGGGCCGGGTGAGGGCTTATTTTTTTCTGCCTTTAGCTGATAGATATATATATATATATATATATATATATATATATATATATATATATATATATATATATATATATATATATATATATATATATATATATATATATATATATATATATATATATATATATATATATATATATATATATATATATATATATATATATACCGTTTTGATCAGCCGTTATTGCAATGTTGCAACAGCCCAAAAACTGTAATTCTGGTGTTTTTTGATGATTTTTTTGCTACTTCAATGGTGCAAAAGAAGGTTATTTGAACTTGTTTTTTTTTTAAATACTTCTGAAGCCAGAATTTATTTTTATTTTTTTTAAATAGTCCCATGAAAAGACTTGAGGCTGCGATTATTTGATCGCCTGTGCTACACATAATTTCATATCGGATGAGCCGTCCTGTGCGGGGAAAGCGGCTATCAGGGAGGAAGTGGGAAGCAAACCTTATTGTTGCGCACACGAGAGGTCACTGGAGCTGAAGTCACAGTGACATCAGGTGCCTGCGCACTAGAGCACAGCCGTAAAATAAGGCGCTTTTTTTTTTCTCCCTGCCCTAAGTTATAGGCACATTGCGCATGCGTGCGATGTGCAGATCTAGAGTGCACATCACAGGGCCCTGTGATGTGCAGGGGAGGGGAGGAATATTTTAATTAATTAGGTAGGCGGGCATTTCTTGACGTTCCCCGGTCACCAAGCATGAAAAACGGATGTTATAAAAAGATATATCAAAGCAAGCAGACCTCTAATATGGGCCATACAGGTATGTATAGGTTCATATTTCTATCACCTATATGCTCATATTAGAGGTCTGAAAAGTCCCTTTGGGTGACAGATTCCCTTCAAAAGGAATCTGTCAGGAGGATTTATATGTGCATGTAAGAATCTGTTTAGACTGACTGACAATCTGACTGCCGATCAGTAAACTTTTACCGATCTGTGTCGTTTGAATGCAGACCAAATTCAAATGATGTGCTTTGAGCGATCCATGCTAGATCGCTCAGTGTGCTTAGGCTGCCATTGTTTTCGGTAGTGCCACCGAGAACCATGATTTTTTATGCGGCACCAAAGATAATTTCACCTGATTGAACAAGCGTTTTGGATTATCGTGAAGTCGTGAACTTTTTAACAGCGCTCGTTCACAATTATCCTGCAGTGTGAATGCCTCTTAATCTTTTTCAAAGAAAAGTCCATCTATACCATTTACATGGCCAGTCCCTTCCTCTGTTCCGGTTTTCCTCTGAAAAATCAGCGTTTGAATTGATATGTAAAAGAGACTTAAGATCTAAAGCCTCTGTCACTCCTGCTCTATTCCCTGCCCAGCACGGCCTCGTCCTGCTTGGCTGACTGCCTCTATGCTGTGACTTCTGGCATGGGAGTAATCAGTCAAGCAGGAGGAGGCGGGTAATAGAGCTGGAGTGACTGAGGCTTCAGATCTACAAATGGCCCTTCAGCCTTATTTCTATATCTATTCAAACGCTGATTTTTCAGTAACGGAGGAGAGGACTGGCCAAGCAAAGATATTGATTAGATGCATGTGCATATTAATAGTTTTGGGGGGGGGGGGGGGGGGATGAAATCCTGCTGACAGATTCCCTTTACATGTATAAAGTTGAAAGGTTGACTATGTTAAATAAAATGGTATTGCTTTGAAAACATGTATTTTTTTTTTTCAAGGCTAGGCCAACTGTATATCAATACTCCTGTGTATGTATCTCCTCTAATAGATGTGTAAAGAAATAACCTGTTAAGGCTACTCTAGCCTTAACACATGCACTAATCAAGAAAAGCCATATTGTTCACAATTCATTATCACTATTTAGAACTTTAAAAGACTGTTTTTGTTTTTTTTTCCTTTTAAATGGGAGATTATATACATTAAGTATGTGGATCAATTTCCTGAATTATGATCAATGTTTTCATTTGTGATTGATGGTAAAAGAGGAAATCTACCTCAAAGGAGAAGTCATAAGTGAAAATTCCCAGAGATATAAATTTCCTAGATTCATTACTTCATAAACCAGTGTAGCCCCTCCAGTATATGGTTCACTGAGCTCAATAGCACTTTCTGACTAGTCACTGTGATATATCTTACGTTTTTATAAGGAGTATACTTTTTTATCTTTTGTATGTATTTTTCCTTTAAGTACGCTGTATTTTTAATGGTCCAAATTAAATGAAAAAGCGGTCTATTATTTTTAATGTCACACTGCAAAATCTGCAAATATAGATAATGCAAAAGAGGAATTCCTGAGGTATGCCACCATACACATTAGGCCATGGCCCCACTCTCAGTATTTGGTCAGTATTCGGTCAGTATTTTTCTCCGGAGTGGGATCCAAAACCAGGTGAGGAACAATCAGAGAAAAGGTATAATAGAAGCAAGTCACCAATTCTGCATTTATCACCCACTCCTGGTTGTGGCTCCCACTCCTGAGAAAAAATACTGATAGTTAGGTCGTGGCCTCAGACTGTTGTCCGAACCGAAAGGTTCGATATCTGCAGGTCCAGCTAACCGTCTAATGGTAATGAGCTCAGTCAAATGATTGGGAGTTAAAAATCTGGAATATCCAATTTCAGACTGATAATCCTTTTAATCAATCCAAGATGAGCCTCTGCCAGAGATGGCTGGCAGTGGCTCTATCATAAAGATCACAGGACCTTAGCAGAGTGAGCACTCCTGCGTATGGGAGAGAGAGTCGCTGGCCAAACAATTATCCAAACTATCATTCGGATGAGGGGCTTTGGGCTACATTTAGCCTAAGGCCGCGGCCCCACTATCAGTATTTGGTCAGTATTTTTTTTCAGGAGTGGGAACCAAAACCAGGAGTGGGTGATAAATGCAGAATTGGTGACTTGTTTCTATTATACCTTTTCTCTGATTGTTCCTCACCTGGTTATGGCTCCCACTCCTGAGAAAAAAATACTGCCCGAATACTGATAGTGGGGCTGGTAGTGTATCCATGTGCAACTCGTCTGTGTAACAGATGGCCACATGAGCTTCGTGCCGTTTGGCACAATTGAAACTAGTAGTTATTAATCTGCAAAACGTGGTTGGTGCCTCTACATCTGTGCATCAATTTAGAAAATCGCTTACGGTAAAGGGTTAGTCTATGCTACTTGCAGTGTTGTCTGGAGGCTTAGATTGTAACAATTAGATAATCGGCCATAATAACCTTCTGTTACCTTTGTGGATCCAGCATGGGCCTCTCCGTGGTCTGCGTCTGCACAATAATTCTCCTTTAATCTTCTCTAGCTCATTCTGATACTTTTTGCCTTGATTTGGCAATCCCTCTAGGATTTAGTGGT
Organism: Phyllobates terribilis; assembly: GCF_046119375.1. NCBI lineage: Eukaryota > Metazoa > Chordata > Amphibia > Anura > Dendrobatidae > Phyllobates > Phyllobates terribilis. The sequence continues at coordinate 1,093,976,987 of NW_027362761.1, forward strand.
TCGCCATCCTGTCAAGCCTGAGTCATTATATTTGTATAATGGCCAAATGATATATCCCCAAAAAACTTTATTAAGCCAAAACTTGTTAAAGGTGTCGGCTATTTAGAAAACCCATTTTTAAATCGATTTGTAGGTAACCACAAAGAGCTAGTCTGGATGTACTGCTGATTTATTGCAGAGGGGACTGCATAATACCTCCATTTAAGCTGTGATGGCTGCAATACTTAGAAGAAGCTTCTCTTGAAAATAAACTTCTTGAAGTGGCTCCTGCTGGGACCTTTGGAACTCTGCCATATCTTGGGTGAAATCTGTCTTTAGAGATTGTCTCCTTTCAATAATCTCAATGCCCATAAACTCTGTTACGTGCTAGAAAACACACTGCACTTTTCTTGCCTTCACCAGGTACAGCATTGAGTCTCCGATGCGGCCCCAATCTGTTTGACTGCAGCGGTCACATGACGTTGCAGGCAATCTCTGTGCTCAGAGACACATTAGCAGAGTTACTGAGCGCAGTGATTGGCTGCAGCTCTGTCAATGTGATGTTTCATTTCCCTGCAGCGCCACCAGAGGGAAAATTAGGCACTGCACAATGCTCACTAAAATCAATGGCTTGCCTGTAATACAGGACAGGTTCTTTCAGAGCAGGACAACACTCACTGATCTGACCAAAAGATGGGGATCCTGAACAGAGAACCCCCCTGCTATTGACTCCAAATACTCTAAGGGCTCATTGAAATGTCCTATTCTCTTGTACGAGTTCTATCCGTGATGTTTACAGATGGCGCTCGTGCCTAGGATATTCTATAGGGTTGTGCATATGTCCAATTTTGATCTGAGAGTTGGATAAAAAGAGAAAAAAATCTGACTGCACTTGGATGACATCGGAGTTTCCGATTTTCACAGACTGTCACAAAGGAGAAGGTAAAAACTTTTTTTTATTTTTCTCTCCACGTGAAAATCTGACACTCAGACCAATTACTCTGATCAGACTTTGTTCCGTTTTTCTCGTTCGTTGAAACTACTGACGTCTGAGTGAGCGCTAACAATGTGCATGAAAATGTTTTTTCTAAACTGGACAACTTCTTCATTCTCTTACTTTGTTGCATGCCTTGCACAGCCCATAGTATGTTATGACCACTTATTTTGCACAATTATTTCCATAAAGATAAAACGGCTTGCTTCTTTCTCTTTACTGTAATGTGCTTTTGTCCTAATGTCACTGGACATGTCATGGGCTTTTTCCCAGACTGAATCTTTACCACCACCTTCAAGGCTCTGTGTGACTGTTCCTGAATATAATTTTTCATCCTTCGTATGATGTTTGCACTGAGGGTGGAACACAGGGGTTGTTTGGTGTCTGGTGAAACATTTACTAGAAGCAATCGACCGTGAGTTTGAAGGGCATTCCATTACCAGGCTTGTTCTCTGAAGTAACAGGGCGAAAGGGACAACCGTGTTACAAAAAAAACAGGCAGAAAGGCCAAGAAAGACACGTAGCTAGTACAACATGTTTTATTAAATACCCGAGCAGCGAAAGTGCTTATAACATTGACACTGTCATGATGGCTTACAGATTTCCAATAGTGATGATGATTAGTGATGGATAAGCACTAAAATGCTCGGGTACTCGTTGCTCGGGTCGAGCAAATTGGAATACTCGGGTGCTCGACCCGAGCAACGAGCCCAATGTAAGTCTATGGGAAACTCGAGCATTTTTCAGGCGGCTCCCCCCGGCGGTCTGCAGAGGGCCTAAAATTTGCCAAAATCGATGGGAACAGTGCTCAAATGACATGGGGACAGCATGGGGAAGACCCCTGGAAGCATTTCTGACTCCCAGGTCACTGCTGTCAACAACGTTGTCAGAGGTATTACGCCACTTTTATGGACTCACAATAAAACATACAAAAACGAAACCAAAATGGATTTTCCTTGGAAATATGTTAAAGAACATCCTTTCCATGACATGTACAATGTATATAAAGCAAAATAAATAACCAAAAACAAAAATACTCCTCCACACCTTGGGCTATGTTCACACGTAGCGTTTTTGATGCGTTTTTGCACTTTTGCATTTCTTTCAACCAAGACAAATGCATTCACCAGGAAATTTCATTTGAACATTTTACAACCTTATCTGGCCATGTGGTGTGTGACACATCATCAGACACATGCATACAGTGCTGAAAAGTCATGGTAACAGCATGGGGAAGACCCCTGGAAGCATCTCTGACTCCCAGGTCACTGCCAAAGTGTGCCCATCATAAGTGATCCTTGGCGCATGCGAAGATGCCTCCCGCCATGAACCTGTCGTTGCAGACTTGCAACAATCACCGTCCACGTCCTTGTCCCAGCGCAGCGTTCAGTTGTCCCTACCCCATTCCTTGGAATGCAAGCGCAAGTGACTCGCCCCCTGGGCCGTGGGGTACTCGAAACTGGGTCTTCTGGTGTACGGTGCTGATGGCGGTAGTAGTGGCAACCCGGTCCCGTGGCTCAGGGTGGTCAGACCAATGTTGTGGCAGTCTATTTATCAGTGTTTTGAATGTCCGACTACGTCACCCGTGGATTGCGGTCAGGGATAACCGCCGCTGCAGGGCAGGCCGCTGGGGCTGGTGTTGGTGTGCAGCACAGAGGTAGGATAACTCCCCACGGGAGGAGTGTAGCCCCAGGGTAATATAGGTGGATGTTGGGGGTGATAGTTCCGTCCGCGACGGTCAGAATACGGAGTCCGCTTAATCAGTTCAGGGTCTTTATTATAACAGATGGTAATGACCCAACAACAGTACCGGCTAGAAGGGGGCCTGGATGTCTGAGAACACTTGGGAAGCCCCTCTGGTCAGGGTGAGGGTGTAGGCCTACCATGCTCTCTAAGCTCTTTCTGACTATTTCCCCCTTTAGTGGTAAAATAGACCACGTCCCTGAGCGTGCCGTGTATTCTCACCCGTATGGCTTGCTACTTGGGCTCCTTTTACCTCTGGCCTCTCTTGGCTTTGCTGGTCCCTTCTGTTGTGACGGAGCCTCCAGGCTTTCTAGGCCAAAGGACATGAAATCCCTCGCGGTTTGGTTCTCTGCTGCTGGACTTAGAGTCTTTACAGCCTCGGACCCCAATGTCCGGTAGATTATTCTCCCTTTCTGCCAGGACAGGCTCTCGGCGCCGTACGTCCCTGGCTAGCAGTTCCTCCACTGCCTCACGACCTCCTCAGCTACAGCTGAACTGTCCCTCCTTCTCTGGGACTAGTCTCACTCCTGAGCTAGGTCGTCCAGTTCTCTCTAACCCTGCCCCCAGTTCCAGCTTTTATAGGGGCAGCCAGCTCCCCCTACTGGCCTGGGACAGGAGGTGCTGTATGCTAATTGTCCCTAACCAGGGAACCTCCCTCCTGCTCTCAGACACAGCCTTTTATTATTTGTGGCATCCAGGCCTGGGGTGACACACAAGTAGGTAGGCAGGCAGCCACCCACCCTAACCAGGCTGCAATACTATACTGCCAAATTTTTGACAGCTGCTTGCACTTGAAATGTAGCCTTTTAGGCTTGTGGAGGCGGAAGCTTTTCATAACCTCATGCTCTGTCCCCAGCCGCCACTATATTTCCCGGTCTCTCCTCCACCTTCCACAAGCACGGGTCCCACAACATTACCCGTGCCCTCCCCAGTGCACTTACTGGGAAGGACCGCCTAACCACAAACACGTGGACAGGTGAATGTGGCCAGGGACGGTATGGAGCCAGTCCACAACTTTTTTTGCTGACAGTTGTATTTAGCTCGGTGAAAGGACTGGCATAGAGGGAAACCCCATCAACCCTGCATTTCTCACAGGAAGTCTTGTAAAGCTGCTTTCACTTGAAATGTGGCCTTTTAGGCTCATGGAGGCGGAAGCTTTTCACAACCACATGCCTCGTGTCCATACTCTGACCCCAGCCGTCACTATTTCTCCCGGTGTTGTCTCCGTCTTCTACAAGCATGGGTCCCTGAACATTACTGCTGGTACTTTTCTGTGGGAATTTGCTTGCCTCCTACCAGCCTGGAATATTTCCAGCAAACTATGGTACGACGCCATGGTATTAGCACTGCCCCCAGTACCAGTAGCGAAGCCATCCCCAATTTCTTTCTCAGGAATTTTATTTGGCAGACTGAGTGGCTGCCCAAATACATTTTCTCACAAAGGCGCTGAAGATAGAATGGCAGTAGGTGCAAGTTTCTCCAGCCTGTTGGATATTAAAGGATGAAGGGCAGCACATTGGATCTGTGGTTAGCACTGAAGACTAGGAGTGCTGGGATCCTGGGTTCAAAACGCAGCAAGGACAACATCTGCAAGGACTTTGTATGTTCTCCCCGTGTTTGCGTGGGTTTCCACCTCCGTAAAAAAGCAGCCATAGAGTGTCCGGGAACCTTTCCACACACTTTTCTTAGCCAGGACTGCTGCTCGGCAGGGTTGGACTGTCCCACCAGAGAATCCTCTGGTGTGCCTTGGCTTCTACCTCAGGAGAGTTCATGATAGCGCTAACTTTGCAGCTGCTATGGGGCTCTTAAGCGGGGGAGAAAGGTTAGCCCTCAGAATCAAATCCTCTGGTAGGCACAATGTTTTTCAATCTGAAACAGCTTCTCAGTGGGAGTTGTATTTCACCACAGCCATATTCTTTAGCTTGGTGAAAGGACTGGCTTAGAGGGAAACCGTATCTACCCCGGCTGTCCTTTCTCAGTCACCAGGTTCCGCCCATTGTCACACACGACCATGCCTGGCTGTATGTTCAGCGGTGAGAGCCACAGATCAGGCTGCTGTGTTACTGCTTTCAACAACTCTGCAGCGTGTCAATTAAGCATTAAGCATGTTATCTTCAGCACAGCCTGTTGCCGCTTGGCCAAGGCAGTGCTCTCAGCTTGCGACTGATGTGGTCATTTCGGAGATGCATGAGCTGAACAATGTGATTACATTGTTAAATTGGTGACGCTGTTTTTTATACTAAAGAAAGATCCAAGTATTTTATTTTTTTGTTATTTTTTAAGACCAATGCATTCACCGGGAAATTTTAACATTTTACAACCTTATCTGGCAATGTGGTGTGTGACACATCATCAGACACATCCTGTTTTATTTATGATGGAGGGACTCAAAGTCATAAAGCCTATTTTTATAGGGACATCAGACGGCCCTTACTATTCTTAAAAGGCCAGCAGTCGGCCCTAGCTATTGTTAGAGAGCCATCAGCCGGCTATGCTTTGTTGTTCCCATTATTAACAAGTGGGTCTCCTATACTGTTATTGCATATCCAGTGACTGCAAGGGCTGCCAAAAATTTGGATGCAGCCCAATACCCCTTTGAAGAGACAGAGGGTCTCAGTAAAAAAAATGTTCCCATTATAAAGGAGCGGGTCTCCTTTAGTGGTAATGCCCATGCTGTGACTGCAAGGGCTGCCAAAATTTGGGAAAAACCCCACTAAGAATTTAAAGACACACAGAGCAGGGCCACAGTAACAAGGTACGACATGTTCCCATTAGAAAGGAGAGGGTCTGCTATACAGTTATAGGGTATGCAGTGAGTCCAACGGCTGACAATTTTAGGAAAAACCCCACTAAAGAATTTAAAGACACACAGAGCAGGGCCACAGTAATAACATAGTGTTGGCTTATGCAGTGAATGCAAGGGCTGCCAAAAATTTGGAGGCACTTCAATGCCCCTTGCAAGAGACGTGGAGGAGGGCCTCATAAAAAAAAATTCCCATTAGAAAGGAGCGGGCATCCTATACTTGTAATGCCCATGCACTAAGTGTATGGGCTGACAAACATTTACCCCTGGGGGGTATACATGAACATACTGTATAAAATTTTTTTTTTACGTGCATCATAAATACCCTTTAAAAAAAAATTGGGTGGGTGTTGCATCACGGACCACGGTCACCCTGGTGATATGGTGGTGGAGGATGAGGAGAAGGAGGAGGACAAGAGCAAATAGCCAAAATCAGGAAGCGTATACCCATGTGTGGGTGTGAAAAGGTGCATGGGAATACACCTCCCAAGAAAAGACACTGGATTTGAGTTTGTTACGCTGCTATCATTCGGTGGTGTTGAGAAGTCTGGCCCAATCCAGCCCTTGTTCATTTTTATAAGAGTCAGCCTTTTCAGTTGACAGGCGGATGCACTTATCAGTTATAATTCCACCAGCGGCACTAAAAACCCGCTCTGATAAAACGCTGGCAGCAGGGCAGGCCAGGACCTCCAAGGCAGAGAGCCAGTTCATTCCACGTATCCAGCTTGGATACCCAATAATTATAAGGCACAGCGGAATCACGGAGGACGTTGGTACGGTCAGCAAGGTACTCCCTCAGGGCCTGTCCGATGGGAGGGTCTGAGAAAACTCTCCCAGAACTTTGACAGTGTTCCCCTGCCTCTGCTGGATTGAATTTGTGTCTCTCTCGCCTGTACTCCTTGGCTGTCCAACGAAGTGTGCCCTCTGCCGCCAGCATTTTCAGATGGGAATTTTTTATTTTTTAATAGTTCCGCAACAAGGGCCTTCTGGTACAGCCCCATTTTTGTAGACCTGTCCGCCTCAGGAATAAGAGATCTAAAGTTCTCCTTGTAGCATAGGTCTAGAAGTGTCACCAACCAGTAATGACTGTCACCCAAAATTTTGAGAACGCGAGGGTCATGGGAAAGGCAGCGTCACAAACTCGGCCATGCGTGCCAGACTACTAACAGGCAAGACTTCTGTGTCCTCACCCAGAGGATGACTGACCATGCTCTCCTCCTCCTCCTCCTCCTCCTCCTCCTCCTCCTCCTCCTCCCTGTCCTCTGGCCATCCACGCTGAACAGACGGTATGACAGCTGTGCAGGTAGTACCATCTATAGTGCATGAAACTAGCTCCTCCTCCTCCTCCGATGAGGCTTGGCTGTGTGTAATCACCCTGTATAGTTCCTTGCTCCATCTCATCGTGCTCGGCCTGCAATGCATCCTTTTTGATTGTGAGCAGAGAGCGTTTCAGAAGACAGAGAAGTGGGATGGTGACGCTAATTATGGCGTCATCGCCGCTCACCATCTTGGAGGAGTCCTCAAAGTGTTGGAGGATGATACATATGTCTGACATCCATGTCCACTCCTTATGTGTGGAGTCTGAACTGAATACCGACGGCCTTGTTGATGCTGATAGTCAACAACTGCCCTTTTATGCTCACAAATCCTTCCCAACATCTGCAGTGTAGCGTTCCAACGCGTGGGAACATCACACACCAGTCTGTGAGCCGGAAGCAGCAAACGCTGTTGAAATACTGCAAGGGCGGCGGAAGCTGTAGCTGACTTTCTAAAATGGGCACACAGGCCGCGTACTTTAACAAGCAGATCCGGCAGCTGCAGGTAGGATTTGAGAAACCGCTGAATCACGAGGTTAAGCACATGGGCCAGGTATGGTACGTGTGTGTGAGCTCACCTCGCCTCAGAGCCGCCACCAGGTTCCTGCCATTGTCACACACGACCATGCCTGCTGTAAATTCAGCGGTGTGAGCCACAGATCTGCCTGCTCTTTCAGAGCTGTCAACAACTCTTCAGCATTATGCGCTTTCTCACCTAAGCATATTAGCTTCAGCACAGCCTGTTGCCGCTTGGCCGAGGCAGTGCTTCCAGCTTGTGAGTGATGTGGTCATTTGGGAGATCGAGGCTGAAGAGGAGGAGGAGGAGACTGAGGAGGATGAGGTGCAGGAGCTGTAGACCGTGGGGGCAAGCCTGATTGACTTAGGGCCCGCAATCCTTGGCGTCGGGAGGACGTGTTCCTTCCCAAGGTCCGACTGGGTCCCGGCTTCCACTATGTTAACCTAGTGTGCCGTCAGTGAGATGTACCATCCCTGCCCACAAGCACTTGTCCACGTGTCCGTGGTTAGGTAGACTTTACCGATAACTGCGTTGTTGAGAGCACGGCTAATGTTTTGGGACACGTGCTTGTGTAATGCGGGGACGGCAAACCGGGAGAAATAGTGGCGGCAGGGGACCGAGTACCGAGGGACGGCCGCTGCTATCAGGTTGCGGAATGCTTCCTGATGCTGCTACTTGAGTGTGCAATGACAGGTGCAGGGCAGGAGGCATCTTCGCATGCACCATGGACAGGGGATTGGCTTGCATGCACAACAGCGGAAGAAGCAATGGTGCCACCCGCAGACACTGTTCCTGGACCCTGGGGTTCAGCTCACAAAGTCGGATGCTTTGCTGCCGTGTGCCTGATCATGCTGGTGGTGGTCAGGCTCGTCGTTTTGCCACCCCTGCTGATGCTGGCCTGGCAGGTGTTGCCAATGGCCTTTTTGGGGTTATCGGCAGAGTCTTTAAAAAATAACCAGACTCGGGAAGACCTACCAGTTGTACTAGCAACTTCCTTCGTGTTGATGTTACGGGGAACGGTTGCCTGCCTTCTGTCTGCTGCTTCTTCCTGCCTGTTGGGGTGCTCTACCTCCCTCCCCCCTGTGTGCTGCTGTCTTCGCTCTGCATGTCCTCCTGCCAGGTTGGGTCAGTTACTATATCCTCCACCACCTCGTCTTCCACTTCCGCACCCTGGTTCTCCTGACAAACCTGACAATGTATTTCATAGACCGCATATATAAATACACCTTACCTTGCTGATTCATTAACTTTGAACAGACTTAAACCAAAGATAAAATAAGTTTGGAGTTGACACATTCATGCTCAGTTCAGTCCCTAAATCATAGCAGATATCTTTTAACCAAGGTTGCCAACCCACTTTTCAATTTTCTGGACAACTGGAGCAAAATTCATGGACAACCCAAATTTTTTTTTGTGGGTATTCACTTCCCCTTAATAAAGGTCATGCTTCTATGTCACGCCTTCAATATGGCCCTGAATTACAAAAGCCCAAAAATGAATTCAGACTCCTAGTTGCAGGAAAGACTGAGTACCATATAGCAGAATAAAACCTCTTTTATTTTTTTGCAAAGTGTAAATTCATAGACAGGCAGTAGGCCAATTGGGCAAGGTCCCTTCATATGGAATTTGAGTGTATATTGAAAATTATACCTAGTATACAGGACAGAAGTGGTACTGTGCAGTGTATATGTAGAATAATCCAGATACTGAGAATTCTACCCAATATACAGGACAGGAGCAGTGGTACTGTGCAGTGTATATGTAGAATAATCAGTATTACTGATTGTGTTACGGAGTTTGTACTGCTCATGGGCAGTAAAGACTTCTGAAAAAAAAATCACACAAATGATGCTTTTCTTTTTTCTGCTGGACACTATGGACGGCAGAATAAAGTACTTGCGTTTTGAAGGCTGTCCGTGAATTTACGGATAGTTGGCAACTCTGCTACGGTGTCTACCATACGCAATAAGTGCTCAAATAGGCCAAGTGTTTATGGGTTTTCAATAGGTAGGGATTGAGAAGAAAGCTGCTGTCAGAGCCAAGAGGCCCACAAATCACATGGATGGCTTCTCTCCACTAAATCAACGGCTTCTGCCTACTTTCATCTAATGGATGTAAGGGGCTCCATTAGATCAGTCAAATGAAACTGCTTATTTCATTAGAGAGAGGAACAGGCCACTGTTGGGCAACCATACAAGTGGCTAATCTCTCATGAAACATCACGCATGTTGAATTTCATGCTCACCAGGGGCATTTTTGAGGACTTTTTGACTACACCCGTTCACATGAGACTGCAGTCCAATCCTTCCAAAAAATGTTTGGTTTGGCCAACTTTAAGTCAACTTTTTTGTTGCAGCTTGCATCTAGGCTAACAAGAGGAACATCTAGATCCCATTGGGATATATAGAGAGCCATATTCGGCATTTATGCTGCTAGGCACTTTAATGGTCATACCCCCTACCGGTAAGTCAGGCTAAGGGTATGCGCGCACATCTTTTTCAGGAGATTTCGCTCTTTAACTCACCTGAAAAAATGCTAAATAAGCACGAAAAAGAATGAACAAATGCCCTGCAGTGTATAAACAACTTGCTGTGCATATGTTCAGTCCTTTGAGATTGTTTTCTCTTTACATTTCCAGAGAGGACAAGTTGTTAGAAGTGAGTGACGTGCCCCCTGGGCCTGTGTCGTGGGTGCGGGGAATACCCGGAGCCGGATCGCTGGGGGTTGTAGTCTCCATGGCGCTGACCCGGTCCGTGCCCAGGGTGGTCAATTCAGTGGCAGTCTTATTAGTGAGATAATAGTCCGACTACGCCACCCATGGATTGCGGTCAGTGGGGACCGCCGCTGCAAGGCAGACCGCTGAGGCCGGTGTTGTGTGTGCAGCTAAGAACGGGATGACTCCCCACGGGAGGAGTATAGCCTCAGGGCAGTTAGTGTGGATGATGGGAGTGATGGTGCACGAGTGCAACTCAGAGTCCGTGCAGTGCAGTTCAGGGTCTTTATTGATGTTATAAAGCAGACCCTCCCGGGAGTACTGGCTAGCAGTAGAGGCCTGGTCAGTCTGAGAGCTAGCAGGATCTCCCCTGGCCAGGTGGAGTTGTAGGCCTCCCCGTCTAGCTGTACTCTTTCCTGGCTACCTTGCTGTGTGCGGGTAGAAGTAGCCCACGTCCTTGAGTATACCGTGTGGTGCTCACCCGTACGGCCGGTGACTTGGGGCCTTCTGTTAGCCTCCGCTTCACGATGGCGGTGCTGGTCCCTTGCTTGTGACCGTGCCTCCGGACTTCTCTGGCCAGAGGACATGGAATCCCCTGCCGGTTGGATTCTGCTGCTGGACCTGGATGTCCCCACAGCCTCGGACTCTGTGTCCGGTCTTAGCTCGCCCTGGCTGAAGACATTATCTAGCTTCCAGCCCCTGGCACTCGCTCCTGCTCCTACAGAGCTCCTTGCTGACACTTTCCCTGTGTCTGGAACTGTCTCCAGGCTCTGACTGACCTAATCCCACCCCAGACCCAGTTTATAAGGGCAGATTCCTCCCCTCCCAGGTCTGGGCAGGCGGTGTTGCATGCTTAGGGCTCCGGACCAGAGAAACCTCCCACTTGCTCTCAAACATAATATTTCTATTACTGTGGTAACCAGACCCCTGGGGTGCCACATGAGCATTCTATACTTCAGTTTATTGTATACAATTTGAATAAACTGGCACAGATTTTGAAAAAAACTACAGAAAATAAGCCGTAAAAGTCTCTTCGGGACACGTGTCACTGGGTATCCTAAAGTCTTTTGCTTAAATAACTTGTTTGTTTCGCAGACATCATGTGCTCATACCCTTTACATAGCAGTTAAGGCACCCATACACATTAAATTAAAATTGGCCAATCAAGCTGAAATTGAGTTTGACTGACAGTTTAATTTGGATAAATACCTTTTGTCTGATTTTTGGGAAAGAAGGATCTCGTGTTCGATTTTGGACTGGTGATCCTTTTGTTCGCTAAGAGTTAAGCCACTACTAGAGATGTCTGGCAGAAGCTCTCTTACAGAACATAGTAGCGCTCGGCTCTTGTATATGTGAGTCGGGAGAGATTGGACAGCTGTCTAAAATAGTACTTTAAACATCTGATGTATATGGCTTCAATCAAATGACTATATTTTCAGTCCATCATAATGACTTTAACTAATTAGACTTGATATTAGATTATAAAGATTACTAAATCTACACTACTACATTACCAGAACCACTGTTGGTACATTTTTTTTTTTTTTTTACTTTTGGCAGGCCAGTGCTGCCCCCCACAACCCGTTGCCCTAGGCATTGATTCTCCAGTGCCTAGTGGAAAATACGGGTATGTATCACTCCATTGGAAATTGGTGAAAAAAAGTGGACTTTAGTCACACAGGTACATGTGACGTTTTGGCTCCTCATTTGAAGAATTTCTCAAGTATTGAAAAGGCTTCAAATGAGGAGCTGAAATGTCGCATGTATCTGTGTGAATGAAGGCCATTTTGTTAACTGATTTCCATCAGATGCAGCTTCCAGTCTATTTTTTTTTTCTCTACATTTAGAGGCTCTTTGACTGGTTGCCTTTGAAAGTAATGCACCCACAACATTAGGATTGTGCTACTTTTCCTTAATTTGAGTATGTATGTATGTATGTATGTATGTAACGCGCCCCCTGGGCCTGTGCTGTGCAGGGGAATACCCGGAGCGGGATCGCTGAGATGCTGGGGGTTGTAGTCTCCGTGTGGCGGTGACCCGGTCCGTGCCCAGGGTGGTCAAACCAGTGGCAGTCTATTTGTATTGTAATAAGTGTCCGACTACGCCACCCGTGGATTGCGGTCAGTGGGGACCGCCGCTGCACTGCAGACCGCTGAGGCTGATGTTGTTTGCGCAGCTGAGTATGGGATGACTCCCCACGGGAGAAGTATTGCCTCAGGGCAGCTAATGTGGAAGATGATGGGAGTGATGGTGTGAGGGTCCCAGTGCTAATCGTGCTGGAGCGGCAAGGAATCAGAGACGTGAGGTGCAGTTCAGGGTCTTTACTGATGGCACAAGGCAGACCCTCACGGGAGTACTGGCTAGTATAAGGGGCCTGGTCAGTCTGCGAGCAAGCAGGAGTTCCCCTGGCCAGGTGGAGTTGTAGGCCTCCCCGTTAATCTGCACTCTTCCTGGCTACCTTGCTATCAGCGGTTACAAGTAGCCCATGTCCCTGAGTATACCGTGTGGTGCTCACCCGTATGGCTGGTGACTTGGGGCCTTCTGTTAGCCTCCGCTCCTGGATGGCGGCGCTGGTCCCTTCTTTGTGACTGAGCCTCCGGGCTTCTATGGCCAGAGGACCTGGAATCCCCTGCCGGCTGGTTTCTGCTGCTGGGTGTAGATCAGTCCCCACAGCCTCGGACTCCTGTGTCCGGTTTTAGTGTCCTTGTCCAGGGCGAGCTCTGCTCAGCTCCAGCCCCTGGACTTCTGCTACTGCTCCTCCAGAGCTCCTGATCTTGCTTTCCCTCTCCAGACTCTGACTCTGTCTAATCCCGCCCCAGACCCAGTTTATAAGGGCAGATTCCTCCCCTCCCAGGTCTGGGCGGACCGTGTTGCATGTTTAGGGATCCTGACCAGAGAAACCTCCCACTTGCTCTCAGACATAATATCTCTATTACTGTGGCAACCAGACCCCTGGGGTGTCACGTACGTATGTATGTATGTATGTTCTACCAGCTGTCCAGTACTGATCTGCTTTGCTAGAAGAGGATTATAAAAATCACCAACAATCGGCCATTGTACTATTGGATGGCATATCAAGTCTGTATATTTCAGGCCAGACTCTCCAATATCTCCATGTGTATTAGAGCAAAGTTAGACATTTAAAAGAAGAAAAATTTTGATTATATGATCTAACCTCTACCCCATATTTAATATTACCATAGCTTAATGTAAAAATCCCACTTTTCAAATATTGTACTATTGGACCAGGTATGATATGCACATGGCGTAGGGTGTTTTTGTTATGCTTCTTGCTAAAGACCACATGCTTGTTTTTTTCTTCTAAAATCCTTAAATACCCAATCATCTTTTTGTTCTAGGGCTAATTATCTATGTAGGCTTTCAAGAACATAGATTTGTATTCCATCTTAAATTTCCTTGTTTAAGCAATTACTTAGTGAAAGGATTGCTTCAGTGACTAGGCTGACTTCCATGTATATGCACTCCACAGGCTATAGATGCTGGTGTACATTTTAGACCATCATATTAGATTCCCTTTAAGTGTGATGTAATATGTCACCAGGTTTTTACGACCTAATCTAAGCACAGCATGATGTAGCGGCAGAGACCCTGCTTACAGCAATGTGTCACTTACTGGACTGCTTGCTATGGCTTTGAAAATCTCCTGCCTAGTGATTTTATCACTAGAGGACCAGTAAACCTGCTGCCATGTAGTCCTCCATATTCATGAGTGCTGTATACCCCCTCCCCCATCACTGATTGGCAGCTTTCTGCCTATGCACAGTTTGTACACAAAGCTGCCAATCAGTGCTGTAGGCGGGGTTATACAGAGCTCTGCATTGAGAGAACTGCTACATCTGCAGCAGATAAGTGATTTTGTTCAATTAGAACATCCTGCCCAGTAAGTGATACATCGCTGACATTACATCATTTTGCTCTGATGGGGTAGTAAAAACCTTGTGACAGATTTCCTTTAATATACTCAAGAAAATGTTTTTTTCCCATTCATGACTGGTCTTGGTTATGTGCAAACTGTGCCGTTCAGATGCCCGATTGCATTTGGAGCAACACAGCCAGGCGCAAGTTACTTACTGTTTCTCTGTGTACCACTTGTGCTGCCTCAGACCACCACTAAGTCACTCAGCCTTGTGGCGCTGCTCATCCCCCTCCTCCTTAGCCCTTATCTTAGCTTGTCTTAATGCAGAAAGGGTGATGTCAGCATGCCAGTCAAGATGAAGGCACCAAATACGTATTTAAACAGTGGTCCTGAATGGCGTAACGCCTATAATGTGCCAATTTGCTTTTTACTACCCATTTTGTGATGTTTTGCTTAGCGCCCCCTTTCTTCTTGGTTCTCTCGGTAGTTTGTAGTTACAGGGTGCTTGAAAGTGATTAATAATTAGCAATATTATCAACCTGCTGTAGACAGAAGTTTTAGGCTGGATCAACTGGTTTTGTTCTTTGCATTTGCAAACAAAAAAAACAAACTTTTTTTTTAATCCTTATTTGTACTGGGTGTGGGTTGTGTGTGTGTGTGCGTGTGTGTTTTTTTTTTTTTTTTTGCAGTTTACAATGGGGGGGACATAATAAAATGCTGTGACCTAAAAATTCCACCACAAAAACACTTGGTTAAAAAAAAACAAACTCATTATTTTTATTTTTTTTATTTATTTTTTTTAGAAGCCCAAGAAAATAACACCGTAACACAAAAAAAAAACTTGTATGCTGGGAGCCTAAATCAATTTTACTAGAAAATAAGAGTGCTTTTTGCTGGGAATGTCTGGTGTCTGGCCTGCTCTTTTATTGCAGCAGTTCTTGGTATGGTATATGAAAACAGAGGCCATATGCATTAGACTAATGTCGGCTAAACATGCTGATTTCATTAGGACCGCTCAACCATCTTCAGTATATTTTGTGTTTTGCCAAAGTTTAGTTCTCTAGATGTCAAGGAAAAAAACATGGCTGATGAATTGTAGATCACTAGGGATCCCATTGCAGGATTCCAGCCAATTACTATAATGGAGTCCTGATTTCCTCAGTTTCCAACTGCAGCCAAGATTAAATAGTGAGTGACATGGTCAAACGTCCAAGAAACTGAGATAGGAGTTCAGTTCTTTGTCTTCATCTGTCCATAGACTTGGATGGGGTAGTAGTGTGCATGTGCGATCGGGTTGCTTCATTTAATGGGGTTGTCCTGCCTTGGGCTACAAGTCTGCAGTCACTCCCTGTGACTGCAGACTTGTAAATCCTCACATTGTGCGCATCTCATGCTGTGAAGATTCTCCACTGGAGAGCATGACAAAGTATATGACTTGAAACGCTGGGGTCCTGGGTTCATATCCCATCAAGGACAACATCTGCAAGGAGTTTGTATGTTCTCCCTGTGTTTGTGTGGGTTTCCTCCGGGTTCTCCAGTTTCCTCCCACACTCCAAAGATATACTGATAGGGAATGTAGATTGTGAGCCTCAATGGGGACAGTGCCTATATTGTCTGTAAAGCGCTGTGGAATTAATGGCGCTATATAAGTGAGTAAAATAAATAAATGAAAACATGTGGTCACATGCTGATTAGATGGGCGCAGCCTCACTCAATGCAAGTGTATTGAGCAAGGTCGGTAACAGTCTAGTGGGAATGTGGCCAGGAGTATGCAAATCACACACACCCACTTTCTGCACCACTGCGTGCAATGTGATGATAGTGACTGCAGACTTGTAGCGTAAGGCTGGAAAACCCCTTAAATCTCAATTGGAATGAGGAGAAACGGAGACCCATTCTTCTAAAAATCATGGGTGTCAGAGTGGTGGGCCACAGATCAGACATTTCTTACCTATCCATAGAATATGGCATTCAATTTTTGTGTGGAAAACAACTCTAAAAGTAAATTTGAATAGTCTGGTGATAATCCATCTATATTGAATTAATTTGCTGACAGACTATACAACCTATGTGGCAGAGATGCACGTTCACCAGATTTTCTATTTTGCCTAATAGGATACAATCATATTTTATGGTGGAAAATGTGTTAATCTTTGCAGCCGGCTCACGTGCAAATGTAATCATCACGGTGGAATTGTCAATCAGTTATTTGCTGACTTTTTCCTGCATTCCTGTTGTTGTACGTACTGTAAATGCGAAGGGTTAAAGATGTGATGTTGTGAAACCAGTCAGCTTGATACTTTTTTGTCTGTATCTCCCACTGAGTAAAATCTTCTCTTCAAGGCCATGTACAAAACATACTTGCCCTATTGGCCTCAGGGCTAGTTTCAATTCAACAATTCCTGATTTTGGAAACAATGCAGAGAGCCCTGACTGCTTCCCCTTTCTCCAACTGCAGACACATTGTTCTCATGCAAACAGGAGGACAATGTCAATGAAGACCTAAGCACAGCCTTCTCAGGTAGGTTCAGTAAAGTCCTTCTCTATAGGGGGATGATGATACAGCCCCCTGATCTTATCTGGACCTGGAATGATACAAGTCATTTGGTGGGAGTTTTTAGATGGGGAACTTCTTGGTGGTTGCACTCAGAGGAATGGAGCTCCATATCTAGTATACATGACTACGAGAGTCTCCAGAGGCATGGACTACAGCGTAGTGTAAGTAGCTTCAATGGGGACTGGAGTTTTTTATTGTTGTATACCTATTACATGTTTATATGGGAAGTTGTAGCTTATTTAATGTACATATTATGTTAACATAAAAGGTAATTTTTTATTTTTTTTCATTGAGACATTCCCTATGGGTTTTGTTGATCTACCAAGATGCATTGTAGCGTAGTCTGTAATCTCACGAGAGGTCAGTCTGCTGCATACGCCTTTTCACTTTCCTTGGGGAAATGCACTGTTGTAAATGCTATTGGTTACAATTTCTATGTTTCTCAGCATAAGCCCCTCTAAGTGATACTGCTTCTCACTCCACCAATATGTCTCCATTTTCTACTAACCGAGGAAATAAGTGCGTGTGCACGCTGTGCCCTAACATAAACATTGAACATGCACGAACAGTGTGCACATTTGTGTACTGAGACATTGTGTGCACATATAGACAGTGAGCGAGCATAGAAGCACGTACATGGAGACGCTGAGCGAGCGCACATGCACGTACGTGGAGACGCTGAGCGAGCGCACATGCACGTACGTGGAGACGCTGAGCGAGCGCACATGCACGTACGTGGAGACGCTGAGCGAGCGCACATGCACGTACGTGGAGACGCTGAGCGAGCGCACATGCACGTACGTGGAGACGCTGAGCGAGCGCACACTGAGCATATACGTGGAGACGCTGAGCGAGCGCACACTGAGCATATACGTGGAGCC
The DNA here is from genome assembly GCF_046119375.1 of Phyllobates terribilis. Lineage (NCBI taxonomy): Eukaryota > Metazoa > Chordata > Amphibia > Anura > Dendrobatidae > Phyllobates > Phyllobates terribilis. The sequence goes on from NW_027362761.1 coordinate 1,093,994,367, forward strand.
ATTGAGTGCATATACATAGAAGTTGAGCACACATTAAGTGGGCATAGGTGACGTAAATGTACTGAGAGGTACAATATGTATGATTTTATATTGCTTACACCGTAAAATATTAACTTATAAATATCTTTAATAACAAACATTATGATGTGCTGCTGAAGTCTGTGATTATATTTGTTCCGTCCATTCATGCATTTTTCTATTATATTTTTGTATCCAATTAAACGGGTTACTTAAGCAAAATCTAATTTTGTCCAGACAATGGAATATGTGAAAAATAACCAACTGTGTCATACTCCTACTGGCGCCCACCTGGATGCAGCGCTGGTTGCTCTGTGGTCTGCAATGACAAAGGAAGTGATTAAATCTCTTAAAGGGGTTGTCCGGTCCAAATCGATAAGTTTTCAGTCACACTGTGTGGCTGCAGATTTATGAATCCCGTCGGCGCACGCACTTTGCTTTCTGAGCTGGGACCAGAGGGTATGTATGAGTTACACATACTCCCGGCCAGAGGGTGTGGCCTTGCTCCATAAACTGGTATGGAGCAAGACTGTGTCCTCTATATGGCCACGCCCACTGGATAGCCGCATCACTAGATGAAGCGCGGCCTTGTTCGAGTGTATGGAGCGAGGCCGCACCCCCTGGACGGACCCTGGCCGGGAGTATGTACGCACATACATACCCTCTGGTCCAGAAACAGGCGATTTCCCGCAGCGCACAGTGACTACAGATTTATCGATTTGGTCCGGACAACCCCTTAATTCATGGTTCTAACAAATGATGCTCCAGAATTTATTTTTTTATGGGAAAAAACATGTTTTACTAAGAGAGACATGTCATGAGAGAGGCGGCAGGTCATCTTTGAGTTAACTTGTAACCTATGTATTAGCCTGAAGGTCCGTTGAGGACATTCCCATGCACTTGGAGGGCATCGACACAATCCTCCAATGCATTTGTACATTAATTTGCTTGTGGTTTCAAAGCTCAATTTCTCAGAGCTGGAACATTACAAAACTGGTATCTGTAACTCTCTTCACCGACCTATACACTCGTACCACTAGTTTCAGTATCAAAATTGTCCATACAACTTGCCTCCATGTACAGACAGTACGGGTGGGATCTTGCATGCTGTTTTGGTGCTGATTTTGCTGCATTTTTTTTTTTTTTGGGGGGGGGGGACCTCCGTCTACCAAGTACTGCAATATTAGGGGCATATTTGCAATTATTATAGTATTTTCTGTGTGTAAAAGATACTGTTCTGGGCTTGGAGACTGGAGCGAACACCAAAAAGGAACATGTGCGAAACTACTTCTTTTTGTAGAGAAGTGAATCTAAAAACAAGGAAGTGGATTCTTGCATTTGTGATGAGGGAGCGTTTTTTTTTTTCTTATTGGAAGGTACTGAATTCATTTGATTATCTTTTTGATATCGAAGTAAGAATTTTACAATACCGGGCTTATGTGCATCCTTCTTCCCTTCAGTGTTTTTAGTTTTATATATAGTGAATATTTTACTATACTAATAATTCTTATGTTGCAAAGAGGTGACATTACCGTACAAACACTTTTACAAAATAAAATCCTATAAGCAAAGTGCGTAATGTGTACCTAGCCTTAGCGCTGTAGACAATAATATGGCTAAAGAAAGCTTAAAACAATCATCCTTCCCCCAAAAAAACGCAATCTACTATCTTATCTACTATTACTACAGTTAATTCTATAGATGTTTTTTTTTTCCTTTCTTTAATGGAACTAATCTGATTACTTATCTCAGCCGCCTGATTTCTGAGTTAAAGGAATTGACTTTTCAATTGATCCCTTCACTGATCAAAGGTTACGTAAAATGATGGGATGTGCCTGAGAGGAGCTGGGATCCTTCTGGTAAGCACATCTCCATGAAGGGCTTCTCATACAAAGGTCATCAGTTATCTACACTCTAGAGAGCAAAAGAAAGTTAGAGATGTTGCGATTCCTGCTTTCAAAATTAATAGAAGGGGGAAAACTACTCAGGACTCCGATCAATCAGAGTAGAGTGGCAGCAAAGGGCACCTCTCTGAGGGAACCAGTATGTCTGTGTATTACATGGACCGCCCGTTGTTTGAAATACATACTGTGTAAAGCCCCCGTCTCACATAGCGAGATCGCTGCTGAGTCACTGTTTTGGTGACGCAACAGCGACCTCACCAGCGATGTCGCTATGTGTGACACTTTGCAGCGATCAGGCCCCTGCTGTGAGATCGCTGCAAAGTGTCCTGGACCATTTTTTGGTCGTTGCCCTCCCGCTGGTCAGCACACATCGCTGTGTGTGACCAGCGGGACCAATGATCAGGCTGGTAACCATGATAAACAGCGGGTTACTAGGGGCGCACGCGCACTTAGTAACCCACTGTTTATCATGGTTACCACTCTGCTGCGGTGAGCGTTAACCTCCCGCTCACCATAGCAGAGTGGTAACCATGATAAACAGCGGGTTACTAGGTGCGCGTGTGCCCCTAGTAATCCGATGTTTATCATGGTTACCAGCCTGCTCCTGCTTCAGCAGGCTGGTAACCAGGAGCAGGACATCGTGGAAAGATTCTTTACACGATGTCGCTGCTCCCCTGATCGTTGGTGAGCCTGCCTGTTTGACAGCTCACCAGCGACCACATAGCAACGCAGCAACGATCCCTGACAGGTCGTATCATTGTCGGGATCGCTGTAGCGTCGCTAAATGTGACTGGGCCTTTAGGCTACGTTCACATGCCCAGTAATCATCCGTTAGAATCTAATCTGGCGCTGATTGGCCGCAGGGATTGTATGACTTAATGTCACGCGAGCCCCGTGAAAGCCAATGCCGACATCACTGGAACGGCGTTGGCACCGGAGGAGAGTAGAAGTGTAAGGCTATGTACGATGACTATTTGAAGCAGAAATTTCCTGAGCTTTTTTTTCCCTCTCCCTGGCAGAATAAAACGCATGCGGATTTTACATGTGTTTATGCATGCATTTTTTTTTTAAGCAATTTTGAGCATTACTCCAATCCATTTGGAAAAGGGCTTGACAATATAAGTTGGTCACACAATATAAATCCATGCAACTGGCATGGATTTATATAGTGTCTGACCAACTTATAAGGAGAGTTCTGCTTGCATCTATACTAAAAAAAAAAAAAAAAAAAAAAAAAAAAGAATTGAAAAGTAAAAAGAAAAAAAAAACACCTTATACTCGCCTCTCTGGCGGCCCCAGCCCGGTCTCCTCCCGGCGGCGATCCTCTTTCCTTGGCGGCCCGCTGATGTCAGCGGTCAGGTGATGGTCGTGTGACCATCAGCTGATTAAATGACGTCACTGCAGGTCCTGCCAGTTCACAGCAGGCCGCCGAGGAGAGAGGATCGCCGCCGGGAGGAGACCAGGGGCCGCCGGAGAGGTGAGTATGAATAATTTTTATTTTTTACTTTTATATTCTTTTTTTTTTTTTTTTTTAACTTGCGGGTACGATGATACCTGGGTCGGATGAGAGTCTCCTCTTCTCCAGACCCGGGTACCATCTGCGCATTGAACCGCATAAAGTCCGCAAGTATAAATCTATACATGTGGATTTTATGCAGTTCAATGTAAGTCAATTGGTTGTGCTGCGGATTTTTCCGCAGTGATAATCCACAGCGGAAATACACGTCAAGATAAGAAACCTTGTAATATATATCTTATCAGATATTTTTCAAAATGATCAGCTCAGAGCAAGTTGCATACTTTTCAAAATGGGAAATTGGTGTACTTTTGCAAAAAAAGTGCAACTTTTTAAAAAGTTGCAAAAGATGAATGGGGCAAAAATATTTTAAACCTCTAAATCGCATCCACTGTGGCGAAACAATTTAAAAAAAAAAAAGCGCGCACATATAATAAAAAAAAAGTCCAAATAGAAAGATGACTTTGGTACAAACAAAGACAAACTGTGCAATACCCCAAAAACTCAACAAAAAACTGGCGCAAATGAAATAATGAATTGGGCCTTTCGTTTGTTTTTTTTTATATGCAGGTATCTTTGTAATAAAAAATCTACAAAAACTGCAGGTGTGATTCCAGCCTTGGGGAGAGAGGTGTGAACTAACACAGGTTCAAAGAAAGGGTTGCCATCTGCATTAAGGGGGACTGTCAGCACAGGATGACTGTTCAAACAGTCCAGCTCTGTGCTTCACGGCGTGGCCAACCATTTATATACACCTTCACATCTGCTTGTTTTACCTCTATCTCCACCACCTTTTCTTCGATTAACAACTCTGGCTATATAGAGCCAGAGAAGGGCGGAGATAGAGGGAAAACCAGCAGGTGGAAGGCGTATATAAATGATTGGCCCGCTATGATTCACGGAGAGTCGGGACTTGGTTTGAACAGTCATTCTGTGCTGACAGTCCCTTTTTAACATTTCAGGTTCTCCATCCATTGTAGGAACAGAAAACCAGAACTGACACCAACACCTTTTAATGAACCCTGTTGAATTGTTAAATCCTGTAGGGTTTTGTTATTTTTATCGAAAATTCCTGGGAATGTCTGACTCAGTGTCAGACAAACACATCTAGGTCTCCATCACAAAGGGCTCATGCAGACGTCCGTGCAACACTGTATGAGCACAGACTCCAATGCACAGACTGGGTGCAGGTCTCCCGACTAGTGATGAGCGAATGTGCTTGGATAAGAGGTTATCCGAGCACGTTCGGGTCATAACCGAGTATCTTCAGTGTGCTCACAAAACAGGTTCGCATCGCTGCAGCTCTGACTCGCGGCTGTTACAGGCAATCTCTGCATGTGTTTAAACCTATAAAAGTATCACTAAAAAGTGAAAACAGTCACAAATAGAATGAGAAACCAAAAAACACAACATTCCCAAATCAATATCACCAACCTGATAATACAGCATATAGTAGTATATTGTTGAGGATTGGCGGGAATTAAAACAAACTGTGGGATCAGTTTATAAGAAGGTAATAAATTTTATTAAATATAATAGATATACAGCATGGAGAAAAAAATCAGCTAAAAAATGGTTTGGAGTGACAGAAATTACTGCAGTGGCACTATAGACAAGATGATAAAATGTGCATCACAGTGGAAAATAGAGACACATGGGATCCTATTCAACCTATATAGGGCTTCCTAATAGGGGCTGCTCTGACATATTGCGGGGCAATAGTTAATACCCAGCAATCAATCTGAAAAGTAATAAGCAGCCTAGTTCTGTCTTGTATATAAGTCAATAGAAGACTAGAACGAAGTATAGAACATAGGAATTACCTTGAGTCATATTGTAATGTCAGATAGTGTTGCTAAGGACCCGTGCAGCAGCCTCGATGCGCGTTTCACCTTCCGGCATGTGTTGCAGCTGTCAAACAGCCGGGAACCTAATTTGTGAGCAAGCCGAAGCTGCTTAGTGAGGACCCGAGCGCGCTCGGATAACTCCTAATCCGAGGACTATCACTTCTCCTGACCTAAGTGACGCGCCCCCCCGGGCCGTGGGGTACCCGGAGCCGGCCCTGTAGATGCTGGGGGTTGTAGTCACCATGGCCTTGATATGTATGTATGTATGTATGTATGTATGTATGTATGTATGTATGTATGTATGTATGTATGTATGTATGTATGTGTAAATGTCTGACTACGCTACCCGTGGAGTGCAACTAATGAGGCTGCCGCTGCGGAACAGTCCTCTGAAGCTGATGGTTTGGCAGCAAGAGTGGTTTAACTCCCCACAGGAAGAGTGTAGCTTCAGGGCAGTGTGCGTGGTTGATGGTGGTTGTGCAGGGTGTCGCGGTGCAGAAATAACCACAGAGTCCATGCAGTGCGGTCCAGATTACAGGTACCAGAGCAATCTTCCCCGTCGTGCTGTGCGTACTCAGTGAGGGGCTCAGTCTACCCTCATGTATTTCCAGAGCACTTAACAGGACCCCTTTCTATGTGTCCTCTCTCTGGTCTGCTCCCTGAACCTCACACCCAGTGGCACTTCTATCCGGTACCCTCGGGCCTTGGCGGGCGACGTGTGTTCCGTCCCCTGGGTCCTATGTGGCTTCCTTCTTAGTGGGACTGGTGTGGACTTCGGCTTACAGCTCATGAAATACTGCAGCCTCCGGTTTCTAGTTGAGCCTTAGTAGTTTTCTCCACTAGTTGAGGGACCGATTCCCCTTATCTGGCCTGACCCCTCTACCTCCCGGTAGCAGCGGGCGTACGGGTGGCTTGCTGCACGGCCCGTACCCATAGGGTCCCTTCACTCCTCATTCCTGGAGCCGTCCTGCTCCCTCTCCTTCTCTTCCCAGACTTGGGCCTCACTGTCCAGGCCCGCCTCTGGAGCAGAGCTCATACAGAGCCTCTGCTCCTGTCACTTTCCTCCTCTGACTGAACTGAGCTAAGATGGTGTCTCTATTTATACAGCTACTGAAGTGCTCCCCTGATCTACGTTCTCCACCCACACCCACTACATGGTTCCCCCTCTCTAGGTGGCTCCCCCCACTCCAGCCAGGGACCAGGGACTGTGCTCTCCCGTAGGAGCAATCTCGCCCTGTCCCTCGGAAATGTGGTGTAGTGAATGCAGGTGTTGGGGTCCTGAGCAGTACTCCTTCCTTACCTGAGAGTGAGATACCACACCTCTGGGTGAGATGCAGTACCTCTGTGGCGACTGAACCCGCAGGGGCGCCACATAAGAGTGATAGCTACACAAAATTATCTGAAGCTGTCACACTAAAGTGTATTGTCATTCGTGCACGGAAATCTGCATGAGCCCTGGTTCATACAATTTGCATCTGATTTGTTGCTTTCACTGTGGTTATTGGTACTTTAAGCTTATTTTGTGTAACAGTTTCCTATTAATGTGTAACCTGCATCTTCAGGATCGATCACCCACTTATTTTCATTTTTGGAATTAACTGGAACATCCTGAGAAAACTACAGAGTTGTTTTTGCTGGATATAAGCTCTGATCCCAGAATCGGTCATGTAAAGCAAGAGCCACAATCTGCTCTGCTGACAGCTACAAATGATGGTGATCTCTACAAGTGACTTTAGAGGTCATGAGAAGTAGTTTTAGGTTGTGTGTTGCAATCATTCCTCAGCTGATCGGCCACCTGACACACTCATTTCCTGTGACACAGAACACTGGCCAACAGTTCCTGTGATGTGTTCCTCTAAGAGACCTGCACTACTGCAGAATAATCTGACATATAGGGGCACAGCCGAGGCCTAGAGGTAGCAGCGGCATCCACCCCTGGTGCATTAAGGGCCCAAAGTTTATTATAGCAAGTAGTGTAAGGTCTGTCTATAAAATCATAGGCGATGGGCAGATGTTGAATGACTGTTGCATCAGGGGTGTAACTTATGGAGCCGGTGTAGAAGTAGCAGAGTCCAAATCCACTGCCACACCATGGCAGATAGAAGCCATGCTACATACTGTTCATTGGCCTGTGCAGGAAAGACTTGTATGGCTGTGACAAAAGTTTAGAGCTCATGGTTTCAGATCTGTCTAAACAAAATGCATTTTAAAACTGCACCAATACTGTGTGAATAAGACCTATAAGGCCTCATGCGTATTACACTGCTGAGAGCTATCTGATGGAACTCGGCCCAATGTTATATACTATGGGGCAGTACAGATCAGCGATTATTTTCTCATGCCGATTTGGCAGCATGCTGCGTTTGTCAAAGAGACTTTGCTCACACGTACCCATACAAGTCCTATGGGTGAGTGTGAAACATCGGACTGCACTCGGATGTCATCCCAGTACCGTCTGATATACGAGACAGGCAATGGAGGAGATGGAGAAATTACTTTGTCTCTTCCGCAGTTGTACTGCTATTCTCTAATGTGAGAGGATCAGAGCACTGACACTCGGATCACGCTCGCAGCAGAGCGGGAGCTGAGGATCATTAACATATCGCACTCGATGCTCTCGAATAATGATGACATACGCTAGTGTGACCCCCGGCTTAAAGCACATACTGGCCTCCATTTCTGCAGCTATGATTGAAACCTTGTTTTTGGCATCCATGGTGAAATTTCAGCCATGAGACTTGACAATAAGGTTATGTTCTATCAGAATTTTTTTTGACTAAATTCTTAATTCATGTTAAAAGAAAACAAAAAAACCCCCACAAAACTTCATATTCTTTTAAATAAAACAATAAGCCTGTAGTGCACTTGTTTTTTTGTTTTATTTTTTTTTTTGTGTTTTTTAACACATTGTAGAGAAATTGTCTAGAATTTGCAAGTGGAAAGATCATGTGCAAAAGACTTTGCAAAATGTGCTTCAAAAACTGACAAAAATCACCCACTTTGCCAAGTTTTCGCATAGGAAATTCTGCAAAAAACACATTACAATAATGCCAGTCTTGATAAATCAGGGCCAGAAGCATTTTTCAATACGAAGATGGTTTACATTGTGAAAATGACTATTCCTATAGTGTGTAATAGGAGAAGGCATGCGCTACATTTGAAAGAAATGCCATAAACTCTGACGGGCGAAACAAAAATCACCCTGAAAAAAATTATTTAAAACCAAGAGGTCTTGTCATCAGATCAAAAGTAGCCAGATTTTCTACTAAGATTATTTCTGCTGCCCCCTGAGGATTCAGATTTTTCATACTTTAATATCCACCATATAATGTCAGATACTTTTTTATGATCTTTACAAGAGGGTGTGGCTTACAGGATTCTCTGGGGCACATATTTTGGATGCTCTAAAAATTACCCTGTGAGCACCGCCCCTTTGGTAAAAACCATAAAAATTAGCACTAAATAAAAAATTGTAAATGTCTAGAACTGTGTGATGGATTTTCAAAAAAATAAATAAAAAACATTTAAGTGTAAAAATTTGTGACAATTGTTGGGTATGTGCACACGGTTGGTTTTTGGTGCAGGAAAATTTGAAAATACTCGAGTGTTGGCAGTAAAAAGCTTGCGGAAAACACTTTTATTGATAGTTTCATGTGTGTTTTGATGGTTTCTAATTGTTTTTCACCAGCTTTTTGGGTTAAAACCCTGCAAAAAACATTGAAAGAATTGACTTGATTTGTTGGATCTAAAAAAAAAATGCTTTAAGGATTTAAATCTGCAAGGAAAAAATAAGCAACATGTGCATGAGATTCCAGAAATATCATTCACTTTGGTACTGTAAAGTGCAGTGTTTTTTTTATTACCCTTGAAAAAGTAGCAGAAAATAAGTCATTACCGGAGCCACACAACTTTAGCTGTAGCGCATCGACGTATTGACATTATGTATTTTTGGGCTTCTATCATTATTAGGGTATTGAAGAATGAGATTACATCTACATGAAAGGATCAGAACTGATTTAAATGTTGGAAACGACTATATAGATTATTCTGTACCTCATATTGAGCACTAGAACCCAACCCCTGAAACTGCTTATTTGCGCAACCTAAAATACTTTAATCGTTTATCTTGTGCAATGTCTTTAAAATATCCCTAATAAATCATGTTTTATTGGAATAATAAACTGAGGTTAATGATACTATAATTATCAATTTGTACAGTTTATTTTTTTTCATTTGAGCCTAATGGATGTGTAATAGTTCCATAAATAAAATCTGTTCTCCAAGACATGGCTGGTATATTGTGGTTATATGACCTTATTGCAACTTTTCAATATAGATTTTATAGCGCAAATACCTTTTTCCATAATACTGGTAATGTGTGGACTTGCATGAATGAATAGACCATGAAATAATATTTAATTCAGGGGTTAGGAACCTTTTTTTTCTGACAGACAATTTTGATGATATACAGTGGCATGTAAAAGTTTGGGCACCCATGGTCATAATTAATCAATTTTGACCATGGGTGAACAGTTAATCAAGTTGAAGATGAAATGATCTCTAAAAGGCCTAAAGTTAAAGATGACAGATTTCCTATGTATGTCATTTTTTATATTTTAAAAATTACAAAAAGGAAAATTGGATGATGCAAAAGATTGGGCACCCTGCATGGTTAGTACCTAGTGGCATCACGTTTTGAAAATTTCACAGGTTGTAAACTCTGGCTACAAAAAATCTTTCAATTCTTGTTTGAGTTATTTTCATCCATTCTTCCTTGGAAAACTCTTCCAGTTCTGTGAGATTCCTGGGTCGTCTTGCATGCACTGATATTTTGAGATCTAGCCACAGATTTTCAATGATCAGATCAGGGGACTGTGAGGGCCATTGTAAAACCTTCAGCTTGCGCCTTTTGAGGTAGTCTATTGTGGATTTTGGCATGTGTTTAGGATCATTAACCATTTGTAGAAGCCATCCTCTTTTCAACTTCAGCTTTTTTACAGATATGTTTGCATCAAGAATTTGTTGAAATTTCATTGAATCCATTCTTCCCTTTACCCTTAAATGTTCCCCGTGCCATTGCTGCAACACAACCAAAAAACATTGTTGACCCACCCCCATGCTTAATGATTGGCGAGATGTTTTTTTTTCCTGAAATTCTGTGTCCTTTTTTTTTCGCCAAACGTACCTTTTGATCATTGTGGCCAAAGATTTCTATTTTAACCTCACTGGTACACAGGACTTGGTTCCAAAATGCATCAGGCTTCTTTAGATGTTCTTTTGAATACTTCTGACTCAGATTTTTATGGTGAGGACGCAGGAGAGGTTTCCTTCTGAATCTTCCATGAAGGCCATATAAGTGTCTCTGAACAGTAGAACAATGTACCACAACTCCAGAGTCTACTAAATCTTTCTGAAGGTCTTTTGCCTCTAGCAATCCTATGAGCAGCTCTCACTGAAATACTGGAACTTTTTTGGTAAAATAACATCTTAGCTTGTATATATCAATGTCTCATTTATACCTGCAAAGTTGTAGCAACTCATAGACATATGTAAGAAAGGAGAGCAGAGTCCATGCTACTTAGTAAAAAAAAACAAAACAAAAAAAAAAGTTTATTGAACAATTATTAAAACAAGTACAGTGCAAAAACAGGTGGGGCAGTAAGTTTACAGATAGTATGAGTGGCGTTTACTTTACAAACTTACTGCCCCATCTGTTTTTGCACTGTTTGGCGGTACTTCTGGCCCTCATACTGGGTTTTCCTTCACTTTTGCCCATATTTCGTGTTATTTGTTTTTACTAATTGTTCAATAAACTGATCCTTTTTTTTACTAAGCAGCATGGACTAAGCAGCATGGACTGTTTTCTCCTTGAACATCTCACTGAAATTTTGCTTAGTCTTCCAGACCTCATCTTGACCTCCAATGTTCCTGTTAACTGCCATTTCTTAATTACATTTTGACCTGAGGAAAGGGCAACTTTTTGCCATCTTCTTATAGCCTTCTCCTTCTTTGTGGGCCTCCGCCATTTTCAGAGTGCTAGGAAGTTGCTTAGAAGAACCAATGGCTGCTGTTTTTTGGCGCAAGTTTAGAGGAGGTGTTTTTTTTTTTTTTTTTTTTTAAAAAAACTGGTAAATTTGCATCAACTGGCCTTTCAGAACATGATGGTGAACAAGCCATAACCCTAACAGGCTAATTAAAAACTTTAACCAAGGTTTCAGACAGATATCTGGGCACACAAATCTCCAAGGGTGCCCAAACTTTTGAATCGGCCCATTTTCCTTTTTTGTAAAAAAAAATAAAAAATAAATAAATAAAAATTTTTGGCCTAAAATACTGAAAAGTGTCATCTTTCACTTTATGCCTTTTAAAGATCATTTCATAACAGTAATTTTGATCAGGGGGCCATACAAAATTATCAACTTGAAATTTATTCTGCAATATTTGGTGAAACATTTAATTAACTTGGCTCTAATGTGTCAGCTGGAGCTGCTTCTCCTCGGTGTGACGTATGATGTTGCGGCTCACAACTGACTTTCCAGGTTTGCGCCGCTCTCAAATTTTGTAAAACACTTGCAGCAGTAAGTTCTGAACACAGATGTAAATTACATTACATGTCTCCTCACAGTGGGAAATTCATCACTATTCATGTTACATTTATAGCACTCAAGCAGTGGGAGTCTTGCTGTATACGTCACATAGGATACACTGGGGCTGGAGCATATACATCACATAGAAGATGCTAGGGCATGTGCATCGCTGGAGATGCTCCCGTAGTCAGTTGAACTGGAGCGCAGAGCGCGCTGATTCTGCCTACATAGTATGTCCATAGTACGGCACTGGCCAGTGTTGGGATGTAATCCTTCATTGCATGCGCCACAGTGTTCAGTAGTGAATGCTGTATTCGCAGTGTCTGGAGCAATTCATTTTCAATGGCCCGAGCATTGCAGTCCCTGGAAATTTGTCCGGGGCTGAAGAAAAGGACAGACTATCATCAGAAAATGACTTCGTTTAAGAAGAAAAAAATTAAAATAAAGTGTGTGTGTATGTATATATTATATTTTGACCATTTTTTACCATATCACAATTTTTATTTATTCAAAATCTTGCAAAATCCATTTTTAAAAAGGCTATTAAGTGACCGCGGATTGGCTTACTTATAGCCATGCGACGGCCTTTTAATGGATGCCAACAGCAGTGTAAATGCAGTCTTTTTGTTATCAAGATCTGTACCATCACGACCACTTCTGTCTGAAAATAAATGCCTGATTCTGATCACTGTACCTTGAAAAACATATGTGGCAGAGGGAAGTTTGATTCCACCCAGGGCCAAGATTCAGCTGTTACTTCTCTAACACCTCTATCCATGACTTGACATGTAGACCCAAATGTCAGGATGCTTGGCGTTACCGGAAAACCTGACCATGTAGGTCATAGAAATACATGTTCATGAACTAGCCTGAAGAAAACCCGGGTTTGAAAATTTTTGCAAATTTTAGCCTGAAATTGCACTGGTGGCGGGACAACTAGTGCATTGGCCCACCTCCCAATGCTCTTGCAGGACCATGTATATAAAGCTTCTAACAGTGTTCCCTTAGTGCTGGCACATCGGAACTGTCAACATGTATAGTTTGTTAGGATTATTCTGCTTTTTCACGATTTTCTTGCTCCATCACGTTCCTGTTCCCAGTGCACTCGCTTCAGGTGCACCACCCCCAGTGGTGACGTCCTGCTTGTCACCTGGCACTTTCCACAGCACTGATTCTCTGTTTGTCCAGGGAGCAGATACACAGAAAGGCCCCATTGTGCTTCATGATATATGCATACAGCCTAAGTGGTGTAATCTAAACAGATGCAATGATCTACAACATTTTCTGTTTCCAGACCGCACTGAAATGGAAAGACCTCTTCACAATAAGTCAGCGGTTAATGACTGTGATTGGTAGATTTTGCATTTTTGCTTTTCTTGACACAGGTGTGTTTTGCATCTCTGAAGCTCTAATCAGGTTTCCATATTCCTGGCATATTAGCAGTGTCCACATTTCACCCTTTTTATTGCCCCAGTGAATCTAAAAATAATAAAAAAAAAAAAAACATTTAGAGCATGTATGCAGACATATTTCTAACTGCAAAACAGAAGGGTATTTTTGACAAGACTGCATATAGATCAATCCCCGGAGCAGATATACACTGATCCAAGGTTTTAGACTCCCGTTTTTCTTTTATTGATGAGCTAACCTGTTGATAACCAGAAAAAGGTGCCAAATGCAACCGGTGAAGCCCGGTTGGTAACAAAAGGAGAGGAGAAGGCCAAGTGAGAATGGAAACACATAGTAGCTTAAAAATTGAACTGGTTTCTGGCTCTACGACCTGCTCTGAGGCAACGTGCACATGTGGCGTCCTTACGGGTTCAGTCGCCACTGAGGTACTGCATCTCACCCAGAGGTGTGGTATCCCACTCTCCCGTAAGGATGGTGTACTACCAGGGACCCACCTACTTGCATCCAACACTACACCATTCCAGACCAGCAGACGGGGCAAGATGCAAGTGTACAATGCTGAGCCCTGTCCCTGGTTGGAAGAGAGGGAACCATGTAGTTGGTGTGGGTGGAGGAAGTAGATCAGGGGAGCACGGACAGGAAGAGTATAAGAAGGGGAACCATCTAGAAGGAGTTCAGTTCAGTCCAGTTCAGAGGAGAGAGAGTTGGGAGCAGGAGCTCTGGAGGAGCTCTGCTCAGGAGGAGTGGAGAAAGGAGCAGGGCCCAGTCTGAGAGGCGCAGGTGGAGAGACTGAAGAGAAGAGAGGAGAGGAGGGCTCCAGGAGGAACCGAGGGGATCCCAGGGGCACGGCGAGCGCAGATGCCATCCGTGCGCCCGAATCTACACGGACGTGGAGGGATCAGGCCGCAGAGGGGACCGGCCCCTAACTAATGGAGAACAACCAGGCTCATCTAGACAACCGAAGGCTGATGCATTTTCAAGGTGCTGCAGCCAACAACCACAATTAGATTGCCGAAAAGGTGGCCGCATAGGGTCCAGGGGACTGCAGGTCGCCCGAGGCCACTGGCTTGGGACACTGATTGTGAGGCGCAGGGCAGGAGGGGGAGAGCCAGCGCAGGGAAAACGACCGGGAAAGGCACAGAACGGGGTCCTGTTTAAGTACTCCTAAGAGACTTGAGAGATTGCTGAACCCCTTCCCTGGAGGACACAGAACTACGTGGGAGGTTACACACTGGCCCTTGTAACCTAGAGTCTTGAACAACTGTGAGTAAAACCTGAAGACTGCACCCCACTGTGTCCTGGAATTATTGCTGCGCCATCACCAGCCCTGCATTACACAGCACCAGCAACATCTACCTCATAGTATCACTATATCCTGCCCTGGAGCTTAGCTCTACCTGTGGAGAGCTGAACCAACTCTGCTGCGTCACCATCAGCTCAGAAGACCTGCACCGCAGCGGCGGCTCCATATAGCCGCAGACCACAGGTGGTGTCACGACCATTATATCTAAAAACTTTATTCCCCTTTAATTGAACGCCCTGGGTCACGGACCGGGTCACTGCCACCGTGACATCCCCCAGCATCGACCGGCCCGGTTACGGAGTACCCCACTGCCCAGGGGGCGTGTCACACACATTCAGTATTTGGTCAGTATTTTTCCTCAGTATTTGTTCCACTCCTGGTTTTGGCTTACAATCACTGGAAAAGTATAATAGAAACACGTCACCACTTCTGTATTTTTCACCCACTCCTGGTTTTGGCTTACAAACACGGAGGTAAAATACTGAACGTGGCCTTAATCTTAAACTGCTATGTGCTTGCACTCTTTTCAATGAATATCTAAATAAAGGTTTTTGATTTTATGGATGGACGTGCCGGTGTTTTCCCTTGTCCTTTACCGATCAACAGGTTACAAAAAAGGTAAATCAATTATTTGGTCTCGTTCAACCTCTTTAGCTACAGATGGTGTCATGGAAGTTGGCCGAGGAGGATAAGACTGCACACAGGATTTGTAATCCCTTTCTAACCACGTAGACCTCTCCAAAGAACTTTATTAGTTGGCTTGATTTTTCCCAAGTTTTTGGTGTAAACTGCAACAAATTGTTGCAAACAATTGAGTGTGACAAAACTGCACAAAAATGTTAATGTTTGGACCAACACTGGGCAAAATTTATAGAAACTGTAAATTTAGATGCAGTGAGGTCTGGGTGTTATTAACAAATGTATTAAATAGCTAAAATCTTCGCCTAAAACACTGTGCCCTGGCAGATTTTAGTCCCAGCAAAAAAATGTTTTTTTTGTACCGGCATACAAAATGCCAGTCTTGGTAAATGTGTCATAGTTTTGCATAAGAACTGTATACACAAAATGGTAGGACATTGTAAATCAATACTTTTTGTAAAGCAGATTATTATTTTTTGGGGGTACATTGGCGCAATACAAATTAATTACAAAGTGCACATAAGGAGTCGTATAAGGCATTTGTAACCCTAATATAACAGTTACAGGGGTTGTTCAGGTTTGGCACGAAAGTCTGCAATCACTCTGTGACTGCAGACTTGTTAATCCTCACAGTGCGTGCTGTCAGGATTCTCCAGTGCTGGGAGCAGATGGTCATCTGGGTTGCAAGTATGCAATATACATAATCCCGGCCACATCCCAACTAGACGTGCACAGCTTCACTCAATACAAGTGAATTGAGCGAGGCTGTGCACGTCTAGTCAGAATATGGCCGGAACTATGCATATTGTATACCTGCAGCAATATGACCGCAGCGGAGAATCCTGACTGCACAGTGTGTTTCTAGGAATGCTCATTAGAGGTTATTGGTCAGGTTAAATGGGCGTTAAGATTGGGGATTTTTATAGGGTTTCCGACAATGACGACAAATGGCTGTGATAAAGCAATTGTTCAGCCAATGTTTTTATAAAAACTGGTTGAGTTGGAAGTCGATGAACAGAAGTATCCCCTGAAATACAACCGGGAGAGACACAGAACAAATGTAATCTGTTAATCTGGTCAGGTACTTTAATAGCTAAATAAGGATAATCATTTCTCATCCGGCAGTCATTTTCTGACAGTCTCTTCCCTCATGCTTAATAATCATTTTGGGGATATCACTGCCTGTCACTCAAGGATAATTTTCAACTTAAGTTTACAGCAGAAATACTTCATACACTATTAAATTGATATGCTGGATCAGATGAGGCTGGCGTATTTACTTTGAAACTACATATCTGAGTGGCTGTATGATCTTTTTAAAAGTTTTTCAATCTGATATCAAAGTGAGCATTTTTATAAACCAGCTCTAGCTGAAAATCATAAACCTTTTAATTTCAGGCCATCCAGCCATTCATACATGGATTTTCAAAGTGAGTACATGAGCCTCATCAGGTCTAAGAGGTCTGTTTTTGTATGCAACTTGTATTTTTTTTTTTTTTTTTTCATTGATGCTTTCTGTCCCAAATACTTAAAAATGGCACATAAATTTAGCATGAAATAAAAAATTCCCTTTATTTTTGTGGTGCATGATAGGATGAACTGACTAGATGATGCTCTGGTTCTCCGAGCCGGTCTGTCGCGGTTTCAGCCATGTAACCTTATTTATTGCATTACAGTAAATCACATTATATGGCGAGTTATACACCATATTGAGGAAACCTTTTTTTTTTTTTTTTTTACTCCACTGTTCAGCAACAACTATTCAGCCCCTGACTGTACATATACCAGTGTTATACACTTGTGGCCAGAAATATAGTTTTGAAAGAAATGCATCATTCAAAAATTATCTATTTTAATTATTTAGGACATATCACATGCTCAAAACAAGTGGGTTAAATAGCTTGTAAAAATCCCTGGGGTCCCCTGATTCTGATGCTTTTTCCCGTTTTGCACTGCTTCACTCCATTGCAGAGATATTCACGTTTAATGCTTTCGGGGCGCACTAGGTGAAATCTCTGATTTCAGTCCAACTTGGCATTTCTTCAGAGTCTTCTCTGGGGGCATGTGCCTTCACCCCTTCCGCCCAGATGCTGCTGATCATAATTTGTCAGCTGATCTAGTAGTCTCAGCTGAGCTGTGATTGGCAGGATCTGTTGGAGAAAATGGGTATTAGAATTTTTGTTTATAATTTTTAATTTTTTTTATTTTTTTATTTCCGTACCTCACTTTTGTTTTATAGCAATCATAGGCAATCCTACAGTATTGTAGAATGTAGTCCTGGGCTGCACAGGAGTACAAACATGGAAGCGATGGAGGTCTTCAACAAACCCCCAGCTAGCCATTGCAAGCCATCCATAGTGGGATGGTGCCATTTAAGTGCTGCTGTCAGTAATTCTCAGTGGAGCTCAAGGGGTTAACTTCAGCAATTGGAACTAGCTCCAGTCGCTGCTGTTAGAGGCAAATGCTGGCTGTGTAACAGCTGCTGAACTTGCACACACCCTGATAGACTCCATAATTGGTATATCCGCCATGGATCTTTAAAGGAATAAATCATGTTTTTATGCTAAATGTAGGTTTAAAAAAGCACACTATCAAATTCTGCATAATTTTCTTTCATAAGCAGCAATAGACTGGTTCTGACCCTACTTATTTGTATTGATATATGTAATGAGCATGCTCTTAATAGGGTCATGTATGTTATATATATTATAATATAAATTTAAATATATTTTGACATTTCCTAAAACCAACCTGACACAATTGCATTTTATGTAATCCCCTTTCATTTGCAAGTAATGCGCAGCCACCTCCCATTAGTAATCCTGAAATCAAGGACCAAATTGAGTCTGAAATCTTAGGCACGATTAAGTAAGTTCACACAATGAGATTTTGGTGAGTTTTTTTGATGCGTATTTTCACTGCGCAAAAAACACAGCATCTTTACAGTTCCAATAAAGTGGATTGGACTTCTAGAAATCTCCTGCCCCCCTGTGCTTTTTTTACACTGCAGAACCTGACCACCTGTGGTTGTTTTTGGAATCCACAGCATGTCAATGCAAAAAAAAAAAAAAGACGCATGGACCGCACCTCCAAAAATCATACATTTGATCTAATGCCGCTCGGCAAAAATATATATAACTGAACATGAGGTTCTTAGTTTAACATTCTGATCAGACTGTATGAAGCCCACTGCCACCTCACGGCAAACCTCGTAGTGGGTCCTAACATTTCCTACCTGAACTGGAGCAGAGCCGTGCGACAATGCACCAGCAGGGCCGGCGGCCTGGTGCCTCACAGCACTCATGCTGCAAGACAGAGTCCCCATGACTCCAGGCCGCGCCGCCCCACAAGCACAAAACCACTGCAACAGCGGCCGACACACTGCACCAACACCACAAGAAAGGAGCATTGTAGCTCACCTTCCTCAAGCTCTCAAGTGAGAGCAAAAATAGGCTAGACCCTCTGCAGTCTCCTGCTAATTAAAATCGCCTGTGCCAAATGGGAGGCGTGCTGGTCCAAGAAAGGGGAAAGAATATGCAATGCAAAAAAAGGAGCATGGACCACACCTCCAGGAGACTGCAAAGAGGGTCTAGTCTATTTTTGCTCTCATTTGAGAGCTTGAGGAAGGTGAGCTACAATGCTCCTTTCTTGTGGTGTTGGTGCAGTGTGTCGGCCATTGTTGCTGTGGTTTTGTGCTTGTGGGGCGGCGTGGCCTGGAGTCATGGGGACTCGGTCTTGCAGCATGGGTGCTGTGAGGCACCAGGCCGCCCGCCCTGCTGGTGCATTGTTGCTGTGGCGGTGGTTGGCGCGCGGCTCTGCTCCCGTTCAGTTAGGAAATGTTAGGTCCCATTACGAGGTTTGCTGTGACGTGGCAGTGGGCTTCATACAGTCTGATCAGAATGTTAAACTAAGAACCTCATGTTCAGTTATATATATATTTTTGCCGAGCGGCATTAGATCAAATGTATGATTTTTGGAGGTGCGGTCCATGCTCCTTTTTTTGCATCACAACATGTCAATTTCTCTTGAGGGTATGCAGAGTATTAAGTGTGGATTTTCGCCATAGACTTGCATTAGATATTGCAAATGCATGTGTGTTTTTAGTGCGTTTCCAAAGAGAAAACTCACTAAAACCACATGTGATCCACACGACTGACAACTTATTTGATACAAAGTCAAATACCGGGAAGTATAAAAACAGAGCGGCTTAATTTAAAACATGACCTACAAAAAGACAAACTGCAGTGTCAAAAAATGCTAAAAGAATGACTTGCAAAAAAGAACTCTAAAGTGCAGTGAAATAAAACCGAAGTAACCTAATTTAGCGACTTGGTGCAGAGAATCTCAAACTGAAAGTCACCAAATACCCATCATGGTCATGTAGCCATAGGGTGCTGGAAGTCACTGATAGTGACATCTGTATGACAACTTAATGGCATCCAAAATTATTTTATGATTGGTTGAGTATGGGAAAACCTGTTGTGCCACTACAGCTTGCACTGAACTGGCCCTTGTATTAGTTCCTCTGTTCATTATTGAGATTTATAAGCAGTGATTACATATCGTTTAGTCCTGTGAAGTGCTTCACTGAACATTGAAACATACCTATGAAAGAATCCATTTAGACACCCTCTGCAGAACATGTAACTAGTTTATATAATTTTGGCTACATTCAGAAAATAAAAGTTTGCAATTCAATTGTATACCAGGAAAACATATACTAAAAATAACATAACCTGAGTTTAGTACTCCTATTGTGAGAGTAGCACTTTATATGGTCCCTGTCTTTACAACAAACTTTCCATAAATGAATAGTACAAGCAAATATAAGAAACTTTAATTTTTTTTATTAGAGAAATCTACTCCTTCCTACTCTTGAGCCACTTCTCCTTCCCATGCCTCCTGAACGCATCAATCACTCACAAATGCCTCTTAAATCTGCTCAAGACAAAAGGCACGGCCATTTCACTGAAGGACCAGGTTACAGCTACCTATGTATGAAAAAAGGCGGGTGAAGGAGAGGAGTGGGGCAGAGTAAGAGAACAGGCAAACACTTAGATTCTTACTACTTTCTATTAAGTGTTTTATCTCACAACTAAGTTGTATTCACAGCTACACTGCTTAGTACTACTTTTGTACATCTGGAGAACATGTAATAAATACAATTTTTGGAACTCTCAACCATACCATGTGGTGATGGTCTATTCACTAAACAAGTTCAAGGAGGGCTCAAGTGCCTTTCTTGAAAAATATAATATTACAGATTGTGTATAAGATTCTGGAGATAAGGACGTTGATCCAGGGAACTAGTCTAGTTGCCACATATGGCGTTGGAAAGGAATTGGTCCCCAAATATATGGGTCAACTAATATCTGCCTCAGTGTTTTTGGCTCCTTCTGGCTCTTCATGATGGGTTATAGGTTGAATTCTATAGACTTGTCTTTCAACCTTAACGCTATGAAATGTTACATAGGGACAGGACAGCAAGAATTCCCCATGTTTGTGTGTGCTGTGTATGGGAGACATCATGCCATAGTCACTACCCAGGATCTAGAGAGCGAGAGATAGAGGCTGCAGAGGGGAAAACTGGTAATAAATGCTGGAAACAAGTCACATAATGGTCAGAAGTAGCGTTATTCCTCATGTGCACACACAGGACGAATGAGTATGTGTATGTACAGTACAGACCAAAAGTTTGGACACACCTCATTTAAAGATTTTTCTGTATTTTCATGACTTTGAAAATTGTACATTCACACTGAAGGCCTCAAAACTATGAATTAACACATGTTGAATTATATACTTAACAAAAAAGTGTGAAACAACTGAAATTATGTCTTATATTCTAGGTTCTTCAAAGTAGCCACCTTTTGCTTTGATGACTGCTTTGCACACTCTTGGCATTCTCTTGATGAGATTCAAGAGGTAGTCACCGGAAATGGTTTTCACTACACAGGTGTGCCCTGTATGGTTTAATAAGTGGGATTTCATGCCTTATAAATTGGGTTGGGACCATCAGTTGTGTTGTGCAGAAGTCAGGTGGATACACAGCTGATAGTCCTACTGAATAGACTGTTAGCTGCTTTTTTCTTGCCATAATACAAATTCTAAGTAAAGAAAAACGAGTGGCCATCATTACTTTATGAAATGAAGGTCAGTCAGTCCGAAAAATTGGGAAAACTTTGAATGTGTCCCCAAGTGCAGATGCAAAAACCATCAAGCGCTACAAAGAAACTGGCTCACATGAGGTCCGCCCCAGGAAAGGAAGACCAAGAGTCACCTCTGCTTCTGAGGATAAGTTTATCCGAGTCACCAGCCTCAGAAATCGCAGGTTAACAGCAGCTCACATTAGAGACCAGGTCAATGCCACACAGAGTTCTAGCAGCAGACACATCTCTACAACAACTGTTAAGAGGAGACTTTGTGCAGCAGGCCTTCATGGTAAAATAGCTGCTAGGAAACCACTGCTAAGGACAGGCAACAAGCAGAAGAGACTTGTTTGGGCTAAAGAACACAAGGAATGGACATTAGACCAGTGGAAATCTTTGCTTTGGTCTGAGGAGTCCAAATTTGAGATCTTTGGTTCCAACCACCGTGTCTTTGTGCAATGCAGAAAAGGTGAACGGATGGACTCTATATGCCTGGTTCCCACCGTGAAGCATGGAGGAGGAGGTGTGATGGTGTGGGGGTGCTTTGCTGGTGACACTGTTGGGGATTTATTCAAAATTGAAGGCATACTGAACCAGCATGGCTACCACAGCATCTTGCAGCGGCATGCTATTCCATCTGGTTTGCGTTTAGTTGGACCATCATTTATTTTTCAACAGGACAATGACCCCAAACACACCTCCAGGCTGTGTAAGGGCTATTTGACCAAGAAGGAGAGTGATGGGGTGCTACGCCAGATGACCTGGCCTCCACAGTCACCAGACCTGAACCCAATCGAGATGGTTTGGGGTGAGCTGGACCGCAGAGTGAAGGCAAAAGGGCCAACAAGTGCTAAGCATCTCTGGGAACTCCTTCAAAATTGTTGGAAGACCATTTCCGGTGACTACCTCTTGAAGCTCATCAAGAGAATGCCTAGAGTGTGCAAAGCAGTCATCAAAGCAAAAGGTGGATACTTTGAAGAACCTAGAATATAAGACATAATTTCAGTTGTTTCACACTTTGTTAAGTATATAATTCCACATGTGTTAATTCATAGTTTTGATACCTTCAGTGTGAATGTACAATTTTCATAGTCATGAAAATACAGAAAAATCTTTAAATGAGAAGGTGTGTCCAAACTTTTGGTATGTATGTATCATGTTACCTGGACATTAATATGTACGAGTGCTCTAAATGTTAACGAACGTTGATGACAAAGGGCAGTTGTTCTGACACTTAGATCAGGAGCCATTTATGAATATAAATGATTTATTTATAACTTGACATGATCAATATGATAACACACACCTTAGTGTTAATCTACTTAGAGGACTGAAATAGCAGTCACATGCATTTCTCATTATATAAATTCCTATGCCGCCTCCACCCTTCTACAGGAATCAGGAAGTTTGACAGTTTATATTAAAGGTTATTGAAATCCTTGGCTGCAGGTATTTAAATGGGGTTTTCCCCAAATGCCAAGTTATACCTTATCCTTTAAAGAAGTTGTCCACTACTTTTTGCCCCAATTTATTAACCCTGTGATTATAAGACGTTTTGTAATTACCTTGCTGTGTCTTTATTGCCTGTGAGCGGCGCTATCCTTGGCCGCTCAGAGGCATCACGTGACCCCCCCCGACTGATGTCATGTCTCACTTTGACGTGACATCAGTGACGCGATCCCCGCGGTGGATGCTGGGTTTTGGGCGGGGATACCCCCTGCGTCACACCGAGCATCCACCGCGCGCTTTCCCAATGAATGAGGAGAGGGAGAGCGTGCGGTGGATGCTGGGTATGACACTGGGGTAACCCCGCCCACAGTCCAGCAGCCACCGAGGAGCACAGCTCTGGGTCACACCCGGCTGCAGCCAGAACTTGACGTGACATCAGCGGATGCCAGAGCCGGCTGCAGCCGGGGGTCACGTGATGCCTGTGAGCGGCCAGTGATAGCGCCGCTCACTGGCAAAGACTTTTAAAGGTAATTACAAAAAGTCTTATAATCACAGGGTTAGGACATTGGGGGAATCTTAAAAAGTAGTGGACAACTTGCTGATTGGTGGGGGTCTATCAGCTGGGACACCAGCAATCCAGAGATCGAGGATAGGAAAAATGAACACTGTAATATGTCACCCTTGAAGCGCCAAATGGCAGTTGTGTGTGTCTATGGCACTGGGGCTGCCAGGACTTCATGTAAATAGAGCCCAATAGATGTAGATCTGCCTTTGGAATGAAAGTATATATTTACTATTGGTTTTTGTGAATGCATAATCCATAGGATTTGCTACTCACTCTGCAGCCCAATCCTGAAAGTCCTGTCCATTTATTGTCTGAGACTGCTGTGTAAAGCACTTTGCTATTTCCTGCAGTCACATAGACAATGACTGGAGGCCGAGCATGTGCACCCCCCCACCCAGTGATCAGTAAGTCATCCCCTATCCCATGACTTGCTGTGTCTGATACTGTCACAGGCAGCAGCTCATATCCCTTGACAAAAAGAAAAGAATATGGCTCATGTTAAATCTAACAGCTTGATCGTGTTCTCTCCTGATGTGAAAAGTTGGGACACATTCGTATATGTTAGATGGTTGGCCAGTCCACCAAAATCAGCAGGTTATGCCCTCCTATGGTTGACAAATACTCTACTAAACTGCAACCATCAACCTTAAATTTCAGTGAAACCTCATTTTTGTAGTCAAATAAACATTTCTTGGTCAAAGTTGGACAAAGATTATCGGCCGAACAATCTCCCTTTAGGAGCGGAGTTGGACCCACACTGTACTTCTTTCGTGTACTTTTGGATCTGTGAAGAAATTATTCATTTGCTACAGTGAATGCCATATTATAGGTTTTCTTCTCTCTTCTCTCTTGGGGACAATGTGGTCATCCAAAGTGTTTTTCTCTCTGAACACTGACAGACTGATTATTCACAGCTCTACAAAAAGTAATATGTATTTTTTAGGTTCCAAGGTTTTTCGATTGGATTTTTACTGTAGGATATTTTGAGGGTGTGGAATTCAAAAATCACATTACTTTTGGTGAGTTGGTTCTAGTTTGAGAATTCATCCATGAAAATACTACGTGTGTGTTTTTACATCCGCGTGTGTGTGATAACAAATAGCCTTAGCCTAGAAATTGAGATACAAAGACAGACCAAAAGCTATGTTCACACGTTGCGTTTTTTTATGCAAATTTCCAGCTGCGTTTTACAGTACCAGCAAAGTCTGAGATTCCAGAAGTCTCATGCACACATCATGGTTTTTGTTTCCTTAGGAATTTGTGTTTGGCATGTTTTTTTTTGCAGAATAGAGCATCTCACTTCTTTTCACCCATTGGAAGTAATGGGTGGTGAAAAAAAAACGCTGAAAAAAAGCAGGTGTCAGGTTTTTCAGTGTGTTTTGTTCCAAAACCAGAATATTTTTCTTTTCACTGTACTTCATGTACAAGCATAAAAGAACAGTGAAAAAATGCACCAAAAAAAAGCAGAAAAGCAAGAAAAATCCTGAACAAACTTCCTGCCAAGACATCAGGTTTTGCTGCAGAAAAAAACGCTGAAAAAAAACCCACAATGTGTGAACACAGCCTTATAGTGCTATAAAGGTAACTTTTTGAAGCCAAATTCTACTGTAATTGACTACTAAATGGCTCTAGTTTCTGAGGTAGTCTGGCAAAATTTAAGTCCTATTCTTAATCGGCACCATACTCTTAATATATAAAACCATTCAGACGTCGTTGGCACCAAAATCCCCGTATACCAGTGTAATGGATTTCTTCTAAATGTCTGTGAATCGATGTTGTCACATCTCACCATTGTACGTACAATCATTTTGCTAAACCACAAAGCCATAAGCCAGGTGTAATTATGGAAAAGTACCTTAGAGTTTGAACATTAAATTTCAATTGAAACTAATGTTTTAATGTCTCTTAATTCTATTAAACCATGAGCTGATCAGGTCATTGGCTGCTCAATCACTTGCAGGGTCCTCTAGGGAGACGTTCTCTGCATGTTGCCACTTTATTACAATGTGTGAACTTAGTGTGAACATAAAAGTATATGCCAAAAATTCCTAACCTTATGGAATTACTTAAAATCATTGGAGTAACCATAGCATGCAATCAAAAACTGGGGTATAGTTATCAATGCAGCTATGCTTCTCCCATATCCTTAATATGGGTGTCAAGGTGCGTAGACACGGGCCGATGGCAGCCGTTTAACTGGCTTCTATGTAGCCAGTCATTATCAGCAGTCGCTTAATACCTGTGTAGAAAGGCTGACCGAACTTCCCATGCGCACAGATCGGTTGATAATCAGATCCTTTTGTGCACATAGTCTGCCATTTTACTCTGCAGTACAGGGCATGTGCTACCGAGAACGGTTATTTTTAAGCAAGCTTCAGGGTGTGTTTTTTCACTAGCCAATTATCGGGAGTGAGCATTTTTATGAATTCTCATTTTCCAGTTATAGGCCTGTCTAAACAGGCTGCTAATCGCCCCAATTAACAAGCAAAATGCTTAATCGCTGGTGAAATAATTTTTAAACGGAAGCTTTCATCAGAAAATGGTCTATTGTTTGCCAATTACATTTTGGTGTTGCATGTATTTTTTTTTTTAATTTGCAATTTTTTCCATGCTACAATCTTTAAAAAGAGGAGAAGAAGAAAAAAAACAGACAAGTGGTGGTCTTGCAAATTTCACAGTAGCCATAGACTCCTAATTCCTGCCTCGTATGGAAGAGTTTACAGCAAGGCTCCATATTATCATAAGCCGGAATAAATGAGGTAACCCCTCCATACACAGCTGATAATATAGGATCCACCAATCCCAATAGGTGATGTCAGCGCTGACCCTGCTGCCGTCACAATCACCTTTGCACCCGCTCAATAGATACCTCAATACAAAAGATAGGGTCGGGATCTGATCTTTGTGTCTATGTACGTGTGTTTTCCTGAAACAGGAAGTTAAAATATAACTTTTTTTTTTTTTTTTTATATACTCTTTTTTTAATACAGATTGTGATATGAAAAAAATGTATCGGCAAAAAAAATACACTTAATGTGAAACCTGATTCTAAATAGGTCATTTTCTTCCCTTTTAAGTTTGCGGAAAAATTATCATTTTTGGCGGCACATATTTTTGTGTAAACAGGACATCTGCTGCTTAGAACAGTGGTATTCTACGCACACAGAAGGATCGTGTCAACAATTGTTCTGCTCACATGGAAGTGTGGTCGGCCTGTCTGAGCAGGCTATTAAACGACTGTCAGTCGACTTCTATGTAAATGATCAGCGGTTGTTTAAAGCTGTGGGTCAACTAATCTAAATGCACCGTAAAAATCATTAGTTTGTCTTGTGATTGGCCGCCTGTTTACACTGGACGACTATTGGGGAAACGAGCATTCCTAGGAAGTATAAACGTGCCCTCATAGTGTAGGTGCTGATGTTACACACTTTGCACCCCATTTGCAAAAAAATTAATATTAGTATTTTTAGGATAAATAATTACTCAAATATAGTCAGACGTTCGTTTGTCTGCCACAATGAATATAACCTACATGTACGACACAGGAATAGGGTGCCATAAAATATAACATTTATTGATATACCTATATAAAATATAAGGGAAAAAGTGTCACAACGGAAGCCTAGTGGGGGTAGTTAATAATACATTGTATTCATACAATCATGTGCGGAGATACCATGGATAACAATTACATCATGCCCAGACCATAAACTATAAATGTATAGAAGCATACATAAGAGGAGGTATGATAAGGTCAATAGGACCAGTACATAGTGAAGATGTCCTGAATGACGCATTCAATAATACATCCATGTAGCTAGTATTAAATAAGGTAACAAAAGTTATGTGCTGATGAAATAGAATAGTCCAAAAGCATGTATAAAAGGAGAGAAGGTAAAAGGCAAATACTAACCCCCAAATGACAAGATCCCTTGTTATTTGCCTTTTACCTTCTATCCTAACAAATTTACTGTTATGAAAAGAAGATGCTCACAATAAAAAAAATAAAAAAATAAAAAAAGTGAAGGAAAGGGTATCATTAGTGCTGCTTGAACTGAACATGGCAGTCATTTTGTGTACCACTTAAAGGGATTGTCCAGTCCAAATCGATAAGTCTGCAGTCACTCCGTGTGACTGCAGACTTGCGAATCCCCCCAGCGTATGCAATGTGCGGTGCGAGAATTCGCTGGTTTCTGACCTGGGACCGGAGGGTATGTATGGTCAGGGCTCGTCTAGTAGTTGTGGCTGTGCTCCATACACTTGTATTGAGGGAGGCCGCACCCCGTCGAGAGACGCAGCAGTCCAGTTGGCATGGCCGACTAGAGGGCATGACCTCGCTCCATACAAGTGTATGGATCGAGGTCATGCCCACTGGCCCGGGAGTATGTATAACGCATACATACCCTCTGGTCCCGGTTCAGAAACAGGCAAATCCCCCAGCGCATAGTGCATGCGCTGGGGAGATTCAAAAGTCTGCAGTCACACACAGTGACTGACTGCAGACTTATTGATTTTGGACTGGACTGGACAACCCCTTTAACGAATAGGTTGGCAGTGGGCTTGAGGTCACTGTGACCAGTGCTGGTAAATGGACACCGGTGTGTGGGTAAATATGGATTTCTATTATAAGCAACTTATTGGAGTAAACCAACAAAATGTATTCAAAACCAGGCACTCTCAAATAAGTCACTTTATTAATTAAAAAACAAACCTATAATACAAAAGAAAAGATAAAAAGGGGGTTTAAGAAAGAGGGTGAGACATGATGAAAAAGCTAATGACATCCGTTCAGATGTATAAAATGCACTGTGCATGAAAATTCATAAGTATATAATATAAATAAAGTTTAATGTCCAGTGACAAAGCAAATGATATACGGTAATCAATATTTGAATAAATATTGCAGTGTCAAAACAGTTTTAAAGTCCCATAATGGGGAGCCGAGAAGTTTCAATGAACCATAAGAGTTAGTGATATTGACCAAACAGACGCACCACACACCACTCCAACTTGTGTTTCGCTTGCGCTTCGTCAAGGAGTCACCTTATAGGAGTAGTCCAGGCAAAA
Organism: Phyllobates terribilis; assembly: GCF_046119375.1. Taxonomy (NCBI): domain Eukaryota; kingdom Metazoa; phylum Chordata; class Amphibia; order Anura; family Dendrobatidae; genus Phyllobates; species Phyllobates terribilis. Next base: position 1,094,022,821 of record NW_027362761.1, read on the forward strand.
CTGGCACTGGATTATCCATAGTGTAGATTGTAACTGGTGTTTTGTCCAGAATACCCAGATTGCTGCTTAAAGTATCCAATAAGGGAGCAGGTGATCAATATTCTGCTAATTAGTGGGAGCCTATGGAATTAAACATATTTATGGAAAACACTGTCCATATACATAATTAGACGAGAGTACATTGAAGTTTTATTGTGGCCCCTGCAATCTGACAGTCTGGCCCTCAGATCAGAGGTCGTGCACCCCTGCATTGGAGGAGCTAGTGTCTGTTAACTTATATCCTGTATTTATATTATGCAAAAATGTTATTTTAGTCTATGGACAGTACAAGTGTTGTAATACTGAGTATTTGTTGTTTTTATAATGTTGCATATAGTATTCACTGACAAAAATGAACCCAAAAAGGCAGAATTTTTCTGCATGTTTGACAGTTGGGAAAGGATCCTTTTCCCTAATATGGAGCTATTAGTGTTTGCCCAGTGGAGTTTTTTCCTTCCTCTGGATCAACACTTTAGTCTATAGGTTGAACTCTATGGACTGAAGTCTACCTCCAACCTAAAAACTATGAAACAGTATGTTAATGAGAGGTTTTATGAGGTTAGAAAAACATGGCTCCTTTCTGCCTTTCTGTTTAAAATCTGGAAAACATTTTTTTTTTCTAGGACATTTGTACTATCTGTAGAAGGTTTTGCTTTATGTAATGTTAATGGACAACTCTTCCACACTGGAATATACCCTTTTGTTCTCATAGTATAGTTTGTATTGTGTGCAAATATTGCCGTCTGTGGTTAGTAAGGATTTCTACAAGGACAGTAACAAACAAATAAGCATAATGGTAAACTAAAAACAATACCCACACCCACCCACTATTCGCTCGTTTTATTTGTGTGCGCGCTCGGTAGGGCTCACCGCTATTAATCATAGGGCAGATGCCTCCTGCTAGTTGGCTGCTCTGCCCCCTGCAGTGACAAATTGTATTTTCACATCCAGATTTCAGTTAGAGCTCCTTTGTCCTGTCTGGTTTTAGTCTTGAGTAGGTGTGCTGTTTACTTTGTCTTCATAGACCTTTATGGTCATGTACTAATTAGCTTTTAGTATGGAAGAACCCGCCAAGCCAAAGAGTAGTGACCTAAATCTCATGGTGCTCTCTGAGAGACTGGAGTATGTAGTAATGTGTATACAGCACACTCTGGAACAAATAACTAATTTCACCAAGTAATCTTTAGCTGTTACTATACTGTAGGCTAAACTTTATAAATGCAATGTATTCTGTACATTGTTTTTCAAGGAGAACAGCTGTAAGCCCAATAGCAAGGTCCTACGACCATCCAATAACTTTATAAGTAGGTAGTCCTTTTTATGGGCAGACCAAGTGCTGTGTTTTTCTCGGAAAACACTTGTATCTTTTAATCTTTGGGGATGTTAGTGTCATATTTTTGTATTTTTTTTTTTCTATAAATTCTCAGACCGAATGGTGAAGATTTGTCCAATATTGATCCGATTTTAGGATCGAAATTGCCAATGGGAGGCTATGGGTCAATAAAAAAAAAAATAGGATAGCACTCCGATTCCATCCATGTGCTGTCTGTTTCCTTTTCTCGGTCTGTTTGATAGCTTGAGAAATTTTCCTATTTTTTATTTTGTTTTTTTTTTTACTTTCCATCCAAGAACAACTGAAACTATGGAGAAAAAAAAAAAACGTATGAGAACTGTTTGGTTTCATCACAAAAAACAGTGAAGTCTGAGGGCACCCTTAGATTTTTCTCCAGCAAAAAAAACAACAAAAAAAACTTGTGCACATGCCCTAAGGATGCCTTCAGACTTCACTGATTTTTTTTTTGTGATGAAACCAAACAGTTGATCTCATACGTTTTTTTTTTTTTTTGCTGGAGAAAGATGTAAGGCAGTGTTCACACGTTCAGTATTTGGTCAGTATTTTACATCAATATTTATAAGCCAAAACCAGGAGTGGAACAATCAGAGGAAAAGTATAATAGAAACACATCACCACTTCTGAATTTATCACCCACTCCTGGTTTTGGCTTACAAACACTGATGTAAAATACTGACCATGTGAACATGGCCTAATGCAAATACTCGCGTGCAAGCAGGAAGAACACTGCAGAGAATACAGTTTTGTTTGATGCATTTTTACTTGTATTTTTTTCCATCTATTTGGGTGAAATTGCTACAAAAACGATTAAAGACTTGACATGCTGACAATGCATTGATGGTTCAAATCCCCAAGGAGAAAATAAGCAGCATGTGTATGAGATTTCAGACATTACATTCACTTTACTGGTACTTTAAATGCTGCTTGTTTTTGTTCACGGGAAAAAAAAGTGTGTGAACAAGTTCTTAGACTTATAAATAAAGTTGGGAATGAAGATTATAGAGAATGTACATAACTTTGGACCTACCCAGTTGTCTTGTATATTGACTTTTTATAGCATTCAAGTTTCCTACAGTGAATGAACTGGTTTACAAAGTTGGGGTCAAATAAGTTTATAGGGAACCTGTTACCAGGACAGACTTCATGAGGCTACGCTGAGATACTTTCACACGTCATGAAAATCACATTGAAACACATTTAATGATTGTGCGCTTTGGGGCCTGTGAACTACCATGACTGCAACACAGCAATGACAAAAAGTCCAACATGGTTGGACATTTGGCCTCGGGTAGCGAGACACACGCCACCTGGGTCATATGCAAGTCGCACAGGGGCCAATCTGCATTCCGACACTAACAAAACCTCTAAAATTGTTGTGTGACAGAAAGTTCCTGATAAGTCACACAAGCGTTTTCTGGTCACACACCTTGTCTGAGTCGCATGAACAGTGTAGCAGGGCAGGCCTGTAGAATTGATAATATGGATATGTCCATCTGTGGCGCCCCTGTGGGTTCAGTCGCCACAGAGGTACTGCATCTCACCCAGAGGTATGGTATCTCACTCTCGGGTAAGGAAGGAGTACAGCTCAGGACCCTAACACCTGAATCCAACAATACACTACTCCAGACCAGCAGGAGGGGCAAGATGCGTCGCTTCCCTGCTGAGCCCTTTCCCTGACTGGAGTGGGGGGGGGCCAAAGTAGGGGGAACCATGTAGTGGGTGTGGGTGGAGGAAGTAAATCAGGGGAGCACTTGTTAGGAATAGTATAAAGAGGGAAGCCATCTTGGGTGTGAGAGTTCAGTCAGAGGAGGACAGTGAGGAGCAGGAGCTCTGTAGGAGCTCTGCTCAGGAGGAGGAGGGCCTAGCCAGAGAGGCCCAAGACTGAAGGGGGAGAGAGGAGCAGGAGAAAGGCTCCAGGAACGTGGAAGGGACCCCAGGGGTACGGGTAGTGCTGGAGGCCACCCGTACGCCCGAATCTGCCAGGAGGTGGAGGGGTCAGGTCACACAGAGGGGACCCGTCCCTAAACTAGCAGAGTTCTTTCAGCCTTAACTAGGAAACCGGAGGCTGCAGTATTTCAGGTACTGCAGCCAAAAGCCACATCTAATCACCAGAAAGGTGGCCACAGAGGACCCAGGGGACAGAGAAGACGTCGCCCGACAAAGTCCGCGGTCACTGGATTGGGACACTGGGTGTGAGGTGCAGGGAGACTGCCAGAAGGAACACACCATCACCCCCTGCACTACACTGCACCATGAGTGTTACTTCCATAACAGCAACATCTTCACTGCTCTGGAGCTAAGCTCTACCTGTGGAGAGCTGAACTAACTCTGCTGCATTAACATCAGCTCCAGAGGACCTGCTCCGCAGCGGCGGCTCCCTTTAGCTGCATACCACAGGTGGCGTCACGAACTGTATAAAAAAAGAACTTTAATTCCCCTGTAAATACCCCTTTTTACTGACCGCCCTGGGTCACGGACCGGGTCACCGCCACTGTGACATCTCCCCTAGCAACGCCCGGCCCGACACAGAGTACCCCACGGCCCAGGGAGCGCGTCATATTTACTACTGAACCGGTTACTAGGATAGGCCTCTAGAGTAGATATTCTGGATATGCCCACCTACTCTTGCCCCAGCCCTTCATGAAGTTCTCTTGTTTTCGCTGCAGAACCATCTGAGAATCCCATTACCATTTGAGCAGAGCCTGATTAGACACCTTAAACAAACAAAATGTTTTGGCCTCAAGAAGGGAATCGACCATCGATGGCTCCTAGTTTTCACTTGGGTGGGAGCCCAGGGAGATGCTAGGAATGAGATTGTGTCTCCCTTAGCTTTGGCTAGGAGAGGCTACTTGTCTCTGACCCTTACTGTGGCATTTTGGCTCGGAGTGACAGGGAAAGGTCTGTGGGGGCATTTCTCCTATTGGAGGGGGTTACAACTGACCACATCCCATTACACTTTTTTCTGACACCTTTTTTTTTTTTCTTTTCTTTTTTTTTTTTTTTTTAGTGCATTCGGGAGAGAGAACATTATCTTGGGCTTTAAAAAATATATAAAATGTTTGGTGTTGTTTTTTATTTATTTTACTCACTTATAGTGCCATTAATTCCATAGTGCTTTACAGACATGATCCTCACTGTCCCCATTGGGGCTCACAATCTATATCCCCTATCAGTATGTCTTTAGAGTGTGGGAGGAAATCAGGGAACCCAGAGGAAACCCACGCAAATACGGGGAGAGCATACAAACTCCTTGCAGATGTTGTCCTTGGTGGGATTTGAACCCAGGACCCCAGCGCTGCAAGGCTGCAGTGCTAACCTCTGATCCACCCTGCTGCCCAGTAGGAGTGCATTTTTCTCAACTTTTAAATACATCTGACCATGAACAAGTCCTATAGTTTAATATGAAGCTTGGGTTAGGTCGTATGGACCAGGTAATGTCTCAACCACTGGGTATGTGCCTGTTGACCAGTTTGTTCATATAAAGCTGCACATACCCTATCTAAGATCACTGTGCTGCCAACTCATTGGCTGCTTTATCTTATCTGCTAGGTAACGCTGTTTGCACAACGCCTTGTGCTAGGGTAGAGTTGTTTGTACTTAAATCAGTTCTGTGCTGACAGTCATTATACCTTGAAAGGCTATATTTATACTAAATTCCAAGCTCTTTGGGCAATTTTATGGTCATGTCTCGATTTTTCTTGTTATGGCAAAAATAACAAAACAGATTCAGTGTGAGCCGAACATTCATTGTGAAGGTGCTTACAGGCTGTCCAGCATCTGGGAGATGTAAGTTACGCCTTCTCCTAGCCAACCACACCTACTTAAACTCATTTCAGGTGCCCTGAGCAAATACCTTCCAAGGAATGTAAATGGTCCTTTGCTGCTGACCAATAAACATATGCATGAGCTAAAAATCCTGTGACTGAGAGTGACTCCTCCAGCAGAGGCGTTCTGTACTACTGACCTGTCAGCAAGGCTTGAGAGGTATGGAAAAGCTTGTAGCCTGTAAGTTTCTTTTTTTTTCAAATTACAAACTTCACTTTGTATTAAATAGAATGGGAACGTGTGAAATGTAACGGGATGAGGTAGTTCTATTGCTCATTTGCTCTTACTTTAATATTGACTGTAAAAAAATGAATAATCACGGTGTAGTTTTACTACGTTCTTATCTCATGTATAGTGTTTTTTTTTGTTTTTTGGGGTTTTTTTTGAGATGTAATTCTCCTAGTGGTACACTGTCAAAAAGATAGAAATTGATGAATGCCAGCTAATGTAACGTGATCATATTTCTAATTAATAGTATAAGCTAATGAGGTATAGAAAGGATAATTTACTTTTGGTAAGTCACTTCTGAGTGCTGTTTTCTATACATATGTGTGACTTTTAAAGTAGATTTTTATTTCAATTTTTGGGTTGTGTTTTTCTGAATGACCTTTAACGCCTTTGAAAAATGTTATGTTACTGGAATGCAATTGGGCATGTATGATGGCCTATGCGGTAAAATGTAGTGTATGTGTGTATAAAATATATATTTATATTTTACAGTAGTCATTTTGCGGTTTTCGCCCTACATAACTTGCTTGACAAGTAAGATAAGGAACAAAGGTGGGCGTTTTACAATTCAGAGTATGACTGGACTGTTTTTCCATTGAATTGTATGTGCAAATACCTAAGGAATTAGATTTGCAGCTGATTTTATATTCTTCAGTCGCTGGTGATACCAATAAGAAGGAAATGCATATTAAAAATTATGAAAGACACCATTAGATTAAATAAAGAAAAATCTAATAAATGTTCTGTCTAACTTTGACAGTTTTGAATAGTTTGCAGTTGGGCCCAAATATTACCATCTCTACGATCCGTTATTGGATGTAATCTAGAGATGTAGTAAATGAATACGTCTTAAACATGTGATTTCCTAGTCCATATGGTGAATAATGGTAAAATCGGTAAACTTGTTGACCTTTTAATGAAACGTCTTTGGAAATCCTTGTCATTCGGTGTGGACTTGATTATACATACAAGAAACTCCTGTCTATATTGAGACTCTTGCCATAGCTTCCATACAATTGCTTTTAGGTGCACAGCGCCGATGTGAAATTTATAGAGCAGTTTTATAAAAGACATTGAATACGTATCAGCTCTCGGGGAGTGACTGCTACATGGAAAAACATGTGTTTGTCCTTGGCGTTGTTTTTACATGGTGTAGCACTTAACTACGGATAAGATAGTGTAACTGATAGGAGGTAGGCTAATCTAAGGTGGAGTAAACTTTCTAATCTAGTAATTAGTTTCAATTCAGTTTTAATTTTTGTTAAATCCCTTCAGTTGTAAATGGTTTGGGGTGTTTTTTTTGTTTGTTTTTTTTTTAACCTGAATCAATTGAAAGGATAAAGAATGGTCAGTGTTTCTTTACCTGTGTTTGCACTGAAGGGGTTATGAGGCACAATGTATGCATTGTTCTGGGTCTAATCCCATTATATGGCTCCCCTGACTCTTTGATTTTAGACTGTGTAAGCTGTTTGTTGTCTGTCTGGTACTTAAGACTCTCAGCAGGTTGTAGATACTGGTTTTCATGGCTGCTATGCAGTTCCACAATAGTAATGCCCCCCCCATATACATTGGACTAAGGCCGGCGGCCATACATATAGGATAGTTGTTGGCCAAATGATTCTTCAGCCGATTGTTCTGCCAACAGCCATCTCAGCCGTCTCTCATACACAGGAGCGTTAGCTTGGCCAAGCGCTCCTGTGTTCGCTATAAGAAAGACGTCGACTGGCATCTTTTAAGGGAGAACAATGTGATCAGCAGTTCAAAATCGGACATGTGCGACATCTCCCCCCGACAATCAGTCGGCCGGCTCCCCCATATACATTAGAACATCAGCCGAATCCGTCTATCTGCGGCTTCAGCACATTTATGGGGGCCTTAACATCGACCAAAACTACTGTCACAAGATGGCACCGTGAGAATGGCGTGGCGCCTGTAAAATGTGAAGCCGCTGGAAGGTGAATATATGACCAGGGGCTTACATTCCAGAGCTAAAAAAAAAGCTGGAGTGGTGCTTTAAGGACAGCACCAAGTCTTCTAGGCATGGATGAACAAGTTGGCAACCTATTACAACAGCTATATTTTTTCATTCTTCAAGAACAAACTCTTTTATAGCCTGGACACTGGATGGAGAGTGATGCTCCTCTTGTCTCTTCAGAATTCTCCAAGGTGTTCGATTTAGGTTCAGATCAGGAGACACTTCCCGACACCAGCAGCTCTCATGAAGCCCCTCGTAAGGGCATTTTTCCTTATACTCCCCTATGTGAAGCTTTGAAGCCATCCGTTCCAAAAGCATTTCTTGGTTTCATCCCACAGAGTGTAGTCCCTGTAGTCTTCATACTTTTCAGCATGGCTCTGGCAGATTGTTGGCAGGCTTTCTTGTGCATGGGCTTTAGAAGAGTCTTCCCTTCCTGGACAACACCCATACATGCCATTCCTCTGCAATGTACACCATATTGTCATAGGAAAAATTCAAGCAGGTTTGGCTTTCTACTTTTATAGCTATCTGCTATGAACTTATGTCGGTTTTCTTTAATCCTCATTAGAAGACTGCTGTTTAGGTGTTAACTTCCATGGTCTGCCTGGATGTCTGTGAGATGGTCGCAGTTCCATCTTTGTTTGGGTATGTGCATATGGTCAGGAGCCGCCTGCGGCCCCGACACTGCAGAATAGCCGCGCGGCTTCCGCTCATTATGCAAATGAGCGGCGCCATTTATTCATTTTATTTTTTTCACATGTGGACTTTCCTCTTAGATGCAAGTCTTTGGGGAAAGTTCACCAGCAGACCCGCAAGAGAATTTGACATGCTGCTGGTCTGAAAGATGCACCGTATGTCAGTTTCTGCAGGTGCCCAGAGACTCATAGTGGACATGGGATTTCTAGAAATCCATCCACTGTGCTGTAACATCTGGCTGCTGCAGGTTTGACGCTGCATAACACGTAGCTTCAAACCCGCAGCAGCTCCTGACCGCGTGCACATACCCTTTTGTATTAATTTTTCTACGGTATTCTGACTGAATAAAGCTTTACTGATCTTCTTGTAGCCTTCCCCATTCTTGTGTAAAAAAATCTTTTTCAGGTCTTGTCATTTCTCTTCTATATGGTGCCATTGCTGACAGCATGAAATAGGAAGGGGTTTTCTTTACGTAAACCCTTTCATAGTCAGATGTCTTCTAGACACCTGATAAATGAACAATTAAACTTTCCTATGGTTGAATTGTTGACAAGAATTTTGTAGTCTAAACTTTTAGCTTTGCTCCTAAGACTTTTATTGGAAAATACTCATTTTTGTAACATGGTCTTGAATACATTTGTTAGGAAAACTACTTTTTGGGTGTGCAAAATAACAAATCTTGTTTGCAATCAATGGGCCCACATTTGTGGGAGTGTTTTTATAGTATGGTATCTCATAGAAAATGTTAACCTGTCGTTTCCTTTCAGAATTAACTGACAAATCTGTTAGGGTGTACTTCTTTTATGCTGAGCTACGTAATTCTCATAGAGAACAGGAGCGGTCGGCAATGCAAGCACTCTTATGTATGGAGAAGTCAGGAGAGATGGATGCCAAGAAAACATCATTTGGGCCACAGCTATCTATTGTGTATGGGGCCCCTAAAAACGACATTATGGCCATGAAAGCAAACCTTTCTATGACCATAATCGTATGTATTCTAACTGCTACAAAGAGGGTTATATGGAGAGTTCATTGATCTAACAGGAATTGTGTAATGCTGTATTTCCCCATTGGAGGCACTGTATGGGAATTGAACACTTGATAATGGATTCTCATAAAATGACAGCTCATTGTTGGGGTCACAGTATTGGTACATTGTATGATAACAAGATTAATTATAAAATTACCAAAAGGTATAAAAAAAAAATATAACTAGACCCAATGAGTTTTATGTAGCTAAAGTTTTTTAATAAATGAACAGAAATAAGGGTATTGAACAACATTTTTCCTTACGGTGTTGTCAAGATTTCTTTAAGAGTAAAAGTTTGACCCTTGGGTCATTAATTTTTGGCCGATCTTTTCTGGATTTCTGCTTGAAGAAGTTGTCTGGTACTTTTTTAAATTGCCCAATGTATCCAGCATGTGGGCATAAGTATATTTGTAAATACCTTGTGTTGCAGATAATGCCTCTGAGCGGCGCTATCCTTGGCCGCTCACGGGCATCACGTGACCCCATGCTGACGTCATGACAAGTGAGGCGTGACTCAGCGCTGGGGTCCCCGTGGTGGCTGCTGGGTTGTGGGCAGGGTTATTCCAGCCTGGACTTGTCGTGACGTCAGTGGATGTCAGCGCTGGCTGCCGCCGGGGGGTTATGTGATGCCAGTGATGGCGCCGCTCACAGGCATTATCTGCAATACAAGGCCTTTACAGAGATACTTATGCCCACATGCTGAATACATTGGGCAACTTAAAAAAAAAAAAAAAAAAAAAAAAAAAAGTACCGGACAACCCCTTTAATGTTTTTTTGGGGAGAGACTTGTAATTCTCATGTTTTGTGTAGAGGGGAAACCTTATGCAAGTTAACAATTTCTACAATAGAGGGAGAATATTTCAACCCAATGTGATGATCAAAGATGGACTTTCCAAAATAGCAAAAATTCTGGAGTCCGTTGGCTTGGCAAAATGATTTATTTTTGAAGGCTTAAATCTGCATTCCTATCTCAGACATTTATGGGCTATCCACAGGATGTCATGGATGCCTGCTTTTAAGGTTCATCTAAACCAAAGGTCCCCAACCTGTAACTCTGGAGCTACATGTTGCTCACGGCTGTCTGCCAACTTGGTGAATTAGTGCCAGGTCTAGAAAATGGCTAGGAAGGGTAGGTCTTCAGATGATGTATTCTTTGAGTAGCCTCACACAGAAGAGCAGATCTCTGGCCTTGCGGTCAGAGAGATAAGTTAAAGGGGTATTCCCATCTCCAAGATCCTATCCGAATATGTAGTCGGTGTAGTAATAATATTAGCAAATCAGAAGAACTATACTATATTTCTAATTGCTATGTTGCTTACCTCATATGCAGGGCATTACAGTATCTTGGGTATCCATGGGTATGACCACTCATATAATAACAGTTCTTACTGGTTGTAACAAAGTTGCATTTTTATATGCAGAATCCCAATTTTTATGCTATAAAAGCTGCTTCTTATCTGCACCAAAAATGCCTTAAAAAATGGGGAAACTGAATAAAATAAATACAATAATTGGACACGGTCTTATTTTGGTTTCAGACATGTGGGAGCTTGGTCCTAATGAGGAAAAATAGTTTAAAAAGTCAACACAACATGCTTGGGGGGGCATGAAAAATAAAAGACCTTGCCTTTTTAAGAGCCAGAAAAGAAAATTTTAAAGAAAGCCTCAAGAAGCAGTTTGGCGAGTCGGGCAAGAGGAAATGAAATGATTAAACCTATAGCTGTTATTGCTGAAGTGTCGAACAATTGCTATTGCCGTCACCTTAGCTATTATTGTGCTTTTAAACCCGTAAGATTGCATGTTATAAATTTACCCAAATCATGCAAGGTGCAAAGATCTCCTTTTCGCCCTAAACCCTGGTTAAACATTTGAATAATTTTATTACATTAACCCTGTGCAGCAGTCGGTGATGGGTCATGTAATCCTTGACAATCACTGTAAACCTTTATTTCACAATTCCTATAAAGGGTTATACAAACATTTCAGATCAGAGGTCACTTTCAAATTGCTGCACTTTGCAGCCTCATTCTGCCGATCTGACAGAAATACAGATATGAAGATTGGGCCTCCCCAACCCCCCACCCTGAAATCAGCAGCCGGTGAAATGCTCGATTTGTACAAGTCAGTCATTGGTACCTGGGATTAATAAGTAACTTCAAAAGCAGCCGAGCTTTCTGCAGAGCAACACCTAAGCAGAAATGGTCAGATCTGGGAGAATTTACTGCTAGGGGTAAGATTGCACCAAGCAAACACTACGACTTGGGGTATGTTCACATGTTGACTGTTAGCTGCAGAAATTTCTGCGTCTCTTGGCTGGAAAAATGCAGCGTAAAATAGGTGCATTTTTTTGCAGATTTCTCCCCACTCATTAGTATGGGTGAAATCTGCACTAAATCTGCAAGTCAAAAAATAAGCAACATGCGCATGAGACTTCAGGGTTCTCATTCACTTTGCTGGTAAAACCTTCAGATTTTGTGACCAATCTTCGCAGAAAAAAATGCAACAAAATCACGACAAATGTGCACAGGCCCTACTGGACAGACACGGCTTAATCAATTCAGGACCCCAATTAAAGTAAAAATAATGTACACTCTCCTCCTGCATCAGCGCTGTTCCAGAAATGTTGGTGCAGCTATTCCCGCAGAGTGATGTGACATTGTGTCATGTGCCAGCTGCAGCCAATAAGCGGCAGTTGACAATTTTTTCTGGGTTGTGATTTTTGGGAGTTATTTTGTGTGTACAGTATATTTTAGATTATATGTATGTTAGAGGCCCCGATTTGATTGATTAAGCTGCAGTAGTCCCGTCAGCATTGGGAAATCCTCACAGCGTGCACAGTGTGCGATATGAGGATTGACAGGTCTGCAGTCACACAGAGTAACTGCAGACTTTTTAGTTTAAGATCCGACAACCCCTTTAAATATTGGATTTATTGATGGAGAGAATTATGAATGATATTGAGGCTCAAAAATCATTGACCTCAATTGTGTTTGCAAACAAGAAAAGGCCCATTTACCACTGGATCGTATCTTTTATGCACACACAAAAATAATTGTGAGCAGCACATGCTCTCATGTGAAAAGTGGATTGTCCTCTTTTATATGGAACACATGCACTCAGCCTAGCCAAGTGTGCATAGGGGGAAAAACTTATTTGCATCTCTCTATATAAAAATGTTGGTATTGATAAGTACTCACTTTCTGTAGGGTTTTTTTATACCTAAAATATATATGTATATTATATATTCAGAAATGTATTAATATCCATTATGTAAGTGACGCGCCCCTGGGCCTGCTGTGTCGTGCGGCATCGCGCGCACGGGGGCTTACCCGGAGCCGGATCAGATGGGGGTAGTAGTCTCGTGGCGGCGACCCGGTCCGTGCCCAGGGAGTCAAGCTGAGCGGCAGTGTCTTGAATAGTAGGGTGTTGTACGACTACGCCACCCGTTGAATGCAGCTTTAGGGCTGCTGCTGCAGGACAGTCCGCTGAGGCTGGTGATATGGTTGTGCAGCGTAGATGGTATAACCCCCAACGGGAGGGGTACGGCCTCAGGGCAGCAAGAGTAGATGAAGGTGGTAGCGATGGTGCAGCAAGAAAGCTCAGAGACATGTGATGCAGTTTCAGGGTTTTTACTCACAGGTGTTGCCCCGGTCACTCCGGCCTTTAGTGACCACCCGAGCCGTGCTGCGTTCACCAGGTGTGGGACTCTGCCAACTCCCAGGCAGTTCCAGAGCGTGGTCCTGAGCTCCCCTCTCTTCCTTCCTACTGGCCGTTCCCACCAGGGACCCACCTTTGTCCGGCTCCCTCGGGCCTCTTGGTGGTAAAACCTTATCTGGCTTTCCTGACCCTATTCGTGGTATGCCTTCCTGGTGGGTGTGGTGAGGGTCGTGCCAAAGCTTGACCACGACCTCCAGTTCCTGGTTAAGGATATCTTGCCTCTGCCAGTTTGGGATCCGGTACCCTCTTCTGCCAACCCTTCACCCGTTAACTTGTGGGATCTCAGGGTTCCCTCTTGTCCTGCGTCTCTGGGCCTTTCTTCCTCCTCCTCTCCACTACAGGCCTGGCCCTGGAGCTGGGCCCAGCCGGAGCCACAGCTCCCTGTCAGCCCTCTCTGGCTGAGCTCCTTTCTGAACTCTCCCTCTGACTCTCCCTGTCTCAAGATGGTGCCCACCATATATACTCCCTCTATGTGTGAGCCCAGGTGACTAGCACCCAATGGGCTCCTACCTCTATGCCCAGAGTCCCTCCCCTATCTGCCCCTACACTACTGGGATGTTCCTCCCCCCCCCTCCCACTCCAGCCAGGGACAGACGCTGTCGTACCTGCACATCTATTTGGTGGGAGTACCGTTGTTCTGTCCCCCGGAAATGGGGTGAGTGTAGTGCATGCAGCTATCTGAGCTCAGTCCCACACTCCATCCTTACCCGGGAGTGGAATACCACACCTCTGGTTCGAGGTGCAATACCCCTGTAGCAGCCGAGTCCTCAGGGTGCTACATTCCCCCCTGGTAAATCACAGCACGTCCTCGGGCTGTAAAAGAGTAAAACATACCAAAACATACAAACTTTTTAAAACATACACTAACAGGTAAAACATCATAAACATTATCAGCAAATATAACATGACAGGTAACTTCTTATATATTATTCTAGCAGTATAAACTTTTGATATAAAACTTTTTCATATAAAATGTTCTTGATCTTCTGGCCACGGTGCCACTTGTGACCAGGTAAAGTGCCACAGTCACTGGAAGAAAAACAGCAGTTCTCCTATAAAACCGGTAGGGGGCGCCTTAGGAAGCGCAACTATTTACAGGGTATGGCCGCTCTCAGTCCTCGGCCAGTGGGGATAAGGGATGGCTGCTCACAGTCCTCAGCCTGATTAGGGATAGGGACACACAGATAAACAGTTCACACTAGTCCCAACGGGGACCACACTTAAATTGACAACAGTTCTTGTACCCCGACGGGTAACTTTATACAGTTCTCTTTACCGTTCAGTGATAACGATGCCCTCCTGCTCCTTCCTGAAGGTAATCTTCAAACCCGTCCGGGTCCTCTTGATCTCCCTCATACCGCAGCTCTTCTTCCGTCAATCGGTGCACGTGAAGGGCGTACGGTCCTTTGGCACACTGATGCCGGGTGAAGGTGACCTCGTCACCCAGGTAAAGGTCACGTCCACGGTGTCCCTCTGGCAGATGGGACTCGACATCCCTGCGGGTAACAAAGACGTCGCCGGGGGTTCTGTGATCCCTGATAAAGCCCCAGCCGTGCTCCAGTTGGAACTTGATTACAGTCCCGGTGGCGCGGGGACCGTGGGCTGCACGGGGGTTTTCGCCGGGTCCGGCTTTTCTGCTCCGCACTTTGGACCTGCAGCCGCTCCTCGCGGACCCGCCTCTCTCGCCGTTATTTGTTGAAGACCTCTAGTTGTTGTCGGCAGCACTCCGCACGCTGGGCTGCGGCCGCCCGGGTCTCTTGGGTGAACCCCATGAGGTTTTCACCGGTGGGGTCCCATGCGAACTGCGCCTCCTCCAACGGGAGTGGGGTGATCTTGGCGGGCGCCGGAGTCGGGGTCAGGGGCTCACACAGGGGCCTTTCCTTCCGGAGTCAGGGACTGAGGTACTCCGGTGGCCACTCAAAGGGCTGCCCATCCGGGCAAGTATGTTGCGCAAATAGGTCTTCGCCTAGGGGCAGCACTGTGGAGGTTGAGGGCGCGATGGGGGCAACGGCGCTCGGATTCACCAGGCCTTGCGACCAGGCCGGTGGCACTCTAAAGGTGAAGGGCACTGTGGATACGGCGGCGCCCGGGGGTACTCGGCCTTGCGACCAGGCCGGTGGCATTTCCTGCTTGGCCGCGCTCAGGGTTAAGGCGCGTGACGTCACAGGGGGCGTGGCCGCGGCTCCGGCCGCTTGAGGCCTAGTTCGGAGCGGTGGCGGTGCAGCAACGGGCACGGTCGGTGGGATTTCGGGCTCTGCGACGGGGAGCTGGGGCAGGCTTACGGCTACTAGGCTTGGGGTGGTGACGTCCCCTTTACCTGCTTCCATCTCTTCAGCTTCTTCCACGGCGTCGTCTCCGGCCGTCGTCCCTTCTGCACCATCTTCAGGGGCAGGCGTGCTCCTCGTTGCGGGTGGCGTCCTTTGCTGGCGGGTTCCAGCCTGCAGGGCCATTTCTCTGCTCCACTCGGTCAGTACTTCTTGTTGCACTCGGGCCATCTTCCGAGCCAGGCCCTCCAGCGCGGTCTGTGCATGCTCCCGATCTCTGGGGAGCTGTGCCAGGATCTCCACTAGGCCTTCTGGGGTGGCGGCCTGCAGCAGGCTCCTGACCACAGGGTCGGTGCTGCCTGACTCTCCCTCCATCTCCGGGTGCGATCTTTCCAGACTCCTCCAGGCTGCACCCATCCTCTCCCTTTTGTTCTTGATCCGCCCACACAGAGGGTGGTCTCGGGGCAACTTGGTGATTGTCAGTTCCAGGGGCAGACCCCCCACTCTGATGGACATTTCTATCCTTGCAGTCTCTGTTGGTGGGGGCGGTCTTTGCTTTTGGCGCTCTTCTGGGACCAGGCCCACGATGGGAGGTCGTCTCTTACCACCCTCTGGCACGCCCACAATGGCGTCCGCTCTGCCAGGGCGGGAAATCGTCTCAGATGGCGGGAATCGTCTCCTTATGGCGGGAAACTCCGTGGATGGCGGGAAAAGGCTGCAGATGGCGGGCAAACGGCGGGAAACGATCCGAGATGGCGTCCGATGGCGGGGACCCTCCGGAATTGGCGGGAGACTCCTTTTTACGGTAAATGTGAACTTTTCTTCAGGCACGCAGTACCCGTCGGTTGCGGGCACGTAATCCTGCCGACTACGCCAAAGTTGACGCGCCCCTAGGCCTGCTGTCGTGCGGCATCGCGCGCACGGGGGCTTACCCGGAGCCGGATCAGATGGGGGTTGTAGTCTCGTGGCGGCGACCCGGTCCGTGCCCAGGGAATCAAGCTGAGCGGCAGTGTCTTGAATAGTAGGGTGTTGTACGACTACGCCACCCGTTGAATGCAGCTTTAGGGCTGCTGCTGCAGGACAGTCCGCTGAGGCTGGTGATATGGTTGTGCAGCGTAGATGGTATAACCCCCAACGGGAGGGGTACAGCCTCAGGGCAGCAAGAGTAGATGAAGGTGGTAGCGATGGTGCAGCAAGAAAGCTCAGAGACATGTGATGCAGTTTCAGGGTTTTTACTCACAGGTGTTGCCCCGGTCACTCCGGCCTTTAGTGACCACCCGAGCCGTGCTGCGTTCACCAGGTGTGGGACTCGGCCAACTCCCAGGCAGTTCCAGAGCGTGGTCCTGAGCTCCCCTCTCTTCCTTCCTACTGGCCGTTCCCACCAGGGACCCACCTTTGTCCGGCTCCCTCGGGCCTCTTGGTGGTAAAACCTTCTCTGGCTTTCCTGACCCTATTCGTGGTATGCCTTCCTGGTGGGTGTGGTGAGGGTCGTGCCAAAGCTTGACCACGACCTCCGGTTCCTGGTTAAGGATATCTTGCCTCTGCCAGTTTGGGATCCGGTACCCTCTTCTGCCAACCCTTCACCCGTTAACTTGTGGGATCTCAGGGTTCCCTCTTGTCCTGCGTCTCTGGGCCTTTCTTCCTCCTCCTCTCCACTACAGGCCTGGCCCTGGAGCTGGGCCCAGCCGGAGCCACAGCTCCCTGTCAGCCCTCTCTGGCTGAGCTCCTTTCTGAACTCTCCCTCTGACTCTCCCTGTCTCAAGATGGTGCCCACCATATATACTCCCTCTATGTGTGAGCCCAGGTGACTAGCACCCAATGGGCTCCTACCTCTATGCCCAGAGTCCCTCCCCTATCTGCCCCTACACTACTGGGATGTTCCTCCCCCCCCCTCCCACTCCAGCCAGGGACAGACGCTGTCGTACCTGCACATCTATTTGGTGGGAGTACCGTTGTTCTGTCCCCCGGAAATGGGGTGAGTGTAGTGCATGCAGCTATCTGAGCTCAGTCCCACACTCCATCCTTACCCGGGAGTGGAATACCACACCTCTGGTTCGAGGTGCAATACCCCTGTAGCAGCCGAGTCCTCAGGGTGCTACATAAGCATGTATGTATGTATGTAATATATATATTTTTAATTTATTTCAATCACAATTCTTTAATAAAAAAAAAAAAAAAAAAAAAAAAAAATCAAATTAACTTTCTGGATTATTGAATACCGGATCAAGAGAGTTTCACTGAATTTATTTAAGTCTAGTATATTATTGTGGTTCAACTGTTGCCAGAACAGGAAAATCCATAGTGTGGTCCTCAGTCTGCTAATTAGAAAATGTGCATTACCATGAGAAGGTACCTTACTGCTAGATTTCGATCAGGGAAAATTAGGAAAATCCAGTCTGACCTGGTACATTTTGCCTCAGGGTGTAGAGGTTGAGAAATTTTGCTTCTTAGTGGTGAACGTGATTGTGGGCCTCTAATTTTAAAATGAATGAGGTCATTTTATGGCCAAGAAAACAGGAGTAAAAGCCATAAAACGATTACCTTCATGGTGTGCTGAAAATGTACACAGCCTTCAACTGCGGCTAAAACAAAACTGTCTGTTTTGGACTGTAAGTTGTCCTTTGTGTATATGTATTAGTTTGTATATATTATGAAATTATGTATATGTACTTATTAGTGTGTGTATTATAATTAAAAATATTATAAAATATAAACTTTTACACATGCATGCATTATACACATACAATCAATTATTAGATCAATTAGGAGAAATATCCAGCGCAGGAGTAACCGGTTAAAAAAACGTAGTTTCAGCAGCAAACGTGTTTCGGATGATAATCCTTAATCATGCATTTATCCGAAACGCGTTTGCTGCTGAAACTAACCCTTTCTGCTTGTCATGGTTGTGATTTTTCTATGCTTCTGGCCTTTTGGATTTTATATGGATTAATAAAAGTTTTTTTTATCGGATACTCATGTGCTAGATATTTCTCCTAATTGATCTACTTCCATGTGGCACCACTGATCCTTGCGTGCGGTCTCCAACAGGGTGAGCTGACTTTTTTTTTTCTTTTTTCTATACAATCCTGTGCACCAATTTGTCTAAAAGGAATTATCCTATGTGAGTGTAGACTTCCGGCTCCCCTTGAGTAACCGGTCTTTTCTCTGCATATATAGGGAGTGCGACAGACCTGTCCATCATTGATAGCAGGCGGGAAGCAGCCACCGGTGACTTACTTTTTTCACTAGTCTGCGTGTCTTTGTCCTCGGCAGCTTTTAAAGTTTTTGTTTTTTTTTCAACGCCGCATCGTTTGAGTCAAACATACATGGCTGAAATGATACATCCAATGTCCGATACTTGCTGCCCGTGGTTCAGGTAACATGTATCAGTCAGGTTCCCTTTTATGTAGTCTCTTGAGCTATGGTAATTATGGAGCTATAGTGTACCCTGTATATCAAGATTTGTAATCTTTATACCATGTGGTCAAGGAACGATTGTTAATCCTTACATGGTCACAAATATTTTCTGTATTTCTACAAGCTGACACTCATTTCGTCCATGTTCTTCATTGGATTTATATGATTCGATACGACATCTGAGACTGGTCTCCACACTGGCACCTCCAGCATTGACTTCAGCATTCATTCTCTGCATAGGCTATTCCTTTTATCTTGGGACAGAGGAAGTTAACACAATAGTACTTATCTTTTCCTGTTGTCATCTACCTAATAATAGTCTAAAATAAGCAAAAGTTGGGAAATGGAGTGTAAAATCCAAAAGTCTCTCCCATCGATACTTGACGAATAATGTGTTGAGAATGCGGTTTATTTTTCATCATAAGTAGCCATTTCACTCTTGGAAGAGGCTGACTGTAGCTTTGTTTGGTAGATCTACTAACGAATTCCAGAAAATCTCTTCCCCATGGTTAATAAGTAGTCAAATGCAGGTATTGGGGTCATTTAGTAGTTTCTGACAAACTTAAAGCTGTTATGTTAGGCAGGCTGTCATTGGTTATTTTGGTATAGTATTTAATGTCTGACCATATATTTCAGCAATAAAGAAGGCTACAATTCACTTCAGACTGTAATTAGGGTTCACAAATTTCATGTGTTTTTCCACTGGCACTTAGGTGATGTGGCATTCACCATGACGACGTCATTCGAATAAACAAATTAAAAGTATAATTGTGCCCTGAAGCTGGTAGAACCAGTATGTCAACCAACTACTCCGGATCCAGATCAGCCACATACACTTGTGTAGGAATCCAGATCACGGAGATTAGAGATTCCCAAAGAAAAGCAAATTCCTGGGATGCAGAAGCTGAATAGTCAAAACCAAAACTCTCTGAAGGATCATAAGTTGGGCTTAGTAAATTGTGAGTCTTGCCTAAAATCCTTCTAAACAGTCCACTATTATTTTTTCAGGGCACAGTGTCCTTGTGTGGGATGTTCTCCCAGGAGGTCTAGGGAGCTCCTATTTCTGATGGAGCCAAAGTTCAGCTTCAGGGCAGGTTCAGATGGCCGTAGATCTCTCACTGAAGAGAATTGGGCCGATTACGCAAATCACACTCTGACCAGAGTGTGACCAGATTCTCTCGGATGAGGAGAAGATGAAGAAAAAAACGTCTCCAATCTGTTAGTACACGGAAATCGGACTGCACTCTGTTTTCCACAGACTTGCATGCCTGAGAAAAATCCGAATGTCTGATCAAACTTGGGTATGTAGCAATTTTTTTTTTCTTTTCCTTGGACGTTCTCTGTCCAAAGAAAAAAAAAAATCAGACGTGCACATCACCATTGACTATAATTGGTCCGAGTGTGATCCGATATATTGTTGGATTGCACTTGGACAGCAAATATTCTCGTCTGCACCTGTCCTTAGGTGAAAACTGGGGTGAAAGCCCAGCTTGAAGCCAGGAACAAGACTGGCATGAAGTTATACATTGGATAGATTGCAGATGATGGGTACTGACTATTATTAATGCTGTGTGACATACATAGAGCAGATGAAACACATTCTCCATACTATTATAACAACCCTATTACCCCAATTACACATGACTCCTCATTACAAAATGTATTAAATATGGACCATGCCTATTCAGCATATATAATAAGACTTCATTATTGCGTCTTGGGGAGCTCCAACTATGCATGTGTATTCACATATGGAGGAAGCTTGTATAGAATTTTTTTCCAACGTTCCTTCCTTGTTCAAGGTTACATGAATATTCAACTGCTTTGTCTTCCATTATAATAATGGCCTACATTACAAACCTCCATCGACGTCAATAAGACAGCACTGGGATCAAATCCCACCAAGGACAACATCTACAAGGAGTTTGTATGTTCTCCCCATGTTTGTGTGGGTTTCCTCCGGGTTCTCCTGTTTCTTCCCACACTCCAAAGACATACTAATAGGGAATCTAGATTGTGAGCCCCAATGGGGACAGTGATAATGATGTCTGTAAAGAGCTGTGGAGCATTATTGTGCTATGAAAACAAGTAAAAAAAAAAATTAATAGACTTCAAAAATATATTCATCTAATATTTTAATTCCCATTCATGTCTGTACATTAGCAACGATGAATCAAACATTTTTACTTCCTAACTGTTGGGTGAAGGGTTTCTGCCTTCTGTTGTGCAAGTCGCTGCATGATAAGGAGTGTCTCTCACTTCCAGAGTAGCTGCTGTTTCTTCATATATATATTTTTTTGTGGTTCTATTTTAGCCAAGTTTTTCCTCCTATTACTAGTTTGCTCTGAGAAGCAGAAAAGGAGAGAGATGATTTATTTTCAATGCTATTTAGTTTCCTCCGTATCGGTGGCTCAGATATTAACGTTTTGCTATTCTTCTTCCATAGGTTTCAGCAAGTGCTGCATGACTTTGGCATAATGACAGCAGAGGATTCTCTTGCTATGATGAGTAACGATTCAAAGATCACAGAGGGAGTTGTCGGTGCCCCCACTGAAGCTGCTCTCTTTGCTCTCATGGAACGTACAGGTTATGCAATGGTCCAAGAGAATGGACAGAGGAAATATGGAGGTCCACCACCAGGATGGGAAGGGCTCCATCCACCACGTGGCTGTGAAGTATTTGTGGGAAAAATACCCCGTGATGTATATGAGGATGAACTTGTTCCTGTCTTTGAAAGTGTGGGTAGAATCTATGAAATGCGTCTAATGATGGACTTTGATGGGAAAAACAGAGGCTATGCCTTTGTCATGTATACTCAAAAGCATGAAGCCAAGAGGGCCGTCCGAGAACTTAACAACTATGAAATAAGGCCCGGAAGACTCTTAGGTGTTTGCTGCAGTGTAGATAACTGTCGGCTTTTTATTGGGGGCATTCCAAAGATGAAGAAGAGAGAGGAGATTTTGGAAGAAATCTCGAAAGTTACAGAAGGGGTTTTAGATGTCATCGTCTATGCTAGTGCTGCTGACAAAATGAAAAATCGAGGCTTTGCATTTGTCGAGTATGAAAGCCACAGAGCTGCTGCTATGGCTAGAAGAAAACTGATGCCTGGAAGAATCCAGCTATGGGGCCACCAGATTGCTGTCGATTGGGCAGAACCAGAGATTGATGTTGATGAAGACGTGATGGAGACAGTAAAAATTCTTTATGTAAGGAACCTGATGATCGAAACATCAGAGGATGCAATTAAAAAGATTTTTGGCCAATACAATCCGGGGTGTGTTGAGCGCGTCAAAAAAATTCGTGATTATGCATTTGTGCATTTTACCAGTCGAGATGATGCCGTCCAGGCCATGAGAAACCTCAATGGGACAGAACTGGAAGGATCTTGTATAGAAGTTACTTTAGCCAAACCTGTCGATAAGGAACAGTATACGCGTTACCAGAAAGCTGCTAAAGGAGGCGCACCAGCCACGACTACCACCACTGAAGTTGCTCAGCCTAATTATGTTTACCCTTGTGACCCCTACACCTTAGCCTATTATGGATACCCATATAATGCTTTGATTGGTCCAAACAGAGATTACTTCATCAAAGGTTGGTAACTCTATGCACTTATCTGACTAGAAGCTAAAACTATTTGTAGTATAGTTATTTTTACATTTTTAACTGCGTGTGTGAACAGTATCCAATACTTACAGATATTTATAGATTAAAGCAAATAAAGGTGTGATCACTGTGAAATAGGTAATAATGATATTCACCTGACCAAATGGGAAGGGTGCTGTCTGACTGCTGGAGGATCATTAACGAGTAATGGTCTGTTAGTCGCCTGCTCTTTATCCCCTGTGTTTCAGTGGTCACACTCTGTTAAATGGTTATGTGGTTGTTGGAAAAGAATGGGGTAATTTTCCTCACTCCAGAAGATGGCTGACTGGGACTGACTGTTTCAGACAGTCATTTCTTCAACCCCCCTTTGCCCTTTTGATTAAAAATTATATATAGATAGTGACTGGCACTATGAGAAAGAGAAAGTTCTTTCTGGTAGAGCATCGAAGGCGGACATGCGGGCCGGGGGTTCGGCAGCCGACATATCGCTTCATAATTTAAACTGTTTCCATCAAAGGTTTATGGTTTTAAAGGAAAATGCTTTAATAAATGCTGTGACCGTCTTCCATCCACCAAAAGGTATATTGTTTCCTGTGCCTTATTTCAGGGAAAAGGGGGTGGACGACCTTTGCCCGGATGTTTTCACTCCTCCCAGCAGTCAGACTTGTGCTTGAAGGATAAAATCTATTAACAATACTAATCACCTATCCAGAGGGGAGGTAATAAATGCATGATCGCTGGGGGTCCTAATGCTGCAACCCTCACTGATCACAAGAACGAGGGCCCAGTGTCCCCCTTTTGACTTGGGCAATGGTCATGCATTCGCGCTAGCGCTCCATTCAAAGTCTATAGGACTGATGGAGACAATTGAGCAATGTGGAGGTACACATGTCTAACTTCTACTCTACCCAGCAATCATACACTTGTTAGCTATATCATCTGGATAGGTGATCAATTATATTTGTCGGCCAAACCCTTTAATAATTATAAGTTCAATGTACATATTTCAGACAGTTTTATTTTAATACTAAGGTCAGGTCTATTCTGGAGAGTAACTAAACTTTTTTTTCTTTTTTTATATAGTTCAGCATGGAAAGTTATGAAACTTTGCAGATCAGTTTATTAAGAGATTGGTTTTCATTCCTGGAAAAAAAAACTGCATGCAATTTGCTTATAAACCTCTACTTCTCACCCACTCTATTTGCCTGCTTTTATTTGCATTGATATCAGAATGTGTTTATTTGGAGTGCAGATGATGGCAGTGATGGGTCAGCTCAGCATCTGTATCTCGAGTTCTTTGGGTGTAAGTTGCTGTAGGGGGCTGACCCATCACTGCCATCAACTGTACTCCAAATGTTCAGAATTCCCTGCAGCTGGATGCAAGGAAATAGACTGGGGAAAAACAGTTTTTTTTCATGCAATTTTTTACAAGAATGAAGAGAAATTCCCTAATAGTGGTTTTTAAAGTTTCATAACTTTTCTTGCTGTAAAAAAATTATTTAAACAATTAAAGTCAATATACTCTTTAAACTTGTCATTGTGATTTTTTTTATTTTTTTTTATGGGTCAATATTCATCATGGATGGGGGAGGAGGGAGTGTAATAGATTTGTTTATTGGCATTACCGTGTGTAGCTGTTATATCCTTTTATCTAACAAATCCCTCTGTCTTTCTTTCGGCAAATTTGCAAAGATCATCTTTAAATTGTTATGAAGAGCAAAATTCTCCAAAAATGTTTGTATAGTCTTGAATATCATTAGCAAGCACTTTATTATGTGACATGATGTTTCATTGTTCTGCCGTCTCCATGATTGCTGACTTTAGTTATGTGGTGCACTGTGACCTAGTGGAAGTTAAAACAATCTAAAAATGACTGATTTGGCATTTATTGAAGCCAGTAAGTTAACAACAAGCATAGTTGATGAAAAGATTTGATTATACTCCAAAATTTAAAAAAATGTACATCAAAATACAAAATATTCTAGTGATTTTACTAGATCCCAGTTATTTAAAAAGAGGCATAATTCTTGTCTGATCACTTTATATATAGCTCGGGGTAAGAGACATATATTCTGACATCAAACCTGTATGGCTTGGGCATTAAAGGGGTTGTCCGCTTTCACCAAACTGTTGCCAGTAGGCTGTTGATGGTGAAAAATGAACTGCGCTTTATTTACCCTCCCTGGGTCCAGCACTGAGTCTCTGCTGCTTCCCCAGTCTGCAACACTGTTTGGCTGCAGTGGTGACATCACCTAATCACTAAGCTCAGCAGCATATGCCATCAGTGGCATCAGCAGTGACTGGCTGCAGTGGTGTATGTATGTCCTACTGTAGCCAAATAGAGACCAAACATCAAAGGGTATGCAGTGCTGGACCCAGAGAGGGTAAGTAAGATATAGTGTGGTGTTTGTGGGTTGTTTTGGTGTTTTGTTTTTTTTTTGTACATGTTTCAGTCCACTGGCAAAAGTTTGATGAAAGCGGCAGCAGACAACCCCTTTAATTATCATTTTTTTGTAGTGTAGACTTCAGTTGTGAAGGAGTTGATGAATACAATCTTGGTGGTCCAGGTTGGTTAATTTGCTTTATCTGCACCAAATAAAGGTTTAAAATGTGTTTATGAAAAATATTCGCACGGTTAGACAGGATTTACCTTTCGCAACCTTGGGATTTTTTCGTTTTTGCATTTTCATTTTTTGCTCCCCTTGTTCCCAGAGCCATAGCGTTTTTATTTTTTGGACAATATGGCCATGTGAGGGCTTATTTTTTGCGGGACGAGTTGTACTTTTCAACGCCATTACTAGTTTTACCATATCGTGTATGGGAAAACGGGAAAAAAATTCCAAGTGCGGTGAAATTGCAAAAAAAGTGCAATACCACAGTTTTTTATTTTTTTTTTACCACGTTCACTGAATGCTAAAACTGACCTACCATTCTTATTCTCCAGGTCATTACGAGTTCGTAGACACCAAACATGTATAGGTTCTCTTTTATTTAAGTGGTGAAAAAAAATTCCAAAATTTGGTTTAAAAAAAATAGCGCCATTTTTTAAGACCCGTAGCGTCTCCATTTTTCTGGATCTGGGGCTGGGTGAGGGCTTATTTTTTGCGCGCCGGGCTGACGTTTTTATTGATACCATTTTGGGGTAGATCCGATGTTTTGATCGCCCGTTATTGCATTTTATTGCAATTTTGCGGCGACCAGAAAACTTAATTCTGGCGTTTAGAATTTTACCGCAGTTTACCGATCAGATTAATTCTTTTTTTATATTGATAGATGGGGCGATTCTGAACGCGGCGATACCAAATATGTCTATGTAGGGTTTTTTTTTTATTATTTTATTTTAAATGGGGCGAAAGGG
The DNA here is from genome assembly GCF_046119375.1 of Phyllobates terribilis. Taxonomy (NCBI): domain Eukaryota; kingdom Metazoa; phylum Chordata; class Amphibia; order Anura; family Dendrobatidae; genus Phyllobates; species Phyllobates terribilis. Next base: position 1,094,048,330 of record NW_027362761.1, read on the forward strand.
GGGTGATTTTAAACTTTTTTTAAAATATTTTTTTTAGTTTTTTTATATTTTTAAAAACTTTTTTTTTTTTGCTTGCTTCAATAGTCTCCATAGGAGACTAGAAGCCGCAACAGTCCGATCGCCTCTGCTACATACTGGGGATCAGCAGATCCTCTTCATGCAGCAGAAATGGTTCTGTGCTCTGAGCGCCGACCACTAGGTGGCTCTTATAGCGACCAGCTCATGACAACCGCAGGCGTCTGCTGCAGACCCTGGGTTGTCATGCCTGCCCATCGGCGACCCGTGATCACGTGACGGACATCGCCAATGGGCGGGGCTTAGGACGCGCTTCCTGGATGCGCACATTAAATGCCACTGTTGGAGATTGACAGCGGCATTTAACATGTTAACAGCCGCGGGTGGATCGTGATTCCACCCGCGGCTGTTGCGGGCACATGTCAGCTGTAATAATCAGCTGACATGTGCTCGGTTCAGTGCGGGATCACCGCCGGAGCCCTCACTGAACCGGGGGAGGTAGCCTGTGACGTACTAAGACGTCACAGGTTGTAAAGGGATTAAATTCCAAGGTTGCACTTTGGTAACCTTCTATAACATATACAGTAACAGACAATCCAATAATCACTGCACTATAGTTTGTCCATTATAATTGACTTGACAAAAATCACCCAACGAACAAAATTGGGTGCAATGATTTTTATGCACACATGAAAATACTCTACCAACAGCACATCGTCCCCCTGTAAACAGGAGATGTACAGCCGATAACAAGCTACTGTATGGAGACGATTTTTCTAACGATTGTTCTGTCCAATCACTGTTTCGTTGGCCTGTATAAACTGACCAATAATGGTAATCGACGGTCATTTAACAACCTGGATTAGTCTGTCTATATCGGCCATTTAATGGGTATAAATTCCAGACAGATCTAAATGTATAGCATGCAGCCATATAACTATGCAAATCATGCATTTGATTTGCCTTTTTGCGTTTGGTGTAAAAAAAAAAAAAAAAAAAAAAAAAAAAAATGGTACCATCTCATGCACACTTTTTGATACTGTATAGAATGATAGGGAAAAAAAAGATCCCCCTCAAATATACACCGAAGGGACAAGCTATCCTATCGCATATGTATGTCCTAAAGAAACCTGTGGCAACATTACAGGTTTTTAGCTCACCTAGCCAAATCACTTCTCATACTTTGCACTGACGAGGGGCGATACCCCGAAACAGTATCTGCAAATTGAGATTCTGATTTGGCTTTTATCCTAAGTCATATTGCAAGACTCGTTAAAGGGTTGATAGTGACTCGTAGGATTGCTGCTTCCAACAGGTGGTGCTATAAAAGTTGTAGTCCTGTTCCTCTCCGAAGAGGCAATTTGCAGTTTTTAGCTCAGTCATGTGAGCATTTTATGGCCACTATTGGCTTAGGACAAATGAAAAGTGGACGGATCCAGGAGTATATCTATATGGGGCACCAAGAACAAGTGTCAAGGCTCAGTGCCTGATGGAGGCCAGGAAAATGAATTAGATATGTATGTAGATCGATGTAAAGGTAGAATATGTAAATTATGAATCTTTTAAAGGGGTTTTCCAGTTTCAGAAGACCCTGCTTTGGCTTTTTAAATGTCAAAGAAACTGCGCTTTTCTTACCATCCCAGGGTCCAGTGCTGAGTCTCCACTGCTGCTCCCGGCGCTTCTTCTTACTGTCTGCAGTGAAGACGTCACGTTGACGAGCGCTGCAGCCAATAACTGAGCTGTGCAGCTCATGGCGTCCACTCCGGTAGAGCCGCTGAACTCCGTTATTGGCTGCAGTGACGGCAGCGCTGCAGACAATGAGAGCGGTGGTGGACGCTCATACTACACCCAGCAAGGGTGAATTAAGAACAATTCATAAACAGTGAACAGGGCTTTTCCCAAACCAGAAAATCCCTTTTTCGATTTTAATTGAAGGTTGAACTCGTTACGTACCGATACCTGGAAGTCGGTAAACTATCTTATCTGCATGTATCTGACGACTTTAATATGCTTAGAAGGTCTGGAGTTTCCCTTGTTATACATCAAGCTAAAAACCTCAGGGTAAGGAAGCCTATATAAATGTGCTAGTAATGCGTGAGCCCGGCAGATAAGGGAACATTACCAAGGGCACATGGACACTTTTTCTCCCTCTTGGTCACAGTGCGCCTCATTTCTCCATTATCAGTAAATCCTTGTTTGTCACCTGATTACCTGGTCGCTCTACTCTGACATAAGCAGCCATGATTTGTTTTCTGATGTCTGGCATGTAGTTTACATCCCACTTTCATACTAAAGCTACGATTCTTTTCTGAGCTAAAATACAAGATTTCCTAATGTCTACATGTATCGTGCTATATCGAAGCAAACGTGAGTAATTGCTCGTTCTGGTCAGAATGCAAAATATATGTTTTCATTATATTGAAATATCGCATGCACAAACTTACATATCGAAGCGACATCCCTTGTAGGTATCATGTATGCTAACCGTCACAAATTCTCTGGGACTGTCCTGATTTTACAGGCGCAATCCTCCATTAGCTTCTATTTAAAAAAACACACAAAAAAAACACATAAATATACAATTTATTATTTTCTTTTTCAGAAAACCTCCTTATTGAATGAATAGTGTAGTTAACAATTAGGACAGATGTCAAGAGGACACCCTTAGACATACATAAGATTAATGGTGCCCTATGGTACATTAAAAAAAAAACCTGGAATGATGAAAGACCACAACACTCACTTTTAGTCACTTTTTATCTGGTCTTTCATTAAATACATCCGTGCGCAAATGTTAATGAGATCAAAAATAAACAGACCAAACCAATTATAGTTTACTTAAATAAATAAATAAATAAAAAATCCCGAAATTAAATAAGATAAAAGTGAAAGTCACTATTTAGAACAATTTTTACTCCAGAAAGATAAAAGATGAATCTGCCCCATAGTTTTTCTACATGGACAGATCTCTTTTCATGAGTTCAGATTATCCATGAAACAAGTTGAGCTCATTACATGGAAATGTGTAAATCAAGTTTTTATATTTAATTTAAAAAAAAAAATGTGGATAGATATATAATCAACATTGTTTTTAATTAATTATATATATATATATAATTAAGTGTTTTGCATTCTGTCAAGAACGCGCATACATTTTAAAAGGAACCTGAACAGCGGATGTATGTTGCCATGAACCATTGGCAGTATAAAGAGCCCAGCTCTGTCATTTCAGCCACCGATGTTCTTTGATATGCTGCTGCATTTCAGACTATAAATCATATAGTCGGGGATCCTACCGCTAGTCCAAGAGGCCGGTCCCCAGTGGCTTTTACCTTTAAGCAATAAGTCTCTCCCTGTGCACATTTATGGGGAGTGGTGCAAGTAGAATCTGCCTCTAAGGACTCGTGCGCATGTTTAGTATTTGTAACAGATTTTTCTGCTGCAAGAACCAGAGTGTTGGCAGGAAAAATCCTGTGTAAAATACTCATTTTTGATGCATTTTTTCCCCCCTTTTATTTGATTAGGTGAAAATCGATGCAAAAACACTGAAGGAATTGACATGCTGCAGACTTGAAAAAACACTTTAAAGGGTTTTTCCCACGAATGAAAGTTCATTTTAATCAATAGTTCTTGGAATGATAATAAGTTTCACAATTGAATATATTTAAATAAGATTATCTCAGCACAGGAACATTTTATCTTGCATATTATATATGTACTGTGTAATGGCTGTGTCGCACTGTGCAGGAACATGGTCTGATCATACTACATCTCCTGTGCAGGGGAGGGAGAAAGACAGTATACAGACAGGACAGCAGGAGATCACAGCTGATTCTTTCTTTGAGGTAAAACATTGTTTAAAAAAGGCAGTGAAAAAAGAATCATCTCTGATCCCATGCTGTCCTGTCTGTAGACTCTTTTGCTTCCTCCCCTGCCCAGGAGCTGTGGTATGATCAGACCATGTTCCTGTATGGTCAGACACAGCCATTACACAGTACACAGCAGGGGCACATTTATAAGATTATCTCAGCACAGGAGCATTTTATTTAAACACATCCAATTGTAGAAGTTATTATTATTCAAAGATTTATTGATTAAAATGAACTTTCGTAAATGGGAAAATCCCTTTTAAAGGTTCAAATCTGCAAGTCAAAAATAAGCAGCAAAAGAGTCATTCACTTTGCTGGTAGTGTAAAATGCTGTGTCTTTTCCATCTCAAAGCTTGGGGAAAAAATGACAAACGAAACATGTGAACAAGCCCTTAGACTAGTCACCTTGGCTGCAAGGTCCCCGACAGGTTTTTAAATGTATGTATTTTTCTGAAACGTTGCAGCATTTCAGAGTAAACTATACCCAGCTGAAACGATGGAGCTGGACTCTCATACTGCCCATGGTTCGGACAGCATTAATCAGTTGTCTGGATCCAGTTCCATTCACGTAGTTTAAAGTTTACTTGTATTTTTGCTTCTTTTTCCACAAAACTGCTTTTTGCTTGTGTTTCCATTTTGAAGATGACATTGCACCAGGATCTTTACTGACTATTTGCAATCTTGGGAGGAGTTAGAATCTAAAGAAAATAGAGAAATGTCCTTGGCAAGTTTAACTTTAGAAAAAAAGGAGGAAATGTCTTGCCAGGCTAGCCTCAAAAAGGGGACTGTGGAAAGTCTAGTATTCGCTCCTCAATGCGTGTCATTCACCCAAGATGGAAACGCCTATCCATTGCTCAGCATTTGCTCATGGAGGCTTCAGTTGTGATCTCCTGTGATTTCTGATTGTGTTATGTTGGTATTACAAGCAGGCAGCATAAGAGGCAGAGGGCGAGGCGCAGCTGGCAACAGAGCCCCCGGTCCCCGCGGCACGTACCTGGGGGGATATTCGGCTGGCCGCGGCATTTATAGCAGATATCATGAAGGGAAGGGTAAACTGCAAGAAAAAGGCTTTGAACTTGTACACAGCCTGGAGTTACCAGCGGTCAACCCAGTTGCTCTTAAACCTGGTGCAGGTCAGTCCTAACATTTTTACACTGATCCCTAATAATTAAATTCATTCCTTCAGTGGAGAGACTTGGATGGTTTTCATGAAAGTGGAGCATGGAAAACCAGACTTTGTATATGTGGTTGGTTAATTTTAACTCCGCTTTTATAGACACTAAACCTAAAGTCTAAATTGGCAATTTTTCCATTGCATGCACTGTGGTGGTCCCTATAAGCAGCCTTATCGGGCCGGGGAGAGGCCCGGATCAGGATCGTGGAGGCAGAGGTTTCCCCAGAATTCCTGTTTATCTGTTTTTCTAAACTTTGTACTCTAGGTTTAGTGTTCCTTTTTAAGGCGTTGAGAGCTTTGAAAAATATATAGATACTTTCTTCCACGGTTTTACATAGGAAGTTTCTAGTATGGTCGCTTGTCCCTATTTTATGGCACGCTGGCTATGGCAGGGGTGGCACTGTTTCTTACAGTAAGCGGCCAGATTTTTTTTTGTAATCTCATACAACCCCTTTATCATGGTCCATAGTGTGCACAATTGTAGAAAATAAACCCATTATATATAATATATTTAGAGTATAAAGGGACTGGCCAAAGTTAGAGGTATTTTGTCACGAATTACTCCACAATCCATACTTCCTAACACGAATATACTGCTAATGAATCAGCCTTCATTACGAAGATCTGTTCCTGATACCTTAAATTGATCAATCATTTTGTGTTCCTTGATCATTTATTTCCCAAATCACTCATTCATGCCTTCTTACCTGCTAGACTAACATACTGTAGCTATGGTGCGAGTTGCTTTTTTCAAGTCATACACTACTTCTTTAATGCACGTTTTATATGGCAGAGAGAACAGTTATTTATACAGTACAGCTAAAAAATGCATCTTATGGTTTAGAATTAAAGGGTTTATCTGGGACTTTAGTTATTTTTTTTTTCTATGGGGCTAAAAACTTTACAGGCAGAAAGTTGTCTTTTTTGTTGTGACCTGATCGGAAGCTTGAGAATCGTTGGCAGGAGTGGTCAATGGAGATGGTCACCGGACAGAACAAGCAACTACCTGCCTGTAAGTTCTTGGCATCATAGGGAAAAATAAGCAACTCCTTTTAATTAGAATTATGTACCTATTATATACATTGGAGGAACACCATACACTACTATGAATGCAAAGTATAACATTGCCTTATGTTAAAGGATAACTGGGCAACATGTGACAACTGCAGCCAATCACTTGTTACAGCAGTGACCCAACACATCACTGCTACAGCCAGTGATTGACTGCCGGGGTCACACATCTGTCTAGATAGAGCAGGAATAACAGTGATGGGGAACATAAGTGGTCGGACAGCCCCTTCCCTTTAAGCGCTGTATTACAGGTGCACTTAAGCATCAACACCCATTCACCCTAAGGTTGTACTGAAATGGACCTAGATGACTAACATCCTAAGTCTATTTCCATAGAACTAAGGGTGGTCCAGTTGGCTTTAAGATTACGTTATTCCTTTTAATATTACATTATAGTTATCTTTTTCTGTATGGGGAATTACTGTCAGAATTTTATGTGACTACCTTGTAATTCCATCAGCAGACGCACACTTTTGCAGACTATATATTGCCATGATCTGCTGCCTTAAACTTAAACAATTTGTTCGGCAGCTTTGGTGCTACATGGATCATTTCCAGTTAGAATTCTCAAATACATCATATATTATTTTCCAGTATATTTAAGGCAACGCTCATGGTGTCTCAGCTCTTTATCACTATGCAGCTAGTATAGACTTTTCTTAGTGACTTTCTTTGAGTTTATAAAAATTGCTGTCTTTGCTGGACAGAATAAAAAGACAATACAGCATTGCTCACTAATTTGTGTGTGTTCCAGTGGCCATTCCAACCATTGGCGCCCAGTACTCCGTATTTCAGGCTGCATCAGCTGCCAAGCTGATTGAAGAGGGCAAAATCCATGGGATGGAGCACATGCTCAATCCGCTCACGGTGCAGGCAGACCCCAATACTGCTGTTGCTGCAGCCGCTGCTGCAGTTCTGCCGTCAGTGTCCACTCCTCCACCATTTCAGGTTGGTAACACATGAAATATATAGAAATGTACAATTTGTAACTACTTATTATTGTGTAGGTTTAAAGGAACATTTCACCTTTTTATGTAATTTGTTTGTGAAAAAAAAATTGTCTGTTCAGTCTCTACTGACTATTTCTGTATTCTTGCTCATAAAATATATCCAAGCCCAATTTATCAAAACTAACTAATCGAGAAACTAGACTTGTTGCATTAGTTTTTCTATTAAACTTTCTTTTTTTGATAAATGAGACCAGTTTGTTTGTTTGTGACCAGACCACCACTTATCAAAATAATCTATAATTTATCATAATAAAGTGCTCTTTTAGGCATACTTATCAACACTCCTGGACTCCCATAAGATATGGAAAATCTCGCTTACTCTGCCCTACTCTACGAAACCTTCCATAAACCAACTATTTCTGGAGGACATTCTCGAGGACACAGGGACTTGGGCATTGTGGGAAAGAATGAAGACTCTTGGAGTGGCCTTTTAAGAGCACAGCTATGGTTGATCATTTTGGGCACCACAACCCTATCCATTCAAGTTGGCCTACATTCTCATATCCGTGTGACCCATCCTAGTACTGTCCGTTTCTTTACTTCTTTTTTTTTTTTTTTTATTTTTTTTTTTTAAACTGTCCCATAGTTTCAATGAGCCATACACACATCAGTTTTAAAAATGGATCAACGTCCGGTCAACGAAACTCTGAACATTTCCTATTCTCATCCGTTTTGCGTATCAGACTTTGCAATTAAAGGGGGTTTCCCATGAATAAAATACATTTTAATCAATAGATTTTGGAATAAAAAGAAGTGGCACAAATGAATGTGTTTAAAAAAAATATATATATTCCTGTGCTGAGAGAATCTTATAATTGTGCTCCTGCTGTGTACTGTGTAATGGCTGTGTCTGACCGTACAGGAACATGGTCTGATCATACCACATCTCCTGGGCAGGGGAGGAAGCAAAAGAGTATACAGACAGGACAGCATGGGATCACAGCTGCTGCTTTCTGTGAGGTAAAACATTTCCCTGCTGGTTTAAAACCAATGTTGTACCTCACAGAAAAAATGTTTTACCTCACAGAATCAGCTGCGATCCCATGCTGTCCTGTCTGTATATTCTTTTGCTTTCTCCTCTGGAAGGTAAAAAAATTCATGCAACTAGAATGATGCCTAAGGAAAAAAATCGTTCCTCTCTGATGGTAACACCTCTCACGGATGTGTGTATCCCGCCCTGGGGAAATAAGCTACCAAGCAGCAGTCACCAATTAATGGATGGGGCTTCCTCCTCATATTTTGCTTATATCCAGCACCTGCTGGAGCAGATATTGGCTAACTGAGGGGTGTGCCAAGTATTTGACCTCAATCAATCTGATATTTATGACCTATCTTACTAATTGGTCATCAATTGATTAGTCCTATAGAACCCTTTTAATAATCCTCTATGGAAAACCTTAATATGAAAATACAGTAGCACACGGATTCTGGGAAATCATAGTTCTAAACTAGAACTTGAAGTGTTGTTGCCCAACATGTAGTATTTCATGTGGCCCCAATCTTGCTAAATAAAAGATTACCGCTATTTCTATAGATATCAACGCGCAGACGTATTAATAATAAATTGTGCAGGTATCACTGTTTTGAATATATTTGTTAATTTAGATCAGTTTAAAATCACTTATTGCAAAATCTGATTTTAAAACCAATGAAAAAAAAACACAAATTGAGCAATGTGTCCCCAACGATCATACCTCAGAGTGTAATGGAATTGACGCGCCCCTGGGCCTGTGTCGCGCTGCGTTGCGCACGCGGGAGCTTACCCGGAGCCGGATCTGTTGAGGGTTGTAGTCTCGTGGCGGTGACCCGGTCCGTGCCCAGGGTGTCAAACTAAGTGGCAGTCTATGGCAGTAGATGTTAACTTGGATGTCGACTACGCCACCCGTTGAGTGCGGCTTTGCAGCCGCCGCTGCAGAACAGTCCGCTGAGGCCGGTGGTATGGGTGCAGCGATGATGTTATAACCCCCAACGGGAGGGGTATGGCCTCAGGGCAGCAGGTGAAGATGATGGGGGTTGTGACGGTGCAGTAAGAAGAGTCAGAGTCAGGAGATGCAGTTTCAGGGTTTTTACTCACGGGTGTTCTCTCAGTCACTCTGGCCTTGAGTGACCACCCGAGCCGTGCTGCGTCCACCAAGTCCTGGACTCGGCTAACCCCCAGGCAGTTCCGGAGCGTGGTCCTGAGCTCCCTTCTCTCTCTCTGTCTCTGGCCGTTCCCACCAGGGATCCACCTTTGGCCGGCTCCCTCGGGTCTCTTGGTGGTCAAACCTCCTCTGGGTTCCCTGACCCTATACTTGGTGTGCCTTTCTGGTGGATTTGGTGAGGGTCGTGGCAAATCTTGACCACGACCTCCGGTTCCTGGCTGAGGATAAGTGGCCTCCACCAGTTCGGGTTCCGGTACCCGTGTCCGCCAACCCTTCACCCTTTTTGGTCTGATTCTGGGTTCTTAGGGTTCCCTCTGGTCTTCCACTCTGGGCCTTTCTTTCTCCTCTCTCCTCTGCAGGCTTGGCTCTGGAGCTGGGCCCAGCCGGAGCCACAGCTCCCTGTCAGCCCTCCTGGCTGAACTCTTCCTAAAGACTCCCTCAGCTCTCCCTGTCCTAAGATGGTGCCCACCATATATACTCCCTCTATGTATGAGCCCAGGTGACTAGCACCCAATGAGCTCCTAGCTTTACCCAGAGTACTCCCCCTATCTGCCCCTACACTACTGGGATGTTCCACCCCCCTCCCACTCCAGCCAGGGACAGACGCTGTCGTACCTGCACATTTACTTGGTGGGAGTACCGTAGTTCTGTCCCCCGGAAATGGGATGTATGTAGTGCATGCAGCCTACTGAGCTCAGTCCCACGCTCCATCCTTACCCGGGAGTGGAATACCACACCTCTGGGTCGAGGTGCAATACCCCTGTAGCAGCCGAGTCCTCAGGGTGCTACATTCCCCCCTGGTAAATCACAGCACGTCCTCGGGCTGTAAAAGAATAAAATATCCAAAAACATACAATTTTTTTCAAAAGAACATATCAAACATTAAACATTATCAGATTTAAACAATATAAACTTTTTCTTTCATATAAAACTCTTTCATAATAATGTTCTTTGAGTTACTGGCCACTGTGCGCTTGTGACCAGGTAGAAGTGCAACAGTCAGTTCAAGAACAACAGTTTCCTATAAAACCAGTAGGGGGCGCCTTAGAAAGCGCAACTATATACAAGGGGAGGTGGCCGCTCTCAGTCCTCGGCCAGTGGGGAAAAGGAATGGCTGTTCACAGTCCTCAGCCTGTTAAGGGATAGGGGACACACGGGTTTAAGTTCACACTTGTCCCAACGGGGAACATATTTAAATTAGCAGCAGTTCTTATACCCTTACGGATAACTATGTACAGTTCCTTTTTACCGTACTCTAATAACGGCGTCCTCCTGATGCTTCCTCCCTGTATTCTTCAGACCCGTCCGGGTCCTCTTGCTCCTCCTGACACCTCAGCTCTTCCTCCGTCAACCGGTGTACATGAAGGGCATAGGGTCCTTTGGCACATTGGTGCCGAGTAAAGGTGACCTCATCACCCAGGTATAGGTCACGACCTCTGTGTCCCTCCGGCAGGTGGGACTCGACATCCCTGCGGGTCACGAAGACGTCGCCAGGGGTGCGGTGATCCCGGATGAAGCCCCAACCGTGCTGCAGTTGGAATTTAATTACAGTCCCGGTGGCACGGGGACCATGGGCTGCACGGGGGTTCCGTCGGGTCCGGCTCTTCTGTTCTGCACTCCTCACTTGCAGCCGCTCCTCGCGGACCCGCCTCTCTCGTCGTTCCCGGTCGAAAACCTCTAGCTGTTGCCGGCAGCACTCTGCTCGCTGGGCTGCGGCCGCCCGGGTCTCTTGGGTGAAGCCGATGAGGTTTTCCCCGGTGGGGTCCCATTCAAATTGGGCCTCCTCCAGCGGGAGCGAGACGATCTTGACAGGCGCCGGAGCCGGAATCAGGGGCTCATCCAGGGGCCTTTCCTTCCGGAGTCGGGGATGGTAGTACTCCGGTGGCCACTCAAAGGGCTGCCCATCCGGGCAAGTATGTTGGGCGAACAAGTCTTCACCCAGGGGTAGGACTTTGTGGGTTGAGTGCGCGGTGGTGGTAGCGGCGCCCGGGTTCACCAGGCCTTGCGACCAGGCCTGGGGCACCCTGAAGGTGAAGGGCACCATGAAGACGGCGGCGCCCGGGTGTACTTGACTTTGCGACCAGGCCGGTGGCGTCTCCTGCTTGGCCGCGCTCAGGGTTGAGGCGCGTGACGTCACAAGAGGCGTGGCCGCGGCTCCTGCTTGAGGCCTAGTCTGGAGCGGTAGCGGTGCGGCAACGGGCACGATCGGTGGGATTTCGGGCTCTGCAACGGGGATCGGGGGTAGGCTTACGGTGGCTGGGCTTGGGGTAGTGACGTCCCCTTTACTTGCCTCCGTCTCTTCAGCTCCCTCTGCGGCGTCGTCTCCGGCCTCCGTCCCTTCTGCATCCTCTTCAGGGGCAGGCGTGCTCCTCGTTGCGGGTGGTGTGCTTCGCTGGCGGGTTCCAGCCGGCTGGGCCATCTCCCTGCTCCACTCCGTCAGCGTTTCTCGCTGCACCTGGGCCATCCTCCGTGCGAGGCCCTCCAGCGCGGTCTGTGCACGCTCCCGGTCTCGGGGGAGCTGTGCCAGGATCTCCACCAGGTCTTGTGGAGTGGTAGCTTGCAACAGGCTCCTGACCACAGGGTCGGTGCTGCCTGACTCCCTCCATCTCCGGGTACGGCTTCTCCAGACTCCCCCAGGCTGCACCCATCTTCTCTGTTTTGTTCTGTATCCGCCCCCATTGAGGGCGGTCCTGGGGCAACTTGGTGATTGTCCGTTCCAGGGGCAGACCCCCCACGCTGATGGACATCTCAATCATTGCAGTCTCTGCTGGTGGGGGCGGTCTTCGTTTTTGGCGCCATTCTTGGTCCTGGCCCACGATGGGAGGTGGCCTCTTGCCACCCTCTGGCACGCCCATAAAGGCGTCCGCTCTGCCAGGGCGGGAAATCTTCTCAGATGGCGGGAACCGCTTCCCAATGGCGGGAAACTCTGTGGATGGCGGGAAAAGACTGCAGATGGCGGGCAAACGGCGGGAAACGATCCGAGATGGCGTCCGATGGCGGGGACCCTCCGGAATTGGCGGGAGACTTCTTTTTACGGTAAATATGAACTTTTCTTCAGGCACGCAGTACCCGGTGGTTGCGGGCACGTTATCCTGCCGACTACGCCAAAGTTGACGCGCCCCTGGGCCTGTGTCGCGCTGCGTTGCGCACGCGGGAGCTTACCCGGAGCCGGATCTGTTGAGGGTTGTAGTCTCGTGGCGGTGACCCGGTCCGTGCCCAGGGTGTCAAACTAAGTGGCAGTCTATGGCAGTAGATGTTAACTTGGATGTCGACTACGCCACCCGTTGAGTGCGGCTTTGCAGCCGCCGCTGCAGAACAGTCCGCTGAGGCCGGTGGTATGGGTGCAGCGATGATGTTATAACCCCCAACGGGAGGGGTATGGCCTCAGGGCAGCAGGTGAAGATGATGGGGGTTGTGACGGTGCAGTAAGAAGAGTCAGAGTCAGGAGATGCAGTTTCAGGGTTTTTACTCACGGGTGTTCTCTCAGTCACTCTGGCCTTGAGTGACCACCCGAGCCGTGCTGCGTCCACCAGGTCCTGGACTCGGCTAACCCCCAGGCAGTTCCGGAGCGTGGTCCTGAGCTCCCTTCTCTCTCTCTGTCTCTGGCCGTTCCCACCAGGGATCCACCTTTGGCCGGCTCCCTCGGGTCTCTTGGTGGTCAAACCTCCTCTGGGTTCCCTGACCCTATACTTGGTGTGCCTTTCTGGTGGATTTGGTGAGGGTCGTGGCAAATCTTGACCACGACCTCCGGTTCCTGGCTGAGGATAAGTGGCCTCCACCAGTTCGGGTTCCGGTACCCGTGTCCGCCAACCCTTCACCCTTTTTGGTCTGATTCTGGGTTCTTAGGGTTCCCTCTGGTCTTCCACTCTGGGCCTTTCTTTCTCCTCTCTCCTCTGCAGGCTTGGCTCTGGAGCTGGGCCCAGCCGGAGCCACAGCTCCCTGTCAGCCCTCCTGGCTGAACTCTTCCTAAAGACTCCCTCAGCTCTCCCTGTCCTAAGATGGTGCCCACCATATATACTCCCTCTATGTATGAGCCCAGGTGACTAGCACCCAATGAGCTCCTAGCTTTACCCAGAGTACTCCCCCTATCTGCCCCTACACTACTGGGATGTTCCACCCCCCTCCCACTCCAGCCAGGGACAGACGCTGTCGTACCTGCACATTTACTTGGTGGGAGTACCGTAGTTCTGTCCCCCGGAAATGGGATGTATGTAGTGCATGCAGCCTACTGAGCTCAGTCCCACGCTCCATCCTTACCCGGGAGTGGAATACCACACCTCTGGGTCGAGGTGCAATACCCCTGTAGCAGCCGAGTCCTCAGGGTGCTACAGAATTCATTAGGAACAAAGGACAAAGTTGAAAGATAATGGATGCAAGAGAACAGTTCCGTGATTATGTATTAATGAGATGAGAAGCTGCCGGACATATTTGGTGCCGATTGTTCAGGGAGAGGGGAATAGAACTGGACATATGCGTCATCAGAGGTCCCCTACTTCCTCAATATATATATATATAGTAATGGAGAGCCTCTGAAAAAGTGGGTTTGGTCATCTTTATGGAGGACTGTGCTGTTTTGACCCCCCGCTGAAAATGATTTGGAATCCAAACTATTTTTTTTATCCCTTCTGAGTCATAAAAGGAAAATGTTCTTTGACCCCCACATCCCAATTCACATTACAATTACACCATAACGGCCAGTTGTTGGGTTGATATCTATGCCATGATTTGCTGTGTGATGAATGTGGGTCAAATGTTAATTTCTTTACTTTTACTATTAATATGCACACAATTTTTTTTAAATAGTTCTAGCATAAAACAACTTGTTGCGCAAAGATGTTGCAACTTTTGGTATTTAATGCCAGTCCCAGCCAGCAACGCCAACTTTTTTGAAAATTTGATGTAGCTTTGCTGGGAGTGACATGGTCCAGTGCTGCTGACAAATTCAGCATAATTTTCATCACTAAAGTGGTTGTAAATTATGATAGACATGTCCTCTAGTCACTGACAGGAGAACATTTCTTTGCAGTGGTGCACGGTAGCTGACAAATGTGCCAAATTTATTAAAGTGCATGCCTCTTGATGAAGATTGCACTGGAATAAGATGCACTGAATTCATTAAAGAGGTTGTCCGCCTTAGACTACAAGTCTGCAGTAACTTTGTGTGAATCCTCACAGTGTGAGCACTGCGCCCTGAGAGGATTCTTTGGTGAAGGTGCCAGGAGCGGGCGATCATGTAGCCACACGTATGCAATTTGCATACTTGCGGCCACATTCCAACTAGACTGCTCTAGCTTTGCTCAATACACTTGCATTCAGCGAGGCTGTTCCCATCTAGTCGGCATGTGACCGCATGTATGCAAATCACATACTTGCGGACACGAGCCCACCACTCCTTGCACTGGAGAATCCTCAGTGACTGCAGATTGGTACCTTAATGCCAGACAACCCATTTTAATAGAAGTGCCAGTTTGATAACGCTAGGCCAAAGAGATTACCTGTAATGAAAACTGGAAAAGTGAAGAGGTGCAAATAATTGGGAATTCTTCTGATGACCCAAATTGGGTTACCATTGCAGTGGGCCTATGGTTTGGGACAGGATATCAGAATTTAATTATTTTCTTTTTACATATTGCAATTGTTTTATACTTTTCTTCTGTTCTCTTTATTACAGGGCCGCCCCATAACTCCAGTGTATACCATGGCTCCAAACGTGCAAAGGATTCCAACTGCAGGCATTTATGGTGCAAGCTATGTCCCCATCGCAGCCCCCACCTCAGCCACATTAGCCACACTACAAAAGAATGCCGCTGCCGCCGCAGCAGTATACGGGGGATATGCTGGTTATATACCTCAAGCTTTTCCTGCTGCAGCCATCCAGGTTCCATTACATGACCTCTATCAAACCTACTAAAACTGTCATCTCAAGGAAGGGGGCAGGGGACTGAAGGAACTCTAAAATATTTATGAAGAAAAAAAAAGCGAAAAATATATCCCTAGAAGAATATTTTATATATGTGAATTTTGTTTTTATGCAAGTCAGTTTTTAAGATGCGTTCGTTCAGACATTTCTTTGAGTTTTTAATGCTTTAACCATATAGTTTTTATATTATGTGGTTTGGTTGCTTAGGTTTTTAACAGTATATATACATAGGCAACATATCTGGTATGAAGGTTTTGTTTTTATATATAATATTAGTCCATTGTGCACTAGAGATATAAATATAGAAGTATATCTGTATCATGTAGTACATTAAATAATATTGAAGCAGAAGTGTTTGTCTGTAAAAGTACATGAGCAGCTATAGTATACAGAGTAAATATTCCATATTTAAGAAATGTATATTTAGAGAGAGAATATATAGATATTTGGAAGGTACTTAATTTATAAAGATATACTGGACGTTCTTGAGACCAACTAAGAATATGGCATCTGCCAAAATTTGTTAACTAGTCACCTCTTTGGATTAAGAGGAGCGGTCATGTAATATTACAAATGTTAGTGCCAATGCAATGAGATTTTATGGGCTCCAGTAAGAGATTGGATTTCCTTATAGGTTAGACTGATAATTCGGGCATCAGGGCAGTGCCTTAGGCCTCTATGCCAGTGGGGAACTCATGGCCCCTTTATAATATTTCTTCTTGTGTGTGAAAAAAATGCAATATTGGCTGTTAAGTAGCTTATGAGCTTTAATGCCTAATTACTAAGATTCCTCTGTCCCGTTCTGCATTGCTTGCAATGGTTCGGAAAAGGACACCTCTATAATTAAAGAGCATTACAACTGCGCATAAGCGGACATACCCATGGGGTACTGTGAAAGCCGTGTGATGTCACTGGCAGTATGCCCCGAAAAGCATTTTAGAAGAACTACAACTCTCGCAAAATTCAGCCGCAGATAATCGACAGACTGAATATACAAGCAGACATGTGCCACCAAGACTGTCAAACAACTAGACACACAACACATGATGGACAAAGCTGCATTTATTCTATGACATTCCTGCAGTGTTCAATACTTTTGTCATATACAACCCAACGGTCAAGACACATAAGGTCCTTTTAAAATTAAAATACAGCAATTTCTTCATCTTCCAAAGATCCAACGCCTGTTTTATTTAAATGAATTCTAGCTTTAACACGATATTTTATTTAAAAAAGTCCAAAATTCTGTTTCTTTTATATCTGCTTGCTGTGACCACTAGAGGGAGCTTAAGCGTTTACTGCATACTATTTCTACATAAAGCCCAATAATAATAGTATGCAGTAACCACCTAAGCACTCTTAGTGGTAGCGGTAGATAGTTAGACAAAATTTTACAATTTTTCTATGTGAAGTATTTGAAGCTCCATGTTAGAAAAAGGAAGCTCTGTATTCTATCCTGACAATAACGAGATATAAAGAAATTAATCCGGATAGAACTGTTGGAAATGGACGAATTATTTATTAATTTAAATCTGAATCAAAAAAAAAAATAAATCTGAGATTTTGCTTGTTTTATTATTTTGAGACCCTGGAGCAGTCTGGCATCTGCTGACATAGTGCCTGTAACTGAATGCGGGTGAGTGCACCAGGCACTGATGTTTTTGGGTAAAGGCAATATTGTGCCATCTGTAATTTTTGCATATGGAATGACTTTTTAAGTGCCTGATATGTAGTACTAGACATTTATCAGCATTTACTTTAAAGCATACAACTCAGGAATTGATGACATTTGTAGGTATGTGGCCAGCTCACCCAAATATGATATATACTATGTGTAGCATACATTTTATAAATTGTGTATTTTAACCTTTAGCTGCTGTCCTGGGAGCTCTAAAGACTGGATTATTTACTTTTTTTTAATATTATGTTTATTTGCATGCTTGCGTTCTATGGGTGTGTTATTGGTGACTTTTAGAGCAACTATAACCTTTTTTGTCTACCATCCGGGATGGCATCAGCGCCTGATTGCTGAGCATTAGGGTTGCTGTAGCCTCTGAGATGGAAGCTGCTTAATATGCATTTCAGATAGCATGTTAGCATGTTGTTCTATTTTATTTGCTGTTTTTTTTTCTTTTTTTGGGGGGGGGGGGTTAAAGCCATTTGACTTATGTGCTAGTGAATATATTGTTGCAGTGTCTTTTTGTTTTTTGCTTTGGTTATTTTTTTTCAGCCTGTTTTAAAGGCTTTTAGAACAATATTTAAGTTAACTGCACCATTTTATTGTGTTGATGTTTATCTATAGTAACTCATTAGAACTGTGCCATAATATTGAATTTACAATATTTTAAATATCCTTTTTTTTATTTATTTGTTCTCCACCATTAGCTGTTTGAATGTTTTGTGCTGCTTTTACACCTGGCTGCACAGTTCCCATGTTTTATAATCTGTAATATCATTCACCCCAAACAGCAATGCAATCACCTTAATATTAATGCCGAATTGTATTGACCATAGCAGTTCAAATAATAATTGTCATAAAGCTGTAGCTTCCCCATGACACATCCTTGCTAAATAGAGGGGGCTCACGCTTGAGAGCGGAATGCTCATTCACCTGACAGCCATTTCTGCTGACACTCCTATGCAAATGAGTACTATTATTAGCTGAGCATTGAAGTAAATGTCAGCATAATATAGGGCTAGAGAGTCCGATTCCTGCGATGTGTCACTTACTGGACTGCTTGGTGCAGTTTTGATGGAATCCCTGTTTTCTCTGTTGTACATGTAGCAGTGCTCAGAATGCTGAGCTGTGTATAGCCCCGCCCACACAACTAATTGGCAGCTTCCTGTTTACATTGTCAGCAAGCAGCGAATCAGTGGTGGGGGTGGGTTACACCGATTAGCTGGACTTGTCTGCATGTGAGACCTAGTCCTGCAGCCATAATCTCCTGATAATAAAACACTGATATTGAAACTACAGCACACAGCCTAATAAGTGACACATCCCTGGAATCAGGATCTCCTGTCTCATGCTGCTCTCAGATCTATTTTCCCCAAAGCACAGTGGAGAAGTGCCCGTTTTTTTATTTGTGAACTAAACTCTCCAAATTAGCTGAATTGGTCTATGGAAAAAAAAAAAAAAAAGCACTCGGTTGCCATCTCTGTGTCGTCCAAGTGCTGTCAGTTTTTTACTGTTTAATGGGTTGGAGAAACTTGAATTTTTATTCCATACTTTTTATGGTAAATGTGGATAAACTGTATCCAGCACACTGATTGGGAAAACCGTCCTTGTATACAAAAAACAAAAAAAAGGATGTGAATGATTCCCAACGCCATGTAATTTTTAGGTCCAGCATTCTTTGATCAATTTAGTTTTGCTAACACTGGATATTATATCAACATTTTAAGTTTTTATGGGGAGAAAAAAAATTATAACATTATTATTTTTATTATGATGGATTAGCACAAAGCACTCATTGTCCAGGCTGCTGTATGTATTCTTGCACACAGTTTATTTTTTAAGTATTGCAGGTGAATATATGCCCTTCGATTAAAATAAAAAAAAAATACTGCAAATCTGTATGGAGCCTGTTAATAAAGATATGTTCTAGTTGGTTTTGTGCAAGGGTTATGAATAATTCACAGGGATATTGTATGAAGAAACTGCCTTACACCTGTGCAGGCATATACAGTTATATACCACTTCATAACCACAGAATCTGAGGTAGTAACTCTCCAACATTTGTTCTGACGTTTTTACTGCATTTTTTAATCTTACAACATTTTATACATCCCCACTAATGTGATAAATGAAACCTACACACATAAGATATAACAAGACTAGGGAATACCTTGGGATCATTCCTTAATGAAAACATACATGTATTTACTGAAAATGGAGATGTAACCAAGAATGGAGTCGTCCAAGTTGGTCACAGATCCAAAATGTTGTCTGCCAGACGGGCGCCAGTGTGCAATGACCGAGCAGCAAATGAAACCTTTTACCAAAACCTAGCTGCTCCACTGGATCATTTTATAAAAGGCAATCAACATCATGGTAGTTTGTGTTCAAGAAAGTTACATCTCATGTCATCTAACTAAAGTAAAACTTTGAAGGATATCCACACCTTCCATTTATTTTATTTTTTTAACTTTAAATGCATGATGTTTGGCTAAAATTATTTTTCCAATTTCATTGCAAACTTTGCACATTTATTTTACAGCAGATTGGTGACTGCAGAATTAATCTGCGAAAATCCTTAAATGAGCTTGTCCTGTCAAGAGTTTTTTTTTTTTTTCTGCTGTTTTATGGTGACAAACTACATCAAAGAACAATTGAACTTTGATGTGGTCCTAAATCTGCTGAGAGGAGCTCAATGCAAAAGATAGATAAGAATTACAAACCCTTCCCAGAACAAGCTCACTGATGGATGCTCAGTTTATTAATTGTGCAGTTCGTTATAGACAGTGCAACACAGAGACCATAGAAGGCAAGCCGTGCAATATTTTTGAAGACGCTCAAATGCATCTGTTTTTGGATAAAAATAATTTTTGCAATTGAGTAAAAAGTCCGTTTAAGGTATTCTGGAATTTCAAAATTACTATTGATGTGAGGTATATAGGTCACACTAAGGCTATGTGCCCATGTAGCAGATTTGATGCAGAGCGTTTTTGCCTCTCTGGCAGAAAAAAACGCATGCAGATTTACATGCGTTTTTCTGCCAGAGAGAAGCGTTTTCGCATGCGTTTTTTCAAGCCCTTTTCCAAGCGATTTTGAGCATCACTTGGAAAAGTGCTTGACAAGTTGATCACACAATATAAATCCATGCAACCGGCATGGATTTATAAATGTGTGAACAACTTGGATGCTTTAAATGCAGCATCTATAGTAAAAAAAAAAAAAAAAAAAAACCCTGTATATTCACCTCTCCGGCGGCCCCCGACGTCAGCGGTCGCGTGACCATCAGCTGACTAAATGACGTCACCGCAGGTCCTGACAGTACTCTCCGGGACGCTGAAGAGGGAAGACGCGGCCGGGAGCAGACCGGGGGCCGCCGGAGAGGTGAATATACAGGTTTTGTTTATTTTTAACTTTATTTCTTTTTTTCACCGCGTGGTAGCCGGGCTGAAGAGGAGTTGTAGTCTCCTCTTCATCCCAGGTACCACACGCACCGCGATTACGCTGTAGCGTAATCGCGGTAGAAATGGTCATGCTGCGTTTTGCAAAGCACATCCGAATTCACATTGCTTTGCATGGCAGACTGTTTTACAAGCGTTTTCCCGGCCGTAAATACGCCGCAAAAACGCTACGTGGGCACATAGCCTAAGTTATAGGGACTATGAAGTAGCTGATGTATTGTCCTCGGTTTAGAGTATTTACTAGTGAGTGAACCACGCCACATGCAGGCTGGCACTGTTATTACCAACCGCCACCCTGTCCATCAAGTAGACCACACCATGTAAAAGAAATGCCTACTATTTATATTTGTATATTGTTCAACATATTTATATCTTAAAGGATAATTAAAGTGCCCATAGTCTATAGGCATAGGGCTTACTCTGCTTATAGGTATATTCACCCTTGCGTTCCACCTTCTAGACTGGTGTTCAACTCCTCAAGATCTCCTTGAATTACCAAGTCTTTAGGGAAAAAGAAAAAAAAAAAACAACCTATGGTCTGGCATTATTTTCCCTGTTGATCTCCACTGAATGTGCTACCGTACTGTCCATTGTAAGCGCTAGGAATGCCTTAATTCATTTGGTTACAGACGTAGTTTATTCTGAAACCATTTCGTGAACACTACTGAAGAGAAATAGATTTTTATGCCTAAACTTGAAACCAGCTTATATTTTGAGAACAAAATGCACATAAAAAATGGTGAAATACCATGACAAGCCTGATTATTCTTCCTAAAGTGTTGACTGTTAGGAGTTTTATCTCACTCCCTTTCTGATACCTGTATGTGTTTTTAAAAGCCCTTATGTTTATTGTGAGTTTTTCTATATTTGCTTTGTATATTTAGAGTGTAGAAAATAAAGCCTTCCTTTAAAACTGCGCTGGCTCATGGTCCTTTAAATGCAACAGAACGTGGCACAGATGGGGGGGGTTTACGGTCAGACTTGTATACAGTGACATGTAAAAGTTTGGGCACCCTTGGTCAAAATTACGGTTTATTGTGAATAGTTAAGAAAGTTGAAGATGAAATGATCTCTAAATGGGGTAAAGTTAAAGATGACACATTTCCTTTGTATTTTAGGCAAAAAATATATATTTTAATCTTTTTAGACTTTACAATTACAAAAAGGAACAGCAGCAGACTCTTTCCATGAACCAACTTTTACTGGAAATTTGATTTGAAAATGGGAAATAACGACCCTGTTCTCTTTTGATGCGGTGATTATACACCATTTTCACATGTGCAGGTCGAGTAGAGACCAAGCCCTCACACCCCTTAAAAGCCACTAATGGGAACTTGTGAAAGGTTCTTTTTTTGAGCTGGACAAATCCAATGTGGTTTTTGACAAGGTTTTCAAATCTTAAGAGGATTTTTGAAGAGTTTTTAAAAAAACGTAAACTGTCAAGTTTGGAACAGATTCCACAAGAACATGTCTTTTTTTTTTTTTTTTTCTCGAGATTTTCAAAACTTCACCTGAAACAACTCACGAAAAAATCACAATGAACATCAATGTGAATTTAAATCAATAAGAAGAGTATTTGAAGTATTTAACCCCTTCCCGATATTGACCGTACCGGTGCGTCCTATTTTGAAGTGGCTTCCTGCTAATGGATGAACCAGGAAGACATGACATGAGGACATGATCGGGTTAAGATGACTGCTGTCCCAACAGCAGGCCATCCTCCCTCAATGCTTAGGGGGTTTTCGCCAGCCCCCCAGCATAGTTGATTGCTGCGTTTTGTCCAGTCAAATGCGATCGGCCAATCGTACCAATTTTAGTATTTTAAGCTAATTAAAATTCCTCCAACATTGGTGGTCAGTGGTGATTGGCGTTATCGACAGCACTAATCACTGAGGACCCGCAGTGATGCGACGTTAGTCCAACCTTTTGCAATTGGTCGATCCATGCCGCCAAATGATTAGTTTTCAAATATTGATCACCGCTCTGCATGTGTCCATTCCAGTGAGGAACAACGTGTACGAGGATAGTGTCTCCTGCTACTGCTGTGTGATTCATTTTTACTTGTGATGACCATAGTATCTTCCCCTCCTTATCCAGTTGCCATCAAGTCTATTTTTGCACCATTTTTGGCGCAGGGCATAATATTTTCTCTTTGCACCACTTGTGTGTGCATTTTGTAGCGCTGACCTGTGACTTACATCACTAATCGGCAACTGTACTCCATTTTAGATTTTTCCTCTCTCCCCACTTCTCTGTGTACTTCTTGCTACCACAGAGCGCATGTTCCTGATTGGTACCAGCCCTAAAAATTATTTTTTTACATTGTGACATTTTTTTCTCACTTTATTCTCACCACTACCTTGCGTGTGCAACCTGCAACCTTCAGTGCTCTTATCAGTATTGCACACCGCTGATCAGAGTCTGTGTTAAAATTTTGCTGCAGAATTTTTTTTTTTCAGTGTAAAAAAAAAAACAACTAATTAGCTGAAAGGGCTAGATATAGGGACAACAGAATCTAAAGTAATCTAGTAAAAATAAACTGTAGTAATTAGCTTATACTACACAATTTTTTACCAACAGAATTGGTTAGCTGCAGGTACTGAGTAACTGTTACTGAAGTTATAATTAGTGTAGTTTCAGAAATTTTGAAGAAATTAATGTAATTATTACTGTTTTTTTTCTACTAATCCATACAATTATTGTTAGTATACAGGCGTTCAATTTTTTTTTTTCATTTTACTGACGTCGACTAGTACATTTTAATTTAGTGTGGAAATTTACTGGAGTAGTTATATTACTACAGTTTTTCTAATCTATATAGTTACGGTTATCGTAAGTTGCGTGTGTTCAGTAATTGTCTTTACTGACGTTCGCTTAGTATATTATAAATATTCATATTTTTATTCTGTTCTTTTCTTGTATTTTTTCTATTTTTTTATTTCTCTTTTTTTATTCTACTCTAATCCAATAAAGTTTACACCAAGCACATCAGAATAAAAACGCGCACCCGCATCCACGCTCGCCCGCGCGCATCCACGTGCGCACGCGCGCATGCACACACCTACCCTCGGTGAAAAAATGTCGCTCTTCTCAAAGAGTGTATTCAGCCGAGGAGGCATACGCCTTCCTTGCCACAGACACTGATGGCGAGGGAGAGGATGCCACAGTCCTCTATTAGTTTTCCTCCTCCTCTAGTGTGAATGAATCCTCACTTAGGCACCTTAGAAATATAGATGAGGCAACGCCTACAGTTGATCTGGAGACCTCAACCCCCAAAGATTGTGAGCCTCAGATTCTTGATTTTGTGGCCCAATCAGAAATATAATTGGACACCACCAGCCTCACAGAAATTTACTATTTCAATGTCTCTTTCTCTGAATATTTTGTAATTCTCATGGTGGCCCAGTCTGATTTATACACCCAACAATTTTTTTCGCAAAGCCTCATTAGCTAATCGGACCCCTATAGACGCAGTCAAAACAAAGTTTTGGGGCCCTGTGCTTCACATGGGGATCGGCAGAACTTCGGCAATATTGGGTGGTGGATATTTTATATCACACTCTGGTTTTCCTTATGGTTATGATCCCGTCACGCTTTGAGGCCATTCTCAAGTATTTGCATTATAATGATAATGCACAGTCTCCACCCTGAAATGACCACAGCTTTAACTGACTTTTCAATGTAAGACCAGTCATTTATCACTGTAGCAACACATTTCCTGAGGTGTACCTCGCCCAAAGGGACATTTGCATAGAGGAGTCCCTAATCTACTTCAAGGGGTGGCTTAAACTCTGGCAGTACTTGACCAGTAAGAGGGCAATGTACGGAATCAAAATGTACAAACTGTGTGTGAGTATCTTGAGGTACACCCATAGATTTAGGGTTTACAAAGGTAGGGACACCGGATTGAACCCCCTGAATGCCCCAGTTCTGGGAGTGAGTGGAAAAATTGTGTGGGAATTGATGCACTCATTACTGGATCAGGGTTATCACCTCTACGTGGATAAGTTCTACACTAGCATTCCACTGTAAAAGTCCCGCTGTGCACAGAAACCAGAGAGGCCTCCCAAGGTTGTTAATTGGACAGCTGCTATGAAAGGTCGAGAGCAGAGCCCAATATCACGACAACCTGGTGCTCGTCCAGTATAAGGACAAGAGGGATGTCCTTATTTTGACCACAAAACACAGAAATGGCAGTACCCTTGCCGCTGCACATGACCCCAAGCTAAAATGTGTCCTGGGGAACAATAAGAACCTGGGGGAAGTTTCTCTCTCTGATTAAAGTCATCCAGCCTTACAGTACCATGTGAAATACAAAAGTGTGGTACAAGAAGCTGGCCATGCACATTGTACAGATGGCACTGTATAACACTTGCGTATTATCACAATGTGCAGGCCAGTCCAGTACATTCCTTCAGTTTAGGGACGTATTGATCAAGGTCCTAATATTTGGAAATCGGGAAGGGGAGGGCCCAAGCATCTCTGGAACTGAAGGTGCCCATATTGTACTAAAGCAACATTTTCCAGGTGAGGTCCCTCAAACTGCAAAGAGAAAGATTGTGAAAAAGTACAGTGTTACAAAGAGAAATAAGAGAGGACACCACTTGGCAATCTGACACCTGGCCTGTGCATTAAAGACTGTTTCAAAGTGTACTACTCATTCATGGATTACTAAATTTATTTCTGATTTACTCTAATTTATTGCACCACTTAATGTACGCTACATAACTCACATATGCCAACCGGATGTACTTTACACAATTTACATATGGCACCACATTAAAAATTCACATACCATGAAAACCCTCAAACCAGATCTCAATACACTGTGTGGTAGATCGGCTCACTCAGCTGAACATATAGGTAGACACAGGAACACTGTCTCTTTAAATCTTCTTTTGTGGTTTATTAAGAGTACTTTAAGCATGGCAATGTCAGCAAAATAAACATGGCCTTCCCGGCCTATGAGGAAAAACAAAACATAACGTATGGCACAGTCCTTGTTCCTGAAGCGGGTGGTTACACGTAGCAACAAACAGCCCAATGTTTAGCTTTCATTCACATGACAAAAACAGCTCCAGAGCTTTTACCTCCAGGCTCACCCCACCCCGCACTAAAAGGCTGGGAATTTATCCTCTGCACTTCTCCCTCTCTACAGGTGTTTAATCACCCTAGCACTAAACATGGCTGATTAACCACTCTTTACTTCATGTGCTGGAACTTTTTTCTATGTTTATATTGCTGGAGCTAACAATCTCAGTGCTACATATCTCCCCTCCAGTACTTTGCCAGTGACTTTGTCACATATCCTCCCCCTCTGCCCAAAGCCGTAGGTTTTGGCATCTTCAGTCATCAAACAGGGAAGTCTAAACAGGGCATCTGCATTGCTGTGCAGCTTCCCAGGCCTGTGTTCCACATGAAAGATGAAGGCCTGTAGCCCTGAGTTTCAACTCTTGGAATACCATCTCTGCTTCAAGAGGCCATTTGACCATTGACGTTGTCATGCCCTTAGGAAGGTCGGTCAGGGGTGTGGCTATCATGGCAAAATTCGGGATATACCCCTGATAGCATCTCACCATTCCCAGAAATGAACAAAGCTGTTCCTTGGAGACCAGTTTTGGCCAATTTTGGACTGCCTCCACCTTACTTACTCGGGGCTTTACTTTGCTTCTTCCGACGATGTAGCCCAGGTATTTTCCCTTCTTTTTCACGATGACCCACTTGTTTGGGTTTATGGTAACCCCCCCCCCCCCCCTTTCCTCAGCGCATTCAGCATGGCCTGAGCCTTCTGCAGATGACTTCCCCAATCCAGGCTGAATATCACAATATCATTGAGGTAAGCTGCGGTGTACTTTTTGTGAGGGGCTAAGAGCTGGTCTATGGCCCCCTGGAAGGTAGCTGGGTCTCTCTGCAGCCCGAATGGGCTTCTGATATACTGGAAGCCATCATCAGGTGTAAAAGAGGCCGTCTTCTTCTTGGCACTTTGAGAGAGGAGGATTTGCCAGTAACCTTTCGTTAGGTCCAGGGAGGTGATGTATCTTGCCGACCATAGTGTCTCTATGAATTCATTGTCGCGGGGTATCGGATACGTGTCAAATTTAGCCCCCACCTTGCTGTGGGCTTCGGGGATTCTCTACGGCTTTTGGTTCACCCGTACATATGGTTCCGTCAGGATGCCATGTTCACCAACCTGCATATGTCTTGGCAACTCCAAAAACAGGTCCCGGTTCCAGTGAAGCAGTTTTCGGCACCGTTTGTTTCTGGGCCGGTGACAGGGTCTCTGCCACGGTAAAACACACTTGGCATTACATTCTGACCAGCCAACATGGAGTTTCAACGTGGTTTCGGTTTCCCTGCCTTGATGGATAGCGGCACGAGCGGATTTTGAAAGGGAGAGGTGGTAGCGGTTAACTGGCAGGTGGGACAGGACTTTCAATATCTTAGGGTTTCACAGTGACATCTGGGCTAAGGCTATTCGGATTTTTTCCTGAGCGTTTCTGCATCTCCCTGGGAGAAAAAACGCATGCGGATTTTACATGCATTTTTCTGCCAGGGACAAGCGTATGTCTCACGTTTTTCACATGAGATTTCACATGCGGGTTGTCAAGCGATTTTAGCATCACCTGGAAAAGTGCTTGACAACTTGGTCACACTATATAAATCCATGCAACCGGCATGGATTTATATAGTGTAACCAAGTTAATAGTTAAAAAATAAATAAATAAATAAAATGGTAAAAAATAAACATTATACTCGCCTTCTGATGGCCCCCGGTCTCCTTCTCTGGTCTGTCTGGTGTGTTGAGCGGCTCACGGTGGTCTAAAAGGACCTTCTATGACGTCATTTAGTCATGTGACCTGTCACATGACTAAATGACATTATGGAAGGTCCTTTTAGACCATCGCGAGCCGCCAGGGAGCCAGGACGCACCACAGAGGAGACCGGGGGACATCGAAAGGTGAGTATAATGTTTTTTTTTTTATTTTAAATTATTTTTTTTTTTACAGGTACTATGGTACCCGGGTCTGGAAGAGAGTCTCCTCTTCTCCAGACCTGCATACCATCCACACATTGAATCGCTTAATATCCGCATGTGCACATGTAGGGATGCGGATATTATGCGATTCAATGCAAGTCAATGGCGGCGAAAATGCCGCAATTACTCAAAATTAATGGTAGTGCTGCGGATTTTTCCGCAATGATAATCCGCAGCTTCAATTACCGCAGCATGTGCGCAGCACATGTGAATTATCATTTGGGACCATTGCAGACCTTCTACCAAGCTTTTTTTAAGCGTTTCTGCTGCGGAATTGTCGCTGCGGAAACTCTTAAACGCATCGTGGGCACACAGCCTAATAGTGCCTCCGCGTGACCCGTTCTTTGGTTTTGTCCATCCCCAGATGGACACCCAAGACATGTGAATGGGCCCTGTCCAACACACTGTTGGCTCCAGTAATATAAACATATATAGACCCATACCAGGACCCTATAGACAATCTCAGTGCTACATATCTCCCCTCCAGTACTTTTTCAGTGACTTTGTCCCAACCCCTATATAAATTGCAAAATAAAGTCACTTGTGGAGGGTTTCTACTGTTTTGGCACATCAAAGGCTTTGCAAATGAGACATGGCACCTGCAAACCATTCCATCATACTCTGCATTCCAAAACGTTGCTCTTTTCATTTGGAACTCCGCAGTATGCCAAAACAGTAGTTTTCCCCCACATATGGGGCATCAGTGTACTCAGGAGAAACTTTGTAACAAATTTTGGGGTCCATTTTCTCCTTTTACCCTTGAAAAAAATTTGGGGCTAAAGCAACATTTTTGTGGAAAAAATGTATTTTTTCATTGTTCACTGTCATAAAATCCTGTGACGCACCTGTAGGTTTAACGTGCTCACGAAACCCAAAGATAAATTCTTTGAGGGGTGTAGTTTCCAAAATGGGCTCACTTTTGAAGAGTTTATACTGTTTTGGCACCTCAAGGGCTCTGCAAATGTGACATGGCACCCACAAATCATCCTATCAAAATCTGCGCTTCAAAGCATTGCGCCTTCCTTTTGATGCTCTGCAGCATGCACAAGCAGTAGTTTTTAATCACATATGAGGTATCCGTATACCCAGGAGAAATTGCACAACAAATTGTGTGGTCCATTTTCTCTTGTTGTTCTAGTGAGAAAAAAGAGTTTAAGGCTATGTGCCCACGATACAGATTTGAAGCTGAAATTTCCTGAGCGTTTTCTCTTCTCCCTGGCAGAAAAAAATGCATGCGGTTTTTGATGCGGTTTTACATGCGTTTTTGATGCATTTTTCTGAAGCGTATTTTGACGGAATTGTTTGAAATAAAGATAGTTGAAAAAAAACAAAAAACTTCTGATGTCATTTCCTTGCCCAGCCCGAGTTTCCGTGTGTACTTAACCTGCCCAGCAGAGAAGATCTGATCCCCAATGAAATAAAGAAGATAACAAGAAAATTTTTCTTATTTGTATTATTTTTTTGAAAACCATTGTTATTATTATTTTACGTAATACACGTTCTTTTCTTTGATTTTAAATAGTCTCCATCATTTATTATCGCCGTCTCCATGGTTTTCGTGTCAATCGACAACTCACAACTGTATGTAAGTCTATGACAGCCACAACAAAAGGCTAGAAGGCGGCTATCATACACTTACATTGTGAACGTTACCTCTGATTAAGATCGGTCAGAAGTAGTGGTCACAAGATGGCATTGTAGTGGGGTATGGGGCCCATAAAACAATGCATCGCACGTCCTCATATATCAGGTACGGAACAAAGTATGTGGTACATTAGCGAACTTCACAAATACTGCGTGGGGTAGGAATCACTCAACATTGTCTCCTGCTCGTTCCGGGGGCAGACCCCTCATCTGTGCGGTCATTTGTGAGGTCAGCGCAGGTTAGGGGCCCACTGTTATTTTTTTATTTATATTTTTTTGACTTTTATAAAATACACCAACCCTACACAAACAAAAATATATAGCAGCAGTTGTGAAAAAAAGATTTAAAGCATAACAAATATCAAAAATAAATATGACAAACATTGTCATTATTAAACAAGAACAAGATTAAAATGACAAACTTTGTCATAAAACAAAAACACAATACTTTTCCATAAAAGGAAAAAAATTGTCTTGCAACCAGTCACCAGTTTTTTCAAGAGAATGCCAAGAGTGTGCAAAGCAGTCATCAAAGCAAAAGGTGGCTACTTTGAAAAACCTAGAATATAAGACATATTTTCAGTTGTTTCACACTTTTTTGTTAAGTAAATAATTCCACATGTGTTAATTCATAGTTTTGATGCCTTCAGTGTGAATGTACAATTTTCAAAGTCATGAAAATACAGAAAAATCTTTAAATGAGAAGGTGTGTCCAAACTTTTGGTCTGTACTGTATATGACTCGCCCCCTGGGCCGTGGGGCACTCGGATCCGGGCAATAGGGAACGATGGGAGTAGTAGTGGCAACCCGGTTCCGTGGCTCAGGGTGGTCAGGCCAGTGATAGTCCGTTATATTGATTATGTCCGACTACGCCACCCGTGGATTGCAGTTATTAGGAACCGCCGCTGCATGCAGACCGCTGGGGCTGATGAGGTGTGCAGCTATGGTAGTGTGACTCCCCACAGGAAGAGTGCGGCCCCAGGGCAGTATAGTGCATGGTGGGAGTGATGGTAGTGCTGGAGGAGCAAGGAGCACACAGACAACAGGTTGCAGTCCAGGGTCTTTACTAAATAGGTAAACTGACCCACAAACAGTCCCAGCTAGGAGGGGGACCTGGATGTCTGAGAGCAACGGGGAAATTGGCCCTGGTCAGGGTGAGGGTGTAGGCCTACCGTGCTTTCTGCGCTCCTTCTGACTATCTCCTCCTGATAGGATAACAGCCCACGTTTCCGAGCTTTCGTGCTTTCTCGCCTGTATGGCCTGCGACGTGGGTTCCTTTCTGCTCCCAGCCTTGTACGGCTTTACTGGTCCCTTCGGTTGTGGCAGGGCCTCCAGGCTTCTTAGGCCAAGGAATGTACAGTCCCTTGCGGACTGGTTCTCTGCTGGGGGATGTGGAATCCTTCCAGCCTCAGACACCAAAGTCTGGTAAAGTTGAGTCTTTTCTCTGCCAAGACAGGCTCTCTTCGCCTCTTGTCTCTGGCTTGTGGCTCTCCTCTTGCCACACTTCCTCTTAGGTGCAATCAACTTTCTGTCCCTGCTCCACTCTGGGACACGTCTCAAAGCTGAGACAGGCAATCCAGTTCTCTCTAACCCTGTCCCCAGTACCAGCTTTTATAGGGGCAGCCTGCTCCCCCTACTGGCCTGAGACAGGAGGCATTGCATGCTAATGTTCCCCTGACTAGAGAACCTCCCCCTTGCTCTCAGACACAGCTTTATTACACTAGTGGCATCCAGGTAGGGTGACACATTCCCCCCTAGTGAAATTTAGTACTCCGGGACTAAACAGTAAACAAAGACAATATGCATAACAATAAGACATTAATAGACAGACGACACACAAATTGAGTTCTTAAGGTCACAGTGTGGCCTGTGACCGGGTGTCCATATCACCAAAACAACGGGGAGCCTTAACCAGGTGGGGGTCTGTCCTACCCCAAGTCCTTCACAGTCTTAGTTCATTCCTGGGTTAGGCTCAGAATGCAGTCCATGCAAAGTCCCGGTTATAAAAAGTCCATAACCTTTGAGTCCTTACGGTTGCTGCAAGAGACTGAAACACACTATCAATAAACATGCAGGTAACTTTGGCAAACATTTTAACATTTGGCAACAAGGTTATTTACAATTTAGTACACTCTATATTCTCCAGCAAGCGGGTATCTGTCCCTTTGTGCTCCTGGTTGACCTACGTAGCCCACTGTCTGGTGGTGGACCAACCTGGCTTTCCCCACTAGCGTTAGGGGTACAGCTACCAGCTGGGTGTACAGGTAGGGCAGGCAGCTGTCTGCGGGTCCTTTGGCTTACCGCAGGCATGGCAGGCTCACTGTCAGCAGAGGGTTGACTCTCCTGGGCTGCTGGAACAGGCTCTTCTGCCTCTGGAACCGCTTGCTCCTCTTCACCTTCCGGCTCTGGTGTTGGTTGTTGCTGTGCCGGTTGCAGGAAATGCAGGACGGGTACCACTATAGCATCATTTATGTGAGTCCAGGACTGAGGGAACTCTCCGAGAACGGTGCTGATCATTTCTTCCTTGTCCTCTGCGGGTTCAAGGTCACTCTGATCCTCTTCTGCACTGCGGAGTTGCTCGGGGCACCTTTTGAGGTGGTCTCTGGAGACGACACTAGTGGTTTCTCCTCCGTCCTTGGTGATCACGCACACCTTTGGGTTGTCGTGGTCAGACTGCAGTACGGTCTAGGGTTCCCTTTCCCACTGGTCGTCCAACTTATGTAGCCTTCTTTTTCGCTTTAGGACTTGCTCACCAGGTTCTAGGGGACTAGCAGGGGCGTGTTGATTGAAGAGTCTTTCTTGCTTCTCTCTCACCTGGGCCAGGCTCTTCTCCACACTCTCCTGTACCTTCTTGTACTGCAGTTGCCTTTCCGTATCCCAGTCCGCATCCGGGGAGGTGTCCTCAGGTATTAGGACTCCCATCTCCAGGTCTACGGGCAGCTTACCCGGTCTAGCTCGCATCAGGTAAGCCGGGGTGCAGTTTGTAGCATTCACCGGGATATTGTTGTACATGTCTACCAGGTCCGGCAACTTTTCTGGCCACAGGCTGCGTTCCTCCAGGGGCAACGTCTTCAGGAGATCAATGACTATATTGTTCATCTTCTCACACATCCCGTTGGTTTGGGGGTGGTAAGGCGTTGTCCGAATCTTCTTACAGCCATAGAGGTTGCAGAACTCCTGGAAGATTTCAGCTTCAAACGCTGGACCCTGGTCTGTCAGGACCTGTTCCGGATACCCGTGTGGACGGCAGAAGTATTGCTGGAAGGCTCGGGCCGCTGTTTGGGCTGTCAAGTCCTTTACCGGGACCACCACTAGAATACGGGAATAGTGGTCCACGATTGTCAGGGCGTAGATGTATCCTGACCGGCTGGGAGCCAATTTGACATGGTCCAGAGCTACCAGCTCAAGAGGCTGCGTGGTGACGATGGGCCTCAAGGGTGTCTTCTGGCTGGTGCGGTCCTTCCTCCTTAGGTGACAAGGGCCACAGTCTCTGCACCACTTTTCCACAGCTCCTCTCATGCCGACCCAAAAGAACCTTCCTCTTAGTAGGAACTCCAGTTTCTTCCAACCGAAGTGTCCCGCTCTGTCATGGTAAGCCCCCAGGACCATAGCTGCATCCCGCCTTGGGACCACGACTTGCCAGGTCAGCTCGTGCGTCCGGTGGTTAACAATCCTTCTGCACAACTTGCCTTCGTAGAGGAACAGCTTGCTCTTCTCCTTCCATAGCTGCTTGGCTTCCTCTGGGGCATCTGGATCTAGGCGGGCGTCTTCCCGGGTCAGCAGATCTTTCACCAGGCGGACTGCAGGGTCACTATCTTGGGTCTCGGCCCAGCTGTGGTGAGGTAGGGGATTCATCATCACAGTTGTTAGATCCTCCTCCTTCACGCGGTGAGAGTGTTGAGCGGCTCCATACCGGTGAAACGCAGGGAGTTCTACCTCCTCCAGCTCTTCTGGGTCTTCGTCACCTTCAGGTAAGTGAGGCATCCTTGATAGGGCGTCCGCGTTGGCGTTGGTTTTGCCTGCCCGGTACTTGATCACGAAGTCATAGTTGGAGAGACGGGCCATCCACCGCTGTTCCAGGGCACCCAGTCTTGCATTGTCCAGGTGTGTCAACGGGTTGTTGTCCGTGTACACGGTGAACTTCGCGGAGGCCAGGTAATGCTTGAAGCGTTCCGTCACGGCCCACACCACCGCCAAGAATTCTAGTTTGAAGGAGCTGTAATTCTCCGGGTTCCTCTCGGTGGGCCTCAGCTTCCGACTGGCGTATGCGATCACCCGTTCTCTGCCCCGTTGGTTTTGGAACAGTACGGCTCCCAGTCCCACATTACTGGCATCTGTGTGGAGAATGAAAGGCTGGCCGTAATCAGGGTAGGCCAGGATCTCATCCCCCGTGAGGGCCATCTTTAGCTGGCGGAAGGACTCCTCTTCCGGTTTATCCCACTTGAAGGGTGGCTTTTGACTTCGGGACTTAGACTGTCCGATCAGGAGGTCCTGCATAGGAGCTGCCATCTTAGTGAACCCGGGGATGAACCTTCGGTAGTAGCCTACCAACCCGAGAAACTGTCTCACCTCTTTGATGTTCGAGGGGCTTGGCCAGCTCTTGATTGCCGTGACCTTGTCAGGGTCGGGGGCCACTCCTTCCGCACTTACCACGTGCCCTAGGTACTGGACCTTTGGTTTCAGCAGGTGGCACTTCGATGGTTTCACCTTCAGGCCATAGCCTGCCAGGGCTTCGAACACCTCGGCCAGGTGCTTGAGATGGTCCTCGTAGGTCTTCGAATAGACGATCACGTCGTCCAGGTAAAGGAGGACCGTCTCGAAGTTTCGGTGCCCTAGACAGCATTCCATCAGCCGCTGGAAGGTCCCTGGTGCGTTGCAGAGCCCGAAAGGCATGCAGTTGAATTCGCTCAGTCCCATCGGGGTGGTGAAGGCGGTCTTCTCCTTGTCAGCCTCTGCCACAGGAACCTGCCAGTACCCGCTAGTAAGGTCCAAAGTAGAAAAGAAGTTAGCTGATTTTAGTGCGGCTAAAGACTCCTCTATTCTAGGCAGCGGATATGCGTCTTTGTGAGTGATACGGTTGATTTGTCTATAGTCCACGCACATTCTCATGGTGCCGTCTTTCTTTTTCACCAGAACCAAAGGGGCTGCCCAGGGGCTACAGCTGTCTCTAATAACCCCAGCTTCTTTCATCTCTCTTAGCATGCCCTTTGCGTTCTGATAATGTGCAGGGGGTACAGGTCTGTGCCTCTCTTTTATTGGTGGGTGGCTCCCTGTGGGGATGTGGTGTTCTATCCCTTTTACTCTGCCGAAGTCTAGCGGGTGCTTACTAAAGACTCTCTCGTACTCCTGTACCACCCGGTAGACTCCTTGTTTTTGGTGCAGGGGAGTGGAGTCAGCACCCACGTGGAGTTTCTGGCACCAGTCCTCCTTTTGTTTCTGGGAGCCATTACCCTCCGCCTGAGGAGATGGAGGCAAGGGCTCCACGGCCCTGATAGCTTGGTGTTCGACAACAAACAGTTTGGCGAGTGTAGCGTACC
Source organism: Phyllobates terribilis (assembly GCF_046119375.1). Classification (NCBI taxonomy): domain Eukaryota; kingdom Metazoa; phylum Chordata; class Amphibia; order Anura; family Dendrobatidae; genus Phyllobates; species Phyllobates terribilis. The sequence goes on from NW_027362761.1 coordinate 1,094,082,883, forward strand.
TGGGTAAGTGTACTTCCCTTTCCCCAATGTTGAGGATGCGGACGGGCACCCTCCCATGACGGACATCAACCACCCCCCGGGCTGTCAAAATGGTGGGCCTGCAGTCTGAGTACACGGGTTCTACCATGGCTTGGTAGTCTCTACCTCTCAACCCGATTGCAGTCCGACACCAGATCATCATTTCACTTTTGGGAGGCATGGAAATGGGGAATGGATCACTGAGTCTTACGCTACCGATCTCACCACCAGACAGTTCTACCTGCTGCCGTCTCATCAGGGCTTTTATCTCCTTGTTGAGGACTCTCTGTTGGCTGGAACTAGCATTCACTGCCACCTGTTGTAGAATTACAATTACCTCTGAAAGACAATTTTCAATTATGTTAGTACCCACAGTTATTTTAGGGTGACTTTCATGACTGTCAATGTCCACAATAATCACTCCCTGTGCCGGCAGTTCAACTTTACCAATTTTAATGGTCATCTCCTTGAACCCCATCTGCGGCACGGGTAAGCCATTACTGGCGATGATGCTCAAGTTACTGTCTGGATACCGTGTGATATCAGCATCAGTCCAATACTGCTTAAAAAGTACATAAGGGATTGTGGTTACTTGCGACCCAGTATCCAGCGCTCATGGGGATACCGTCCAGCACCACGGGTAAAACCAGGCGCCCCCCAACGTACTTATTACGCCAGTTGTAAGGGCCTGGTGATCTTATGCCTGGGGGTTGGCCCTCTGCCCCAGGTTGGACCCGTTTAAATTACAGTACCTGGAAATGTGTCCGGGCTGGTTGCATCGACGGCAAATGGGCTGTCCATCCTCTGCGTAGCGGTCTGTGGGCCTCCCTCGGAACGACGGGATCCTCCTCTGTCGACGCCACGGGACATCCTCCGGACTTGAAGCCAGCTCGATGGGTCTTGACGGGTCCACTTGCAACGCCTGGACGGTCCTGGTCAACGCCGCGACGCTCCTGGTCAGCTCCTGGACTTGGTGGTGCAGGCCTTTCGACGGGGCTTGGTTCAGGGCCTGTGCATCAGCCTCCACGGAGTCCATAGAGGAGGGCGCCGCCTCCTGGTGGTAGGTGATAGCAGGGCGCCGGGGGTTTATAGCGCCACTGGTTGCAGATTCACGGAGCACCCTTATGGCACTGTCCTTAAATTGGGCAAAGGTCAGGTCGGGGTTCTGAAAGAACATGAGGCGCAGCTGGGCCCTGTGGGCGCTGGACAGCAGACCCTCTATGAATTGTTCTGTTAGCAACTTATCGGTTTCCTGCACACTGCCAGGGTCAGTTTGTTGAATAGCCCTCAAGGCTTCCTGCAGATTTAGGGCATAGTCTCTGATGCTGTCCTGTGCCCGCTGCTTACATCCATAGAACCTCATTTTAATTTCAGCGGAGGTACGTGTATCAAAGGTACCCCGCAGCCGGGCCAGAATACCCTTCACAGTCCCTTTCTCCTCAATGGGCCATGATTTTACCTCCCTTTGGGCTGCGCCAGTTAACTGCCCTGTCAATATGCTGACCTTCTGTTCCTCTGTCAGGGGGTAAACGTGGAACAAACTGTATAGCCTTTCCTTGAAGTCAGTTAGGGCATGGGGCTCCCCTGAGTATTTGGGCAGCCAGGCCGCTCCAGGGATGTAAGGCAGGGAAAAGGGCATCACCGCTGCTGCAGCTGCGTTGGTGGTAGTGGGCTCCTCTGTGTCCGACATCTTCCTCCCCCCTAGTTAAGCGTGGCCTACCTTCCGACGATCCTCTTCTGTAGGCCGCGGCTCTGCTGCTGCTGCTATGGACGAGGACCTGGCGTCGCGTCCTGATGACGTCAGCGTCGCTCTCTCTCCCTTCCAGGACCTTGCGCAGCGTAGGTGCGTGGGGCGGAGCTTCGGATCTCGCGCGGTTTTGACGTCCACGCCCCTCTTCTTCCCGCGCGGCGTCCTGGAGATGGCGTCCGATGGCGGGAAACAGCTGCAGATGGCGGGAAGACGGCAGAAGACGGCGGGAAAAGGTCCAAGATGGCGTCTAATGGCGGGAATCGGCTCCGGATGGTGGGAAACGACTCCAGACGGCGGGAAACTTCGCCACAGATAAGTTCCGAAAGTCTTTTTCAGGCACGCAGTACCCGGTGGTTGCGGGCACGAAATCCTGCCGACTATGCCAAAGCTGACTCGCCCCCTGGGCCGTGGGGCACTCGGATCCGGGCAATAGGGAACGATGGGAGTAGTAGTGGCAACCCGGTTCCGTGGCTCAGGGTGGTCAGGCCAGTGATAGTCCGTTATATTGATTATGTCCGACTACGCCACCCGTGGATTGCGGTTATTAGGAACCGCCGCTGCATGCAGACCGCTGGGGCTGATGAGGTGTGCAGCTATGGTAGTGTGACTCCCCACGGGAAGAGTGCGGCCCCAGGGCAGTATAGTGGATGGTGGGAGTGATGGTAGTGCTGGAGGAGCAAGGAGCACACAGACAACAGGTTGCAGTCCAGGGTCTTTACTAAATAGGTAAACTGACCCACAAACAGTCCCAGCTAGGAGGGGGACCTGGATGTCTGAGAGCAACGGGGAAATTGGCCCTGGTCAGGGTGAGGGTGTAGGCCTACCGTGCTTTCTGCGCTCCTTCTGACTATCTCCTCCTGATAGGATAACAGCCCACGTTTCCGAGCTTTCGTGCTTTCTCGCCTGTATGGCCTGCGACGTGGGTTCCTTTCTGCTCCCAGCCTTGTACGGCTTTACTGGTCCCTTCGGTTGTGGCAGGGCCTCCAGGCTTCTTAGGCCAAGGAATGTACAGTCCCTTGCGGACTGGTTCTCTGCTGGGGGATGTGGAATCCTTCCAGCCTCAGACACCAAAGTCTGGTAAAGTTGAGTCTTTTCTCTGCCAAGACAGGCTCTCTTCGCCTCTTGTCTCTGGCTTGTGGCTCTCCTCCTGCCACACTTCCTCTTAGGTGCAATCAACTTTCTGTCCCTGCTCCACTCTGGGACACGTCTCAAAGCTGAGACAGGCAATCCAGTTCTCTCTAACCCTGTCCCCAGTACCAGCTTTTATAGGGGCAGCCTGCTCCCCCTACTGGCCTGAGACAGGAGGCATTGCATGCTAATGTTCCCCTGACTAGAGAACCTCCCCCTTGCTCTCAGACACAGCTTTATTACACTAGTGGCATCCAGGTAGGGTGACACATATATATACATACATACTTACAGTAGATCCAAAGAATGTGTCGGTAGCACTAAAAAAATGAAAATAATAAAAATTGTAACTGCCCATACGGCGACGTTTTGGTCGACAGTGCAGACCTCTCTCGAGTGTGAGAAAGGTCTCCACTGTGAATAGAAACTTCAAGGTATGGGCCACTTAAATCACCTTCTTTCTGTATATATCTCCATATCTATACCTATATCTACACACATATACACATACATACACAAAAGATATACAGATATGTTGCCATGTGTGTAGACAGATACACACACACACTCAATCAATTAAGGGCTCTTTCACACGTCAGTATTTCTGTTACGTGTGGCGACAGTTTCCACACGTACCAGAGACACTTACACACGCAGACCCAGTGCAATAAATTGGTCTGTGTATTTAGACTGCCCGTGTGTTCCGTGTGATCCCAAAAAAAAACAAAACCTTTTTGGCAAAACTCACGGTATGCAAAATTTACCACATGGATGAATGGTGCAACCTATAGCACTGATTACCCCGCCATGGTTCGTGGGATTCTGATGCGGTACAAGGGCGGCACACGGTTGTCACACATGTGTCACAAATGGACATTGATATCTACAGTACTGTTCTTTCCGGTATCGTAGATATGCGGACGTGCGTAATTTCAATACGCAGCAGTTTAGTTTGGTTTTTCCAAGGGGCACCCCAGAAAAAATGATGTGGGGTCCCCCTATAAATTGTAACCAGCAAAGGCTAGGCGGACAAATGACAGCTGATATTTATAGCCTAGAAAGGGGGCATGGATATTTCCACCCCCTCCAGGCTATAATATCAGCTGTCAGCCGCCCCAGATTTGGCGCACCAATTTTGTGCGCCAAACCTGGCACTTAGCCTCGCTCTTCCCACTGCCCTGGTGCAGTGGCAGTGAGGTAATGGTGTTGGGGTTCATGGCCCAGGTCAGTAATGGAGGGTGTCTATAAGACGCCACCATTACTAACCAAGAAAGCGTTAAAAAAAAAAAAAAACACCAACACCCAGAAAAAATACATTTATTGAAATAAAGAGACATTTGTTTATTAAATTCTTATTTAACTAAAAAAAAAAATACTTGCCTCAAATGTTCCAGCGCTGATCTCCCATGCACAGCTGTCACATCTGGAGATGTGACAGCTGTCATGGCTGCTGTAAGCTCACATGGCCGGGAACACATCCACTCCCGGCAGCGTGAGCCACTGACTGAGGTTACCGGAGTGCATTCAGTCAGCGCAGCTCCGGTGACCTCCTTTACGGCCCTGGCGTACCGGGGCCGTAAAGGAGGTCACCGGAGCAGCGCTGCCTGAACTCCGGTGAACTCCTTGATACACTGATGGGGCCGCTTTACGTCCCTGTCAGAGTATCGGTGGCAATGGTTTAGAGCAGTCACATATGTGGCTGCTGTAAACTTAGATCTTCGTGGGACACTCAGTTTGTTTTTACTTGGACTACGACGGAGAGGTAAGGATACGATTGTGGTTTATTATTTTACATTTTATTACAGGAGATCAATGGCTTCGGGGATTTAGGAGTATAATTTTTTTTTTTTTTAGGGGGCGGGTGATATTGTCGGGGTAAGTACGAACTACTTAATTTTATTTCATTTTTTGATATATTTATTTAAAGTGGACACAAAGCAGGAGCACGCTGATGGGAAGTACTGCTCCCATCGAGCTGCTCCTGCCCTCACTGCAGCACGGGGGACAGACGTAGGCAGATGGGAGTGGTATTCTCTCATCGGCCTACGTCTGGCTGCAAGTAGGGACACCCGGACTGGCACACACAGACCACTAACACACACAGACCACACACATGCATGGGGAAACTTACCAGCTGGATGAGCCTGGGGACGTCAATCCTCATGCGGGCATACCTAGCTGGGAGAGTGGCCATTATACAGGAAGTAGGGAATCTTCTGTGGGATTCTCTACTTCCTGGATTGGGATGGTCATATGGCACTGTCGTCACTTCCTGTTCCCCTCCACATAAACGCAGCAAATCTGCAGAAAAAAGCAAGTATTTTGTGGTGTTTGCAGATTTGCTGCATTTCAATCCACCCCTATGGATGCAAAATCGCCACAGGATCGCACAGAAAATGGTCCTGCCGCGATTTGCAACACAATGTGAATTCGGCTCGTTAATTAACGCATCGTGCACAGCACATGCAAATTCACATTGATTTGCATTGCTGACTGTTTTACAAGCGTTTTCGCGTCTGTAAAAACGCAGCAAAAACGCTACATGTGAACTCAGCCTAAAGCAGCATTTTTGTGGAAAAAATACATTTTTCATGTTCAGTGTTATCAAATTCTCTGAAGCATCTGTGGGTACAAGGTGCTCACCACATCTCTACATAAATTCCTTAAGGGGTATGGTTTCCAAAATGGGGTCACTTAATTGGTTTCTACTGTTTTGACAAGGGCTCTGCAAATGCTGCAAACGCAGTATGGCGTCCACTATCTATTCCAGCCAATTTTGCACAACAAAAGTCAAATGGTGCTCCTACCCTTCTGGGCCTGGCTGTGTGCCCACACAGTAGTTTCTTACCACATATGGGGGGCCATTGTGCTCAGGAGAAATTGCACAATTAATTATGCTGTCTATTTTCTCCTGTTACTCTAGTAAAAATTTAAAAAAAAAAAATATGTTGTAAATTTTGCTCACAAGAACGATGATTCTCTTTTCAGAGAGAATCGGAGCAATTATGGTCATGACACTCAGCTCAAACTCTGATCAGAGTTTCCTCCTTGAAGAACAAGTGTATTCTTGTTTTGTGTAATGTGAATTCTGCTATGCGTTACTGATAATGTTGTGTATTGCTTGACAATAGGGAAAGTAAGAGTTAATGGTTGGGACTAGCCTAGAGTGGGAGGGGCTAAGCTAAAGAGACATAGTTTCCTGTGAGAGAGGGCTCAGAGTACATAGAAAAAAGACCTAAGGTCTGATGTTAGCAGTGCCGCGTGATAGGGGTGTCCCCAGTGAGAGAGGAAACCGAGACAGAGGATAGCGAGATCCTAGTGAAGAGAAAGAGAGAAGTGACTGAAAGCCAGTGACCAATCAGCGACAGGTCTTGACTCAGGACGCCTAGCAGTACAGCCCAGAGTTTATGACTCAGAGGTAACTGGCCTAGATGGGACAAGGTACAAAGGACGAAGCGAGTGCCCCGAGCGGAAGTTCCAGAGCGTTGGAGATGCAGAAGATAAGTACCGGAGATACTGGCAATAAAGTTCCCTAGAGGGGAAAGCAGATATGGAACCGGGGATTGAGAATAGGACTCTTCCAAGCTGGACTGTAGTACTGAGCTTGGTTGTGGTGAAGGAATGTTGATGGTAGAAGTCTAATAAGTAAAGAGGAAGGAATTGAAACTTTGTGTGGAAAATGCTCCATATTGTAAAGGAAATGTTCATCAAGTTATGTGTGGCGCCCCTGAGGGTTCGGTCGCCACAGAGGTACTGCATCTCACCCAGAGGTGTGGTATCTCACTCTCAGGTAAGGATAGAGTGCTGCCCGGGACCCTAACACCTGCATCCAACACATACCCGCAGTGGGGGTAGGACGAGATTGCTCCTAAGGGAGAGCAGAGTCCCGGGTCCCTAGCTGTTGGGAGGGGCTATTTAGTGGGTGTGGGTGGAGGAATCAGCTTAGGGGAGCACATGAAAGAAAGGTATAAATAGAGAAGCCATCTTGTTTAGAGAGCTCAGTCCAGTCAGAACAGTGAGCAGTGAGTAAGAACAGTCTACAGGAGAGGAGTGGAGCAGGGCTCTGCAGGAGCTCTGCTCAGGCAGAGGGGCTGGGGAGAGGCCCAGGACTGAAGGAGAGAAGAGCAGGAAAGGCTCCAGGAACGGAAGAAGGGACCCCAGGGCTACGGGCAGTGCTAGAGGCCACCCGTACGCCCGAATCCACCAGGAGGTGGAAGGGTCAGGCCACACAAAGGGGACCGGTCCCTCAACTAGCAGAGCACTCTATGTCTCAACTAGAAACCGGAGGCTGCAGTATTTCAAGTCCTGTAGACAACAGTCCATATCAGTCTCACCAAGAAGGTAGCTATAGAGGGGAAGGAACAGACGTCGCCCGGCAAGGCCCGCAGGTACCGGATTGGGACACTTGGTATGAGGTGCAGGGAGATGGCCAGAGAGAGGACACAGAAGGGGGTCCTGCTAAGTACTCTGGAGATATCTGAGGGTGGACTGAACCCCTCCCTGAGTAAGCGCAGCATGATGAGGGAAGTTACGCTGGTACCTGTAACTTGGACTGCAATAACCGTGAGTAAAGACCCTGAGGACTGCACCCCATTGTCTCTGTGATTATTGCTGCGCCATCAAACCCTGCACTACAACGCCCAGCACAACCTACAACATCTACACTGCCCTGGAGCTAAGCTCTACCTGTGGAGAGCTGAACCAACCCTGCTGCACTAATACCAACTCCAGAGGATCTGCACAGCAGCGGCGGCTGCACATAGCTGCGTACCACAGGTGGCGTCACAAACTTTGTACATAAATCCCCTGTAAATATTCCCCTATTGAATGACCGCCCTGTGTCACGGACCGGGTCACCGCCACTGTGACATCTCCCCCAGCAATGACCGGCCCGGCACCGAGTACGTCACAGCCCAGGGGGCGCGTCATATGTGCCCGCTATCTACTGTATATAAGTCCCCACAAGTTATCATTGAGTAAAAAGATGATTTTTGACTGGTGGTCTCCCTCATTGAACACCTGGTCTTGGCCAACCCAAGTCATCGGTTACATGCGGCCTGCAAGTGCATAGTGCACCCACAGCACAAGTCGACACACCAAGCCAGGACCCAGACATAAGAGACGAGTTTGTTGCCAATGGCTACCACCCCACACCACGTTACAAATGTAGCCTAAGATCTGATTCGGATGACTCCACTAAACTCTGAACAGAAAATTGCAGAGGTGACTGGACCCCATGTGCAGCTCAATGTACTCGTCCGCAAAGAAGACGAGCACTGGAGTTGCATGTTATTTCCATACACTAGTCTGGTCCAGAACTTGTATTAAAGTTGTGCATGCTGTGATTTTTTTCACATGGATCATCAGTCCACTTGGAAAAATCGTAGGCGTGCACAAGCATGCTGGTTATTATTAAATCAGTTTGCTGTCTGTTGCGCACATAGAAGACACACTTATTAAAAATATGACCGTCTGAACAAGCCCTAATACTGCAACACATGCACTGGAAGGAAAAAGCTGTACAACAAAATATGAGACCAAAAATTTCAGATGTAATAGCTTCCCATGTCACCCTAGTGCCCCACTATATCCCCACTCAATATGGCATTGAGGATGTAACAAGCATCACCCATATGGACCCATTATCTCATTCAAAACAGTAACATTTCAGAAATTCTGATCAGGGGAGTCCTCCACCACATAGAATGGCACGCTGAAGGATAACCAACTCTGAGTTGTTTTTTTTATTTGGTAAAAATTTTGGTAAAAAAATGTACAAAACTGTCAAGTGTTAATATTCCTTAAATTAATTGCTTTAATTTGAAAATGTCGTCCACCTTGGAGTAATTGACAGTGAAAGCCGTGAAACTACTTCAGCTCATTTCATAGCTCTAGAAAAAAAAAGTGTTTAAAGGTCTGGTAATTTTCCAGTACTTTGAAGAAGGAAGAAATCTGTGTTGTGGACTCTGTGCCAGTGTGTGTGACAAGGTAAGAGATTTACACCGCAGCATGACAAATACTCCAGGAATAGAGCGGAGTACAAGATTGTTCTGCACTTGTATGGGAAAATAAAAACCTTTGTAGATAACATTAACGTAGGGAAAGAAGTGAAACATAACTGTATGGTATTCATAGCCAGGCCAAGCAATTTTTGGGGGGGGACATTGAGCACTGGGTCAGTTAAAAGAGATGTGAAGTAATGACAATGGTGGGCACCAATGCCAGGGTCCATTGTGGACTGCAGTGCTGGGAGAAGCCTACATTTACCGTTATTCTTTGTGATTGCAGACAGCTGAATCTTGACAGTATATGCTGTGCACACTGTCATGATTCCTCGGTATTCCCGGTGCGAGTAGGCGGTCACATGACTGCATGTATGTGATTTCCATATTTGCAGTCCCATGTTTTTCTTAATTCACTTCTGCTGAGAGGAGCTGAACATGGCCGATTGGCACGTGACCACAAACATGCAAATCGCGTGCACGCGATCTAGGGAGGAAATCCAAAATTCCCCATCTCATAGGAAACAAAGACCTTTGTTCTATAGGCAAGATATGGACAAAGAACAGCACCACTCTCTGCGGAGGTGATCTATAAATAAATTATATCTAATTAATTTTAAAAGTAATAAAGTACAATTACAGATTGAGTACTACTGATAACGTTCAGTGAGCGATCTATTATTTCATGCTGAAAATTCACTACTTTGTTGTGTTGACTCATGAAGCGGAACTTGGCAGCGCAGACAGGAACCATTATAAATGTGCGATTGACATGTGAATATTAGAGTTCCCATCTGGTGCTAATGAGGTTTTTTAAAGGAACATTAAAACTAAAGAAAAGTTCTTGAAAAATATGTTAGATCCTGTATAATGTAAGTAGGTCACATCTAAGGCTATGAAATTAATTTGCCATGAAAGATCTATCAGTGCATGCCTATATATGTGTGCTTATGTATAATCTAACGAGAAACTGTGCATGTGAGACTTGGTGGTTCACATTCATATTGTGCCCTATACTGAGTACTGCATCAGGGTTTGTGTCTAAACCCCGAAAAATGGGATTCACCACTTCTAAAGTTCCAACATATACATTTACTCCAGTACTTCTTCTGCCATGGTCTTACAATATACACATAGCTCCCATCAGCATTATCCTTTACTAGAAGCTGAAAGCTATAGTCTTATTAGGGACCATTTATTAATAATGCTGATGCCAAATATGCTTCCCCTGTGAAGGGTGCGCAAAATTCATGAACAGGGAGTACACAAGGAAAACCCCATCCTGTCAAATGATGCACCTGTATTAGCTCAGCAGCTATTGCTAACAGTAGCAATGAAGAAGTTGGATCCTGACTGTAGTCTGCATCACTCCTGAAATGCAATTGATATGAGAGTATGGCTGGGTATCATTGAAGATGGTTAATTTGACAATATACTGCAATAGTAAAGTATTGCACAAGTAATTGCAGGTTCCTTAGGGGGACTAAAAATATGTTTGTCATGTCCCACAACTTGGGAATCATAGAGTTTTGTATCATCATTGTATTGTTGCTGTTACACTGCTATGTAAACAGTTTGCCTTTTACAAGTTTGTCCTGTCTTCCTCACTGTAACCCAGTTCTGATGTCCGTATCCCCTCCCTCCTTCTTCCTGTGCCAGTGTTTGTCAGCCATATTCATGTGAGGATCAACTATATAAACCTCTGGTTCAGAATAGTCTTTTTTATCTACTGTAATTGTGCATAAATTCCAGAATTCAGCTTGAAAATAAACCTGGAATCTTCACATTAGCCTCCTGTAGTCGAGTCAAGCTATCTGATGAAATCACTTTGTGTGAGTACTGGTTGATAGAGACATTCATAGAAATGGTGTCTAAATAGCCCTACACTCATAGCCTAGTTATGGAGTCATAATAATGTTAGATATGGTAAAAAGAAAATAAAAAAATAGTATAAATCATCCCCACTTTCCCATTCCAAAAATAAGCAAATCTGGTATAGCATCAGCCATAAAAGTCCAATATTTCAAGATATAAAATTATTTGACCCATATGGTAAATGCTGTAGGAAAAAAAGAAATCTCCAGAATTTCTGTTGTTTGGTCACCTTCTGTCTCAAGAAAATTTGCAATAAATAACAATCAAAAGTTGTATTTAGCCCAAAATAACTAAACTAAAATCTACAGCAAAAAACAAGTCCTCACGCAGATTCATCAACAGAAAAATAAAAAAGTTATGGGTCTCAGAAAATGGTGAAGTAAACAAGGTGTCTTTTATTTAAAGGTCCTGAATTTTTTTTTAAACCAGTAAAATACAAATAAAACTATGGGCCCGATTCATTATTGCTATGGAGCCTTTTTTGTTTTTGGTGTTTTTAACCTATTTTTAGTTGGCGCCTTTTTTAAATTTATTTTATGTGTTTGCTTGTTTTTTTTATGTTTGCATATGTGCATGTGAAACATACAACTTTTTGCTATAAAAAGGCACAAAACAGGTTAAAGATAAAAATAAAAAGAATTTTGATTTTGCCCCCAAAATTATTGTGTCCATATTATTGTGTAGCCAAGTGTCCCATTTTGAAGAATTTTGGAGTAAAAAATAAAAAATAAAAAAAAGCTAATACCACCATACAAAAAAAGAAAATGGACTTAAACAAAAAAAATCAAATGATAAATCAGTTCCTTTTTAACGTCATTAAAATGAAATCCAAAAAATAATGGCAGGAATGTGTTTTTCTAACATTTCATCTCACTTGGAATTTTTCCAATTTTTTATTTTTTTGTACTGTAAAGTGAATAATGTCATTCAAAACTAAAACTTGTCCTGCAAAAACAAGCTGTCATACAGCTATGTCACCCCTTATACAGCTATCAAAAATAAGAAAGGTTATGGCAGTTTAAAAAAAGGAAAGGATCAATGAAAGCGAAAAAAAGAAAAATGGGCTCAGTGAAAGGGTTTAATCTGTTTTGTGGGTTTAAATAAATGCCAGGATGACCTAACTTGTTTTTGACCCTTTTCTGAAAATTTCCTTTCAGTATTCCATCACAGCGGTCATCCGCTCTGACTGCGTACTGAAAGGCGACTACAGATCAGTGGCTGTGCGGGCTTGTGATATCGTTACTACTGGGAATCACAGCGCCAATATCGCAGGAGAGGCACCAATTTACAAGTACAGTACAGACCAAACGTTTGGACGCACCTTCTCATTTAAAGATTTTTCTGTATTTTCATGACTATGAAAATTGTAGATTCACACTGAAGGCATCAAAACTATGAATTAACACATGTGGAATTATATACTTAACAAAAAAGTGTGAAACAACTGAAAATATGTCTTATATTCTAGGTTCTTCAAAGTAGCCACCTTTTGCTTTGATGACTGCTTTGCACACTCTTGGCATTCTCTTGATGAGCTTCAAGAGGTAGTCACCGGAAATGGTCTTCCAACAATCTTGAAGGAGTTCCCAGAGATGCTTAGCACTTGTTGTCCCTTTTGCCTTCACTCTGCGGTCCAGCTCACCCCAAACCATCTCGATTGCGTTCAGATCTGGTGACTGTGGAGGCCAGGTCATATGGCGTAGCACCCCATCACTCTCCTTCTTGGTCAAATAGCCCTTACACAGCCTGGATGCGTGTTTGGGATCATTGTCCTGTTGAAAAATAAATGATGGTCCAACTAAACGCAAACCGGATGGAATAGCATGCCACTGCAAGATGCTGTGGTAGCCATGCTGGTCCAGTATGCCTTCAATTTTGAATAAATCACCACAGTGTCACCAGCAAAGCACCCCCACACCATCACACCTCTTCCTCCATGCTTCACGGTGGGAACCAGGCATGTAGAGTCCATCCGTTCATCTTTTCTGCGTCGCACAAAGACACGGTGGTTGGAACCAAAGATCTCAAATTTGGACTCATCAGACCAAAGCAAAGATTTCCACTGGTCTAATGTCCATTCCTTGTGTTCTTTAGCCCAAACTTGTCTCTTCTGCTTGTTGCCTGTCCTTAGCAGTGGTTTCCTAGCAGCTATTTTACCATGAAGGCCTGCTGCACAAAGTCTCCTCTTAACAGTGGTTGAAGAGATGTGTCTGCTGCTAGAACTCTGTGTGGCATTTACCTGGTCTCTAATCTGAGCTGCTGTTAACCTGCAATTTCTGAGGCAGGTGACTCGGATAAACTTATCCTCAGAAGCAGAGGTGACTCTTGGTCTTCCTTTCCTGGGGCGGTCCTCATGTGAGCCAGTTTCTTTGTAGCGCTTGATGGTTTTTGCAACTGCACTTGGGGACACTTTCAAAGTTTTCCCAATTTTTCGCACTGACTGACCTTCATTTCTTAAAGTAATGATGGCCACTCGTTTTTCTTTACTTAGCTGCTTTTTTCTTGCCATAATACAAATTCTAACAGTATATTCAGTAGGACTATCAGCTGTGTATCCACCAGACTTCTGCACAACACAACTGATGGTCCCAACCCCATTTATAAGGCAATAAATCCCACTTATTTAACCTGACAGGGCACACCTGTGAAGTGAAAACCATTTCCGGTGACTACCTCTTGAAGCTCATCAAGAGAATGCCAAGAGTATGCAAAGCAGTTATCAAAGCAAAAGGTGGCTACTTTGAAGAACCTAGAATATAAGACATATTTTCAGTTGTTTCACACTTTTTTGTTAAGTATATAATTCCACATGTGTTAATTCATGGTTTTGATGCCTTCAGTGTGAATGTACAATTTTCATAGTCATGAAAATACAGAAAAATCTTTAAATGAGAAGGCGTGTCCAAACTTTTGATCTGTACTGTATATAAAGTTTTTTATATCATGTGGGGCACTTGAAGTAGTTTTCCTCTTTCATCTTTTTGTAAAAAATCATACTTTCTTTTGTTTTTTTTTTGTTTTTCTGTTTCCTGACATAAATAAAGTACTTTGAATTCAATCACTCTATCCTCTTATTCGTTGTGGAGTTAAAGGTGTGGTCGAGCACCTAAAACATATTTTCTAAATATCTATCCTTAAATACTGTAACCACTTTTGTAATTAGCTTTATTACACTATACCATACACTTCTTCCTGTCCCTAAATGTGTTTTTTTTACTACACTTCCTGTGATGTTTCATTTGAGAGGAGTCTCAAATGTGATGTCACAGGAGGCTGGGGCTGCACTCACTCCCCGCAATGTCCATCGCCTCTCCTAGAACAGGACGTCATCAGGGGCAGCTCCGCAGTTACTCACTAGTTTCTTGCATCACCGCCCCCTCTGAAGATGTCCTGGACTTGGATGATGGACACCGTTGGAGAGGTGAGTGCTGCCCCCCACTCTGTTCTATCTCCACCGCCATTATAGCTTCTAACTGAAAGATGACATCGTCAGGGTGCAGAGATAGAAGCAGTGATTGACACCAGCACTGTCCCACAGGTTCTAGCACCGCTCTCAAACAAATTGTCATCAGGGAGAGTGGCTGTTATCACTCACTGCTTTTATCACCACCCCTTCTTATGATTAATTTGAGAGTAAAGTGAGAAGCTGTGGGGTGGAGCTGATGTCACTCAATGCTTCTATCTCCGCTCTGTGACGATATCTCCTTTCAGTTTGAAGCTATGGCGGTGGTGCAGATAGAAGCAGAGTGCCGATGCTACACTCTTGTCTCCAACAGCGTCCATCACCCAAGATCCAGGACCTCTTCAGAAGGCGGTGATACAAGAAACTGGTGAGTAACTGCAGTGTTGCTCCCTGTGATCTATTGTTCCAGGAGGGGTGATAGATGCTGCGGGGAATGAGTGCAGCCCCAGCCTCCTGTGATGTCACAATTGAGTCTCCTCTCAAGCGAAACGTCACAGTAAGTGCAGTAAAAAAAACACATTTAGAGATTAGCTAGACAGGGAGAAGTGTAGGGTGTTGTGTATTAAGCCTAATTACAAAAGTGGTTAGGGTGTAAAGATGGGTATTTAGAAAATACATTTTAGGTGCTGGACCTATCCTTTAAGCCAGTGCAGATGACTCTGGCATCAGCTCTCTCATAGAAAACATAGGTAAGCTCAGCTGAGCCAAACATTTTGTGTATAGGAGATTAGAGCAAGGTAGCTCTTAACCAACTGTATCTAATATCTATGGCCAACTTTAGACTGACAGAAGCAGGACAAGAAAGGAGCTCAGATCTGGGCACAGTTTAGCACAAAATGCTCATGTGCTCATGTGTAGGCGAGTAGCAAACATAAGATCTAAATAACCAAGTCTCCATAATCCATATGTAAGTGCCGTCCTATATAACTGTGGAGATCTCTGGACCAGGGGCAGGTAGCTGAGACTATAGGATCATAGTTTCTGCTGAACTTGAGATTAAACAGGTGCAGTATTTAACAATTTCGTGTGAAAGATGTGCAAACACAGGTGTGGTGCATTTCCTCAAACATCCTATCAGTTCTGACAACTCCACAATGTCCAAATATAATAGAGCATTAAAAAAAACTATATCCACCATAGGACCACATTCAAAATGAAATCCATAAAAGTAAGCACGCCCTGTGACAAAAACATATTTATTTGCCTCATATCTTGGAAGCAGTTTGGGGGGGGCTTTATTAATCTACGAGGATTCTGGCACAATTAAACCAAAAAACTAACTTATGTGCCTTGTATCATTTATTACGTGTGTGCTACTGATACAGAGCCAATGAACATGCAGGGATTGCCTGCCACTCACTGTAATGCCGCAGCCATGTTGGTTGTGGCATTACAGTGATTGGCTGGCCGCATAGCGTCATCAGGTGTATATAAGACCGACCGGGTACCGCCGTGCTCGTCACAGTCTACCCCGGAATCAGGTATAGTAGGGAGAGGTGCTGCTGAGCTAGGGAGAGATTTCCTTGTTTATTAGGTAGTGTAAGTAGAACAGAAGTATATTACACATATCCATCTCAACAAACAGTCCTTCTGAGGACTAATCTATCTGCAGAGATATCAGGCAGGCAGGGTATATAGGCAGGCAGGCAGTGTATATAGCAGGCTGCAGTGCATATAGCACAAGAGGCTCCATTCCAGTTCTGTCTTCTACTGTTAGAAATTTCTAGACATAGGCCCAGGTCTCGGGGGCCAGGAATAATTTTTTTTTTGGATCTTAATCCTCATTATTTGCTTAAAAAGCAATCCAGAGAACACCGTTTTTCTGCGCCATTTGCTTGTTGGCAGTGCAGAATACAGCCAGGTCCTTTCCATATTATAGTGCTAAAAATCCAGGTATTTAAAACTGTGTTTTCTCCGTCACACAGATCACATATACGTTTTCAGAAAATACTGCCATTTCTGACCTCCATTAAAAATTTGTTTCAGTGTGTCAGTGAAGCTATTGACACCAGTTTTCTGTTCAAAATAGTTACATACAGACCAGCTATTTAAAACTGTGGTTTGTCCGTCACACGGATCACATATAAGTTTGCTCCAAATTCAGCCATTTGTAGTGAGCGTGGAAGATATTGTCCTCCATTTAAAATGGGCAAGGCACATGGCAAGGGACTGGGACCTGGACGTGATGGTGATGGTGCATGCAGAGGTTGAGGCCGTGAGGCAGAGCACCCCAACAGGCAGGAAGAAGCAGTGTGGTGGCCGCAGAGAAAAGGCGGGCAACCGTTCCCCGTAATACCAACACGACGGAAGTTGCCAGTACAACTGTTAGGTCTTCTCAAGTCTGGTTATTTTTTAAAGACTCTGCCAATAACCCCAAAAAGGCCATTTGCACCACCTGCCAGGCCAGCATCAGTAGGGGTAGCAAAACTACCAGCCTGACCCCTACCAGCATGATCAGGCACATGGCAGCGAAGCACCCGACTTTGTGGGTCAAACCCCAGGGTCCAGGAACAGAATGTCACACTGTCACAGAATACTGGAGGTAGGGGGCCTAAGCTGACCCTAAGCTGGGGCCCTGACTAATCCCTCATCCTGGAGGTACTGTTAAAGGTACAGAGGTCCAGGCCGCCAGCGTAACCCCTACCTCCTGAGGATCCCTGCACCACAGTAATCTAGTCCTGAGAAGGACCCCGATCACAACAATTGGGAACCAGCGATAATATGCCCACACACAGTATTTAGACGAACGAGACAGTACAAGGGAAAAACCAAAACCACCTTGCATACAACTTCAACAAAACTACAACAGAGGGAACACCAACGGGAAAGGAGATAAATGATAAAGCGAGGAAAGGGAAATAACACTTTCAAATACACTTATCTCAGCAACTCCAAACACCACGATCCGCTCTGTAAGTCTGAATGAAAAGCTTTCACCGACACCTCACAAACAGACCTGCAGGAATATAAAGGAGTCTCACTAACGAAGCATTGATTGCAGCTGGGCGAGGCTGGACCTCAGCTAGCCCAGAGAGAGAGAGAATTAACTCCTTCACTGCCGAGAAAACACAAAGCACCAACAAGTCAGCTGCGAGAAGTCAGGCTGTGTACTCGTGACGATCTTCGTGGCAACACACCCGTGACAGTACCCCCCCTTCTACGAGGGGCCTCCGGACCCTCAGGGCCAGGTTTATCCGGGTGAGTCGTGTGGAAGGCCCGAACTAATCGGTCTGCGTTAATATCCGACGCAGGAACCCACATCCTCTCCTCAGGACCATACCCCTTCCAATGAACCAAGTACTGAAGGGACCGGCGATTAAAGCGTGAATCAATGACCCTCGATACCTGGAACTCCAAGTTACCATTGACAACCACAGGAGGGGGAG
Organism: Phyllobates terribilis; assembly: GCF_046119375.1. Taxonomy (NCBI): domain Eukaryota; kingdom Metazoa; phylum Chordata; class Amphibia; order Anura; family Dendrobatidae; genus Phyllobates; species Phyllobates terribilis. Next base: position 1,094,100,505 of record NW_027362761.1, read on the forward strand.
GTAAAGGTGACGGTACCACCGGCGCCACATACCTCTTAAGCAATGATCTGTGAAACACGTTGTGAATTTTAAACGTAGGGGGGAGGTCAAGACGGAATGCCACCGGATTAATAACAGAACTGATTCTGTACGGCCCGATGAACCTGGGACCCAGTTTCCAGGAGGGAACCTTAAGTTTAATATTCCTGGTAGACAACCATACCTGATCGTTCACACTTAGGTCCGGACCAGACACTCTCCTCCTATCAGCCATACGTTTGTATCGGTTCCCCATAGTATTCAGATTCTTCAGCACCCCTCTCCATACTGAAGCGAGAGATGAGGAAAATCGTTCCTCCTCCGGAACCCCCGAAGAGCCCCCCCTACTGAAAGTACAAAACTGGGGGTGAAAACCATATGCCCCAAAAAACGGGGACTTACCAGTGGACTCGCTTCGCCTATTATTGAGAGCAAACTCTGCCAGAGGTAGGAAAGAAGCCCAGTCCTCCTGGTTCTCTGACACAAAACACCGAAGATATGTCTCCAAGCTCTGGTTCATACGTTCCGTCTGACCATTGGTCTGAGGATGAAAAGCCGACGAGAATGACAAATGCATCCCCCGCCGTGCACAAAACGCCTTCCAGAACTTGGACACAAACTGAGACCCCCGATCAGACACCACCTCGGAGGGTACCCCGTGAAGCCTCACAATCTCCCCAATGAACACCTGCGCAAGAGTTTTAGCATTAGGGAGAGCCGGAAGAGCGATAAAATGTGCCATCTTGCTGAACCTGTCCACTACAACGAGTATGACCGTTTTACCCGAAGACGGAGGGAGGTCCGTAATAAAGTCCATAGACAGATGAGTCCAAGGACGCTCCGGGATCTTCAAAGGTAAGAGGGCCCCAGACGGACGGGTATGTGAGGTCTTAGAGCGCGCACAAACCCCACAGGACGCGACAAAAGTTACCACCTCTTTATGTAAGTTAGGCCACCAAAACCGACGCGAGAGGAGATCCACAGTTGCTTTACTCCCCGGGTGTCCTGCAAAAACTGAGTTATGGTGTGCCTCGATCACCTTTTGTCGCAACTGATCTGGAACGAACAGTCTCCCCGGAGGTCCAACAGGGGCGTCCCCCTGAGCCTCCAATATCTCCTCCTCCAGCTCAGAGCATACTGCCGAAACCACCACCCCCTCCTGAAGAACAGGAATCGGGTCGTCCGTATTCCCGGCCCCAGGGAAACTACGAGATAAGGCATCCGCCTTTACATTTTTAGACCCAGGACGATATGTAACGACGAAATTAAACCTGGTAAAAAACAATGACCACCTAGCTTGTCTGGGATTCAGACGTTTAGCGGACTCCAGATATAGCAGGTTCTTGTGATCGGTGATGACGGTGACCGGATGAACTGCCCCCTCCAAAAAATGGCGCCACTCCTCAAAAGCTAACTTAATGGCCAGGAGTTCCCTATTGCCGACATCGTAATTCCTCTCAGCGGACGACAATTTTTTAGAGAAAAAGGCGCACGGATGCCACTTACCAGGGGACGAACCCTGTGACAATACTGCTCCCACCCCTACCTCGGAAGCGTCTACCTCTACAAAGAATGGCTGAGACGCATCCGGTTGAATGAGTATGGGTGCCGAGGCAAAACATTTTTTCAAGGAGGAGAATGCTTGACAAGCCTTGTCAGACCACCTAGAAAAATCCGTCCCCTTTTTAGTCATGTCTGTGAGAGGCTTAACCACGGACGAGAAATTACGAATGAACTTCCGGTAATAGTTAGCAAACCCCAGGAAACGTTGTAGTGCCTTAAGATTCTCCGGCCGATCCCACTCAAGAACTGCCCGCACTTTCCCAGGGTCCATACGAAAACCGGACGCAGAAACCAGGAAGCCTAAAAACTGGAGTTCCTGTACGGCGAACACACACTTTTCCCACTTGGCATACAGTTTATTATCCCGCAAGATCTGTAACACCTGTCTAACGTGCTCCTGATGAGACACCAGATCCGGCGAGTAAATTAAGATATCATCCAGATATATGACAACAAACTGTCCCACCAGGTGGCGAAAAATATCATTAACAAAGTGTTGAAACACCGCCGGGGCATTAGTCAGACCGAATGGCATGACAAGGTTCTCATAATGCCCCTCCGGAGTGTTAAAAGCCGTCTTCCACTCATCCCCCTCCTTCATCCTAATCAAATTGTACGCCCCCCTGAGATCCAACTTAGAGAACCATTTGGCGCCCACGATCTGATTAAAGAGATCGGGAATAAGTGGGAGCGGATACGGATCTCGGACCGTAATCCGATTAAGTTCACGGAAATCCAGGCAAGGGCGTAGGCCTCCATCTTTCTTCTTAACAAAGAAGAACCCCGCGGCCACCGGTGAAGATGAAGGTCTAATATGCCCCTTAGCCAGACTTTCAGAAATATAATCCTTCATGGCCTGCCTCTCAGGACCAGAAAGGTTATACAACCTAGCTTTAGGTAACTTGGCCTCAGGGAGCAGTTTTACAGAACAGTCATACTCGCGATGAGGAGGTAGTTCCTGACACCCATTCTCCGAGAATACATCCTCAAAGTCTGCCAGAAATGGAGGTAAGACCCAAGGAGTAACCGCACCGATGACCGTGTTCATGCAGTTTTTATTACAGAATTTACTCCATTGGCTTATCTCTCTGGTTTGCCAATTAATAACAGGGTTATGCTTAGCTAACCAAGGAAGGCCCAACACTATAGGAGTGGGAAGACCCTCCAGCACGTAGCAAGACAACAGTTCTTTATGTATTGCCCCCACTTGAAGTTTTACGCCATGCACAGCTTGCAAAAAACTTCCCTGACCGAGAGGCCTGGCATCGATCGAGAATATGGGGATGGGTTTAGCCAACTCACTCAATCGCATACCTTGAACCCGGGCAAACCGAGCATCAACCAGATTAGCCCCGGCCCCACTATCCAGAAGAACAGATATCCTCTCAGTTCTCGTACCCACCACCACCTCCGCCGGTACGAGAAACTGAGACGAACCTAGGGACGAAATACCTACTCCCAGATTGCCGTCCACCACACAACCTGGGATCAACAGTTTTTTCGACGACTCTTTACTCAGCAAGGGGCGGGATGGACACCCCCCAATAAAATGTCCCTTTTTCCCGCAGAGGAAACACCTTCCTGTCTTATGGCGCACCACCGGTCCCCTTCCCCGAAATGATGTCCCTCCTAATTGCATAGGCTCCTCCGGACTGACCAGGGGAACCACCATATGAGGGGACCTTGTAAGAGGTGGAGACATTACAGGGGGTAGAGTTATCCCGCACCTCTCCCGAAGCCGTCTGTCAACGCGAATAGCAAGGGCCATAGCGGCTTCCAGTGACGCGGGAGAGTCATACTGTGCCAACACATCCTGTAATTTGTCGGATAAACCATGACAAAACTGGCTCCTAAGAGCCGGGTCATTCCACTGGGTGTCCGTGGCCCACCTACGGAACTCCGAACAGAATTCCTCCGCCGGACGATCTCCCTGCTGAATCCTACGTAACTTAGACTCAGCAAGGGAGATCCGATCTGGGTCATCATATACGAGTCCCAAAGCAGCGAAAAACCTATCCACTGACTGGAGAACTGGGGAGCTAGGGGGAAGAGAGAACGCCCAAGATTGTGGGTCCCCTTGTAGGAGCGAGATGACAATTCCCACCCTTTGTTCTTCACTGCCCGATGACCGAGGCCGCAGCCGAAAGTACAATTTGCATGCCTCCCGGAAAACAAAAAACTTGTCCCGCCCCCCAGTGAACCTGTCAGGGAGAGCTACTTTAGGTTCTGGTCCGGCTTGCTCCAGAGGATGCAAAACCTTGGACCTAACGTCCGCCAGCCCCATGGACAAACTCTGCAACTGCTGAGCTAGACCGGCTACTGGATCCATGGTAGCTGGAGAAAAACTAAGTTGGTCGGTGAAAATGTCACACTGTCACAGAATACTGGAGGTAGGGGGCCTAAGCTGACCCTAAGCTGGGGCCCTGACTAATCCCTCATCCTGGAGGTACTGTTAAAGGTACAGAGGTCCAGGCCGCCAGCGTAACCCCTACCTCCTGAGGATCCCTGCACCACAGTAATCTAGTCCTGAGAAGGACCCCGATCACAACAATTGGGAACCAGCGATAATATGCCCACACACAGTATTTAGACGAACGAGACAGTACAAGGGAAAAACCAAAACCACCTTGCATACAACTTCAACAAAACTACAACAGAGGGAACACCAACGGGAAAGGAGATAAATGATAAAGCGAGGAAAGGGAAATAACACTTTCAAATACACTTATCTCAGCAACTCCAAACACCACGATCCGCTCTGTAAGTCTGAATGAAAAGCTTTCACCGACACCTCACAAACAGACCTGCAGGAATATAAAGGAGTCTCACTAACGAAGCATTGATTGCAGCTGGGCGAGGCTGGACCTCAGCTAGCCCAGAGAGAGAGAGAATTAACTCCTTCACTGCCGAGAAAACACAAAGCACCAACAAGTCAGCTGCGAGAAGTCAGGCTGTGTACTCGTGACGATCTTCGTGGCAATACACCCGTGACACAGAGTGTGCGGGTGGCACCACTGCTTCTTCCGCTGTTGTGCATGCAAGCCAATCCCCTGTCCATGGTGCATGCGAAGATGCCTCCTGCCCTGCACCTGTCGTTGCACACTCTCAAGTAGCAGCATCAGGAAGCAAGTCCACGTCCTTGTCCCAGTGCAGCATTCAGTTGTCCATACCCCAGTCCTTGTAACGCAAGTGCAAATACGCAGCCAACGCCCCACAGGCCACACTATTAAATTCCCATATTTCGCGACTGCTTGCACTCGAAATGTTGCCTTTTTGGCTCGTGGAGACGGAAGCATTCCGCAACCCGATGGCGGCGGCCGTCCCTCGGTACTCAGTCCCCAGCCAGCACTATTTCTCCCAGTGTGCTGTTCCCGCATTACACAAGCACGTGTCCCAAAACATTAGCCATGCCCTCCACAACGCTGTTACCGGGAAAGTCCACCTAACCACGGACACATGGACAAGTGCTTGTGGGCAGGGACGGTACATCTCGCTGACGGCACACTGGGTTAACATAGTGGAAGCCGGGACCCAGTCGGGCCTTGGGACGGAACACGTCCTCCTGACGCTAAGGATTCCGGGCCCTAGGTCAATCAGGGCTGCCCCCATAGTCTACAGCTCCTGCGGTTTCTCAAATACTACCCGGAGCTGCCGGATCTGCTTGTTAAAGTACGCCGCCTGTGTGCCAATTTTAGAAAGTCACCTACAGCTTCCGCCACCCTTGCCGTGTTTCAGCAGTGTTTGCAGATTCCGGCTCACAGACTGGTGTGTGATGTCCCCACGCATTGGAACTCTAAACTGCAGATGTTGGGAAGGATTTGTGAGCAGAAGAGGGCAGTTGTTGAGTACCAGCATCAACAAGGCCGTCGGCATTCAGTTCAGACTCTACACATAAGACCTCAGGAGTGGACATGGATGTCAGACATATGTGTGGCGCCCCTGGGGGTTCAGTTACCACAGAGGTACTGCATCTCACCCAGAGGTGTGGTATCCCACTCTCAGGTAAGGAGGGAGTACTACCCGGGACCCACCCACCAACATCCAACACTACACCACTCCAGACCAGCAGGAGGGGCAATATGCACGAATCCACTGCTGAGCCCTGTCCCTGGTTGGAAGGGGGGGAACCAAGAGAGGGGAAACCATGTAGTGGGTGTGGGTGGAGTAGATCAGGGGAGCACCATCAGAAAGAGTATAAGAAGAAAGGGAACCATCTTGAAACAGCCAGTCCTGCTCAGGAGAGCAGTGTAGGAGGTCCAGGCTCCTGGCTCCAGTGCTTGGAGCAGGAGTTGAGAGAAGCGAGGAGAGCGGGCCTAGTCTGAGAGGTCCAGGAGAGAGAGTGAGAGAGGACGGGAGCAGAAGGAAGGCTCCAGAGACAGAGGGGATCCCAGGGGCACGGGGAGTGCAGGGAGCCTCCCGTGCGCCCGAATCTACATGGAGGGATCAGGCCGCAAAGGGGACTGGCCCCTAAACTAGTGGAGAATAATCAGGCTCAGCTAGATAACCAGAGGCTACTGTACTTGCAAGGTGCAGCTGCCAACCACCACAATTACATCGCCGAAAAGGTGTCCGCAAAGGGTCCAGGGGACTGCACGTCGCCCGACAAGATCCGAGGCTACCGGCTTGGGACACTGATTGTGAGGCGCAGGGCAGGAGGGTGAGAGCCAGCGCAGGGAAGATGACCGAGAAAGGAACATAGAACGGGGTCCCACTTAAGTACTCCTGAAATACTTGAGAGCTGCTGAACCCCTTCCTTGGTGAACACAGGACGACGTGGGCGGTTATAATCCGGAAAGTGTAACCTGAGGAACTTAATAACTGTGAGTAAAACATGAAGACTGCACCCCACTGTGTCCTTGAATAATTGCTGCGCCATCACCAGCCCTGCACTACACAGCACAAGCAACTTCTACCTCATAACATCACTATATCCTGCCCTGGAGCTAAGCTCTGCCTGTGGAGAGCTGAACCAACTCTGCTGCGTCACTATCAGCTTCAGAGGATCTGCACCGCAGCGACGGCTCCATATAGCCGCATACCACAGGTGGCGTCACAAACATTATCTCTATAAAAACTTTATTCCCCTTTTACTTTTCCCCTTTTATTGATCACCATGGGTCACGGATCGGGTCACTGCCACTGTGACATTCCCCAGCATCGACCGCTCCGGCTACCGAGTACCCCACAGCCCAGGGGGCGCGTCATATAACATAATTTTTTTTTTTTTAAGGTTGAAGGAAGACTAAGTCCATCTAGTTCAACCCATAGCCTAACTTGATGTACCATCCTCCAAAACTTTGAGGACTCCACCAAGATGGTGAGAGGCGAGGACGCCATAATTAGCATCACCATTCCGCTTCTCTGTCTTCTGAATCGCTTTATGCTCACAATCAAAGAGGATGCATTGCAGGCGGAGCACGATGAGATGGAGCAAGGAACCATACAGGGTGATTACACACAGCCCAGCCTCATCTCATCCCTACGTGGATTGGGTGACAATGAGGAAGAGGAGGAGGAGGAGGAAGAACAGGAGCTGTTTTCATGCGCTATAGACGGTACTACCCGCACAACTGTCATAACGTCTGTTCAGCGTGGATGGCCTGAGGACAGAAAGGAGGAGGAGGAAAGCATGGTCGTCGTCCTCTTGGTAAGGACACGGAAGTCTTGCCTGTTAGCAGTCTGGCACGCATGGCTGAGTATATGTTACGCTGCCTTTCCCATGACCCTCGAGTTCTCAAAATTTTGGGTGACAGTCATTACTGGTTGGTGACACTTCTAGACCCACGCTACAAGGAGAACTTTATATCTCTTATTCCTGAGGCGGATAGCTCTACAAAAATGGGGTAGTACCAGAAGGCCCTTGTTGCGGAACTATTAAAAAAATTCCCATCTGAAAACGCTGGCGGCAGAGGTCACAGTTTGTTGGACAACCAAGGACTACAGGCGAGAGAGACACAACTCCAATCCAGCAGAGGCAGGGGAACACTGTCAAAGTTCTGGGAGAATTTTCTCAGCCCCTCCCATTGCACAGGCCCTGAGGCCCGGGGTACTCTCACAAGGAGTGCAAAGTTTGGGAAGATGCTGAGGGAGTACCTTGCCGACCGTACCAACGTCCTCCGTGATTCCTCTGTGCCTTATAATTATTGGGTATCCAAGCTGGATACACGGAATGAACTGGCTCTCTAAGCCTTGGAGGTCCTGGCCTGCCCTGCCGCTAGTGTTTTATATGGAAATATAACTGATAAGTGCATCCGCCTGTCAACTGAAAATGTTGACAGACTGACTCTTATAAAAATGAACAAGGGATGGATTGGGCCAGACTTCTCAACACCATCGAATGATAGCAGCGTAACATAAACTCAAACCCAGTGTCTTTTTTTGGGAGGTGTATTCCCATGCACCTTTTCACACCCACACATGGGTATACGCTTCCTGACTTTGGCTATTTGCTCTTGTCCTCCTCCTTCTCCTCATCCTCATCCTCCACCACCATATCACCAGGGTGACCGTGGTCCGTGATGCAACACCCACATAATTTTTTTAAAGGGTTTTTATGATGCCTGTAAATGTTTTTATACAGTATGTTCATGTATACCCCCCAGGGGTAAATGTTTGTCAGCCCATACACTTAATGCATGGGCATTACAAGTATAGGAGACCCGCTCCTTTCTAATGGGAACATTTTTTTATGAGGCCCCTCTCCATGTCTCTTCCAAGGGGCATTGGAGTACCTCCAAATTTTTGGCAACCCTTGCATTCACTGCATAGGCAAACACGATGGGAAACCCACTTCCTAATAATGGGAACAATGTTTTCAGGAGGCCCTCCTCTAAGTCTCTTCAAAGGGGTATTGGGGTGCATCCAAATTTTCAAAGGGGTATTGGGGTGCATCCAAATTTTCAAAGGGGTATTGGAGTGCGTCCAAATTTTGGGCAGCACTTCCATTCACTGCATACGTAATAACAGTATAGGAGACCCACTCTTTAGTAATGGGAACAACAAAGCCTAGCCGCCTGAAGGCTCTCTAAGAATAGTGAGGGCTGACTGCTGACCCTTTAAGAATAGTTTAGGCCGTCTGATGGCCCTATGAAAATAGGCTTTGTGACTTTCAGAGTCTAATGGTAAAAGGGCATGGCTTTTCTTGAAAGGGGTTTAGCTTGAAATGCAACAGTGTGCCCAAATTGTGTCAATATTTTGGTGGAATTTCCTGGTGCAAGGTAACCCAACTAATACAGTGAAAATAGGAAAATCATATTGAATTGCTTATTTATTTGCAGAGAAATCATTGCTATATGAATATACACTGCTCAAAAAAATAAAGGGAACACTCAAATAACACATCCTAGATCTGAATGAATGAAATATTCTCATTGAATACTTTGTTCTGTACAAAGTTGAATGTGCTGACAACAAAATCACACAAAAATCATCAATAGAAATCAAATTTATTAACCAATGGAGGCCTGGATTTGGAGTCACCCCCAAAATTAAAGTGGAAAAACACACTACAGGCTGATCCAACTTTGATGTAATGTCCATAAAACAAGTCAAAATGAGGCTCAGTATTGTGTGTGGCCTCCACGTGCCTGTATGACCTCCCTACAACACCTGGGCATGCTCCTGATGAGGTTGCGGATGGTCTCCTGTGGGATCTCCTCCCAGACCTGGACTAAAGCATCCGCCAACTCCTGGACAGTCTGTGGTGCAACTTGACGTTGGTGGATGGAGCAAGACATGATGTCCCAGATGTGCTCAATCGGATTCAGGTCTGGGGAACGGGCAGGCCAGTCCATAGCTTCAATGCCTTCATCTTGCAGGAACTGCTGACACACTCCCCCCACATAAGGTCTGGCATTGTCCTGCATTAGGAGGAACCCAGGGCCAACTGCACCAGCATATGGTCTCACAAGGGGTCTGAGGATCTCAACTCGGTACCTAATGGCAGTCAGGCTACCTCTGGCGAGCACTTGGAGGGTTTCACGAAATTTGTCAAGCAGTTTGCTAACTGTAGCATGGGATATGGGTGGTCTCGTAGGGTGTCTTGCATTGAAATCTGCTGCAATGACTCGGGTACTGCATTCACCAGACATCAACACAATTTCTGTCCGTTCCTCACGTGTTAACCTCTGCGACATGTCAATGGCTGTAAACAAAGAGAAACTTGTAAATAACTCATGAATGAATAAAGTTACGTTAAAAACAAGCACACCATTGAGGAATTAACTGACATTTTGAAAGATTTGCCCCTGGGTAAGTCACCAGGCCCGGACGGTTTGACCTATCTATATTATAAAACTTTTGCGGATATACTTCTCCCCTATATGGTTGACCTTTTTAACTCCTTCCTGACGGGAACCCCGATTCCTAGCTCGTTGTCTCATTCATATTTGGTGTTAATTCACAAGGCTGGTAGAGATCCCCTTGACTGCGCCAACTATAGGCCCATAGCCCTCTTGAACTCGGATTTAAAAATATTTACCCGTCTCCTTGCAAATAGACTGAATGTCTGGCTCCCGCACATGATTCATAAGGATCAGGTGGGGTTTGTGCCCTTCAGGCAGGGAGGAGACAACACAAGGAGGGCTGTGGACCTGGTGGATGTGGTCAATAGGAATAAGTCTCGGGCGCTTCTCCTCAGTCTTGATGCGGAAAAGGCTTTTGATCGCCTTAATTGGCCCTTTATGTTTGAGACAGTGAAGACTTTTGGGATATCGGGTGCTTTTCTAACAGCACTAAAGGCCCTTTATTCTTCTCCCACGGCGTCCATTAAACTTCCCCATTGTGTATCACCCAGTTTCTCTATAGCAAATGGTACAAGGCAAGGCTGTCCTTTATCCCCACTCTTGTTTGCCATGTGTATCGAGCCTCTAGCGGCAGCAATAAGAGTTAATCCTGACATATCAGGGGTGGAGGTAAGGGGTAAAGTATTTAAAATTTCCCTATTTGCAGACGATGTGCTACTGACCCTCACGAATCTGCATATCACCCTCCCTAATCTTAAAGTGACACTTCGGGAATATGGCATGATCTCAGGATATAAGATTAATTCTAAAAAAAACAGAGGCACTTCCACTAAACCTTCCCCGTGAAGAATTAGATCATCTTAAGATGAATTACAAATTCCGGTGGAAGTCAGAGAGTATCAAATATCTGGGGATTAACATAACGTCAGACTATGGGACCCTGTTTGCTCATAATTTTCCGCCCCTTTTTAAAGAATTGAAGGGTCTTATGGTCAAGTGGGCCAATCTTCATATCTCATTTTTGGGGCGTATATCGGCGGTGAAAATGTCCCTTATTCCTAAACTCAACTACTATTTTGAAACTCTGCCAGTTGGGGTTCCTATGGGGGAGTTGAGGGCTCTCCAATCCTGTATAATGAAGTTTATATGGAATAATGGGAGGCATAGAATCAACAAGCAGGTACTGATCTCGGGGAGGGAGCAGGGGGGGTTATCGGTCCCGGATGTGGTTAAATACTATTGGGCGGCTCACTTGAGAAGGATTCCCTCGTGGTCATCCCTTTGGGCATATAATAAGTGGACAGAAATTGAAAAATTATGGATAGCCCCAGTTCATCCGAATTCACTACTGTGGTCTGAGAAATCTGTTAAACTCCAAACCACTTTACTGGGCCCTATGCAATTCACTAGAGACATATGGGACACCTGTAGGAGGAGATTTCCTCTTTCTTCTAAACACTCCCCGATGATATCGTTTGTCTTTCAGCCTTTGCTCCCTCAGAGCCAAGAATCATCGATGGCTCATCCCTGGATCAACGCGGGATTGTTTAGTGATATAGTGGACAGAAACACCTTAGTAATACATCAGTTTGATTATTTAAAAGAAAGTTTTAACATCACTAACCGGGAATTCTATCAGTACATACAGGTTCAGTATTTTGCAAGATCCCTGTTTGGCTCATATAAAGTGTCCATTAGAGATGAGCGTTGTTCGACTCGAACTGTTCGCCAATCTCAAAGTCGAGCTGTTTTGGGCGGTGTTCGAGCCGTTCGGCGAACACGAACGATTTGAGAAAAATTCGGCTGTTCGAGGTTATGTTCGATAACTGTTCGTGCACCAAAATCATAACTGGATTTTTTCTCAGTAATGATGAAAATTAATGTTAATACGCAGTTTGAGTGTACAGCGGGGTGGGGGGAGGGGCAGGGGATGGATCTCTGCAGGAATAATGAAGATCTCCATTTTTTTTTCTCTTTCCCGCATTTACAGTGGGGAGGTGCAATCTGTCAGCCTATCAGCAGCGCACACACGGAGCGAAGTGCTTTTTTTCACACAAGCAAGGGCATGTGTCATTGGCAGTGTATGTCACATGTCCTTGCCCTATAAGACCAAGCCATTTTCCCCGTCGCCACCATTTTCTCACTGCTGCAGCTGCGTGTTAGACGGCACCGCTGTTGCTGTGTGCGCTATACCTTGTTAATTTCAAGCCAATTTTCGCACAAATCTACAGATAGCTTGGGAGTAGGGAATAGTTGTGATTGCAGTCCTTTTAAGGACTAGGTTACAGCATTTCCTACGACTTTTATCAGGCAGGTCTGTGCTCTTAAATAGATAGATTGTGGGAGTAAAGACTAATTGTAATTGCAGTCCTTTTCAGGACTAGGTTACATCAGTTCCTATCAGTTTTTGCCAGGCAGGTCTGTGCCAGTGCTGTGCAAGTTTTTTTCACAGCATTTGGCTGAATCTAGCAAAGCTAATCCTTTTTGGCCTATTGCAGAGTGTGTTAGTCAGTGGAGTAGCCTATCTGTGTTGCAAGATATACCACCTGTATATAGAATTCCAATTTTTTTACTGCACCTAGTGAAGTAAAATCTTTTGGGCATAGCATCATTCTATTAGTCCATCTATACTGACCGCCATCAGGTTGCAAATTGAATATAATTTTTTTCTGCATCTAGCTCTGAAAAAATATTTGGGCTTCTAGCAGTGTGTGGGACTTTCTCTATTAGTCCATCTATACTGACCTCCATCAGGTTGCAAATTCAAAATATTTTTTTGTCTGCATCTAGCTCTGAAAAAATATTTGGCCTTCTAGCAGTGTGTGGGACTTTCTCTATTAGTCCATCTATACTGACCTCCATCAGGCTGCAAATTAAAAATAATTTTTATCTGCATCTACCTCTGAAAAAATATTTGGCCTTCTAGCTGTGTGTGGGACTTGTTCTATTAGTCCATCTATACTGACCTCCATCAGGTTGCAAACTGAATATAATTTTTTTCTGCATCTAGCTCTGAAAAAATATTTGGCCTTCTAGCAGTGTGTGGGACTTTCTCTATTAGTCCATCTATACTGACCTCCATCAGGTTGCAAATTAAAAATAATTTATATCTGCATCTAGCTCTGAAAAAATATTTGGCCTTCTAGCAGTGTGTGGGACTTTCTCTATTAGTCCATCTATACTGACCTCCATCAGGTTGCAAATTAAAAATAATTTATATCTGCATCTAGCTCTGAAAAAATATTTGGCCTTCTAGCAGTGTGTGGGACTTTCTCTATTAGTCCATCTATACTGACCTCCATCAGGTTGCAAACTGAATATATTTTTTTTCTGCATCTACCGCTGAAAAAATATTGGGCTTCTAGCTGTGTGTGGGACTTGTTCTATTAATCCATCTATACAGACCTCCATCAGGTTGCAAACTGAATATAATTTTTTTCTGCATCTACCTCTGAAAAAATATTTGGGCTTCTAGCTGTGTGTGGGACTTGTTCTATTAATCCATCTATACAGACCTCCATCAGGTCGCAAACTGAATATAATTTTTTTCTGCATCTACCTCTGAAAAAATATTTGGGCTTCTAGCTGTGTGTGGGACTTGTTCTATTAGTCCATCTATACTGACCTCCATCAGGTTGCAAACTGAATATAATTTTTTTCTGCATCTAGCTCTGAAAAAATATTTGGCCTTCTAGCAGTGTGTGGGACTTTCTCTATCAGTCCATCTATACTGACCTCCATCAGGTTGCAAATTAAAAATAATTTTTATCTGCATCTAGCTCTGAAAAAATATTTGGCCTTCTAGCAGTGTGTGGGACTTTCTCTATTAGTCCATCTATACTGACCTCCATCAGGTTGCAAATTGAAAATAATTTTTTATCTGCATCTAGCTCTGAAAAAATATTTGGCCTTCTAGCAGTGTGTGGGACTTTCTCTATTAGTCCATCTATACTGACCTCCATCAGGCTGCAAATTAAAAATAATTTTTATCTGCATCTAGCTCTGAAAAAATATTTGGCCTTCTAGCAGTGTGTGGGACTTTCTCTATTAGTCCATCTGTACTGACCTCCATCAGGTTGCAAACTGAATATATTTTTTTTCTGCATCTACCTCTGAAAAAATATTGGGCTTCTAGCTGTGTGTGGGACTTGTTCTATTAGTCCATCTATACTGACCTCCATCAGGTTGCAAACTGAATATAATTTTTTTCTGCATCTAGCTCTGAAAAAATATTTGGCCTTCTAGCAGTGTGTGGGACTTTCTCTATTAGTCCATCTATACTGACCTCCATCAGGTTGCAAATTAAAAATAATTTATATCTGCATCTAGCTCTGAAAAAATATTTGGCCTTCTAGCAGTGTGTGGGACTTTCTCTATTAGTCCATCTATACTGACCTCCATCAGGTTGCAAATTAAAAATAATTTTTTGTCTGCATCTAGCTCTGAAAAAATATTTGGCCTTCTAGCAGTGTGTGGGACTTTCTCTATTAGTCCATCTATACTGACCTCCATCAGGTTGCAAATTAAAAATAATTTATATCTGCATCTAGCTCTGAAAAAATATTTGGCCTTCTAGCAGTGTGTGGGACTTTCTCTATTAGTCCATCTATACTGACCTCCATCAGGTTGCAAACTGAATATATTTTTTTTCTGCATCTACCTCTGAAAAAATATTGGGCTTCTAGCTGTGTGTGGGACTTGTTCTATTAATCCATCTATACAGACCTCCATCAGGTTGCAAACTGAATATAATTTTTTTCTGCATCTACCTCTGAAAAAATATTTGGGCTTCTAGCTGTGTGTGGGACTTGTTCTATTAATCCATCTATACAGACCTCCATCAGGTCGCAAACTGAATATAATTTTTTTCTGCATCTACCTCTGAAAAAATATTTGGGCTTCTAGCTGTGTGTGGGACTTGTTCTATTAGTCCATCTATACTGACCTCCATCAGGTTGCAAACTGAATATAATTTTTTTCTGCATCTAGCTCTGAAAAAATATTTGGCCTTCTAGCAGTGTGTGGGACTTTCTCTATTAGTCCATCTATACTGACCTCCATCAGGTTGCAAATTAAAAATAATTTTTATCTGCATCTAGCTCTGAAAAAATATTTGGCCTTCTAGCAGTGTGTGGGACTTTCTCTATTAGTCCATCTATACTGACCTCCATCAGGTTGCAAATTCAAAATAATTTTTTGTCTGCATCTAGCTCTGAAAAAATATTTGGCCTTCTAGCAGTGTGTGGGACTTTCTCTATTAGTCCATCTATACTGACCTCCATCAGGCTGCAAATTAAAAATAATTTTTATCTGCATCTAGCTCTGAAAAAATATTTGGCCTTCTAGCAGTGTGTGGGACTTTCTCTATTAGTCCATCTATACTGACCTCCATCAGGTTGCAAACTGAATATATTTTTTTTCTGCATCTACCTCTGAAAAAATATTGGGCTTCTAGCTGTGTGTGGGACTTGTTCTATTAATCCATCTATACAGACCTCCATCAGGTTGCAAACTGAATATAATTTTTTTCTGCATCTACCTCTGAAAAAATATTTGGGCTTCTAGCTGTGTGTGGGACTTGTTCTATTAATCCATCTATACTGACCTCCATCAGGTTGCAAACTGAATATAATTTTTTTCTGCATCTAGCTCTGAAAAAATATTTGGCCTTCTAGCAGTGTGTGGGACTTTCTCTATTAGTCCATCTATACTGACCTCCATCAGGTTGCAAATTAAAAATAATTTATATCTGCATCTAGCTCTGAAAAAATATTTGGCCTTCTAGCAGTGTGTGGGACTTTCTCTATTAGTCCATCTATACTGACCTCCATCAGGTTGCAAATTAAAAATAATTTTTTGTCTGCATCTAGCTCTGAAAAAATATTTGGCCTTCTAGCAGTGTGTGGGACTTTCTCTATTAGTCCATCTATACTGACCTCCATCAGGTTGCAAATTAAAAATAATTTATATCTGCATCTAGCTCTGAAAAAATATTTGGCCTTCTAGCAGTGTGTGGGACTTTCTCTATTAGTCCATCTATACTGACCTCCATCAGGTTGCAAACTGAATATATTTTTTTTCTGCATCTACCTCTGAAAAAATATTGGGCTTCTAGCTGTGTGTGGGACTTGTTCTATTAATCCATCTATACAGACCTCCATCAGGTTGCAAACTGAATATAATTTTTTTCTGCATCTACCTCTGAAAAAATATTTGGGCTTCTAGCTGTGTGTGGGACTTGTTCTATTAATCCATCTATACAGACCTCCATCAGGTCGCAAACTGAATATAATTTTTTTCTGCATCTACCTCTGAAAAAATATTTGGGCTTCTAGCTGTGTGTGGGACTTGTTCTATTAGTCCATCTATACTGACCTCCATCAGGTTGCAAACTGAATATAATTTTTTTCTGCATCTAGCTCTGAAAAAATATTTGGCCTTCTAGCAGTGTGTGGGACTTTCTCTATTAGTCCATCTATACTGACCTCCATCAGGTTGCAAATTAAAAATAATTTTTATCTGCATCTAGCTCTGAAAAAATATTTGGCCTTCTAGCAGTGTGTGGGACTTTCTCTATTAGTCCATCTATACTGACCTCCATCAGGTTGCAAATTCAAAATAATTTTTTGTCTGCATCTAGCTCTGAAAAAATATTTGGCCTTCTAGCAGTGTGTGGGACTTTCTCTATTAGTCCATCTATACTGACCTCCATCAGGCTGCAAATTAAAAATAATTTTTATCTGCATCTAGCTCTGAAAAAATATTTGGCCTTCTAGCAGTGTGTGGGACTTTCTCTATTAGTCCATCTATACTGACCTCCATCAGGTTGCAAACTGAATATATTTTTTTTCTGCATCTACCTCTGAAAAAATATTGGGCTTCTAGCTGTGTGTGGGACTTGTTCTATTAATCCATCTATACAGACCTCCATCAGGTTGCAAACTGAATATAATTTTTTTCTGCATCTACCTCTGAAAAAATATTTGGGCTTCTAGCTGTGTGTGGGACTTGTTCTATTAATCCATCTATACAGACCTCCATCAGGTCGCAAACTGAATATAATTTTTTTCTGCATCTACCTCTGAAAAAATATTTGGGCTTCTAGCTGTGTGTGGGACTTGTTCTATTAGTCCATCTATACTGACCTCCATCAGGTTGCAAACTGAATATAATTTTTTTCTGCATCTAGCTCTGAAAAAATATTTGGCCTTCTAGCAGTGTGTGGGACTTTCTCTATTAGTCCATCTATACTGACCTCCATCAGGTTGCAAATTAAAAATAATTTTTATCTGCATCTAGCTCTGAAAAAATATTTGGCCTTCTAGCAGTGTGTGGGACTTTCTCTATTAGTCCATCTATACTGACCTCCATCAGGTTGCAAATTCAAAATAATTTTTTGTCTGCATCTAGCTCTGAAAAAATATTTGGCCTTCTAGCAGTGTGTGGGACTTTCTCTATTAGTCCATCTATACTGACCTCCATCAGGCTGCAAATTAAAAATAATTTTTATCTGCATCTAGCTCTGAAAAAATATTTGGCCTTCTAGCAGTGTGTGGGACTTTCTCTATTAGTCCATCTATACTGACCTCCATCAGGTTGCAAACTGAATATATTTTTTTTCTGCATCTACCTCTGAAAAAATATTGGGCTTCTAGCTGTGTGTGGGACTTGTTCTATTAGTCCATCTATACTGACCTCCATCAGGTTGCAAACTGAATATAATTTTTTTCTGCATCTAGCTCTGAAAAAATATTTGGCCTTCTAGCAGTGTGTGGGACTTTCTCTATTAGTCCATCTATATTGACCTCCATCAGGTTGCAAATTAAAAATAATTTTTATCTGCATCTAGCTCTGAAAAAATATTTGGCCTTCTAGCAGTGTGTGGGACTTTCTCTATTAGTCCATCTATACTGACCTCCATCAGGTTGCAAATTCAAAATAATTTTTTGTCTGCATCTAGCTCTGAAAAAATATTTGGCCTTCTAGCAGTGTGTGGGACTTTCTCTATTAGTCCATCTATACTGACCTCCATCAGGCTGCAAATTAAAAATAATTTTTATCTGCATCTACCTCTGAAAAAATATTTGGCCTTCTAGCTGTGTGTGGGACTTGTTCTATTAGTCCATCTATACTGACCTCCATCAGGTTGCAAACTGAATATAATTTTTTTCTGCATCTAGCTCTGAAAAAATATTTGGCCTTCTAGCTGTGTGTGGGACTTTCTCTATTAGTCCATCTATACTGACCTCCATCAGGTTGCAAATTAAAAATAATTTATATCTGCATCTAGCTCTGAAAAAATATTTGGCCTTCTAGCAGTGTGTGGGACTTTCTCTATTAGTCCATCTATACTGACCTCCATCAGGTTGCAAATTAAAAATAATTTTTTGTCTGCATCTAGCTCTGAAAAAATATTTGGCCTTCTAGCAGTGTGTGGGACTTTCTCTATTAGTCCATCTATACTGACCTCCATCAGGTTGCAAATTAAAAATAATTTATATCTGAATCTAGCTCTGAAAAAATATTTGGCCTTCTAGCAGTGTGTGGGACTTTCTCTATTAGTCCATCTATACTGACCTCCATCAGGTTGCAAACTGAATATATTTTTTTTCTGCATCTACCTCTGAAAAAATATTGGGCTTCTAGCTGTGTGTGGGACTTGTTCTATTAATCCATCTATACAGACCTCCATCAGGTTGCAAACTGAATATAATTTTTTTCTGCATCTACCTCTGAAAAAATATTTGGGCTTCTAGCTGTGTGTGGGACTTGTTCTATTAATCCATCTATACAGACCTCCATCAGGTTGCAAACTGAATATAATTTTTTTCTGCATCTACCTCTGAAAAAATATTTGGGCTTCTAGATGTGTGTGGGACTTGTTCTATTAGTCCATCTATACTGACCTCCATCAGGTTGCAAACTGAATATAATTTTTTTCTGCATCTAGCTCTGAAAAAATATTTGGCCTTCTAGCAGTGTGTGGGACTTTCTCTGTTAGTCCATCTATACTGATCTCCATCAGGTTGCAAATTCAAAATAATTTTTTGTCTGCATCTAGCTCTGAAAAAATATTTGGCCTTCTAGCAGTGTGTGGGACTTTCTCTATTAGTCCATCTATACTGACCTCCATCAGGTTGCAAATTAAAAATAATTTATATCTGCATCTGGCTCTGAAAAAATATTTGGCCTTCTAGCAGTGTGTGGGACTTTCTCTATTAGTCCATCTATACTGACCTCCATCAGGTTGCAAATTAAAAATAATTTTTTGTCCGCATCTAGCTCTGAAAAAATATTTGGCCTTCTAGCAGTGTGTGGGACTTTCTCTATTAGTCCATCTATACTGACCTCCATCAGGTTGCAAACTGAATATATTTTTTTTCTGCATCTACCTCTGAAAAAATATTGGGCTTCTAGCTGTGTGTGGTACTTGTTCTATTAATCCATCTATACAGACCTCCATCAGGTTGCAAACTGAATATTATTTTTTTCTGCATCTATCTCTGAAAAAATATTTGGGCTTCTAGCTGTGTGTGGGACTTGTTCTATTAATCCATCTATACAGACCTCCATCAGGTTGCAAACTGAATAGAATTTTTTTCTGCATCTACCTCTGAAAAAATATTTGGGCTTCTAGCTGTGTGTGGGACTTGTTCTATTAGTCCATCTATACTGACCTCCATCAGGTTGCAAACTGAATATAATTTTTTTCTGCATCTAGCTCTGAAAAAATATTTGGCCTTCTAGCAGTGTGTGGGACTTTCTCTATTAGTCCATCTATACTGACCTCCATCAGGTTGCAAATTCAAAATAATTTTTTGTCTGCATCTAGCTCTGAAAAAATATTTGGCCTTCTAGCAGTGTGTGGGACTTTCTCTATTAGTCCATCTATACTGACCTCCATCAGGCTGCAAATTAAAAATAATTTTTATCTGCATCTAGCTCTGAAAAAATATTTGGCCTTCTAGCAGTGTGTGGGACTTTCTCTATTAGTCCATCTATACTGGCCTCCATCAGGTTGCAAACTGAATATATTTTTTTTCTGCATCTACCTCTGAAAAAATATTGGGCTTCTAGCTGTGTGTGGGACTTTCTCTATTAGTCCATCTATACTGACCTCCATCAGGTTGCAAACTGAATATAATTTTTTTCTGCATCTAGCTCTGAAAAAATATTTGGCCTTCTAGCAGTGTGTGGGACTTTCTCTATTAGTCCATCTATACTGACCTCCATCAGGTTGCAAATTAAAAATAATTTTTATCTGCATCTAGCTCTGAAAAAATATTTGGCCTTCTAGCAGTGTGTGGGACTTTCTCTACTAGTCCATCTATACTGACCTCCATCAGGTTGCAAATTCAAAATAATTTTTTGTCTGCATCTAGCTCTGAAAAATTATTTGGCCTTCTAGCAGTGTGTGGGACTTTCTCTATTAGTCCATCTATACTGACCTCCATCAGGCTGCAAATTAAAAATAATTTTTATCTGCATCTACCTCTGAAAAAATATTTGGCCTTCTAGCTGTGTGTGGGACTTGTTCTATTAGTCCATCTATACAGACCTCCATCAGGTTGCAAACTGAATATAATTTTTTTCTGCATCTAGCTCTGAAAAAATATTTGGCCTTCTAGCAGTGTGTGGGACTTTCTCTATTAGTCCATCTATACTGACCTCCATCAGGTTGCAAATTAAAAATAATTTATATCTGCATCTAGCTCTGAAAAAATATTTGGCCTTCTAGCAGTGTGTGGGACTTTCTCTATTAGTCCATCTATACTGACCTCCATCAGGTTGCAAACTGAATATATTTTTTTTCTGCATCTACCTCTGAAAAAATATTTGGGCTTCTAGCTGTGTGTAGGACTTGTTCTATTAGTCCATCTATACTGACCTCCATCAGGTTGCAAACTGAATACAATTTTTTTCTGCATCTACCTCTGAAAAAATATTTGGGCTTCTAGCTGTGTGTGGGACTTGTTATATTAGTCCATCCAGGGCCGGCGTCAGCACCCGGCGCACCCGGGCAAATGCCGGGGCCCTGAGCAGGCAGAGGGGCCCACTGGCGGTCGCGCACCCCGCTGGGCTATGGGCGGAGGAGAGCGGTGTCAGCGCCCGCCCTTCTCCGCCGCTTGCTCAGGGCCCCGGCAGCCCGATACTTACCTCTCCCCGTGCCTCCGCAGATCCGCTGTCTTCCTGCTCTGCGCTCCCTGTGACGTCTCAGGTCAGAGGGCGCGGTGACGTCATTACACCGCGCCCTCCCCTGAGCCGTCACAGGGAGCGCTGAACGGGAAGACGCCGACAACGCTGGAGTTCGGAGCTGAGCAGCGAGCAGCGGGCAGCGGGCAGCGGCAGCAGGTGAGGAGAAGGGAGGTGAGTGTTTGATTTTTTTTTTTTAATGTATGGAGGCATGGGGCATTATAAAGAGAAGGGGGGGGGCATCCTGCATGAGGCATTATAAAGAGAGGGGGGGGGACATCCTGCATGGGGCATTATATAGAGGGGGGGGGGAACAGCCTGCATGGGGCATTATAAAGAGAAGGGGGGGGGGCATCCTGCATGGGGAATTATATAGAGGGGGGGCAGCCTGCATGGGGCATTATATAGAGGAGGGGGGCAGCCTGCATGGGGCATTATATAGGGGGGGGGACATCCTGCATGGGGCATTATATAGAGGGGGGGGGACAGCCTGCATGGGGCATTATAAAGAGAAGGGGGGGGCATCCTGCATGGGGCATTATAAAGGGGGGGGGACATCCTGCATGGGGCATTATATAGAGGAGGGGGGGGAACAGCCTGCATGGGGCATTATAAAGAGAAGGGGGGGCATCCTGCATGGGACATTATAAAGGGGGGGACGACATCTGCATGGGGCATTATAAAGGGGGGGCAGCCTGCATAGTGCATTATGTGGGGGGGAACAGCCTGCATGGAGCATTATAAGGGGGAGCAGCCTGTATGGGGCATTATGTGGGGGGTAACAGCCTGCATGGAGCATTAAAAGGGGGGGGCCTGTATGGGGCATTATGTGGGGGGTAACAGCCTGCATGGAGCATTATAAGGGGGGGACAGCCTGTATGGGGCATTATGTGGGGGGTAACAGCCTGCATGCAGCATTATATGGGGGCCAGTATCCTGTATGGAGAGTTATAAGGGGACCGGTATCCTGTATGGAGCGTTATAAGGGGACCGGTATCCTGTATGGAGCGTTATATGGGGGCCAGTATCCCGTATGGAGTTTTATAAGGGGACCAGTATCCTGTATGGAGCGTTATATGGGGGCCAGTATCCTGTATGGATTTTTATAAGGGGACCAGTATCCTGTATGGAGCATTATATGGGGGCCAGTATTCTGTGTGGAGTGTTATATGGGGGCCAGTATCCTGTATGAAGCGTTATATGAGGGCCAGTATTCCGTATGGAGCCTTATATGGGGGCCAGTATTCTGTGTGGAGCGATTCACCAGTTTCTGAGCTATTGTGGAATTTACAATAGATATCACTCATGTAATGTAAGAAGTGAAATCTTTGCATTGTACTATATATATATATATATATATATATATATATATATTTCTCCGCTGTATCTCTGCATCATGAATCGTGGTATGTGTTAAAGGGGCCCACTGAGACTCTTTCGCCCGGGGCCCAGAAAAACCTGGAGCCGGCCCTGAGTCCATCTATACTGACCTCCATCAGGTTGCAAATTGAATATAATTTTTTTCTGCATCTAACCCAGCCAATAGTTTTGGCCTAATACCACAGTTTGGCCACTCAGCTCTGCTCGGTTCCCATCCATTGTTTTTTTGTGCAAACAACTCCAGAGTTGTGAATTAGTTAACCACCAAAATGAGTGGAAAAAGGCTGCTGGTGGAAAGGGGAATAGGCGTGTTGGGAAGGGGAAAAAAAGTTGTGTCCGTGGGGTAGGTGTTAAAGCAACAGTAACATCTGCAAAAGAAAGACCATCTTCCAGCCAAACTAAAATGTCTACTTCTTTTAGCGGACAATGTGATAAGATCCCTTTCTTACGGCCACGCCAATCGCTACAAATTCCAGATGAGGCACAAAAACAGCAGGTGCTTCAACGGATATCAAGTGCTCCTTTAAGTGGGCTCTCCTCCACATCAACTTCAACATCACAAATACTCCAGTCCTCAAAGGTGTCACCCCAATCGCACTTGCTTCCTCACAGCTCCCAAATCTCCAGCTGCCCGTCTGAGTATGAGGTAGAACAGATGGTTGAGTCTGCAGAGCTGTTTACTCATACTATAGCCTGGGAATCAGAGGTCGACTCCAACGCTTCTGTGAATCCAGACGAAGAAATGATCTGCACTGATGCCCAGAATCTTTATGATTCGGATCCAGTACCAGACGCAGAAGGTTCTGACCATAATGTAGACCCTCATTCCCAAACTGTAACTCCTGTTGGTGGAGACAATGAGGAAGACGATGATGAGACTCAAATACCTGATTGGAGCGACAACTTTAGTTTTTTGTCAGGGCAGGAACAGGTTGGCTCTGAGGACGACGGGTGTGATAACGCACAGGGTGATGATGATGAGGTTGGAGATCCCACTTACTGTCAACCCACAGTCAGCCAAGAGATGAGGTCAGCAGAGGAGGTGGAGGAAGATGCTAGTGACGACGAGGTCAGGTTGCGCCTTCCTGGACAGAGACGTAGTACTGGAAGCACGTCAACAACTGCATCTTCAAACACAACTCTGCCTCTCACCACAAGTCGAGGTGGCTCTTCAGGTCGCATGGGTGCTAAGCCTTGCATAGCCTGGGCATTTTTTCAGATCGATAAAGATGACCCAACTCGTGTTATCTGTAACATTTGTCAGCAAAAGCTAAGTAGAGGCCAAAAAATACATAGTTTGAGTACTTCATGCATGAACCGGCACATGGACATGAAGCATAAGTTGCAGTGGGAAGCTCAGTGTGCTACAATGCGGCCTAGCCGGCCGGGCCAACCACCGTCTGCCATATCTTGTGCATCCGCGACCTCTTCATCCTCTGTGACTGGGGGGACAGCAGTCACACCTGTTTTGGGGCGCAGACCTGCCACCTCTTTACCCGCAACAGCCAGCGTGATTGGCAGGTCATCATTTTCTTTGGAGGTGGTAACACCAGCTGGTGTTGAGTGCTGTCCGACATCGATAGCACCACCTTTGGATCAAGGCAACCTAACATGTCCGCCTGCATCTTCCTCACAGACCGGCAGCTTGCCGGGGACACCCTTATCAACCCCGTCTAAGCACAATAGCCAGCCCTCGGTCCCTCAGATGTGGACAAGTAAAAGACCATTTCCTCCTAGCCATGAGAAAGCTAAGAGGTTGAATTTCACCATCTGCAAGCTCTTGGCTACAGAAATGCTGCCTTTCCGCCTGGTGGACACAGAGGGTTTTCGAGACCTTATGTCCGTCGCAGTGCCCCAGTACCAGATGCCCAGTCGGCACTACTTCTCAAAGAAAGGTGTGCCTGCGCTCCACCAGCATGTCGCACACAACATCACCGCTTCTTTGAGAAACTCTGTGTGTGACAGGGTGCATTTCACCACAGACACTTGGACGAGTAGGCATGGACAGGGGCGTTACATGTCGCTGACTGGGCACTGGGTAACTATGGTGACAGCAGGACAAGCGGCTGCTGTCCAAGTCTTGCCGTCCCCACGAGTTGTGCGTCAATCCTCTTTATGTCAAAGTTCCTCCACTGCTTCTGCCTCCTCAACCTCCTCTCGGTCTTCCACCTGCACCCAAAGCCTGTCTGGTCATGCCACAAGCTTTCTAACTGCGCAGAAGGGATCCTGCACACCTCCTTACTATGCTGGCAGTAGGGCTCAACGTCATCAGGCGGTTTTTACTTTGAAATGTCTGGGAAATGTGAGTCACACAGCTGAGGAGTTGTGGTCAGCTCTGGAGAACCAATTTCATGAATGGTTGTCTCCACTGGACCTGAAACCAGGGAAGGCCGTGTGCGACAATGCTGCATACCTGGGTGCGGCCCTTCGCCGGGGCAATGTCACACACGTGCCTTGTATGGCTCACATGTTGAACCTGGTTGTCCAGCAATTTTTAGCCCACTATCCCAGACTAGATGGCCTTCTGCAGAGGGCACGGTCCCTGTGTGCTCACTTCC
The DNA here is from genome assembly GCF_046119375.1 of Phyllobates terribilis. NCBI lineage: Eukaryota > Metazoa > Chordata > Amphibia > Anura > Dendrobatidae > Phyllobates > Phyllobates terribilis. Next base: position 1,094,125,460 of record NW_027362761.1, read on the forward strand.
GCCGTTCGCATCCCGCAGCTCAGCGACTTACATCTCTACAGAAGTCGTTGGGCCTGCCACTTCACCGGCTAAAATGCGATGTGCCTACCCGGTGGAATTCAACTCTGCACATGTTGCAGTGACTGTGGCAGCACCGACAAGCCCTGGTGCAATACGTTCTGACGTATAGCCTGGGCCAACGAGATCGAGAGGTGGGGCAAATCACGCTGGAGGAGTGGTCTCAGATCAGGGACCTATGCACCCTTCTGCACAGTTTTGAAATGGCGACGAAGATGTTTAGTGCTGACGATGCCATTATCAGCATGACTATTCCGGTGATTTACATGCTGGAGCACATGTTAAACAGAATTCGGAGTCAGGTGGTGGCACAAGAGGAGGTGGAGGAAGTAGAGGAGGAGGAGTTGTATGCGGAAGGGCTAACATCTGCAAGGTCCAGACGGTCGGCAGCACCAAGGCGGCAGGCATGTGAGGGTGGGGGAGATGGTTTTACCAGGGCGCATGGTAGCAGCCAAACTAGTGAGGAAGGTGCAGGAGCCCAGGAAGAAGTGGAGGACGAACTGATGGAAGACTCATCAGATGAGGGAGACCTTGATCACATTTCTGTTGTGCGAGGTTGGGGGGAGAGGACAGAGGAAGGAAGCATGATTGTTACCTCGCCACCAACACAACAGGGACTTGGTGCTACTGGATGCGCAACACACATGAGTGCCTTCTTGCTGCACTACCTGCAACATGACCCTCGAATTGTGAGAATTAGAAATAATCCTGACTACTGGGTTGCCACACTGTTAGATCCCCGGTACAAAAGTAAATTTGCAGAAATTATTCCTGCCATAGAAAGGGATGCACGCATGCAGGAGTATCAGCAGAGACTGTTGCAGAATCTTACATGTGCTTTTCCACAAAACACCAGTGGTGCACGTAGTGAATCTCACAGTTCCAACTTGCCAACCGTGGGACCGTCAAGTGTTCAGCACTCAAACCGTAACAGAACCACAGTATCTGCTGGTAACATCAATTTTGCGGAATCATTTCACCACTTTTTTAGCCCATCCTTTGCAAGGCCACAGGAGACAAGAAGTCTGACACATAGTCAACGCCTAGAGACGATGGTACAGGAGTATCTCCAAGTAAACATTGAAGCCATGACTGTGTCACTGGACCCTTGCTCTTTTTGGGCTTCCAATCTGGATAAATGGCCGGAGCTAGCCACTTACGCCTTGGAGATCTTGTCATGCCCCGCAGCCAGCGTTCTGTCTGAACGTGTGTTCAGCACTGCTGGTGGTGTGCTGACAGATAAGCGCACGCGGCTCTCCACTGATAATGTAGACAGACTCACGTTCATAAAGATGAACAAATCATGGATCCGAAACGACTTTTCTACCCCTGTGTCATCCTGGGGAGAGTAAAAGCTTGATGATTGGTTAAAATCACCCTACCAACCGTTTTAAGCTTTCAAATTACTAATCATGTTTATCTGTATCTTGGCTGGAAAATAATTTGGGCTTTGTAGCAGTGTGCAGCACTGATTCTATTAGGCCATCTATAATAAGCTCCACCAGATTTAAAATTACTAATCATGTTTATCTGTATCTTGACTGGAAAATAATTTGGGCTTTGTAGCAGTGTGCAGCACTGATCCTATTAGGCCATCTATACTAAGCTCCACCAGATTTAAAATTAATAATAATTTTTAGCTGCATCTAGCCCGGAAAATAATTTTGGGGCTCCGAGATGCGCAAGACACATAAGTGCCTTCTTGCTGCACTACCTGCAACATGACCCTCATATTGTCAGAATTCGAAGTAATCATGACTACTGGGTTGCCACACTCTTAGATCCCCCAAACTTTTCGATCAACCTTTTCATTTTAATAAAGACCAAAAAAATGGTCATTTTTGAAATTATAAGCATTAGCAGGTTATTAGAAACTGAAATCAAACAGTTTTCAACTCAAAACTTTATTCTAGGTGATGTTACATTTTCACATAGGACCCCTTGTTCGAAAGGAGCTTCTGAACTCTCTCGTCCATTGAATTTGTCAGGTTTTGGATGGTTTCTGCTTCAATTGTTTTGCATGAGGACAGAATACCCTCCCAGAGCTGTTGCTTAGATGTGAACTGCCTCCCGCCATCATAGACACTCCTTTTGATGATGCTCCAGAGGTTCTGAATGGGGTAGAGGTCAGGGGAGCATGGGGGTCACACCATAAGTTTGTCCCCTTTTATGCCCATATCAGCCAGAGATGCAGATGTTTTATGTGCAGCATGAGATGGTGCATTATCATGCAAAAAAATGATCTTGCTGTGAAATACACGGTTCTTCTTCTTGAACCATGGCAGGAAGTGCTGTTTGAGAAAATCCACATACATTATGGAGTTCATCTTTAGCGCCTTCAGGGATCCTAAAGGGGCCGACAATCTCTCTCCCCATGATTCCAGCCCAAAACATTACTCCACCTCCTCCTTGTTGGCGCTGTAGCCGTGTTTGCGTGGGGTGTCCATCAGCCAGCCATCCTCCACTCCATCCATCTGGACCATCGAGCGCTGCACGGCACTCATCCGTGAACAAAACAGTTTTGAAATCAGTCTTCATGTAATGTTTGGCCCACTGGAGCCGTTTCTGCTTGTGTGAAGTGGATAGAGGAGGTCGACAGGATGGCGTATGCACAGCTGCAAACCTCTGAAGGACCCTGCATCTTGTTGTTCGGGGGACGTTGGAGGCACCAGCAGCTTCAAAAACTTGTCTGCTGCAATGACAAGGCTTTTTTGCCGCTGCTCTTTTAACCTGACGTAATTGCCTGTAGGAAAGAGTCCTCAATTTGCCCTTATCAGCACGCACACGTGTGTACTGTGAATCAGCTACATACTTCTTGATTGCCAAGACACTTCATCCTGATCATCGCACAATGTTGATTGTAGTCATGCCTTGACCTAAACACTCCACAATTTGTTGCTTCTCAGCAGCCGACACATCCTTTTTCTTTCCCATTTTGGCAGAAAATGTAGGCTGCTTAATAATGTGAGACAGCCTTCTTAAGTAGTCTTGCCTTTCATTGGACACACCTGCCAAACTAATTAGCACAGGTGTCTGCAATTGCTTACAGTGATATAAAGAGCCCTGACACACATCACCATCAATGAGTTTAACTGACAAACAAACAAATTCTTCCCTTATCACTCCTAAACACTTTTTGCATAATAATTTGGAACACAGTGTACATGTGCTTTTCCACAAAACACCAGTGGTTCACATAGTGAATTTTACAGTTCTAACTTGCCAACCGTGGTCTGTATGGAGTTGTTCAATAAAGGGCCCAAAATTAAGATAACATAGATGGGAGAGGTCTCTATGAATAGGAATTCCTAAGTATTTGATACCCTGTGAGGGCCAGGCAAAGGGAAAGTTGGACTGGATGGAATCCTATATGGATTTGGGGAGGGAGACATCGAGGGCCTCAGACTTCGCTGCATTGATTTTAAAATTTGACCATGTAACAAAGTGATCTATTTCAGCCATAACAGCATGGATGGATATATGTGATTGAGTGATATATACTAGGACATCATCAGCAAATAGAGAGCACTTGTACTCGGTGCCTCCCACCTCAATCCACCTAATATTGGGGTTATGGCGAATTGATGAGAGCAGGTGCTCCGTCACTAGGATGTATAAGAGAGGGGACAGAGGACATCCCTGCCTTGTCCCATTGGTGATTGTGAAAGGTGATGAAAATGTTCTGACGCACCCCCTGGGCCTTGGGACACCCGGAGCCGGACCCTTTTTGGTGGATGCTGGTGGTTGTAGTCTTCATGGCCGCGACCCGGCTCTGTGGCTCAGGGTGGTCAAACCAGTGGCGGAACTATTTATGTAGTTTTGATGTTTAAATGTCCGACTACGCCACCCGTGGATTGCGGTCAGAGTGAACCGCCGCTGCAGGGCAGACCGCTGAGGCTGGTGTTGTGGGTGCAGCAGAGCGTAGCATAACTCCCCACGGGAGGAGTATAGCCTCAGGGCAGTGTATGCGGAGGATGGGGGTGATGGTGCAGGGCAGCAGCAGTAACGACACGGAGTCAGTGATGCAGTCCAGGGCCTTTACTCACAGTTCTTATTATCCAGACCACGTCTGCAGGTAACGGCTGCCCACGTCGTACTGTGCTCACCAGGTGAGGGGCTCAGACAACTCCCAGATAACTTTGGAGCGCTTCACAGGACCCCCTTTGTGTGTCCTTTGTCTGGCCTTTCTTACCAACGCTTCTGTCCGGCTGCCTCGGGCCTCCTCTTGGTAAACTTGGCACCAGTTTCCCTGACCCTATCTGGTGCCTTCCTAGCGGGTGTAGCGAGGGGCTGCGCCACATAAAATGTCACAGCCTCCGGTTTCTAGCTGAGGGTCGTTTCCCGCCTCCACTAGTTTCAGGGACCGGTCTCCCCCTTTGGCCTGACCCCTCTACGCAGGTGGATTCGGGCGTGCGGTGGCGACTCGCCCGTCCGCAACCCTGGGATCCCTTCGTTCCTCGTTCCTGGAGCCTTCTCCGCTCCTCTTCCTTCCTTCTCCCTCTTCCAGGCCTGGGCCTGTGTTACTAGGCCCGCCTCCGGAGCAGAGCTCATGCAGAGCCCCTGCTCCCTGTCACTTCTGCTCAGACTTCTCTGCACTGAACTAATATGGTGCCCACCTTTTATACTCCCTTATCAATGCACCCAGGAACTGCTTCCTCCCTGCTCCTGCACTACAGGGTTCCCCTTCCTCAGTGTTCCCTCCCCCCACTCCAGCCAGGGTCAGTGACTGTCGTGCCCATCTCAGGGGCATATTGGTCGCCCTGCCCCACGGCAATGTGGTGTAATGCATGCAGGTGTCGGGGTCCTGATCCACACTCCATCCTTACCTGAGAGTGAGATATCACACCTCTGGGTGAGGTGCAATACCTCTGTAGCAACCGAGCCCTCAGGGTGCTACAGTTCCATTTATCTTCAGCCTAGGTGACGTATTGTGATACAGGGCCGTGATTTTGGCTATAAAAGGGTCCCCTAGACCCCTACCCCAAGCTTTTTAAGAGAATCATATATGGCGTGCCAGGAGACTCTATGGAATGCTTTCTCAGCATCCAACGAGAGTATCTAATTACAAATTTTTAACTGCATCTAGCCCAGGAAATACTTTGTGCCTAGTAGCAGTGTCTGCTAGTCAGCGGATTATCCCGGCTGTTAAGCAAGCTACACCACCTGTAGTTTGGACACTTAATTTTTTCAAAGGAAATGCTTCGGGACCACGGGATACTCAGTGAAGAGCATCAGGAGGCACCCCAAGGCATAGGGGCTGGGACTGGCAGTAGGATGCCTTGCGGTGGACAGCCGAGCTCGATCCTTATAAAAGCTTTTTAACTGCAGCAGCTTTAGTGGACGCTACTGGAGCTGAAATTACGCGGCTGCTGGCATGAGACTTGCCCTCCAATAGGTCCTTGTAAATGGATTTAAAGTGTATTCATTCAAATTAAAGAGACAATTTAAATTAAAAAGCTTAGAGCTGCCTCCACCACAGGGGGGCTCGCTCGACCCACCAGCGGACAGGCACCAGTATTGGGAGAGGGGGGCTGGCCGTCAGGGTTCACCGCGGCTCTGGCACAAACCCGGCGACACGGAGGTGGCACGGGCAGGAGCGGACTGAACGTGTCGGCTTCTCACTTTTTGGATTTTAGAAGGGCATGACATGCCTATATCTGTGTCTCCCCCTCCTTTTACTCCTCCACCTCTTTTCTTTTCGCATGACTATATGTACTTGTCACTTTTCCATGTGTTAGTTGTGTCTTCTGAGCAGTTTGTCAGCTTTTGGACACCTTTGAAGGTGTTTTCTATGTGTTTCTATGTGTTTTTGTTTGCCTGCCATTGGTTTTAACGGTGTTCGAAGGTGTTCGACGAACAGTTCGGCGAACACACGGGTTTTCGACGAACCGAACTCGAACACTACGGGGGTGGCTCAACACTAGTGTCCATCCCCACGGAGTTTGAGAGGCTGTTCAGGAGAGGTCCCTCTACCAAGGGGTTGATCTCGGATATATATAAAATAATCAATTCACCGGTGGGTGGACCCATTTTCCAGCACCCCTATATGTCTAAGTGGGAGGGATTCTTGGGAAGGAGGCTTTCCCCTCAGACATGGCAGACAATATGGTTTAAAGCAGCTAAGACATCAATCTGTACCCTATACAAGGAGAACCAATATAAAATTTTAATGCATTGGTACCACATGCCCGATGTCCTGAATAAAATGAACCCGCAGGTCCCGAGTATATGCTGGAGATGTGGATCATCTGTCGGCACTCTGACACATGTTTTCTGGTCCTGCAGCAAAATAGTTCCCTTTTGGGAAACAATAAGAAAACTGGTTCAGGAGGTGCTATTTACAGAGATTTCTCTGGAGCCCTCTGTTTTCTTTCTCAATGTGACCCCTGGGGGAATGGGTAGACATTCTTCCAAATTGCTCCTCCACTTGTTGACAGCAGCGAGATGCATGATTGCTCTTTGCTGGAAAAGGGACTCACCACCCTCTAGACAAGAGTACTACGCTAGGGTCTGTGATGTGAGGCGGATGGAGTCCTTGACCACAAGTCTTAATGCAAAGATGGACCTGTTCGAGACAGTATGGGCCCCATGGGACTACTAGTGGGCGCAGCGTAGTGAATGATCAACTGCTTCTTGATCTTTTGTCTATATCGTTCTTCCTTTCTCTTCCTTCTCTCTGTGTTGTCTTTTTTTTTTGTTTTTTTTCTTCGTGTTTCATGGACTGTTGTTTAAAATAGATGTCATATCAGATATTTGAATTTGAAAGCTTTAAAGTGATCTCAAATGGGCCGGCCTGTTGGAGGCCTAAGTGTTTTCTCTGATATGAAAATGTGAATGACTTTTCTGTGTTCTATGTTTGCTAAAATATGTGAAAAAATTTAATAAAAATTACAGTTATAAAAAAAAACAAGCACACCATTGTTTTTATTATGAAATTCTCAATAAGTTTGAAGTGTCACATGACTCTCTTCCCATTGAAAAAAATAAAGTTGGATTCAAAATGGCTGACTTCAAAATGGCCACCATGGTCACCACCCATCTGGAAAAGTTTTCCCCCTCCCATATACTAATGTGCCACAAACAGAAAGTTGATATCACCAACCATTCACATTTTATTTAGATGTATCCATATAAATGTCTCTGCCTGTATAATAGAGTTCAATGTATATCAGTATGTAATAAGCTCTCAAATTAAATAATAGAAAAACAAATACCCCCAAAAACTGCTATGTCAATGATTTTTTTATACAGTATAGTTCTCAGAAAGCAGTGAAGTAAAAATGTTAAAATAGTGTCATCAAGGGTAATTCCCTTCTCAGGCTTACATGGCTGAGACTGGAATACATTTGTCATGGCTCTGACCACTTAAAGGTGTATTCTCAAGTTGTCTCTTGAGCTGCTCAGAGCTTTACAGTCTCCTTAAGTTTCTTGTTTCTGGCAGGGCGGGCTCTCCTTCGTGAGTGACAGTTCTGCTCAGGAGCAGAGCTGTAGTATTAGTAAAACTATATAGGTCAGCATAAGTTCTGCTGTATCACATTCAGCTATCAGTGGTTGGTTTTGTAGTGTAGACTGCTATTGTTATATTTGCATATAGAGATAAAAAGGCATTTGAAAAGCACTTAGCTTAGGAAAGTGAGAGCCATAAATAGGAGAACTGTTTTGTGGTCTGGTTATTGCAAGATTTATAACAGCAGCTTGTCAGGAACTGAGAGGGAGGTGAACAACTAATTGCTGTATAGAAATCAATGGGCTGGAGAGAGGTGGCAAGTACTGTATGTTAGAAATTAACTTCTCCTGGAATTTAGCTACTATGCATACTTGACCAGAGTCCAGTGGTCAAGCTCCATGGAAACCAGTTATACACTATGTAAATAAAAGTTATCATATCAGGAGATTAACAGCAGATAGAAAACGCAAGACAGTTGCACAGTTGCTTATTTTCATGCTGTCTAACTTATTACACCAATTTAATAACTTGAGAATACCCCTTTTCTAAAATAGCTACAGAAACAGCTTAACTCAGCTGCTCTCTGCTGGTTCCAAAGATACACTCTTGTTGTCAAAGTCATCTACATACACACGTGGTCAAAATTGTTGGTACCCCTTGTTTAATGAAAGAAAAACCCACAGTGGTCACAGAAATAACTTGAATCTGACAAAAGTAATAATAAAATAAAAATCTATGAAAATTAACAAATGAAAGTCAGTCATAGCTTTTCAACCCTGCTTCCACAGAATTAAAAAAAAAATTAAACTCATGAAGTAGGCCTGGACAGAAATGATGGTACCCCTAAAAATAATGTGACAAAGGGACATGTTTAATCAAGTTGTGTCCACTAATTAGCATCACAGGTGTCTCCAATCTTGTAATCAGTCAGCGGGCTTGTATATAGGGCTACAGATACTCACTGTGCTGTTTGGTGACATGGTGTGTACCACACTCAACATGGACCAGAGGAAGCAAAGGAAAGAGTTGTCTCAGGAGATTAAAAAGAAAATTATAGACAATCATGTTAAAGGTAAAGGTTATAAGACCATCTCCAAGCAGCTTGATGTTCCTGTGACTACAGTTGCACATATTATTCAGAAATTTAAGATCCATGGGACTGTAGCCAACCTCCCTGGACGTGGCCGCAGGAGGAAAATTGATGACAAATCAAAGAGACGGATAAAACGAATGGTAACAAAAGAGCCCAGGGTAACTTCTAAAGAGATTAAAGGTGAACTTCAAGTTCAAGGAACATCAGTGTCAGATCGCACCATCCGTCGTTGTTTGATCCAAAGTGGACTTCATGGGAGATGACCAAGGAGAATACCATTGTTGAAAAAAAAATCATAAAAAACTTTGACTGGAATTTGCCAAACTACATGTTGACAAGCCACAAAGCTTCTGGAAGAATGTCGTATGGACAGATGAGACAATAATGGAAGTATTTGGCAAGGCACATCAGCTCTATGTTCACAGATGGAAAAATTAAGCATATCAAAAAAAGAACACTGTCCCTACTGTGAAACATGGAGGAGGCTCTGTTATGTTCCGGGGCTGCTTTGCTGTATCTGGCACAGGGTGTCTTGAATCTGTGCAGGGTACAATGAAATCTCAAGACTATCAAGGGATTCTAGAGAGAAATGTGCTGCCCAGTGTCAGAAAACTTGGTTTCAGTTGCAGGTCATGGGTCTTGCAACAGGATAATGACCCAAAACACACAGCTAAAACACCCAAGAATGGCTAAGAGGAAAACATTGGACTATTCTGAAGTGGCCTTCTATGAGCCCTGACCTAAATCCTATTGAGCATCTTTGTAAAGAGCTGAAACATGCTGTCTGGAAAAGGCAACCTACGAACACGAGACAACTAGAGCAGTTTGCTCATGAGGAGTGGGCCAAAATACCTGTCGAGAGGTGCAGAAGCCTCATTAACAGTTACAGGAATCGTTTGATTGCAGTGATTGCCTCAAAAGGTTGTTCAGCAAAATATTAAGTTAAAAGTACCATTATTTCTATCCAGGCCTATTTCATGAGTTTAATTTTTTTTTTAATTCTGTGGAAGCAGAAAAGCAATGTCTGACTTTCATTTGTTCACTTTCATAGATTTTTAATTTATTATTACTTTTGTCAGATTCAAGTTATTTCTGTGAGCATTGTGTTTTTTTTTTTCATTAAACGAGGGGTACCAACAATTTTAGCCACGTGTGAAACAGTCCATTTTTAATTATACTTAAAAACACAGATTATTGCTCATTATTGTTTTGGATCTGAGTTTCATCAGTGTTTGGTCAGTGTGTTAGTTTTTAAAGGGGTTGTCCAGTCTAAAATGACAAGTCTGCCGTCACGTGTCTGCAAGTATGCAGTATACATGCTCCCAGACATAATCCAGCTAGACCAGACCTGGTCCGCTGGTCACATCTGGCCCTCTGCCTGTTCCTGTCCGGCCCCAGACTGACACAGCCGAGGGGCTGGAAAACAGTGGCCCACGGGCCGCACCGTGCCCTCCCACGCCCATCTGCTGCGCTTTCTCCAGCACTGTCTCCATCCGCGCTGACTGCATTGGTGGAGGAGGGCCTTCCTCCACCAATCAGCATGTGAAACAGCTGATGCGATGACGTTATATCGTCGCGTCATCTGTGTACTGCGGAGGGTCGGAGCACCAGGGGAACGGGACCGAGGTGAGTATGTCGTGTTCTTTTTTTTTTTTTTCATGTGTATAGGCTGTTTGGCGGGGCATGAGGAGACTATGTGAGGCTCATGTTGGACATGGGGAGGCTATGGGGTTTCATGCTGGTCATGAGGAGGCTATGGGGCCTCATGCTGGACATGGGGAGGCTATAAGACGCTCATCCTGGACATGGGGAGGCTATGTGAGACTCATATTGGACATGGGGAGGCTATGGGGTCTCATGCTGGACATGAGGAGGCTATGAGGGTCTCATGCTGGGTAAGGGGAGGCTATGGGGGTCTCATGCTGGACATGAGAAGGCTTCTCATGCTGGGTATGGGGAGGCTATGGGGGCCTCATGCTGGACATGGGGAGGCTATAGGATGCTCATCCTGGACATGGGGAGGCTATGGGGCTCTCATCTTGGACATGGGGAGGCTATGGGGCTCTCGTCCTTGACATGGGGAGGCTATGGGGCTCTCATCCTGGACATGGGGAGACTATGGGGCTCTCATGCTGAACATGGGGATGCTGTGTGGGACTCATGCAGTATATGGGGAGGCTGTGTGGGGCTCAGGATGTGTATGAGGAGCCTGTGTGAGGCTCATGCTGTAGATAGGAGGCTGTGTGGGGCTCATGCTGTATATAGGGAGGCTGTGTGGGGCTCATGCAGTATATGGTGAGGCTGTGTGGGGCTCGTGCTGTATATGGGGAGGCTGTGTGGGGCTCATGCTATATATGGGGAGGCGGTGTGGGGCTCATGCTATATATGGGGAGGCTGTGTGTGGCTCATGCTAGAGATAGGAGGCTGTGTGGTGCTCATGCAGTATATAGGGAGGCTGTGTGGGGCTCATGCAATATATAGGGAGGCTGTGTGGGGCTCAAGCTGTATACAGGGAGGCTGTGTGGGGCTCATGTTGTATAGGGGGAGGCTGTGAGGGACTCATGATGTATATAGGGAGGCTCATGCAGTATATAGGGAGGTTGTGAGGGGCTCATGCAGTATATGGGGAGGCTGTGTGGGGCTTATTCTGTATATGGGGAGGCTGTGTGAGGCTCATGCTGTAGATAGGAGGCTGTGTGGGGCTCATGCTGTATATAGGGAGGCTGTGTGGGGCTCATGCAGTATATGGTGAGGCTGTGTGGGGCTCGTGCTGTATATGGGGAGGCTGTGTGGGGCTCATGCTATATATGGGGAGGCGGTGTGGGGCTCATGCTATATATGGGGAGGCTGTGTGTGGCTCATGCTAGAGATAGGAGGCTGTGTGGTGCTCATGCAGTATATAGGGAGGCTGTGTGGGGCTCATGCAATATATAGGGAGGCTGTGTGGGGCTCAAGCTGTATACAGGGAGGCTGTGTGGGGCTCATGTTGTATAGGGGGAGGCTGTGAGGGACTCATGATGTATATAGGGAGGCTCATGCAGTATATAGGGAGGTTGTGAGGGGCTCATGCAGTATATGGGGAGGCTGTGTGGGGCTCATGCAGTATATAGGGAGGTTGTGTGGGGCTCATGCTGTATACGGGGAGGCTGTGTGGAGTTCATGCTGTATAGGAGGAGGCTGCATGGGGCTCATGTCGTATATGGAGAGGCCATGTGGGGCTCATGCTGTATAGGAGGAGGCTGTGTGGGGCTCATGCTGTATATGGGGAGGCTGTGTGGGTCTCATGCTGTATAGGAGGAGGCTGTGTGGGGCTCATGTTGTATATGGGGAGGCTGTGGGGGGCTCATGCTGTATATAGGGAGGATGTGGGGGGCTCATGCATGCTGCATATGGGGAGGCTGTGGGGGGCTCATGCTGTATATAGGGAGGATGTGGGGGGCTCATGCATGCTGCATATGGGGAGGCTGTGTGGGGCTCATGCTGTATATAGGGAGGCTGTGTGGGGCTCATGCAGTATATGGAGAGGCTGTGTGGGGCTCGTGCTGTATATGGGGAGGCTGTGTGGGGCTCATGCTATATATGGGGAGGCTGTGTGGGGCTCATGCTGTATATGGGGAGGCTGTGTGGGTCTCATGCTGTATAGGAGGAGGCTGTGTGGGGCTCATGTTGTATAGGGGGAGGCTGTGTGGGACTCATGATGTATATAGGGAGGCTGTGTGGGGCTCATGCAGTATATAGGGAGGTTGTGAGGGGCTCATGCAGTATATGGGGAGGCTGTGTGGGGCTCATGCAGTATATAGGGAGGTTGTGTGGGGCTCATGCTGTATACGGGGAGGCTGTGTGGGGCTCATGCTGTATATGGGGAGGCTGTGTGGGTCTCATGCTGTATAGGAGGAGGCTGTGTGGGGCTCATGTTGTATAGGGGGAGGCTGTGTGGGACTCATGATGTATATAGGGAGGCTGTGTGGTGCTCATGCAGTATATAGGGAGGTTGTGAGGGGCTCATGCAGTATATGGGGAGGCTGTGTGGGGCTCATGCAGTATATAGGGAGGTTGTGTGGGGCTCATGCTGTATATGGGGAGGCTGTGTGGAGCTCATGCTGTATAGGAGGAGGCTGTGTGGAGCTCATGTCGTATATGGAGAGGCCATGTGGGGCTCATGCTGTATAGGAGGAGGTTGTGTGGGGCTCATGCTGTATATGGGGAGGCTGTGTGGGGCTCATGCTGTATACGGGGAGGCTGTGTGGAGCTCATGCTATATAGGAGGAGGCTGTGTGGGGCTCATGTCGTATATGGAGAGGCCATGTGGGGCTCATGCTGTATAGGAGGAGGCTGTGTGGGGCTCATGCTGTATATGGGGAGGCTGTGTGGGTCTCATGCTGTAGATAGGAGGCTGTGTGGGACTCATGCTGTATATAGGGAGGCAGTGTGGGGCTCATGCTGTACATGGAGAGGCTGTGTGGGGCTCATGCTGTATATGGGGAGGCTGTGTAGGGCTCATGCTGTATATAAGGAGATTGTGTGGGGGCTCGTACAGTATATAAGGGGCTGTGGTGGGCTCATGCAATATATAGAAGGGTCTGTATTCAGGTTCAAATGGTATATAAGGGGATGTCAGCATACTTAGATTTACTGACTGTGGTGAACAACAATACTAAAATTTTACTTTTATTGTGACATTAAAAATGTTTTAATCGTCCACCGTGCTTATAGACAGTCTATCAACTCTAATCCTTATAACAGGGACAGAGCAGATACTAACACCATTAAAAATATCAGATAGTGCAGACCCCGGTGTGGAACTTGATATTTCTCATTTATTTCATTACATGTAATGTGCAACAAGAATTTATTATTGCACTTAGCCCTGGCACTCCAAAATATTATGAGCTATTGAGTATTCTATTCCGATTTTCATTTACTCTTCAGATGACTATTATATGTAGCCTAGCCTTAATCCCCTCCTTTTTATTTTCCTCTCCAAAGTATGCATTGCACTCATTCTAAGGCTGTTGATAAGCTGACCTTATCATATAACTACCCGGAGCTAAACTGCCTTAGTTATTCTACCTCAACGCGTTTCACTTATCATATTACATCAGGAGGTTTTTACAGTATCTACTGAGAGCTGTACTGTTTTGTTTGTCACGCAGCACAGAGGCTAATCATTCTGGCCATGATGCGAGCCGCCGGCGGCGGCACAAACGCCGAGCTTAAATAAAAAAGACTCCGCCCACCTGCCTGACGCACCCACATTCCGACCAATCACTCACGGTCTCTCTTCAGACCAATACGGTGTGGCCACATCGACAGTGCGTGTCTCAACGTCAGCGGTGTCATGGCAGTCTCCTAGATACAAGATGCTATACAAAGAAGCGCTCGAGGTTTTAACCAATTAATCGCTAGGTAAATTCTCTCCCCGCAATGCATGAAACCAAATCTCTTATTCCCTACTCTATTCTCTCAAGTCAATGATCCAATTACTTGTAAAATATTATTCTCCAATACTAATTCCGCTCTGCACATCTCTTAATATATATTTTATACAGCTCAATACAGGATTTATTAATTAGTAATAATAATAATTTTTATTTATACAGCGCCAACATATTCCGCAGCACTTTACAATTAAGCGAGGCATATACAGACAATGAATTCGATACAATTTAAGACAGTTTAAACAGTTACATTAGGAGTGAGGTCCCTTCTCACAGGCTTACATTCTACAAGGAAATGGGGGGACGCAATAGGTGAAAAGTGCTTGTTATTTCAGGTCTGGCAATTATAATAAATAGTAATTTTCATATAAAGCTGTATGATCCGGTCATCAGCCAGTATGTTTAAGTGCAATACTCAAGTACCGAGTGCAGTTATCTTGTGCATGGAGGGTGTGGAGACAGATGAAGAGAAGGGAACAGATTCTGAATAATATTTAGAAAGAGGGAACAGGGGAAAGTTAATTTACTGAGTAGCTAAGGTGGTAGGCTTGTTTAAAGAGATGGGTTTTAAAGCGCGGTTGAAGACCTGGGGGCTAGGCATCAGTCGGATCGCATGGGGTAGTGCATTCCAGAGAACTGGCACAGCACGAGAGAAGTCTTGGAGACGGAGGTGCGAGGTTCAGATTATGGGGGATGTTAGTCTTAGGTCATTTGTAGAACGGAGGGCACGTGTAGGGTGATAGGCAGAGATGAGAGAGGAGATATAAGGCGGTGCAGAACTGTGGAGAGCTTTGTGGGTGAGAGCAATGAGTTTATATTGGACCTTGTAGCGGACGGGCAACCAGTGTAAAGACTGGCACAAGATGGAGGCATCGGTGAAGCGGCTGGACAGAAATACGACCCTGGCTGCCGAATTCAGGACGGATTGGAGAGGAGAAAGTTTGGTAAGAGGGAGACTGATCAGAAGAGAGTTGCAGTAGTCCAGACGAGAATGAATAGGAGCGACAGTCAGAGTTTTAGCAGTTTCAAAGGTGAGAAAAGGTCAGATTCTGGAAATGTTTTTAAGATGCAGGTGACAAGAGCGAGTGAGTGATCGGATATGGGGAGTAAAGGAAAGGTTAGTGTCGAATATGACTCCAAGGCAGCGGGCGTGCTGCTTGGGAGTTATGGTTGAACCCTCCAAGGTAATTTCGATGTTAGGTAGAGTTAGGTTAGTAGAGGGGAGAAACACAAGAAGTTCAGTTTTAGAGAGATTCAGTTTAAGATAGAGGGAGGACACGATGTTAGAGACAGCAGACAGACAATCCTTGGAATTTTGTATTAGGGTAGGGGTGATGTCAGGTGAAGAGGTGTATAGTTGGGTGTCATCAGGATAGAGATGATACTGGAACCCAAATCTGCTGATTGTTTGTCAAATAGGGGCAGTGTATAGAGAGAAGAGGAGGGGGCCTAGGACTGTGCCCTGCGGGACCCCGATAGAAAGGGGACGAGGAGAGGAAGAGGAGCCGGCAAAAGATACTGTGAAGGAGCGGTCAGAGAGGCAGTAGGAGAACCAGGAGAGACCGGTGTCCTTGAGGCCTATAGAGCGGAGCATAGTGAGGAGGCGCTGGTGATCCACAGTGTCAAATGCGGCAGAGAGATCCAGGAGAATCAGCAGGGAGCAGTGACCTTTGGATTTGGCTGTTAGTAGATCAGTGGAGACTTTAATGAGGGCAGTTTCAGTGGAGTGTAGGGAGCGGAAACCAGATTGTAGAGTGTCGAGGAGAGAGTTATCTGAGAGATAGCGGATTAGACGGGAGTGGACCAAGCGTTTCAGGAGTTTAGAGATGAAAGGAAGGTTAGAGACAGGTCTGTAGTTAGCAGTGCAGTTCTGGTCCAGGGATGGCTTTTTAAGTAAAGGGGTTATGATAGCATGTTTAAGTGAGGAGGGAAAGATACCTGAAGAAAGAGAGATGTTAAATATTTTATTTAGGTGAGTGGTGACCACCAGTGAGGAGACTGCAGGAGGTGTGAAGGAATGAGGCCACTGTTGCAGGTTGTAGGTCGAGAGGAAATGAGGAGCTGGGTAACTTCTTCTTCTGTAACAGGCTCAAAGATGGCTAGTGAGCTTGAAGTGAGGCAGGGAAAGGGAACCAGGCACTGAGGAGATTGGGCTGAGATGTCCTGATGGATGTGGTTGATTTTTTCTAGGAAATAAGTGGCCAGATCCTTCTAGCTGAGGTTGGTGGTGGGGGCCTGTGCTTTAAGTTTCAGCAGGGAGCTTAAGGTTTCAAAAAGTCGTTTTGGATTGTTGGACAGTAAAGTGATAAGAGTGGTGAAGTAGG
This sequence comes from Phyllobates terribilis, assembly GCF_046119375.1. Taxonomy (NCBI): domain Eukaryota; kingdom Metazoa; phylum Chordata; class Amphibia; order Anura; family Dendrobatidae; genus Phyllobates; species Phyllobates terribilis. The sequence goes on from NW_027362761.1 coordinate 1,094,141,819, forward strand.
ATTGTTTGACTAGATGAAGGGCAGAGTTATAGGTTTTGAGTATGAATTTATAGTGGACGAAGTCCTCTGCTAAAAGAGATTTTCTCCACTGACGCTCAGCACACCTTGAAAAACGCTGAAGAAAGCGTGTTTGCATTGTGTGCCAGGGCTGCCATTGTCTGTGTCGGGTCTTTCTGCGTGTAGAAGGTGCTGCTTCATCTAGGGCTCTCTTCAGTGTATTATTGTAGTGTGACAATGCTAAGTCCGGGCAGGAGAGGAAGGAGATGGGGGCTAAAGATTTGTGGAGATTGTCCATAAGCTGCTGGGTATTAATGGTACGTGTATTCCTAGAAGTGTGGTAAGTTGGGGTGTCCCGGGTGAGGAGACAGTTCTTGACAGAGAAGGAAAGAAGGTTGTGGTTCGAGAGCGGGAGAGGGAACTTAGTAAAGTCATGCAGCGAGCAGAGACGGGAGAAGACCAGGTCCAGAGTATTCCCGTCTTCGTGAGTAGGAGAATTAGTAAATTGTGAGAGGACGTATGAGGAGGTTAGAGAAAGTAGATGAGAGGCAGATTGGGTGAGGGGATCATTGATGGGGATATTTAAGTCTCCCATGATGATGGTGGGAATGTCACAGGATAGAAAGTGAGGAAGCCAGGTGGCAAAGTGATCCAGGAACTGGTGGGAGGAGCCTGGAGGGCGATAGACAACCACCACTCACAGGGAGAAGGGTTTGAAGAGTCTGATGATGTGCATTTCAAACGAAGGTAACATAAGTGAGGGAACTGGGGGGATGACCTGGAAAGCACATTGTGGTGAAAGGAGCAGACCAACACCTCCACCCTGTCAATTCTCAGGTCTGGAGGTATGTGAAAATTTCAGCCCACCATATGAGAGAGCAGCAGCTGTGGTGGTGTCTGAATGCTGGATCCAGGTTTCAGTAATAGCCAGAAGGTTAAGGGAGAGAGGAAAAAAATCGTGAGTGTAAGTTAGTTTGTTACACACAGACCATAGAGCACAGTGGAAAGCAATAGGAGAAGGCATGCACTGAATGTTAATAAGATTAGCAGGGTTTCTATAGGCAGCTGGAGGAGAGTGGTGTATGCTAGTGGAGGGAGGCCCTGGATTGGGGGAGATGTCGCCATCGAATAGTAGAAGGAGAAAAAAGAGAAAGAGCAGGTGGTGCAATGATTTGTATGAACGTTTTGAGTGCTGTTTGGAGGTAGTGGATGGTTTGGAGTGGGTGAGAAATGTCAGTAGAGCCTCAGAGTTATACATGGGAGGGGAGAGAGGAGGGGTTGATATGTAGAGAGTGCACAGAATGTGTTAAAGGGCGGGCGAGATGTGAGAAAGCAGAGGTTAAAACAAGTAAGAAGCAGATTGCTATGACCAATGCATAATGCAATACAACTAATCAAGAAGCAGCATGTTTGTATGAATATCTTATGCACCTTACCTGTCTCCTGCCCTGTCTAACTGCCATTGTATAACTGCTTATTAAAAGCACTTTAAGCTATTGAACTTAAAGTCTGTTGCACGCGTCACCCAGCACGCGTGCTATCCTGAGCCAGAGCTGACTATATATGAATTGAACTGTCTGCTAACATGCAGCACCAGTTGGCCAAACTGAGTAATTAGCCAATTAACACAAGGACAGAGCAGGCAATGCTATGCAGGATAAACAAACCAATAGACAACACAGGGCCATAAAACAGTGAAATAGATAGCTTTGAACACTTTAAGGCTATGTGCCCACGATGCAGAAATGCTCCGGATTTTTTCCTGAGCATTTCTGCATCTCCCTGGCAGAAAAAGCGCATGCGGATTGTACATTCGTTTTTCCTGCCAGGGACATGCAGATGTGATGCGTTCTTCACATGCATTTCCGCATGCGGGTTGACAAGCGCTTTCCAAGCTTTCCAAGCGATTTTAACATCACTTGGAAAGTGCTTGTCAACTTGGTCACACTATATAAATCCATGCAAACGGCATGGATTTATATAGTGTGACCGTAAAGAACGTTTAAAATTTTTTAAAAAATCTATACTTACCTTCCGATGGCCCCCGGAGTCTTGCTTCGCTCCGTTCTGGCTTGCCGGTAGCTCGCGGTACACTGCACTGAAGGACCTGCCGTCACATGACTATGACATCAGCGCAGGTCCTTCAGTCCACCGCAATCTGCCGGCAAGGGAGGACAAAACACAGCGCTTCCGCAAAATAATTGGTAGTGCTGCGTTTTTTTCTGCAATGATAACCTGCAGTGGAAATTTCCGCAGCATGTGCACAGCACATGCGGATTATCATTGGGGAACATGGCAGGCCGTCTACCATGCGTTTTTTAAGTGTTTCTGCAGCGTTTTTGCCGCTGCGGAAACACTTAAAAAACGCATTGTGGGCACACAGCCTAAAACAGAACCAAAGAGAAAAAAAATTGCATACTGTATGTCCTTTGCATATACATATACAATCATATTTTCATATCATATTTCCTACGTTACAGAACAGAATACTTTTCAAGGGCTATAAAGATAAAAGGATTATTCAAAAATTATTTAAGGTTTTGCATTACAATTTTAAATATTAAAGGGAAACATACCCAATACTATTCTAAATTTTACAGGGTGAAAACATCATTTCTATGGAGCTGATTTCAAAAGCAGAATTCCTTTAGATAAATGGGGTAAAAGAGATTTTTTAATTTAAGCCCATTGGGGCCACTGTTCTTAACCTAAACATCCATTGAGCCTCTTTCCTAAGCAGCTTATTATCCAAATCCCCTCCTCTCTGTGATGGTCTTATTTTCTCAATTCCTTGGAATCTCATTGCCTTAACATCACCATTATGCCTTTCCCATACATGTCTAGAAATTGGGGAATCTTCTTTACTTCTTATGTCCCCTATATGCTCTAGGATGCGTCTTCTAAATTGCCTCCCGTTTTTGCCTACATAACTTTTCGGACATTTACATCTGTCCAGATATACAATTCCTTCCGTTGGGCAGTTAATAAACTTCCTATTCGTATAAGTTATTCCTGTTACATCACTTGTAAATGCACTACTCCTTTCCACAAAGTCACAAGCCTTGCAAGATGCATATCTATACGTACCAGCAACTTTAGATCGATTCAGCCATGTTGGGTCAGTCTTTTCAGGTTTTAGATGACTATGCACCAGTCGATTTTAATATTGCGTCCTTTTCTATACGTAACTGGTGCCTTATTTGTTACCAGATCTCTTACATCTGGATCCATCTTAAGAATGTTCCAATACCTACTTAGGATGTCGATTACCTCTTTTGACCCATGATCATACATCCCTATCAATCGTATATTCCCCTCACTCTCCTCCTTTAACTTTGGTATAAGCAGGGAGGTCATATCTGTCCCTCTCGCATGATGATACGCAGATGTTAAAATATTATTCGGGTAACCATGTCTTCTGAATCTTTCTCCCAAATCATTGGCTCCCCTCTCAAAATCATCAAATGACGAGTAATTTCTTCTTAATCTTAAGAATTGCCCTTTTGGGATCCCACACTTCAGGGATAAGGGATGGTGGCTTCTCCATTCTAAAAAATTGTTGGTCGCCGTAGACTTTCTAAAAAGATCAGTCACCAAATAGCGTTCCGTATTCTTCTCCATAACAATGTCCAGGAAGGGTATACGGTTTTCATGCATTGAGGACGTTAGCCGAAGCCCCACATCATTGTTATTCAAGACTGAGACAAATTCTTCAAACTGTCCTGTCGTTCCAGTCCACAGAAACAGGATGTCGTCTATAAACCTTAACCAAAGAGATATTTTAGATGTCCATTTTTCCTGACATTCTGTGAAGACTAGAACCTCCTCCCATCACCCCATTAATAAATTTGCATATGTGGGAGCACAAGGGGTCTCCATAGCTGTGCCCCTGATCTGGTGGAAGTAACGCCCATCAAACAGGAAGAAGTTCCCCGTTAATATAAATCTGACCAGGTCCATCACCAATATATTATGACGCCTAAGATGTACCCCATTGTATTTAAGAAGTATTCCACAGCCCTACAGCCCGCTTCATGCGGAATAGAACTATACAGCGCCTCAACATCTAGACTTGCAAGATACACCCCTTCATCCACCTGTATATCCTCTAATTTCCTTAGAACATCCATTGTGTCGTGGACATAGGAAGGTAGGGCGATGACAAAGAGTGCTGATTCCCTGCGTCAAACTTCCTATGCCCGACACAATGGGACGTCCCTTTAGCGGGGTGAACCCTTTATGTACTTTGGGTAGGCTACAAAATATTGCAACATGGGGGCATTTTGGTCTCAGAAAGAAGAACTCATTTTTGTCAATTAGATTCTCATTAAGAGCTTCTAGTAATATCATCTCTAGTTCTCGAAGCTACTGTTTTGTTGGATCTTGTTTCAGTACCTCATAGCCTTCATGGTCCAACAGTAATTTTTGACACATTTGCTTATATTGCAATCTATCCAAGATTACAATATTGCCTCTTTTATCTGAAGGCTTTATTACTATTGTGTCATCACGTTCCTCTGCTTCATAAATTTAGCCCACCTTAGTTTTCTTGTGAATAAGGCCACATCCTTCACCCATTCAAAGCTGTCAAACCTTGTTGTGGGTACAAATGACAATCCCCTCGACAAAAGGCTTGACTCCCTCTCTGTAAGGATCCTCTTTGATAAATTTATCACTCTCAACTCTCATTACTAGTCTCAATATTTATTTGAACATCTGAATCTCTCATTCCTGGGCTATCCTTTTGTTCAATCCAGCGTCCTAAGTTACTCACATTTATTATTGCGTCTCCATTTGACATTCCGGTCATATCTCGTCTCTTTGGAATTGCTCCACCATTATTAATGTTTTCCGCTCCAATTGTTATTCCTATTTCCCCATTATCTCTCAATGATCTCCTATCTGACCCCTCCTTTACTTTAGGAGGGTGCTCGGTGCTAAAGGGGGTCCCTAAGACAAAAAGGATGAAGATGTAGAGGGCCTTGAAGCGGAACTTCCACTCACTTGATTGTCTCTGTGGCATGATTGATTGTCTCTTGACCTTGTGTGGTACTCAAATCTGCCTCTGCCTCTTTCTGCAAAGGTCTTCCGTCCTCTATTCCTACCACTACCCCTTCCTCTACTAAAATTCTTGTGGGTTCTCTCACTGTCCGATGTGTCGTAATCAGAAGAGGAGATATCACTCACTCCTACTCCTATAAGGTTTTGGGGATCGTATGCCCTATTATTTTTGAAATCGGCCAGATCCCTTAGGAATTGGCTATGTTTTCTTCCTTTTATAAACGACTTAAGCTTTTCAACACTCGACTGAAGAACCCTTTCTTTTTTTGTCAAAATCTAATTCAGAAGACAATTTCTTTGTTTGCTCAATAGTTTCTCTCAAGATTTTACTATTTCTTTCCAGAATTTGTTGTTCTTCCTCCAATAACAGAGATATGAACCTCAAAGAACTCTCCGTTGCCTCCTTTTCCCACTTTGTCACCAGAGCTGGCAATCTCACACTTCGGCTAGGAACCATGGGTATTCTAAGCCCCCTAGGGACTATTTTATGCTGCGAGTAATTTTGGAGCCACTGCACCTCCCACCAAGACCAAATATAATCCTTATATACAGACGTTAGTTTCTTAAACGTTATATTCAATGATATTGGGTAGGTATCATTTCGTAAATCTCTATCCGAAAAGACATTTCTCGCTTCCTCCAGCCACTTCTCCGTATTCACTTGTGAAGACAGAAAACCTGCCATCTACAGAAGGTTTAGTTATACTTAAAAGGAGTTACTAAATGAGGACCTAGAAAGACTTAAAATAATAATGTTCACTAATTACTATGATTTACTGGTGAACACTAATACTAAAATGTAACTTTTATTGTGACATTAAAAATGTTTTAATCGTACACCGTGCTTAGAGACAGTCTATCAACTCTAATCCTTATAACAGGCAGCATACTTAATTGTGTTCAATATTAAGTGATACAATTAATATTAATATAATATTGTGGCCCCTTGAGAAAATTAATTGCCGACCCCTGAGCTAGACTGTTTCCGGCTTTGTCTTCATTGCTTTATGGATTAAAAAAAATCCAGAAAATGTATTTGAACAAGTCTAAGAATTATTTCACTTGTTGGGCAAGGATGAAGGGTAGGCAGGGTAGCCACCTACCTAGGGCGCTACCTCCTGCCTTCCCGAGGGGGGTGCTCTTTGTAAAAAAAAAAACAGGCTGAATGCCTGCAGCTGACCGGCACCTTCCTCCGGCTGCAGGCATTCAGCACAGTGACGTCAAGGGCGCGGGCACACATGTAACACAGGTGCCGGAATGCAATCCACAGAGACACTAGCCGGAAGCAGTCAGAGACTGATATAACAGTTATTTCAAAGGGGTTAGTAACAATGGAATTAACAATAACTGGCAATAACAATAAGGAATCTTCCAGCAAGTAACAGTAAATTTCTTTTCTATAATGCGGTGCACCCAGTCGTGGGAGTAACCACGTGAGTTCTCTTTCTATCTATATGGCCCTAGCGGTGGTCACCAGTTCTTTCCGCTAGGCCGCAAGTCTCTTCCAGCTTATCAGGCGGTGTCCGGCTCTTGTGCGACGCAGGCCTCCGGCTGAGGCCTGTTGCGCTGGACTCTGCGGTACCTCTGGAGCACATCTGCTACACTCTGCAGCCTGGCGCCAAATCTCCTTGTGGCTTGACATGCTGGACTTTGATATTCAGGAAATCCTTCCTGGAGGTCCTCTGATCAGGTCCGGCATCTGAATTTGCTCCCCCTTCAACTCTTCTTGCACAACTTGGTTCCACTTGATTTTGCCTGGCCAGCAGATGGCAATCTCTCCTCATCTGTGGCACATCCTACAAGAGTTCTGCTGATGATTCATTGCCTTCTGCTACACACAGGTGAGCAGTGTCAGTCACTGATATCACTCATTCTTCTCTACTGCGCCCCGGCCATCACTCCCTCCCTGCACTCAATTGTATTTGCGTCTTTCAGGCAGTAGGGGACAGTGTAGGAATGTGGACTGTCTTACCCTCTTCCTGCCCTTGAAGACAACAATCACGCTGTGGGTATAGTGCCATGCGGTTTTACATGTGTAATGGTGATGTGCGTCTTATGTAATGTGTTATGGTATTGTACAGCATATAAGTAGTGTATAATGTGAGTAATGCATAGAACATGATTAGATTAGGGATAAGATAGGTACTGTTAAGTGGTTTAGCAAAGGTATAGGGCATGATAAGAACAATAGGTGTTAGAACTCTCCTGTTAGGTTTTTTCTATTATGCTGGTCACATGACCGTTTTTGCCTATTTAATCCTGCTCCGCCCTTCTGGCCTTGCTGGACTTCATTGTAATTTCTACTCTTAAGCTAGCCAGGTGCTTTGTTACCTTTCTCAGTCAGTTTAGCTAGGTATTTTGACCTCTATGTTCTATGTTGTTTGTTTGTCTTTTTACTGCTACAATTTCTGCTAGGAGGTGTCCATCTTTCTCCCAGTCCCTAGTTCTTGTAGGGATCCCTCCCTCACATCTATAGGTCTTCGTTCAGACTAGCTGAGGACTTTAGCGGGTCTGATCGCAGGATCAGGTTCCCCGTTACATCGTAGGGATCTAGCTTAGTTCTATTGTAGGGACAGATCTCCAACTTTCCTTAGTGCTTGTAGCAGATCATAACAGAAAGTCCAGCCCAAAAAAATTCTCTAAGGAAAGACCTCCAGTTTCCATCATGGTGTCGGTTCAGGATTTGGCTCAACGCCTGCAGGGACTCTCTCTGGAGGTGGCCGAGCTCCAACAACACGTGAGTAGCTGTTCTGGAGCGCATTTTGTGGCGCCAAAGGTACGATTGCCTGATTTATTTTTTGGTGAACAACAAGATTTTTTTTCCTTTAAAAATGCTTGTTTATTGTATTTTCGTTTGAGACCCAGATCCTCTGGTGATGAATCACATCGCATAGGGTTCATAATGTCACTTTTGTGCAAAGAACCTCAGGGATGGGCCTTTTCTCTCCAACCTAGTGATCCGTGCTTTAGATCAGTGGATAGTTTTTTTCTGCTTTGGGGTTGTTGTATGATGATCCTGATCGTGTCTCATCAGCTGAGACGGAATTGAGACATTTGAGGCAGGGATCAGGTAATGTGGAAAATTATTGTACTCACTTCCGTCGGTGGTCTGCTCAGGTGGGGTGGAACGATTCAGCTCTGAAAAGTTTGTTTCTTGCTGGGCTAGGTGAAAGGGTTAAGGATCTGCTGATTGCTTATCCTACACCTGGAAATTTGCACAGGAGACTGCGTGCAAGGGTTAATGAGAGTAAATCCTCTGCCATGTCAGCTCCAAGTCTTGAGAGGGTCTGTACTGACACTGGAGAGCCGATGGAGATTGGGGCGATGTCACCCCGCTCTCAGGAAAAAGACCGCAGGTTTTCTGAAGGTTTGTGCTTTTATTGCGGCAAATCTGACCATTTCATTAAGAACTGTGTGCTTCGTATGAACAAAGAGAAAAAAAAGGTCAGTTACGCCCGTATAGCCTGTTTAAACACTAAGGGTGTATTTCTTTCTGCTACTACCGCAGCTCAGGAAGAATTAATTGAATTTCGGGTATTTGAGGATTGTGGTTCAACTCTGAATGTGATTGATGGGGGATTCTTGGAAAAACTTAATTTAAAACCCAAACCTTTGTCATCCCCTATTGCCGTGGTATCTGTCGATGGCTCTCCCTTGAAATGTGTTACTCACAAGGTTTATGAATTTCCCCTCACTATTAATGGTATTCACCAAGAAAATTAGGATTTGGTGGTATTAAATAATTTGCCTTCTCCAGTAGTTTTGGGGTTGCCCTGGTTAAAATTGCACAATCCTGTACTGGATTGGTCTACCAATGAAATTAAGTCCTGGAGCCCTAAGTGTTATGACAAGTGTTGTAACGGGCGCATTGCTGCTGTGGATAAAGGGGAATTACCTGTACCTATTCAGGATTTTTGGAAAGTTTTTTCTGAGGAGGAGTCGCAAATTTTGCCTCCCCATAGAGACTACGATTGTACCATTGCATTTGTCCCTGGAGCGACTCTTCCTAAAAGTCGTTTATTTAATCTGACTATTCCTGAGAGAAAGGCTTTGGAGGAATACATACAGACGAGCTTGGCCGCCGGTCATATCAGACCCTCTAAGTCACCTGTGGCTGTTGGATTTTTTTTGTTAAAAAAAAGGACGGCGGTTTACGTCCTTGTTTGGACTTTCGCGAGATTAATAAAATTACTGTACGCAATCCCTACCCACTGCCATTGATTCCTGATTTGTTTAACCAGTTAGTGGGGGCCAAGTGGTTCTCTAAAATTGATCTCCGGGGGGCATACAATTTGTTGCGCATGAAGGAGGGTGATGAATGGAAGACTGCTTTTAACACTCCTGTGGGTCATTTTGAGAATTTGGTTATGCCTTTTGGTCTTACCAATGCACCAGCATTTTTTCAGAATCTTATTAATGACATCCTTAGACATTTGATCGGCAAAAATGTGGTTGTGTATTTGGATGACATTTTGATTTATTCGCCTGACCTGGAGTCTCATTTGCGGAGCGTACGTGAGGTATTGCAGTTATTGATTGACAATTCGCTTTTTGCTAAGCTGGAGAAATGTGAGTTCGCTGTACAGAGAATTAGTTTTTTGGGCTACATTATCTCCAGCGAGGGCTTTGAGATGGACCCGGTGAAAGTTCAAGCTGTGCAGGAATGGCCTAGGCCTATTGGTTTGAAATCGATACAGAGGTTTTTGGGTTTCGCCAATTATTGCAGAGAATTCATTAAAAATTTTTCTATTATTGTTAAACCACTGACCGATCTCACCAGGAAAGGTTCTAATACGGTTCAGTGGACTACTGAGGCCATTGAAGCTTTTGTGTTTCTAAAGGAGAGGTTCAGCTCTTCCCCCATCCTTATGCAGCCTGATGTGACTAAGCCGTTTTTGGTTGAGGTTGATGCTTCTTCTGTGGGGGTCGGTGCGGTGTTGTCTCAGGAAAACAAGGATGGAGTACATCCCTGTGCCTTTTTTTCAAAAAAATTTTCTGAGACTGAACTTAATTACGATATTGGTAATCGGGAATTGCTGGTTATTAAACTCGCATTTGAACACTGGCGTCATCTCTTGGAAGGTGCTGATTTTCCCATTCAGGTTTTCACTGATCATAAAAATCTGATCTATCTTGATGCTGCCAAGCGCTTGAATGCCCGTCAGGCTAGGTGGGCACTTTTTTTTTCGCGGTTTAATTTTTCCGTTACTTACATCCCGGGTACCAAGAATGTTAAAGCTGATGCTTTGTCTCGCAGCTTTTCTCCCATGGTCGGTGCTGAGGAGGAGGAGAGCATTTTACAAGAAGGTGTTGTGATTGCTGCATTGGACTCCGTTTTGGAAGATGAGATTCTTAAAGCACAGGAGAATGCCCCATCTAACACTCCCCATGGGAGGTTGTTTGTGCCTAGGATCTTTAGGAGAGATTTGTTTGTTGAGTGTCATGAGTCTCGGTTGGCAGGTCATCCTGGAATTTCTGAGACCAAGAGACTTGTGGGTCGCAGTTTTTGGTGGCCTGGATGGCAGAAGGAGGTCATTAAGTGGGTGCGTCAATGTACTGTGTGTGTTAGATCTAAGTCTTCACATACTCCTGCTGCGGGGTTGCTTTGCCCTCTGGAGGTTCCTAGTGCACCTTGGACACATCTGGCTATGGACTTTATTACTGACCTTCCCCCCTCTGAGGGTTTCACGGTCATCTGGGTGGTCGTGGACCGTTTTAGCAAGATGTGTCACTTGGTTCCCTTCATCAAACTGCCCTGCGCTAAGACACTCGCTAAGGCCTTTGTCAAGGAGATTGTCAGACTCCATGGTGTTCCTACTGACATTGTTTCTGATAGGGGACCTCAGTTCATGGCTCGTTTTTGGCGTGCCTTTTGTGACAGGTTGGGAGTTCATTTGTCATTTTCATCTGGATATCATCCTGAGTCTAATGGCCAGACAGAAAGGAAGAACCAGGATGTTGAGCAGTTCTTGCGTTGTTTTGTGGCAGACAATCAAGAGGGGTGGTCTGAGTTTCTGCCGCTTGCTGAATTTGCTCTTAACAACCATACATCCTCTTCTGCTGGGTGTTCGCCTTTTTTTTGTTGTTCTGGGAGACATCCGTGTTTTGGGTCATTCTCCAAATTGGTATCGGCTGTGCCTGAAGAGGAGAGTTTTTCCGGTGATTTGGAAAGAGTTTGGACGGATGTGCGTGGTAATCTTCAGGAGGCTAACAAAAAATTTAAGAGGTACTTTGACAGGAAACATCAAGAGGTTTTGTTTACGGTTGGTTACATGGTTTGGTTGTCCTCTAAGAATCTGCGGTTGAGGATTCCTTCTAAAAAATTGGGTCCCAAGTTTGTAGGGCCCTTTAAGATGCTTCAAGTAGTTAACCAATCTGCTGTTAGGTTGGAGGTTCCTACCTCCTGGAAGATTAATCCGGTGTTTCATGTTTCTCTATTGAAAAAAGCTTATGTATCAGATAGAGACGCCACTGCCACTGTTCCTCCTGTGGTGGAGGACGGGGAATATGAAATTTCCCGCATCCTTAATTCTAGACGGTATAGAGGGAGTTTGCAGTATCTCGTCGCTTGGAAGGGTTTCGGTCCCGAGGATAACTCATGGGTGAGGGCAGATGATGTTTCTGCTTCCAGACTTGTCAGAGCGTTTCACAAGAGGTTTCCTGATAAGCCTGGGCCTAGGGGATCTGGAGGATCCTCATAGAAGAGGGGGTACTGTTAGAACTCTCCTGTTAGGTTTTTTCTATTTTGCTGGTCACATGACCGTTTTTGCCTATTTAATCCTGCTCCGCCCTTCTGGCCTTGCTGGACTTCATTGTAATTTCTACTCTTAAGCTAGCCAGGTGCTTTGTTACCTTTCTCAGTCAGTTTAGCTAGGTATTTTGACCTCTATGTTCTATGTTGTTTGTTTGTCTTTTTACTGCTACAATTTCTGCTAGGAGGTGTCCATCTTTCTCCCAGTCCCTAGTTCTTGTAGGGATCCCTCCCTCACATCTATAGGTCTTCGTTCAGACTAGCTGAGGACTTTAGCGGGTCTGATCGCAGGATCAGGTTCCCCGTTACATCGTAGGGATCTAGCTTAGTTCTATTGTAGGGACAGATCTCCTGTCTTTCCTTAGTGCTTGTAGCAGATCATAACAATAGGTTTAGTCTATAGGATAGGACACAGATAATAAGTTAATAATAGAACTAGCCCAGTGGGTTTGAACTATTGTTAATAAAAGGTGGGCACTTCCTGGTAGTAAGACAGATAGGGAAGTGCAGTGTCAAGGTCAAGTTCAGGTGCAGTGGGCTGCTAGGGGCAGCATGGGCCAGTCGTTTGAGGCAGTGAAAAGCTGTACTGATATCCCTTTTGAACATTCCGGTAATGTCTGAAGCCCAGGGCTCAGTACAGGTACCATGGCGAAGGCTTGGTCTCCTGACATCTCAAGGTCGGTGGTCGTTGAATTAAATGGTATGCAAATGGCCGATCCCGGGTGCACTGCAGATGTGGACAGGAAATCCCTGAGGCTGATGGAGTCAGTGACCTTTGGGTTAGTCCAGGACGAATGAGTGGCAGGGCTGAAGAGGTACTGTATTAAGGAGGGAAGAAACCTGAAATGCTGTGCCCTATCCCACATGTCACCACCTGATGAACTTGAACTGACCAGTAAACGTTTTTCTGTTTTAATGAACTTGGTGTCCCCTGAATTGTGTGCGGAGGCTCCTGAGGATGGAAGCCTGGAGGACGCAAAGGCCTGCGGCCTACAAGTGAGTGTGATGCACCCAACACCTGACAGCACACTGGAACTAGAACATTGTTTGTCTGTAAATTGCCAGAGTGTAACCGGACAACACCTCAGTCATGACTACCGCTCTTGCGCATTTTACAGAGATATAGAGAGTGGAAGGGAAAATAGTGAAGAGGGGACAGTTACTGTATAAGCTGTGGTTCATAAGGGCAGACAGTGTGGCAGTTATAGCTGATAATAGTTGACAATGTGGTAGTTAAAGCTGATAATGGCAGACAGTGGGTGGTTATAGCTCATAAGGGCAGACAGTGTGGAGGTCATATACTATGAGAGGCTTATTTAGGGCATAGTATGAGCCAATATCTTTATGCAGAGGGCATTTTAATAGCACTTTTATTTTTAAGGGCACCGTGTTGGAATGTGCTGCAGAAGAGCGGAAAAGAGAAAAGCTGTGGATGAGAAAAGCGGTCTACAGAGAAAAGCTCATCATGACATCTGACATCTGGGCAAGATGGAGAGGAAAATAAAGAAACTACTCAATCAGAGAAGATGTCACCTACAAGGTACCTAGATGTAAATTTTTACTTTCTCATACTGACTACATCTCATCAGTACTGTGGTTCCTGTATGGTCTGCAGTCCGATAATGACTGATAACAACAACAACTTCCAGCATCTCCTTATCATTGTTAAAGACAATGTTGTAGGTTCATGAGATACAAATATATATGGGCCTGACTTGACATTACATCTGATTGCTGTACTAAGCTTGGTGATGTAGTCATGTACTTATAGTGGTTCTGGTGATGTATTCATGTGCTGATGTTGGTTCATGATGATGCACGGTGGCACAGTGGTTAGCACTGCAGCCTTGCAGCGCTGGGGTCCTGGGTTCAAATTCCACCAAGGACAACATCTGCAAGGAGTTTGTATGTTCTCCCCGTGTTTGCGTGGGTTTCCTCCGGGTTCTCCTGTTTCCTCCCACACTCCAAAGACATACTGATAGGAAATCTAGATTGTGAGCCCCGATGGGGACAGCGACAATAATGTATGTAAAGCGCTGCGGAATATGTTAGCGCTATATAAAAATATAGATTATTATTATTATTATTATTACTGATGGTGGTTCTGGTGCATTATTCATGTACTGATGGTGGTTTTAGTGACCTATTTATTTACTGATGATGGTTCTGGTGCCATATTTATATACTATTGATGGCTCTAGTGTTCTACTTATGTGCTGGTGAGGATTTTGGTTTTTTATTCATGTACTGAAGATGGTTTTGGTGATGAATACATCACCAACTATCACTACATGAATTCATGCCATATCCATGTACTGATGGTGGTTCTAGTGACCTATTTATTTACTGATTAATGTTCTGGTGCCGTATTTATATACTATTGATGTCTCTGCTGTTCTATTTATGTACTGATGATGATTTTGGTTTTGTATTCATGTACTGATGATGGTTCTGGTGATGAATGCATCACCAACCATCACTACATGAATACATCAAAAGAACCACCATTCGTACATGAATACATCACCAGAATCACTATCCGTACAGGAATATGGCACCAGAACCACCATCAGTTTTGTTGCAAACAGTATTTGTCACATGACAGACATAAAAACCATCAGATGTATCCCTTTATCTATAATGGGGTCTGTTTAGTTTCCATTAGGGTATCCGCCAAATGCTGCACGCTTAATTGAAACAAAATGGCCTCCATTATCGTTAAGCTATATTAGTTTCCATGACCATCCTTGGGTCTGACAATTAAAATATAGGACGTCAGGGATTAATATTACTATTTGTCCCTCGTATTGTGTAAATGGTTTCCAAACAATCAATGATTCTATATCTAACTTTGAAAACACACTCCCAGTTGAACCTCATGCCTAAAATACACCACTTTGTTTTTACTTTTGCTGGTATTTTTGGGTGAAAAAGGTAACAATTTTAGTGGAAGTGGTTGTCCGAGCGGGAGGAGGCGGCCATTAGAGGACTTGTTACCTTAGTCTCTAACCCATTCCTTTATTTGGGGGCTGAGGGTTCGTCAGTGGGGTGTGGGTGGCGGGCATCATCGGCTTCATCTGCTTAGGGCACCAAAAATACCTCGTCCCAGCCCTACTGACTTGTGTTTGATTGAATTCACTACTAATATTTCAGATGGAGCTCAAACTACCCTTCCCCCTCTTATCCTATTACTGGTTATGACTGTAAACATTTATTGAAGGTCGTAGGATAACATGTTAACAAATAATGTAACCAAATCTTGCTATATGATCATTTATTATATACACCAAGATAAAAAATAAACAAAGAATATAAAAAAGTACTGAAAATACCAATAAGAGATGCCCAAAAAACACTCTAAAAATGCTAGAGGAAAAAACAGAAAAGCGATCAACAAATGACAAAAATATGCTAAAAAAAGACACTTCAGCTTTACAGAACTCCAGAGACAAGGAGCAATTCCTGAACCATCTTGTGCCAGTAAAACAGATGTTTTTTAATCGCCAAAAAAAGACACAGTGCGAATATACCCTAAGGCTATGGGCCCACGATGCAGAAATGAAGCAGAAAATTTCTGCAGCATTTCTGCATCTCCCTGGCAGAAAAAACGCATGCAGATTGTGCATGCGTTTTTCCTGCAGAATACATGCGGAATACATGCGGATTCACATGCGTACCCACATGCGTTAACGCATGTGTTTCCGCATGCGGACTGACAAGCAATTTCCAGGCGATAGCATCACTTGGGAAGTGCTTGACAACTAGGTCACACTATATAAATCCATGCAAATGGCATGGATTTATATAGTGTGACCGTAAAAATAAAAAAATAAAGCTATACTTACCCTCGATCCCCCGCCGCGTGTGCTGTCGCGCTCGTCCTGGCTTCTTCCGGGTTGCCGGCATCTCGCGAGACAGCCTGCGGTCACATGACCGTGACGTCATATCAGGTCCTGGAAGGAGAAGTGCTGCAGGGGCCGCCGGACAGGTGAATATAAACTTTATTTATTATTTTATTCTTTTTTTCACATGTACAATGGTACCCAGGTCTGGATGAGAGTCTTCTCTCCTCCAGAACTGGGTACCATCCGCACATAGAGACGCATATAATCCGCTTGTACAAATGTACAGACACGGATTCTATGCGTCTCAATGCAAGTCAATGGCGGCGCTTCCGCAAAATTAATGAACATGCTGTGGATTTATGAGCGCTGCAGAAACGCTGCGGAAAAATCCGCAGCATGTGCATTGACATTGCGGAATGCCATTGGGGACCATGGGGTGCGGATTAGCATGCGTTTTTGATGTGTTTCCGCTGCGAAAATTCCGCAGCGGAAACGCATTAAAAAGCGCATCGTGGGCACGCAGCCTAAGGCTTTGTTCATGCTAAATTTTTTGAGGACTTAAAAAAACATGGATTTTTCAAGTGGAAGCCACTTCAGGAAACTCTTCTGCTTTGTGTAGTTTTTGGAGGAGGTTTCATTTCCTTAAGCATTTCCTGAGGAGGTTTTAAAAGAGATTTTGAATTTTTTTTCATGAAGCTCTCTCTCTATCCTTTTGATTGGACAGGGCCTAATTTGGAGAGGGTTCCTTCAGTATTAATTTCAAAGAAATGCGTTTTTTTTTCCATCAGGAGTTTTTTTAAAAACCTTTTCAGGGAAAAAAGCCCTCCAAAATCCCCATATAAACAACAAATAGGATTTCTGATAGAAAGGAAGGGGAAAGAATTCCAAGAGTTTATGAAGCAGTTTTTGAGGAGGATTTTGGAGAGTATCCACTGGAAAAAATACTCCTCGAAAACTACATATGAATATACTCTTAGGTTATGTGTACACAGAGTCTTTTCGCTGAGCTTTTGGAGCAGAAACCTATAAGATTTTGAGGAGTTTTGCTTTTTCTTTTAAAGGAGGATTTGGAGAGTCTCCACTCAGTTTCCACTCAATGGCTATGTGCACATGGAGTCTTTTTGTAGTTTTTGTGGAGCAGAAACTTAGTAGAACTGTAAGGAGACAAGACACTGTGGAACCAAAAAAGCATGGAGGCGTGGCAGAGGGGAGGAGTTTGATCAGGACTCTGGGTACAGCGTTGTCAGGTGTGTGAGTTCTGAGAGGATTCTGATGCCGAAGAGAGGCGGGAGGAGCAACAGCAGCATCCGAAGCTCCTGTAAGGAAGAAAGGTGCCGCGTATCCGCCTAGCCCAGACTTCGACAGTCAAGCCCCGAAGACCCGAGCGACGCCAGTCAAGGTTCCCAGCCCAGACGTCAACGGTCAAGCCCTGAAGATCTGAGCGATGCCAGTCAAGGTTCCTCACCCGGGTGACGTCGGTCGACAGAACGGGAACAGGTTGCGGAGGCACGGTCCTCAGGCGTGTGTGCCAGTGACAGGACGTCGCAGAAGCTCCAGAGGTGTCAGATTGAAGATTCATGGTTGGGTCAGCGACCAGGAAGGATGCGCGAGACGGGCCGTTACCTCTGACAGGGACATATGGTACCAGGCACGGATAGAGGGAAAGACAGTAGTCAGACGGGGACCAGCAGACGCCAGAGCGGCATCGCAAAATCGGATAGTTATGGGGGAAACCGGCAGCGAGTTGTGATAGGAACAGAGTATTGCCAAAGCTTTACAAGACTGCCCCTTGCCCACTATAGTTAATCTAGTTCCCCTTCCCTCCAGTAGATCATTTAAACTACCAGCCACTGAATTCAACTGTACTCTGATAATTTATTCTCTTATGTGATTTCCTGCTTATTTTACTTTCAAACGTTATAAATTGTTACCATGAAATACGTGTTTTACAATTAATATTATTTGTTAAATAAAAGAAATATACTGTTGTTCTGCTTGTGTCTCCGCTGTTGCATACTGTTTACCTGCATTATAGAACCTCCAAGTTTTTGAAGAGTTTTGAGATGTATAGGAAGATTTTCAGAGTTTCCACTCAGTTTTTGCTCTGCAAACGCTGCAAAAAGACTCCGAGTGCATGTGCCCAGTTTATGCTCCAAAAACTCCTTTCAAAATTCCATGGGCACAAACCTTAGTGGCTGTATGGTTTTATGAGTAAACAGGAGTTTCATCCACAAAATTGCACTGATCATTAACAATGTATTCTGTGATTCAGATATTTTCAATTCGATCTGTAATTTCAACAAACTTTGCATAAATCAATAGTACATGTGAACAGGGCCGCCATCAGGGCATTACTGTCCTTACTAACGTATGGGGCCCGGTGAGCAGAGGGGCATGGACAGGGCCCAGACAGGGCCCCAGTCAACTGAACTTGCGTCCTCGGACGCAGGCTCACTTTAAATCTATTACCGTGCGGGAAGCTCTCCCACGGCAATAGTTAACAGCCACCAGCCAATCACAGGCCAGCATCTGACGTCAGTGCGCACATCACCGGCGTATGACGTCACTGCCGGCCTGTGACTGGCTGGCGTCCGTGCCTCAGATGACGAAGGAGAGTAATTTTTTTTTACTTTTTTGTAAAGCGGAGACATAGGAGCAGCATGATGAGGAGACATGGAGGCAGGCTGGTGATGAGACACATGGGTGCAGGCTGGTAATGAGACACATGGGGCAGGGTTGAGAAGAGACATGGGGGCAGCATGATGAGGAGACATGGGGGCAGAATGATGAGGAGACATGGGGGCAGAATGGTGATGAGACACATGGGAGCTGGCTGGTGATGATGAGACACATGTGGGCAGGCTGGTGATGATGAGACACATGGGGGCAAAATAGTGATGAGACACATGGGGGCAGGATGGTGATGATGAGACATATGGGTCAGGCTGATGATGATGAGACACATGGGGGCAGGATGGCGATGATGAGACACATGGGGGCAGGATGTATTTTATTTTTGAGGATACTATTTTCAGTGGGGGCGGGGGTCCTGTTACTGTGCAGGTCGACAATATGTCACTTTTTTCTTCATCTGGTGTAGTGTAGAAGTTGGGACAAAATTGGGGAAATGTGCTCTGCAAACTGCTCTAGATAACTGTTATTTTCTGCAGAGACGAGTCCAGGCTGGAAGAAGTGATGGCGGTCTGCGCTGGATGAAGGAGAAAAGCGAAGATGAAAGACTTCAACTAGAGACGTTACAGGTGAGTCGGTGTGTTACCTGTACACTGACACTATACACTACATACAATACGCAGGGCTCCTGTGTATAATGTCACTGGTGATCCCTGTATTACCCATACACTGACACTATACACTGTATACTATGTACAGAGCTCCTGTGTATAATGGCATTTATGGTACTATTTGTCTTGTGTTTTTTTATTAATGATGTAGTATTCGGTCACTATTTGGTGGTAATATCTGGTCTGGTCATGGTGTGACGGTATTTGTTCCTTGTATGTGGTATTATTCGGTCACTATGTGGTGATAATATGTGGTATGGTCATGGTGTGACGGTATCTGTTTCTTTTATATGGTATTATTCAGTCACTATGTGATTTGGCCGGCCATGGTGTGGTGGTATTTGTTCCTTGTATGTGGTATTATTGGTCATTTTTAAAAAATGTATGTGACACATTCCCATAAAGAAAAATATATCAAAAAGAGTATTGGGTATTATAAGAAATGTTTAATAGGGTAGAGTAAGGCCCGGCCAGAAGAGTCTACCTTGTCGTGATGGTGGTTTAAAAATGGTCAAAACAAAAGCTGCTGGCTATGTATGTGATATGATGTTCGATGGGAACTGTTAATGTGTGATTGGTGAGGACGTGGTGCAGAAGTGGAGTTTTTCCAAGAGTGGGCGGTGGCACTTTGGAAGGTTTGAGGGGTGGAGGCGGAGCTGGGTGGAGGTGGAGCTGGGGTGGGGCCTGGGCAGAGTCTCAAGGGGGCCCAAAAATGTTGCCAGTATGGGGCCCTAAAATTCCTGGTGGCTGCCCTGTATGTGAATGACGCGCCCCCTGGGCCAGTGTTGTTTGGGGGATACCCGGAGCCGGATCAGATGGGGGTTGTAGTCTCCGAGTGGCGGTGACCCGGTCCGTGCCCAGGGTGTCAAGCTCAGTGTGTGGCAGTCCTACAGATGTTACTGGATGTTCTTTAGTGTCGACTACGCCACCCGTTGATTTGCGGTCACTACGGCCGCCGCTGCAGCAGGGTCCGCTGAGGCTGGTGGTGTGTGTGCAGCTTCGGGTAGTATAACCCCCAACGGGAGGGGTATAGCCTCAGGGGGTCAGTTGCAGAGGATGGTGGTTGTGGAGGTGCAGTGAGGATGGTAATGAAACTCAGAGTCGGGCTGTGCAGTTCAGGGTTTTTACTTACTGCTTTTGTGTTGGTCACTCCGGCCTTGAGTGACCGCCCGAGCCGTGCTGCGTCCACCAGGTCCTGGACTCGGCCAACCCCCAGGTGATTCTGGAGCGTGGACCTGAGCTCCCTTTCTGACTTGTCCTTCTCTCTGGCCTTCCCCACCAGGGATCCACCTAAGTCCGGCTCCCTCGGGCCTCTTGTTGGTAAAACCCTTGTCTCTGGGTTCCCTGACCCTATTCACGGTTTGCCTTCCGGGTGGATTTAGTGGGTGGTCGTGGCAGATCCTGCCCACGACCTCCGGTCTCTGGCTAAGGATTAGGGCCCTCCACCAGCTTGGGATCCGGTACCCTTGTGCCAACTCTTCACCCTCTGGTCTAATTTTGGGTTCTTGGAGTTCCCTCTTCTCCCCCTCTGGGTCCTTCTTTCTCCTCTCTCTCTCTCTCTTGGCCTTGGAGCTGGCTGAGCTGCTCTGCTTCTCTGACTCAACTCTGACAGACTGACCCTGTTCTAAGATGGTTCCCACCTTATATACTCCCTCTATGTGTGAGCTCAGGTGACCAGCACCCAATGAGCTCCTAGCTTTACCCAGACTGCTCCCCCTATCTGCCCCTACACTACTGGGATGTTCCACCCCCCCTCCCACTCCAGCCAGGGACAGACACTGTCGTACCTGCACATTTCTCTAGTGGGAGTACCATTGGTCTGTCCCCCGGAAATGGGATGTGTGTAGTGCATGCAGCCTACTGAGCTCAGTTCCACACTCCATCCTTACCCGGGAGTGGAATATCACACCTCTGGCTGTAGCAGCCGAATCCTCAGGGTGCTACATGAATATAAGAAACTTTTCGATATATCTTATCAGAGAAATGTTTTTCCTTCTCCTCTTATTGCAAGCTCACTATAGGGACAGTTCTCAAAGCCTATTACACCCTATGGAGAGGGCAGGGGCAGGAGCAGAGTGAGACACCGATCATGTTGAGCGTTCTAACAAGTCTTTTTCCTCACCCCAGAAGGAATCCCTCTCTGTGTGCTGTGCAGTGTATGGGAGTCATAATAGCAGTTAGTCTCCTCACACCTGCTCATAGTCAATTACAATTAAATGATAGAGCATGCAGAGGGGAAAACTAGTGAAAATGCAGGGTATAAGTCATATAATGGTGATTGATCCTCAGCGTAGTGGGGGTTTTTGTGTGTCGGCTGCTTCTTTTTTGAATTTAGCTAGGGAGGAGGGGAGGGGAGAGAAAATATTTTGGGAGTAAGATGATTCTTTTAGTATAGGGTTGTGCATACAGTTTGGTGATCAGGTGTGTGATCACGTACCTCCTGCCGGATTGGTGGAGGTCCAGCTGCTGGGTGTGATTGTCCCACTTTTTCCATTGATCCTGTCTGTGGAGCCTGTAGGGCCTGTAGACTTCACAGTGTATTAGTCATATTCAACCACTTTGTCAGATTCAAACATGGCCAATGTCCTGAGAAGGAATAAGCTGGGTGAGCTGAGTGCTGTCTGGGGACCCTGTTGGAATGGGGTCCGACCTTGGTGAGGTACCCGCCCTTTTGTGGACGTGCTTTAGTGTGTAAGTACACTGACCTGTGAAGGGTCCAGAGGATGGGTGTCGTTGCTGAGAGTCACCTGGGTCTGAGCATGGTGGGTGCAGCAGGAGGCGCTGGTTGAGCTGTCCGTGGCGGCTGCGATTGAGGTTAGCGTCCTGAGGGGCTGAGCAAAAGTGAGCAATGGAGGTGGTCACAGAGTGATGCAAAGCAAACACAGAGGGGTTACTGTAGTGCGAGAAGTACTTACACTGAGTGGTCGTGCCTTAGGTAAGCCAAGGGGCTTAATGGTGGTCCAGAGGGGTGGTAGTAGAGTATTATGGAGAAGCACTCAGTGTCATATAGTCAGGTGCAGCAGAAGATGCACTTGGTTACATGTAGCAGGAGGCTCTGGCTGCACTATAGGGGAACAGTGGTAGGCAGTCAGGAAGTTGTCACAGAGTGATGCAAGGCATATACAAAGGGGTTGATGTAGTGCAGGAAGTACCTTAGATGAGCTGCGAGGCTTATTGGTGGTCCAGAGGAGTGGCAGAGTATAGAGGAGAGGCACTTAGTCTCATATGGTCAGGTGCAGAAGGAGAGGCACCTGGTCTCGTACGGTCAGGTGCAGCAGGAGGCTCTGGCTCCGCTATGGGGAACAGTGGTAGGCAGTCAGAAAGTAGTTTCACATTTGGGGTTGGGTAGTATACGTTAGGGGGCCTAAGCCCACTGGTGCTCACGGTCCTGACGGTCCTGGAGGTATAGTCGTAACGTCCGATAACCGGAGCGGGTGTGGTGTCCTGGCCGGTGACTGCCGCAACCTGCGTAGTTCCGGTGTGAGGAGATGGAGAGGAGGAGATAGGGGTGGGTGCTTCCTGCAGAGAAGCGCGCGAGATGCTGGGCGTGTGATGCGGCGTCACGTGGTGCACGAAGTACGGAAGCCTGGGTGAGCTTCCTGGTCTGGGTTAGGAACAGTCCGTCCAACGCGTTTCAACAGCTGCGGCTGTCTTCATCAGGGATAGCCCTACCCAGTTATATTTAAATAATATGTTCCTGTGCTGTAATAATCTTATAAATGTGTCCTTGCTGTGTACTGTGTAATGGCTGTGTCTGACCGTACAGGGACATGGTCTGATCATACCACATCTCCTGGGCAGGGGGGAAAGCAAGCGTATACTGATATTATAGCACGTGATCACAGCTGATTCTATTTTTGAGGTAAAACATTGTTTAAAAACAAGCAGTGAAATGTTTTACCTTAGAAAAAGAATCATTTGTGATTCCATGCTGTAATGTCTGTATACTCTTTTTTGCTTCCTCCCCTGCCCAGGAGATGTGGTATAATCAGACCAATGTTCCGTGGTCAGACA
Source organism: Phyllobates terribilis (assembly GCF_046119375.1). Lineage (NCBI taxonomy): Eukaryota > Metazoa > Chordata > Amphibia > Anura > Dendrobatidae > Phyllobates > Phyllobates terribilis. The sequence goes on from NW_027362761.1 coordinate 1,094,164,789, forward strand.
CAGCCTTTACACAGGGTAACATTTATAAGATTATCTCAGCACAGGAAAATTTAATTTAAACACATCCAGTTTTGGAAGTTATTATTATTCCAAGATCTATTGATTAAAATGAACTATTCATGGGAAAACCCCTTTAAAGTCTGCTACTTGTGTGTTCAAGATATATCCACACTTGTATGCTGACCAATAGCATCACTATACCTACTGGCACTGCCCAACAGAATTGGCCATCAGACGTGATCAAATCTTGCGGTATTAATCCTGACATTTTTTTACAAGCTGCAAAATATTAAACTCCATTTAAAGCGCACGTGTCAGCAGGATTGTGCTCAGTAAACTACATACACTGTCAGGTTGGCGACATTACACTGATTAAAATGATACCTTGGTTAATGAAATCCATCCTGTTGTTCTTGTGTAATCTTTACTTTCAGTTTGGAGATAATGATATGCTCGTGCTTTGGGGTGGCCTGTGGGCGACGCTCTATCTGGTGCTCTGCTTACATATTCCTCTGTATGCGCTTATGACAGCTCACTTTGCCTTCACTGTGCCTTCACTGACCTGCCTCCTATTTTACATAATGCATAGTAGTGCAGGGCTCTGTAAAATAGGAGGCAGGTCAGTGAAGGCACAGTGAGCTGTCATAAGAGCATACAGATGAATATGTAATCAGAACACCAGATAGAGTCCACCCCACAGGCCGCCCCGAAGCACGAGCATATCATTATCTCCAAACTGAAAGTAAACATTACACAAAAACCACAGCACGGATTTCATCAACCAATATATTTTAATCAGGTTAATGTCGCCCACCTGACAGTGTATGTAGTTTACTGAGCACAATCCTGCTGACAGGTGCGCTTTAAAATGGACACGGTGCATGGTAAGGGATGGGGAAGTGGACATGATGCTGATGGTACATGCAGTGGCTGAGGCCAAGATGAAACTGTGCCTGCTTAGGAAGCACAACAAGCACCCACATCATGTCGACCTAACTTCCTGTCCCACTTTCTAGGGGGCCTTGGAACACCACTCTTGAAGCCAGAGCAGTGTGAAAAGTTTGTTGGTTGGATAGCAGATAATGCTTCCAGTCAGTTTGCCACCATTACCACCCCCCTGTCTTCCACACGGTCCAGTCTTAGTAGCAATGAGTCTGCACCACATATTCCTCACCCTGATCCTCCTTCCTCCCACCATGCCGAGTTCCCAGAAACAAGTGATCCCACACTTGGACACTTTGAAGAGCTGTTCACATTTCCATTTATAGATTCGGGCCTTTCGCTCTGTCTGCTTCAAGCGGGGCAAGAGATCGTATGTAGCAATGCCCAAATATTTGAGCAGCCACAGTCACATGAAAGTGACGATGGGAAAGTGCAATTACTGTCACAGGAGGTGGATGATGATGATGAGACACAATTGCCAGCAATTAAGGAGGAGGCACAGGGTGTACACGTGGAAGACGAGGTGGTGGACGATTAAATCACTGACCCAACCTGGCAAGGTGACATGCATTGGGAGGACAGCAGCGCAGAGGGGGAGGGAAGCGTAGAACCACAACAAGCAGGAAGATGCAGTGGGATGGCCACAGACACAAGGCGGGCAACTGTTCCCCGGAACACCAATATGAGGGAAGTTACCAGTCCAACTGTTAGGTCTTCCCGAGTCTGGCTCTTTTTTAATGACTGTCCAGTTAACCCAAAAAAGGCCATTTGCAACATCTGCCATGCCAGCATCAGCAGGGGCAGCAAAACTACCAGCCTGGCCACCACCAGCATGCTCAGGCACATGACAGCAAAGCACCCAACTAGTTGGGCTGAACGCCAGGGTCCAGAGACAGTGTCTGCCAGTGACACCACTGCATGTTCCACTGTTGTGCCTGCACACCAATCCCCTATCCATGATGCCGGCGAAGATGCCTCCCATCCTGCACCTGTCATTGCACACTTGCAGCCATCACCGTCAGCAACCATGTCCATGTCCTTGTCCCATCGCAGCGTGCAGTTGTCCCTACCCCAGTCTTTGAAATGCAAGTGCAAATATGCAGCCACCTACTCACAGACCAGAATACAAAACTGCCACATTTATCGACTGCTTGCACTGGAAATGTTGCCTTTTAGGTTCGTGGAGACGGAAGCTGTCCGAAACCTCATGGGAGTGACTGTCCCTCAGTACTCGGTCCCCAGCTGCCACTATGTCTCCCGGTGTACCGTCCTTGCATTATACAAGCACGTGTCCCAGAACATTAATCGTGCCCTCACCAACGCAGTTACTGGGAAGGTCCACCTAACCACGGACTCATGGACAAGTGCTTGTGGCCAGGGATGGTACATTTCACTGACGGCACACTGGGTTAATATTGTGGAAGCCGGTACCCAGTCAGACCCTGGGACGGAACACGTCCTCCCAACGCCGAGGATTGCAGGCCCTGGGTCAATCAGAGTTGCCCCCACATTCTACAGCTCACGCAGCTCATCCTCCTCCTCCTTTTCAGCCTACATCTCCGAAATGTTCACATCAGTCGCAAGCTGGAAGCACTGCAGCACTGCCTCGGCCAAGCGGCAACAGGCTCTGCTGAAGCTAATATGCTTAGGCGACAAACCGCACACCGCTGCAGAGTTGTTGAAAGCTGTAACAGAGCAGGCAGATCTGTGGCTCTCACCGCTGGACTTAGCCAGGCATGGTGACAATGGCCAGAACCTGGTGGCATCTCTGAAGCTTGGCAACCTCGCACACATACCATGCCTGGCCCATGTGCTCAACTTAGTGGTTCAGTGGTTTCTCAAATTCAACCCTGCTTCTCAAAGTATGCCGCTTGTGTGCCCATTTCCGAAAGTCAGCTACAGCTTCGCCACCCTGACAGAGCTTCAGCAGGATTTGCAGCTTCCAGCTCACCGACTGGTGTGCGATGTTGCCACGCATTGGAACTCAACGTTGCATATGTTGGGAAGGATTTGTGAGCAGCAGAGGGTAGTTGTTGAGTACCAGCTTCAACACGCCCTTCGGTATTCATGTCAGCCTCCGCACATAAGAGCTGACGAGTGGGCATGGATGTCTGACATCTGTGCCATCCCCCAAAACTTTGAGGACTCGACCAAGATGGTGAACAGTGATGACGCCATAATTAGAGTCACCATCCCGCTTCTCTGTCTACTGAAATGCTCGATGCTCACAATTAAAGAGGAAGCATTGCAGGCGGGGCACTATGAGATGGAGCAAGGAACTATACAGGGTGATGCTACACAGCCCAGCCTCATCTCATCTCAACGCGAATTGGGTAATAATGAGGAGGAGGAACATGAAGAGGATGAGGAATAGGAGGAATAGGAGCTGGTTTCCTGCGCTACAGACTGTACTACCCACACCACATTAATACCGTCTGTTCAGCGTGGATGGCCTGAAGAGGGGGAGGGGGAATGAGGAGGAGGACCGGGATGAGGAGGAGAACATGGACAGTTGTCCTCTTGGTGGGGACAGGGAAGTCTTGGCTGTTGGCAGTCTGGCACACATGGCTGAGTTTATGTTCCACTGCCTTTCCTGTGATTCTCGCGTTGTACACATTTTCGGCGACAGTAATTACAGGTTGGTCACACTTCTAGACCTGTGCTACAAGGAGAACTTTCTATCTCTCCCTCCCATGGCGGACAGGTCTAATAAAATGTTGCAATACCACAAGGCCCTTGTTGAAGAATTATTAAAAAATTCCCAGCTGACAATGCTGGCGGCAGAGGTCGCAGTTCCTTGGACAACCAAGGAGTACAGGCGAAAGAGACACAAACGAGATGCAGCAGAGGCAGGGGAACACTGTCAAAGGTCTGGGACAGTTTTCTTAGAACTCCCAGCGCCCAGGCCCTGATGCGTGGGGTACTTTGACAAGGAGGGAAAAGTTTTGGAAGATGCTGAAGGAGTACCTTGCTGACCATACCAGCATTTTCCATGATTCCTTTGTGCCTTACAACTATTGGGTATTCAACTGAAAATGCTGACAGCCTGACTCTTATCAAATGAACAAGGGCTGGATTGGCCCAGACTTCTCGACACTACCAGATGATGGCAGCGGAACGTGAACTCAAATCCAGTGGTTTTTTTTGGAGGTCTATTCTTATGCACCACTCCACACCCAGACATGGGTATACGTTTCAGGATTTTGTCTATTTTATGCCGTCCTCCTCCTTATCCTTCTCCTCATCCTCCACCACCATATCACCAAGGTGACCATCATGCAATGCCCACATAATTTTTTTAAGGGTGTTTATGATGCCCATAGGAACTATTTTTAGAGGCCTACCTCTAACATGCTATGTAATATATATATACCCCCAAGGGGTAAATGTTTTTCAGCCCATGCACTTAATGCATGGGCATTACCAGTCTAGGAGACCCACTCCTTAATAATGGAAAATACATTTTTTACTATGGCTCTCCACTACGTGTCTTCAAATTAGTATTGGAGTGCATCCTAATTTTTGGCAGCCCTTGAACTTGCTTCATACGTAATAACAGTATAGGACACCCACTCCTTAATCATTTTTAAAAAATGTTTCTGAGGCCTTTCACTACGTCTCTTCAAATTGGTATTGGAGTGCGTCCTTTTTTTGGCAGCCCTTGCACTTACTGCATACAGAATAGCAGTACAGGAGACCCACTCCTTAATAATGGAAAATAATTTTTTTTATTGAGGCCCTCCACCACGTCTCTTCAAATTGGTATTTGACTGCATCCTAATTTTTGACAGCCCTTGAACTTGCTGCATACGCAATAACAGAATCGGAGACCCACTATTAAATAATGGGAATCCCAATTCAAATTGATTCTATATTCAACAATATTAATTCTTATCTGAAATTTGTGTACGGATGAGCTATCGCACTATGGATAGCATATTACACGCATCCAGACAGGGATTATTGCCTTATATTCTTGCTGCTGCAAGCAAAAAAAAAATCTGTTCCCTATTGTTACCGCTGTTAGCTGCTTTTAGAATAGGGACAGGTGCTAGGTGTCATCAGCTGGAAATGAGTGTTCATATTCTGGTCACATACATATCTTCCACAGTGCATAACTTGATTGATTTTTTTCCATGCACTCGTTCACCAATTCATATTTTTTAACGGTGATCTGTAATTAGAAATTGATGAAAGCAGACAGGGTTGCTTGCGTTCCTTCACAGTTTGGTGGTGCAACGTACCAAAAAAACATCTTTGGAGCCAATTAAATTCTATTTTTTATTGTACTATATTACCTCTCTTATCTGAGATTCGTGTACAGATGACCTATAGCAGTTGGGATAGCGTATTACAGGCATCTAGTCAAGGATTATTATATTATACTCCGTGCTGAAAAAAAGTAAAATTCTATGCCAGATTGATACCGCTGTTAGCTGCTTTTACAATAGGGACAGGTGCTAGATGGTATCATCAGCTGGAAATGAGTGTTCATATTCTGGTCACATACATATCTTCCACAGTGCATAACTTGATTGATGTTTTCCATGCACTCTTTGACCGATTCATAATTTTTACAGTGATCTGTACTCAGAAATTAAACAAGGTTGACAGAAATTTATCATAGTTGACAGAAATTCATCAAAGTTGGCAGAAATTTTCCAAATTTGGAAGAAATTTATTAAAGTTAACAAAATTTACTGATTTAATGTGTCCATTTGCAGTTTGTCTGTAGCTTTGGTATGTAAAAGGTAGTGGTGGGAGACTTGACGCTACTGGAGCTGGAATTACCACTTCAGAACTCTACAGTGTTATGTTCTGCAACTTAGAACTAAGGAATAGGAGTGAAAAGCTGTCCTTGCACTGAGACTCAGCTTTACCCTACGCTGGGGTGGGTGCCCTATTCCTTGTGAATATCCCCACCGAAACTCCTGCACTGAACTCAAACAAAGACCTGTAGGAACGGGAAAGGGGTCCCTAAAAGATCTAAGGACTGGGAGCAAAAGCAGGAGACCTCCTAACAGAAAAGTTAGTTGCAGAAACAAAAATTAAAGGAAACAAAACTGGTGGAACAAGAAGTCCCAGGATAACAATAGTCAAAAGCAAGAAGAACTAAACCAGGCTACTTAGCCAGAGCACGAGCGTTACAACACTGATGTCCAGCAGGGAATGGGGGCCAGTTGCGGGGTAATAAAGAGTGAAGAGATCACGTGACCAAGAAACCCAGCACCAGAGGAAAAGACTAGAAGCCAGCAAACCACAAGAAGATGGCCGATAGTAAAACAACATAGATTCTAACAGTACCTCCCCTTTTACGAGGATCCTCTGGATCCTCTAGGCCGAGCCTTACCAGGAAATGTCCTGTGAAAAGCCTTAATTAGCTTGAAGGCCGAGACGTCCTCGACCTTCACCCAGGAATTATCCTCGGGACCGAAACCTCTCTAGGACACAAGATACTGTAATCTTCCTCTATGCCACCTGGAATCCAAAATGCGAGAAATCTCAAATTCACCGTCCTCATCAACAGGAGGAACAGAAGGCTTCACCTGCTTATCAGGTGTGAAAGCCTTCTTAAGTAAGGACACATGAAACATAGAATTAATCCTCCAGGACGAGGGAATGCCCAACCTCACAGCTGCTGAGTTGACAATCTGAACCACTTTGAAAGGACTCACAAATTTAGGCCCCAGTTTTTTAGAAGGAATTTTCAAACGGAGATTCCTAGAGGACAACCAACCATATCCCCAACAGCAAACAAGGACTCCTTTCTTTTTTGTCAAAATACCTTTTTGATCTCCTGTTAGCCTCTTTAAGGTTCAGGCGTACACTGGTCCAAATGTTCTCCAAATCACCAGAAAAATTGTCCTCCTCCAGTACAGCAGCCCCAACTTTGGAAAATGGACCAGTGCAACAAAAAAAAGGAGAACAACTGGCTGAGGAAGAAGTATGATTATTAAGGGCAAACTCCACAAGTGGTAGAAATTCTGACCACATTTCCTGATTGTCTGCCACAAAACATCTCAAAAACTGCTCGACATCCTGGTTCTTCCTTTCAGTCTGTCCATTGGACTCTGGGTAATGGGTTTATGGGTTTAGCGATGACAGAGAAATTCTTTATGAATTTCCTGTAATAATTGGCAAACCCCAAAAACCTCTGTAGGGACTTCAAACCCTCAGGCCTCGGCCACTCCAGCACAGCTTGAACTTTCACCGGGTCCATCTCAAAACCATCACGAGACAAAGTAACCCAAAAAAACTAATTTTATGGACAGCAAACTGACACTTCTCCAATTTAGCAAAGAGTGTGTTATCTCTCAGTATCTGAAGAACTTCTTGGACTCTCTGCCAATGAGACTCAAGATCCGATGAATAAATCAAAATGTCATCCAGATAAACAATAACACTCCTACCGATCAAGGGTCTCAGAATGTCATTGATGAAATTTTGAAAAAAAGCAGGGGCGTTAGTAAGTCCAAAAGGCATCACCAAACACTCAAAATGTCCTTCCAGGGTGTTAAAAGCTGTCTTCCATTCATCTCCGTCCTTCACCCGCAGCAAATTATATGCCCCACGAAGGTCAATCTTAGAGAACCATTTAGCTCCAGTCAATTGGTTAAACAAATCCGGAATAAGTGGTCACGGGTAAGGATTGCGCACAGTGATCTTATTAATCTCCCGAAAATCCAGACATGGCCTAAGACCCCAATCCTTCTTTTTGACAAAAAAGAACCCAACCGCCACAGGAGACTTAGAATGTCTTATGTGACCTGCAGCTAAACTAGTCTGAAGGTACTCCTTCAAAGCCTCCCTCTCGGGAATTGTCAGATTAAACAACCGGCTCTTAGGGAGTTTAGCATCAGGGACAAAGTCAATAACGCAATCGTAATCTCTATGAGGTGGTAAAGCTTTAGACTCCACCTCCGAAAAGACCCTCCAAAAATCCTGAATGAGTTGAGGTAACTCCCCCTTCACAACAGCCGCAATGTGAACATTACAACACTTACCAAAACAACATAGATTCTAACATACAGTGCTTTGTTTCTATTCATTTCTGGATGCTTCTTGAATTATGTTTGGGGTTATTGTCCTATTGGAATGATCTAGGATGCAAAGCCAGCTTTATGACACTGGCCACTACATTGCAAACCAAAATCCTTTGTGAATCTTCACATTTCATGACGCCTTGCACACAATCAAGGAACCCTGTGCCAGAGCCAGCAAAACAACCCCTAAATATCTTTGAACCTCCACCGTATTTGACTAGAAGTACTGTGTTCTTTTATTTGTAAGCCACATAACATTTACAGTAAACAGTTGAATGATATACGTTACCAAAAAACTGTATCTTGGTCTTATCTGTCCCCAAGACACATGCTGGCCCTCTAAAAATAGTGGAGGCCGCCTGCTGGCACTCTATGAATTGTGAGGGCGCCTGCTGGACATCCATAAATTGTGAGGGCCGCCTGCTGAACATCCAAATTTCAAACTTTAGAGAATATGTACGAAAAAGAAAATTTGACCACCTCAGATGGATACGTTATATTGCAGTAGCGATGTACAGCTATGCAAAGCATAGCCGGCTGATGGCCCTCTTGTTATGTTCTGCTACCAAAGCTAAGGAAAGAGAGGAGATCTGTCCCTACTATAAGACTCAGCTGAATCCCTACGATGTAACAGGGAACCTGATCCTGCGATCAGACCTGCTAAAGTCCTAATCTAGTCTGTACGGAGACCTATAGATTTGGGGAGGGAATCCCTACAAGTACTAAGGACTGGGAGGAATATGGGACACCTCCTAACAGAAATAGTAGCAGACAGAAGAACAAACAAAATAGATAGAACATAGAGGTCCGTAGACCAAGCAAACTAACAGAGTTAGATACAGAGCACAGGCTAGCTAGAAAGTAGATATACAATGAAGTCCAGCAAAGCCAGAAGGGCGGAGCAGGATTAAATAGGCCAACAAGGTCATGTGACCAGCAAAGGAAAAAAAACCTAACAGCAAGGTTCTAACAGTACCCCCCCTTCTAAGAGGATCCTCCGGATCCCCTAGGACCAGGCTTATCAGGAAATCTCCTGTGAAACGCTCTGATAAGTCTGGACGCGGAAACATCATCTGACCTCACCCAAGAGTTATCCTCGGGTCCGAAACCTTTCCAGGCCACAAGATACTGCAAACTACCTCTATACCGTCTAGAGTCAAGGATGCGAGAAATTTCATATTCCCCGTCCTCCACCACCGGAGGAACAGAGGCAGAGGCGTCACCATCCGACACAACAGCTTTTTTTAACAGAGAGACATGAAAGACCGGATTAATTCTCCAGGAGGTAGGAACCTCCAACCTAACAGCAGATTGGTTGACAACCTGAAGCACCTTAAAGGGCCCTACAAACTTGGGACCCAATTTCTTAGAAGGAATCCTCAACCGCAGATTCCTAGAGGACAACCAAACCATGTCACCAACAGCGAACAAAACCTCCTGTCGTTTCCTATCAAAGTAGTCTTTAGATTTTCTGTTGGCCTCCTGAAGATTACCACGCACATCCGTCCAAACTCTTTCCAAATCACCGGAAAAATTCTCCTCCTCAGGCACGGCAGATCCCAACTTGGAGAACGACCCAAACGACGGATGTCTCCCAGAACAACAAAAAAAAGGCGAACAACCAGCAGAAGAAGATGTATGATTGTTCAGAGCAAATTCGGCAAGTGGCAGAAACTCAGACCACCCCTCTTGATTGTCTGCCACAAAACAACGCAAGAACTGCTCAACATCCTGGTTTTTCCTTTCTGTCTGGCCATTAGATTCAGGATGATATCCGGACGAAAACGACAAATGAATTCCCAACCTGTCACAAAAGGCACGCCAAAAACGAGCCACGAACTGAGGACCCCTATCAGAAACAATGTCAGTAGGAACGCCATGAAGTCTGACAATTTCCTTGACAAAGGCCTTAGCGAGAGTTTTAGCGCAGGGCAGTTTGACGAAGGGAACCAAGTGACACATCTTGCTAAAACGGTCCACGACCACCCAGATGACAGTAAAACCCTCAGAGGGGGGAAGGTCAGTTATAAAGTCCATAGCCAAATGTGTCCAAGGAGCACTGGGGACCTCCAAAGGACAAAGCAACCCCGCAGCAGGAGTATGTGAGGACTTAGATCTAGCACATATAGTACATTGGCGCACCCACTTAATGACTTCCTTCTGCCATCCAGGCCACCAAAAACTGCGACCCACCAGTCTCTTGGTCTCAGAGATTCCGGGATGACCTGCCAACCGAGATTCGTGACACTCAACAAACAAATCTCTCCTAAAGGTCCCAGGCACAAACAACCTCCCATGAGGAGTGTTAGATGGGGCATTCTCCTGAGCTTTAAGAATCTCATCTTCCAAAAGGGAGTCTAAAGCAGCTATCACAACACCTTCTTGTAAAATGTTTTCCTCTTTCTCAGCACCGACTATGGGAGAAAAACTGCGAGACAAGGCATCCGCCTTAACATTCTTAGTACCAGGGATGTAAGTAACGGAGAAATTAAACCGCGAGAAAAACAGTGCCCACCTAGCCTGACGGGCATTCAGGCGCTTGGCAGCGTCAAGATATATCAGATTTTTATGATCCGTAAGAACCTGAACGGGAAATTCCGCACCTTCCAAGAAGTGGCGCCAGTGTTCAAATGCGAGTTTAATAGCCAATAATTCCCGATTACCAATATCGTAATTCAATTCAGTCTCCGAAAATTTTTTTGAAAAAAATGCACAGGGATGTAATCCATCCCCGTTATCCTGAGACAATACTGCGCCAACCCCCACAGAGGAAGCATCAACCTCAACCAAAAACGGCCTAGTAACATCAGGCTGCATAAGGATGGGAGCAGAGGTGAACCTCTCCTTGAGATACACAAAAGCTTCAATGGCCTCAGAAGACCACTGAACCGCATCAGCACCTTTCCTGGTGAGATCAGTCAGAGGTTTGACAATACTAGAAAAATTTTTTATGAATTTTCTATAGTAATTGGCGAAACCCAAAAACCTCTGTATCGATTTCAAACCAATAGGCCTAGGCCATTCCTGCACAGCCTGAACCTTAACCGGATCCATCTCAAAACCTTTGCTGGAGATAATGTAGCCCAAAAAACTAATTCTCTGTACAGCGAACTCACATTTCTCCAGCTTAGCAAAAAGCGAATTGTCCATTAATAACTGTAATACCTCACGCACGCTCCGCCAATGAGACTCCAGATCTGGCGAATAAATCAAAATGTCATCCAAATACACAACCACATTTTTACCGATCAAAGGTCTAAGGATGTCATTAATCAGATTCTGAAAAAATGCAGGAGCATTAGTAAGACCAAAAGGCATAACCAGATTCTCAAAATGACCCACAGGAGTGTTAAAAGCAGTCTTCCATTCATCACCCTCCTTCATGCGCAACAGATTGTATGCCCCCTTAAGGTCAATTTTAGAGAACCACTTGGCCCCCAATAACTGGTTAAACAGATCAGGAATCAATGGCAGTGGGTAAGGATTGCGTACCGTAATTTTGTTAATCTCACGAAAATCCAGACAAGGACGTAAACCGCCGTCCTTTTTTTTTACAAAAAAAAATCCAACCGCCACAGGAGACTTAGAGGGCCTAATGTGACCGGCGGCCAAACTTGTCTGTATGTATTCCTCCAAAGCCTTCCTCTCAGGAATAGTAAGGTTAAATAAACGACTTTTAGGAAGAGTCGCTCCAGGGACAAATTCAATAGAACAATCATAGTCTCTATGGGGAGGCAAAACCTGCGATTCTTTCTCAGAAAAAACTCTCCAAAAATCCTGAATAGGAACAGGCAATTCTCCCCTATCCAAAGCTGCAATACGCCCGTTACAACACTTGTCATAACATTTATGGCTCCAGGATTTAATTTCACTGGTAGACCAATCCAGTACAGGATTGTGAAATTTTAACCAGGGCAAACCCAATATTACTGGAGAAGGCAAGTTATTCAACACTACCAAATCCAATTTCTCATGGTGAACACCATTAATAGTGAGAGGAAATTCACAGACCTTGAGAGTAATATTCTTCAAAGGGGAGCCATCCACAGAAACCACAGCAATGGGGGATGATAAAGGTTTAGGTTTTAAATTGAGTTTTTCCACGAATCCCCCATCAATAACATTCAGTGTAGACCCGCAATCAACAAACACCCGAAATTCCATTAATTTTTCCTGAGCAATCGTGGAAGCAGCTAAAAATATACCCTTGGAATTTAAACAGGCAATACGGGCGTGACTGACCATTTTTTTTTCTTTCTTCATACGAAGCTCACAGCCTTTAATCAAATGACCAGATTTCCCGCAATAGAAACACAAGCCTTCTGAAAAACGACGGTGTTTTTCTTGAGAGCGAGGTGCCACCGATCCAATCTCCATCGGTTCACCACTGTTAGTACACACATTATCATAACCAGAAACTGACATAGCAGAGGATTTGCTCTCATTAACCCTAGCACGCAGTCTTCTATCCACCCGTATAGCTAATTGCATAGCCTGTTGCAAATCCTCAGGTGTAGGATAAGCAATTAGCAGGTCTTTAACCTTTTCACTGAGCCCAGCAAGAAATAGACTTTTCAGAGCAGAATCGTTCCACCCTGTTTGAGTGGACCAACGACGAAAATGTGTACAATATTTTTCCATATTACCTGATCCTTGTTTTAAACGTCTCAACTCAGTCTCAGCTGATGCCACACGGTCAGGATCATCATATAATAGTCCTAAAGCAGAAAAAAAACTATCCACTGATCTGAAGCATGTATCACTAGGTTGCAAAGAAAAGGCCCACTCCTGAGGCTCTTTGCGCAAAAGTGACATTATGAACCCTACGCGCTGGGATTCATCCCCAGAGGACTTGGGTCTCAAACGAAAATACAATAAGCAAGCATTTTTAAATGAAAAAAATTCTCGATGTTCACCAAAAAATAAATCCGGCAAACATACCTTAGGCTCCAAGAAATATGCTCCAGGACAGTTACTCACGTGCTGACGGAGCTCGGCCACTTCCAGAGAGAGTCCCTGCAGGTGTTTAGCCAAATCCTGAACCGACACCATGATGGAACAAAAAAAAAAAAAAATCTTTCCTTAGAGAATTTACAGGCTGGACTTACTGTTATGTTCTGCTACCAAAGCTAAGGAAAGAGAGGAGATCTGTCCCTACTATAAGACTCAGCTGAATCCCTACGATGTAACAGGGAACCTGATCCTGCGATCAGACCTGCTAAAGTCCTAATCTAGTCTGTACGGAGACCTATAGATTTGGGGAGGGAATCCCTACAAGTACTAAGGACTGGGAGGAATATGGGACACCTCCTAACAGAAATAGTAGCAGACAGAAGAACAAACAAAATAGATAGAACATAGAGGTCCGTAGACCAAGCAAACTAACAGAGTTAGATACAGAGCACAGGCTAGCTAGAAAGTAGATATACAATGAAGTCCAGCAAAGCCAGAAGGGCGGAGCAGGATTAAATAGGCCAACAAGGTCATGTGACCAGCAAAGGAAAAAAAACCTAACAGCAAGGTTCTAACACCTCTAACAATAGTGAGAACCGACTGCTGGCCCTTTAACAATAGTAAGGGCCGCCTGATGGCCCTGTAAAAATAGGTTTTGTGACTTGCAAAGTCCATCTTTCATAAATGTAACAGGATATGTCTGATCATGTCTCACACACCACATGGCCAGATAAGGTAGTAAAATGTTAAAATGACATTTACTGGTGAATGTGTTTTTCACCGTCGAAAGCAATGTAAAAGTGCAAAAATGAATCAAAAACACTACGTGTGAACATAGCCCAAGGTGTGGAGGAGCATTTTTGTTTTTGGTTATTTATTTTGCCTTATATACAAGTCATTACCCTGGAAAGAATGTTTCCTAACATTTTTTTCCAGGAAAATCCATTTAAGTTTCATTTTTGAATGTTTTATTGTCAGTCCGTAAAAGTGGCGTAATACTATGACAACATTGTTCATATCAGTGACCTGGGAGTCAGAGATGCTTCCAGGGGGTCTTCTGCATGCTGTTCCCATGTAATTTCCATCGATTTCACCAATTTTTTGGGAAGGGCAGTCGGAAAAATGCTCGGGTTTCCCATTGACTTACATTGGACTCGTTAATTGGGTCGAGCACTCGAGCATTACGATATACTCGGCTTGAGTAACGAGCACCCGAGCATTTTAGTGCTCGCTCATCACTAATAGTTACCCTTTAAGTGAATTTACTACATATACTTCTCATGCTGTCTCATCAGCTGCTGGCATAAAGAAGACCTTCAACTGAGATTTTTGGAATTTATCAATAACCGGTAATTGTACTGGTAATAGGTGGTATGTGGATGACACTGAATGTAGGAGCTCTGTGGCTGTATGAACTGCCTGGACTTTATTTGTAAGTAATATCTGCAACTATTAGTAAATTGTGTGTAATGTGTGTAGGACACAGACAGAAATGTAGCAAGGAGACCATTATAATGCAGTGGATTAATCAACAGTGAACACGTTTTTTTCCCTTTTGTCAAAGGAAATCAGAAAATCATATTCATCATAACAGTGTTTATCACCCAAGACATATCCTGTCATTGGGGCTTTGGGGGTAGAATGCTTTGAACTATGCAATGAAGAAAGGTCTCAATGCCCATGTGCTGCTGAACAATTGCTGGAAGAAAATGCACTCACAAGAAGATTTTATCACATAAAAACAAGCAGTTTTTACATTCAAGTCAGCCTTCACCTCTGCTAAACAGAAATACTTCACAGCTCTCATATCTTCTCTATCCCATAATCCCGAATAGTTATTCAACACTTTTAATTCCCCCCTCCATCCACCATAAGTTTGTCCCCTTTTATGCCCACAGCAGCCAGAGATGCAGATGTGTTATGTGCAGCATGAGACGGGGCATTATCATGCATGAAAATGATCTTGCTGCGGAATGCACGGTTCTTCTTCTTGAACCATGGCAGGAAGTGCTGTTTGAGAAACTCAACATACATTATGGAGTTCATCTTTACCCCTTCAGGGATCCTAAAAGGGCCGACAGTCTCTCTCCCCATGATTCCAGCCCAAAACATTACTCCACCTCCTCCTTGTTAGCGCCGAAGCCGTGTTTGCATGGGGTGTCCATCAACCAGCCATCCTCCACTCCACCCATCTGGACCATCGAGATCATTTCATGCATGATAATGCCCCGTCTCATGCTGCACATAACACATCTGCATCTCTGGCTGCCGTGGGCATAAAAGGGGACAAACTTATGGTGTGGCCCCCATGCTCCCCTGACCTCAACCTCATTGAGAACCTCTGGAGCATCATCAAAAGGAGTGTCTATGATGGCGGGAGGCAGTTCACATCTAAGCAACAGCTCTGGGAGGGTATTCTGTCCTCATGCAAAACAATTGAAGCAGAAACCATCCAAAACCTGACAAATTCAATGAATGAGAGAGTTCAGAAGCTCCTTTCGAACAAGGGGTCCTATGTGCAAATGTTACATCACCTAGAATAAAGTTTTGAGTTGAAAACTGTTTGATTTCAGTTTGTAATAACCTGCTAATGCTTATAATTTCAAAAATGACCATTTTTTTGTTCTTTATTAAAATGAAAAGGTTGAAAACTCTGCTGTGCATAATAATTTGGAACATGCATTTTGAGTGCAGTTTGAGTGTTTTATTTTTTTTTTAAATATACTGTTATCATAGGCAGTTTGTACAAAAACCTTTCAATTGTACTCTAATAGTTATTTGACTGGAAAATTACAATGACTGCAATTCATATAGGTAATTTGGGAAAATCTGAGAAAATATTATTTGCATAATAATTTGGAATACAGTGTATATACAAGTAAGCACTATATTATGTGTAGCAGTAGCAAGGTCAATACAGTCAGGATCGAACTGGCCTGGCGGGGAATAGGGGAAATCCCCGGGGGGGCTTTGCTGCAAATGAGAGGGGGAAGAAGAGAATTAAAAAAGAAAAAAAAAGCCTGTGGTTTTTAGTGGCACGTGCCCTTTAACCACTTCGCGCCAGAGCCTGTTTTTGCCTTCGTGACCAGACCAATTTTTTCAATTCTGACCACTGCCAGTTTATGAAGTAATTACCCTGGAACGCTTCAACGTATTCCCCTGATTCTGAGATTGTTTTTTCGTGACATATTGTACTTCATGATAGTGGTAAAATTTCTTCGATATCACTTGCGTTTATTTGTGAAAAAATCGGAAATTTGGCGAAAATTTTGAAAATTTTGCAATTTTCAAACTTTGAATTTTCATGCCCTTAAATCAGAGAGATATGTCACACAAAATAGTTAATAAATAACATTTCCCACATGTCTACTTTACATCAGCACAATTTTGGAACCCAAATTTTTTTTTGTTAGGGAGCTATAAGGGTTAAAAGTTGACCAGCGATTTCTCATTTTTCCAACAAAATTTACAAAAACATTTTTTTAGGGACCACATCATATTTGAAGTCACTTTGAGGGGTCTTTATGACAGAAAATACCCAAAAGTGACACCATTCTAAAAACTGCACCCCTCAAGGTGCTCAAAACCACATTCAAGAACTTTATTAACCCTTCAGGTGCTTCACAGGAATTTTTGGAATGTGGAAGAAAAAAATTAACATTTAACTTTTTTCACAAAAATGTTACTTTAGACCCAATTTTTTTATTTTCACAGGGGTAACATGAAAAAATGGACCCCAAATTTTTTTGTGCAATTTCTCTTGAGCGTGCTGATACCC
Source organism: Phyllobates terribilis (assembly GCF_046119375.1). Classification (NCBI taxonomy): domain Eukaryota; kingdom Metazoa; phylum Chordata; class Amphibia; order Anura; family Dendrobatidae; genus Phyllobates; species Phyllobates terribilis. The sequence continues at coordinate 1,094,181,505 of NW_027362761.1, forward strand.
CATATGTGAGGGATAACCACTGTTTGGGCGCACGGCAGGGTTCGGAAGGGAAGGAGCGCCATTAGACTTTTTGAATGTAAAATTTGTCTGAATAATTAGCGGACGCCATGTTGCGTTTGGAGAGCTCCTGATGTGCCTAAACAGTGGAAACCCCCCACAAGTGACACCATTTTGGAAACTAGACCCCTTATGGAACTTATCTAGATGTGTGGTGAGCACTTTGAACCCCAAGGTGCTTCACAGAAGTTTATAATATTGAGCTGTAAAAATAAAATTTTCACATTTTTCCCACAAAACCGTTTTTCATCCCTTAATTTTGCATTATCATAAGGGTAATAGGATAAATTGCACCATGAAATTTGTTATGCAATTTCTCCTGAACACGCTGATACCCCATATGTGGAGGCAAATTACTGTTTGGGCACATGGCAGGGTTTGAAAGGGAAGGAGCGCCATTTGACTTTTTGAATGTAAAATTTGTTTGAATAATTAGCGGACGCCATGTCACATTTGGGGAGCCCCTAATGTGCCTAAACAGTGGAAACCCCCCACAAGTGCCACCATTTTGGAAACTAGACCCCTTAGGGAACTTATCTAGATGTGTGGTGAGCACCTTGCACCCCCAGCTGCTTCACAGAAGTTTATAATATTGAGCCGTAAAAATAAAATTTTCACATTTTTCCCATAAAAAATGTTTTTCATTCCCTAATTTTGCATTATCATAAGGGTAACAGGATAAATTGCACCATGAAATTTGTTGTACAATTTCTCCTGAGTACGCCAATACCCCATATGTGGGGGAAAACCACTGCTTTGGTGTACGGCAGGGTTCGGAAGAGAAAGAAGCGCTATGTTGGCTGGGATAGGCAGCAGACACCATGTCACATTTGAAGAGTCGCTGACATGCCAAAACAGCAGAAACCCCCACAAGTGACCCCATTTTGTAAACTACACCTCTCAAGGAATTCATCTAGGGAAGTAGTGAGCATTTTTTAATTTTTAAATTTATACCATTGGGCAGTGAAAAAAGCATAATTATATTTTTACCACAAAAAAATGTTTTACCCTCAGATTTTACATTTTCACACAGGGCAATGGGTAAAAATGGTGCCGAAATGTGTCACACAATTTCTTCTAAAAGTGTCAATACCCCATATGTGGCTGTATCGTACCACTTAGCCATACGGTGAGATTTGAGGGGGAAGGAGCGCTATTTGACAATTGGAGAACAAATTATTGTAGAATAGGCATTTGGATTTGGGAGCACAAAATTTTCTGAATTTCTTTTGGGGGGCAAGGACCATTTTGCTTTTCCAGAGCCTTTCTGCTACCAGTAACTTGGAAGTCCCTTATATTTTTAACAGATGATGGACCTGAGTGGGGACTAGCTTTTTTTGAGGACTGAGTTGAAGCTTTTATTGGGAACATTTTACGTAACATTTATCCGGCGCTCTAGGCTGAGCACTTACATCGGGGTTTCCATCTAATTTTCCAAGTGATGTAATTCAGATGAAACCCCTGCAGGATCCATTCACTGTAATGAGGCAGCAGAGTTACTCTGGACTCCGTCTGGCCTCTGTTTAGTGGTGTCCTTTTTTTCAGAAGTGCACAAAACTGTGGCCAACCGCACTTTTATGCACGCCTAAAACAAATGACACCGTGGGATCCCAGGCTAGACGGCATCCACAGTGGCCTATATCTGTCTCATTACAGGGAATCTTCCATCATGGGTTCCGGCTGAATCACGTATTTCAGAGATTTACACGGAAACTCTGGTGTAAGTGCTCAGCGCAGAGCACAGGATAAATGTGAGCAGAGCCTTACTGGGATCTTTGGGAGACATAATAAACAAATCAGTAGCAGGTGAATAATATTTGTTTTATTTATTTTTTATGCCGTTCCTAGTGTGATATAGCTGATTAGATTACTTTATTCTTCGGGTCGGTGCGATTACAGAGATACCAGATTTATATCGGGTTTTTATGACTGACAGCTGTCACACACTAAAATACGCTTTTTTTGCAAAATCTAGTTTTTGCATCACCATATTTTGAGAGCTATAATTTTTACATATTTCGGCCGATAGAGTCATGTGACGGCTTGTTTTTTGCGGGACGAGTTGAAATTTTTATTGGAACCATTTTTGGGCACGTGACATTTTTTGATCGCTTTCTATTCCGTTTTTTGGGAGGTAAAGTTAACAAAAACAAACACTTCAGGAATTGTTTTTTGAGGTTTTTTTTATGCCGTTCTGCGTGTGGTAAAAGTGATCAGGCAGCGTTATTCTTCGGGTCAGTACGTTTACAGCGATACTACACTTACTGTATTTTTTTTATGTTTTGGCGCTTTTACACAATAAAACAATTTTATAGAAAAAAAAATATTTTTTTTACATTGCTTTATTCTGAGCGCTATAACTTTTTTATTTTTTGGCTGATGGAGCTGTATGGCGGCTTTTTTTTGCGGAACAAGATGACGTTTTCAGTGGTACCATTTTTATTTCTATTCTGCTTTTTGATCGCATTTTTTTCCACTTTTTGTTTGGCGATATGATGAAAAAGCATATTTTTTTGCTCCGTTTTTTATTTATTTTTATTACGGTGTGCACAGAAGGAGTTAATTAGTGTGACAGTTTTATAGCTCGGGTTGTTTCGGACGCGGCGATACCAAATATGTGTACTTTTTTTGGTTTTGTAATAATTTACGGATTTATTGGTTTAATATTTTATTTATTTATTTTTATTTATTTTGTGATTTTTTTTTTTAATAGTTTAAAAACTTTTTTTTTACTTTTTTTTACATTTTTACTTAGTCCCTGTATGGGACATTGATTTTTATTTTTCTGATCACTGATCTCATGTAATGTAATACACATATATTACATTATATGAGATCTTCACTGACTGTTTCAGTCAGAGTCTCCTGTCTGACTTCAGCTACATACAGGCTGAAGTCAGACAGGAAGGACACCATATATGGCAGAGCTGGAGGCGGTCATGTGACCTCCAGCTGCCATAGCAACCCCAGGTCCTCAAACGAAACGGAGGTCTTCGGAGGTAAGTGGACGACCCCCTCTCTTCCTGCTGTCTCCTATATGCCGCGATCACTATAGATCACAGCATATAGAAGACAGCAAAGGGTTAACATCACTGGGACCTGATCTAATCAGGTCCCGATGATGTACCCTGTCAGAGCTAACGCTCTGCACCGGAATCGCAGTGCTTGCAGGACCCTGGGGGTCCTGAGCACTGCGAGACCACCCACCGTTTTTAAACGTCGGCACTGCACAGAGCCCGGCAAGCGCCGACGTTTATCTACAGTGGGCGGTCGGGAACCGGTTAAAAGCGCAGGCAGAGTATGTGCAAGGACGCGCGCACACAGCATTCATTACCTGAACCACTATGGCGCACGTCCCGATGAAGCTGAAGCTATGCGTCTAACGTCGCGAGTGTATGACGTCACTGTCATGTGCCTACTGCGACGGGCGCAAGCAAGTCAGCCGAAGGCCTCTGCTACGTCGATGGCTATTTTAACACGAGCGCACCACATCTAAGCAGAGGAGGACACCGAATGGCGCCGGGAGCACAGGAAAGTAATAGGAATCTTTTTTTTTCTGTGTGTGGATTCAGGATGGATATATCAGTGGGGGCAGCCTGGACACATGGGGGCCAGGATGGACATATGAAGGGGGCCAGGATGGACATATGGAGGGCCAGGATGGACATATGAAGGGGGCCAGGATGGACATATGGGGGGGCAGGCAGGACACATGGGTGCCAGGATGGATATATGGGGGGGAGGCTGGACACATGGGGATCAGGATGGATATATGAGGGGGGCAGGCTGGACACATGTGGGCCAGGATGGATATACTGTATGGGGGGGGCAGGATGGACACATGGGGGCCATGATGGATATACAGGGGGGGGCCAGGATGAATATATATGAAGGGAGTAGACTGGACACATGGGGGCCAGGGTGGATAAATGGGGGGGGGGGGCTGGATATATGGGGGGCAGGCTGGACATGTGGGCCAGGATAAATATATGGGGCGGCCCGGCTGGTCACATGGGGGCCAGGACAAGAGAAATATGGGGGCCAGAAGGGATATATGGGGGGTGGGTGGCAGGATGTATATATGGGGGGGCTAGAATAGATATATGTGGGGGGACAGGCTGAACAAGGGACATGGGGGGGCAGGCTGGACAAGGCACTTAATTACTGTTTGGGGGTCAGATTATTAGTTTATGGTGGCAAGTAGGGAACATTATTACTTTAGGGTCCAATTAGGGACACTACTACTTCTGTAATATAATTTACTTTTTAGGAAACTTTTCCATGGGGGGGTTAAAAAGGGGGTCCTGTTACTGTGCAGGGTGGCACTATGTCACTTTTTTTCTTCATCTGGCATAGTGTACAAGTCGGGAAAAAAGTGGGGAATGTGATCTAGAAGTGATCAGTTATTGATAACTGTGTGTTATTTTCTGCAGAGACGAGTCCTGGCTGGAAGAAGTGATGGCGGTCTGTGCCAGATGGAGAAGCAAAGTGAAGATGAAGGACTTCACCTAAAGACGTCACTGTTGAGTCAGTATTATGATTATTATTATTATTATTTATTATAGCAACATTTATTTCATAGCACTTTACATGTGAAAAGGGGTATACACAGCAAAAACAATTACAATTACAATAATTTTTAACATTACAAGTCAGCGACTGGTTCAGGAGGAGAGAGGACCCTGCCTGCGAGGGCTCACAGTCTACAAGGGATGGGTGAGGATACAGTAGGTGAGGGTAGAGCTGGTCGTGCGGCGGTATGGTGGAGTGGTGGTTACTGCAGGTTGTACGCTTGTCTGAAGAGGTGGGTCTTCAGTTTCCTTTTGAAGGTTTCTACAGTAGGTGAGAGTCTGATATGTTGGGGTAGAGAGTTCCAAAGTAGAGGGGATGCATGCGATTGTGGGAAGAGGAGATAAGAGGGGAGTAGCGAAGGAGATCTTGTGAGGATCGGAGGTTGCGTGCAGGTAAGTGCCAGGAGACTAGGTCACAGATGTATGGAGGAGAGAAGCTGTGGATGGCTTTGTATGCCATGGTTAGGGTTTTGAACTGGAGTCTCTGAGTAATGGGGAGTCAGTGAAGGGATTGACAGAGAGGAGAGGCCGGGGAATAGTGGGGGGACAGGTGGATTAGTTGGGCTGCAGAGTTTAGGATAGATTGGAGGGGTGTGAGTGTTAGAGGAGAGGCCACAGAGCAGGAGGTTGCCATAGATGAGGCAGGAGATGATTAGGGCAGGGACTAGTGTTTTTGCAGATTCGTGGTTAAGGAATGTGTGGATCCGAGAGATATTTTTGAGTTGGAGTCGACAGGAAGTGAAAAGAGCTTGGATATGTGGCTTGAAGGAGAGATTAGAGTCCAGGGTTATCCCGAGGCAGCGAGCTTGTGGGACTGGAGAGAGTGAGCAGCCATGGACTATGATGCATAGGTCAGATGGGAGGAGGTTGAGTGAGACAGTGGAAAGATGATGAATTCCGTTTTATCCATGTTAAGTTTTAGAAATCTATCAGAGGAGAAAGATGAAATAGTGGACAGACATTGTGGGATTCTGGTTAGTAAGGAGGTGATATCAGGTCAAGAGAGGTATTATATGTACACGTATACTATACACTATATACTATATACAGCGCTCCTGTGTGTAATGTCACAGGTGATCACTGTACTACCTGTACACTGACAATATATACAGAGCTCCTGTTTTAATGTCACTGGTGATCCCTGTATTACCTGTACACTGGCACTATATACAGAGTTCCTGTATATAATGTTGCTGGTGATCACTGTATTACCTGTACACTTACACTATACACTGTATACTATATACAGAGCTCCTGTGTATAATGTCACTGGTGGTAATAACAGTGTTGTTAGTATTGTGGTTTGTATTCATGATCAGTATTGTAGTATTTGGTCACTATGTGGTGGAAATATGTAATCTGGTCATGGTGTGACGGTATTTGTCCCCTGTATGTGGTATTATTCAGTCACTATGAGGGGGTAATACGTGGTCTGGTCATGATGTGACAGCATTTGATCCGTGTATGTGGTATTATTCGGTTACTATGTGGTGGTAATATGTGGTCCAGTCATGGTGTGGCAGTATTTGTCGCTTGTATGGGGTATTATTTGGTCACTAAATGCTGATAATATGTGGTCTGGTCACGGTGTGGCAGTATTTCTTTTTGTATGTGGTATTATTGGTGTTGGTATAGTGGATTGTGTTGTGCATGGCGGTCATTTGTTCTCTCTGATATTAATTAAGAGAAGATTCTATATTTCCATTACAGATTAAATACTTAGAACGCAGTGGCAGAGATGCACTTACAGGGGTTCTCTGGTGAAAAAACGTAATCACCTCTCCACAGGATAAGTGATAACGTACTAATTGGTGGGGGTCTGACTGCTGGGACCCAACAGGTAGAATATGGAGCTTTTATTTCCATTAGACTGGAGCAACATGTGCGACTTGACCACTGATCCATTCATTCTCTCAGTGGCTGTGAGCGCTGCTCTTGTTTTTTTTGGAAGTCCCCAAGAGAATGAATGAGGCTGTGGTCAGACATCCCACATGCAGCTCCATTTTAAAATGAGGATAAGTGTCCTGTCAGGGATAAAACTTCCACATTCTTCCCATCGGTGCAGTTTCCAATGGTCAGACCTAAACGATCAATAAGTCATCATCACCTATCCTGTGGATCGGTGATAACTAGTGATGAGCGAAAGTGCTTGCCCCAGCATCACTGTGCTCGACAAGCTCGGCGCGTATTTCCGGATTGCTCTGGCGGGAGCATGGGTCCCCGCCCCTCTTTAGAGAGCCAATGAACATTGCTTGCGACGCACTGTAATGCCGTAGCCATGTTGGTTGTGGCAGTACAGTGATTGGCTGGCCGCATAGCGTCATCGGGTAAATTTAAGACCCGGTGACGCTAGGCTCGTCACATTCTACCCCAAAACAGGATGAGTAGGGAGAGCTGAGTCAGGGAGAGATTTGCTTGTTTATAGTTAGTAAAAGTATTCCACAGCATATCTATATATCCATCTGAACTAACAGTCCTTCTCAGGACTAATCCAGTTGCATATATTCAGTGGTGATAGCAGGAGTTAGGCAGGCAGGCAGGGTTTGTGGCAGACTGAAGTGCATACAGCACAAGAGGGTCCATTGCACGTTCTGACTGATCCTGCTGTTACAGATATTTGTAGACATAGCCCCAGATATCAGGGGCCAGGGCTATTTTTTATTTTTATCTTAATCCTGGTTATTTGCTTAAAAAGCAAGGCAGGCAGGTTTTGTGGCAGACAGTGTATATAGCACAAGAAGGTCCATTGCACGTTTTGACTGATCCTGCATTTACAGATATTTGTAGACATACTGTAGGTATCAGGGGTGAGGGGTATTTTTTTTTTATCTTAATCCTATTTATTTGCTTAAAAATTAATCCAGAGTACACCATCTTGCTTTGCTCCATTTGCTTGTTAGCACTGCAGAATACAGCCAGATGTTTCCATATTACAGCGATAAAAATCCAGAAATGTGTAGTGGAAAATATTGGTCTCCATTTACAGTTTGTTGCAGTGTGTCAGTGAAGCTATTCACATGTGGTCGCTGTGAAGGATAGTAATCTACAGACCCACTATTTAAAACTGTGGTTGTCTGTCAGATGTATCACATATAACTGTGGTCCAAATTCAGCCATTTCTGGCCTCAATTTACATTTTGTTGCAGTGTGTCAGTGAAGCTATTCACATGAGGTCGCTGTGAAGAATAGTATTAGTAAACTACAGGCCCGCTATTCAAAACCGTGGTTGTCCATCAGACGTATCACATATAACTATTAGAGATGAGCGTTGTTCTACTCGAACTGTTCGCCAATCTCAAATTCGAGCTGTTTTGGGCGGTGTTCGAGCCGTTCGGCGAACACGAACAATTTGAGAAAAATTCGGCTGTTCGAGGTTATGTTCGATAACTGTTCGTGCACCAAAATCATAACTGGATTTTTTCTCAGTAATGATGAAAATTAATGTTAATACGCAGTTTGAGTGTACAGCGGGGTGGGGGGAGGGGCAGGGGATGGATCTCTGCAGGAACAATGAAGATCTCCATTTTTTTTTCTCTTTCCCGCATTTGCAGTGGGGAGGTGCAATCTGTCAGCCTATCAGCAGCGCACACACGGAGCGAAGTGCTTTTTTTCACACAAGCAAGGGCATGTGTGATTGGCAGTGTATGTCACATGTCCTTGCCCTATAAGACCAAGCCATTTTCCCCGTCGCCACCATTTTCTCACTGCTGCAGCTGCGTGTTAGACGGCACCGCTGTTGCTGTGTGCGCTATACCTTGTTAATTTCAAGCCAATTTTCGCACAAATATACAGATAGCTTGGGAGTAGGGAATAGTTGTGATTGCAGTCCTTTTAAGGACTAGGTTACAGCATTTCCTACGACTTTTATCAGGGAGGTCTGTGCTCTTAAATAGATAGGTTGTGGGAGTAAAGACTAATTGTAATTGGAGTCCTTTTCAGGACTAGGTTACATGAGTTCCTATCAGTTTTTGCCAGGCAGGTCTGTGCCAGTGCTGTGCAAGTTTTTTTCACAGCATTTGGCTGAATCTAGCAAAGCTAATCCTTTTTGGCCTATTGCAGAGTGTGTTAGTCAGTGGAGTAGCCTATCTGTGTTGCAAGATATAACACCTGTGTATAGAATACCAATTTTTTTACTGCACCTAGTGAAGTAAAATCTTTTGGGCATAGCATCATTCTATTAGTCCATCTATACTGACCTCCATCAGGTTGCAAACTGAATATAATTTTTTTCTGCATCTAGCTCTGAAAAAATATTTGGGCTTCTAGCAGTGTGTGGGACTTGTTGTATTAGTCCATCTATACTGACCTCCATCAGGTTGCAAATTAAAAATAATTTTTTTCTTCATTTAGCTCTGAAAAAATATTTGGGCTTCTAGCAGTGTGTGGGACTTGTTCTATTAGTCCTTCTATACTGACCTCCAGCAGGTTGCAAATTGAATATAATTTTTTTCTGCATCTAGCTCTGAAAAAATAGTTGGGCTTCTAGCGGTGTGTGGGACTTGGTCTATTAGTCCATCTATACTGACCTCCATCAGGTTGCAAATTAAAAATAATTTTTTTCTGCATCTAGCTCTGAAAAAATATTTGGGCTTCTAGCAGTGTGTGGGACTTGGTCTATTAGTCCATCTATACTGACCTCCATCAGGTTGCAAATTAAAAATAATTTTTTTCTGCATCTAGCTCTGAAAAAATATTTGGGCTTCTAGCGGTGTGTGGGACTTGGTCTATTAGTCCATCTATACTGACCTCCATCAGGTTGCAAATTAAAAATAATTTTTTTCTGCATCTAGCTCTGAAAAAATATTTGGGCTTCTAGCAGTGTGTGGGACTTGGTCTATTAGTCCATCTATACTGACCTCCATCAGGTTGCAAATTAAAAATAATTTTTTTCTGCATCTAGCTCTGAAAAAATATTTGGGCTTCTAGCGGTGTGTGGGACTTGGTCTATTAGTCCATCTATACTGACCTCCATCAGGTTGCAAATTAAAAATATTTTTTTTCTGCATCTAGCTCTGAAAAAATATTTGGGCTTCTAGCAGTGTGTGGGACTTGGTCTATTAGTCCATCTATACTGACCTCCATCAGGTTGCAAATTAAAAATAATTTTTTTCTTCATTTAGCTCTGAAAAAATATTTGGGCTTCTAGTAGTGTGTGGGACTTGTTCTATTAGTCCTTCTATACTGACCTCCAGCAGGTTGCAAATTGAATATAATTTTTTTCTGCATCTAGCTCTGAAAAAATAGTTGGGCTTCTAGCGGTGTGTGGGACTTGGTCTATTAGTCCATCTATACTGACCTCCATCAGGTTGCAAATTAAAAATAATTTTTTTCTGCATCTAGCTCTGAAAAAATATTTGGGCTTCTAGCAGTGTGTGGGACTTGGTCTATTAGTCCATCTATACTGACCTCCATCAGGTTGCAAATTAAAAATAATTTTTATCTGCATCTACAGTACCTCTGAAAAAATATTTGGGCTTCTAGCAGTGTGTGGGACTATTTGTATTAGTCCATCTATACTGACCTCCATCAGGTTGCAAATTCAAAATAATTTTTTTCTGCATCTAACCCAGCCAATAGTTTTGGCCTAATACCACAGTTTGGCCACTCAGCTCTGCTCGGTTACCATCCATTGTTTTTTTGTGCAAACAACTCCAGAGTTGTGAATTAGTTAACCCCAAAATGAGTGGAAAAAGGCCTGCTGCTGGTGGAAAGGGGAATAGGCGTGTTGGGAAGGGGAAAAAAGGTTGTGTCCGTGGGGTAGGTGTTAAAGCAACAGTAACATCTGCAGAAGAAAGACCATCTTCCAGCCAAACTAAAATGTCTACTTCTTTTAGCGGACAATGTGATAAGATCCCTTTCTTACGGCCACGCCAATCGCTACAAATTCCAGATGAGGCACAAAAACAGCAGGTGCTTCAACGGATATCAAGTGCTCCTTTAAGTGGGCTCTCCTCCACATCAACTTCAACATCACAAATACTCCAGTCCTCAAAGGTGTCACCCAAATCGCACTTGCTTCCTCACAGCTCCCAAATCTCCAGCTGCCCGTCTGAGTATGAGGTAGAACAGATGGTTGAGTCTGCAGAGCTGTTTACTCATACTATAGCCTGGGAATCAGAGGTCGACTCCAGCGCTTCTGTGAATCCAGATGAGGAAATGATCTGCACTGATGCCCAGAATCTTTATGAGTCGGATCCAGGACCAGACGCAGAAGGTTCTGACCATAATGTAGACCCTCATTCCCAAACTGTAACTCCTGTTGGTGGAGACAATGAGGAAGACGATGATAAGACTCAAATACCTGATTGGAGCGACAACTTTAGTTTTTTGTCAGGGCAGGAACAGGTTGGCTCTGAGGACGACGGGTGTGATAACGCACAGGGTGATGATGATGAGGTCGGAGATCCCACTTACTGTCAACCCACAGTCAGCCAAGAGATGAGGTCAGCAGAGGAGGTGGAGGAAGATGCTAGTGACGACGAGGTCAGGTTGCGCCTTCCTGGACAGAGACGTAGTACTGGAAGCACGTCAACAACTGCATCCTCAAACACAACTCTGCCTCTCACCACAAGTCGTGGTGGCTCTTCAGGTCGCATGGGTGCTAAGCCTTGCATAGCCTGGGCATTTTTTCAGATCGATAAAGATGACCCAACTCGTGTTATCTGTAACATTTGTCAGCAAAAGCTAAGTAGAGGCCAAAAAATACATAGTTTGAGTACTTCATGCATGAACCGGCACATGGACATGAAGCATAAGTTGCAGTGGGAAGCTCAGTGTGCTACAATGCGGCCTAGCCGGCCGGGCCAATCACCGTCTGCCATATCTTGTGCATCCGCGGCCTCTTCATCCTCTGTGACTGGGGGGACAGCAGTCACACCTGTTTTGGGGCGCAGACCTGCCACCTCTTTACCCGCAACAGCCAGCGTGATTGGCAGGTCATCATTTTCTTTGGAGGTGGTAACACCAGTTGGTGTTGAGCGCTGTCCGACATCGATAGCACCACCTTTGGATGAAGGCAACCTAACATGTCCGCCTGCATCTTCCTCACAGACCGGCAGTTTGCCGGGGACACCCTTATCAACCCCGTCTAAGCACAATAGCCAGCCCTCGGTCCCTCAGATGTGGACAAGTAAAAGACCATTTCCTCCTAGCCATGAGAAAGCTAAGAGGTTGAATTTCACCATCTGCAAGCTCTTGGCTACAGAAATGCTGCCTTTCCGCCTGGTGGACACAGAGGGTTTTCGAGACCTTATGTCCGTCGCAGTGCCCCAGTACCAGATGCCCAGTCGGCACTACTTCTCAAAGAAAGGTGTGCCTGCGCTCCACCAGCATGTCGCACACAACATCACCGCTTCTTTGAGAAACTCTGTGTGTGACAGGGTGCATTTCACCACAGACACTTGGACGAGTAGGCATGGACAGGGGCGTTACATGTCGCTGACTGGGCACTAGGTAACTATGGTGACAGCAGGACAAGGGGCTGCTGTCCAAGTCTTGCCGTCCCCACGAGTTGTGCGTCAATCCTCTTTATGTCAAAGTTCCTCCACTGCTTCTGCCTCCTCAACCTCCTCTCGGTCTTCCACCTGCACCCAAAGCCTGTCTGGTCATGCCACAAGCTTTCTAACTGCGCAGAAGGGATCCTGCACACCTCCTTATTATGCTGGCAGTAGGGCTCAACGTCATCAGGCGGTTTTTACATTGAAATGTCTGGGAAATGTGAGTCACACAGCTGAGGAGTTGTGGTCAGCTCTGGAGAACCAATTTCATGAATGGTTGTCTCCACTGGACCTGAAACCAGGGAAGGCCGTGTGCGACAATGCTGCAAACCTGGGTGCGGCCCTTCGCCGGGGCAATGTCACACACGTGCCTTGTATGGCTCACGTGTTGAACCTGGTTGTCCAGCAATTTTTAGCCCACTATCCCAGACTAGATGGCCTTCTGCAGAGGGCACGGTCGCTGTGTGCTCACTTCCGCCGTTCGCATCCTGCAGCTCAGCGACTTACATCTCTACAGAAGTCGTTGGGCCTGCCACTTCACCGGCTAAAATGCGATGTGCCTACCCGGTGGAATTCAACTCTGCACATGTTGCAGCGACTGTGGCAGCACCGACAAGCCCTGGTGCAATACGTTCTGACGTTTTGCCTGGGCCAACGAGATTCAGAGGTGGGGCAAATCACGCTGGAGGAGTGGTCTCAGATCAGGGACCTATGCACCCTTCTGCACAGTTTTGAAATGGCGACGAAGATGTTTAGTGCTGACGATGCCATTATCAGCATGACTATTCCGGTGATTTACATGCTGGAGCACATGTTAAACAGAATTCGGAGTCAGGTGGTGGCACAAGAGGAGGTGGAGGAAGTAGAGGAGGAGGAGTTGTATGCGGAAGGGCTAACATCTGCAAGGTCCAGACGGTCGGCAGCACCAAGGCGGCAGGCATGTGAGGGTGGGGGAGATGGTTTTACCAGGGCGCATGGTAGCAGCCAAACTAGTGAGGAAGGTGCAGGAGCCCAGGAAGAAGTGGAGGACGAACTGATGGAAGACTCATCAGATGAGGGAGACCTTGATCACATTTCTGTTGTGCGAGGTTGGGGGGAGAGGACAGAGGAAGGAAGCATGATTGTTACCTCGCCACCAACACAACAGGGACTTGGTGCTCCTGGATGCGCAACACACATGAGTGCCTTCTTGCTGCACTACCTGCAACATGACCCTCGAATTGTGAGAATTAGAAATAATCCTGACTACTGGGTTGCCACACTGTTAGATCCCCGGTACAAAAGTAAATTTGCAGAAATTATTCCTGCCATAGAAAGGGATGCACGCATGCAGGAGTATCAGCAGAGACTGTTGCAGAATCTTACATGTGCTTTTCCACAAAATACCAGTGGTGCACGTAGTGAATCTCACAGTTCCAACTTGCCAACCGTGGGACCGTCAAGTGTTCAGCACTCAAACCGTAACAGAACCACAGTATCTGCTGGTAACATCAATTTTGCGGAATCATTTCACCACTTTTTTAGCCCATCCTTTGCAAGGCCACAGGAGACAAGAAGTCTGACACATAGTCAACGCCTAGAGACGATGGTACAGGAGTATCTCCAAGTAAACATTGAAGCCACGACTGTGTCACTGGACCCTTGCTCTTTTTGGGCTTCCAATCTGGATAAATGGCCGGAGCTAGCCACTTACGCCTTGGAGATCTTGTCATGCCCCGCAGCCAGCGTTCTGTCTGAACGTGTGTTCAGCGCTGCTGATGGTGTGCTGACAGATAAGCGCACGCGGCTCTCCACTGATAATGTAGACAGACTCACGTTCATAAAGATGAACAAATCATGGATCCGAAACGACTTTTCTACCCCTGTGTCATCCTGGGGAGAGTAAAAGCTTGATGATTGGTTAAAATCACCCTACCAACCGTTTTAAGCTTTCAAATTACTAATCATGTTTATCTGTATCTTGACTGGAAAATAATTTGGGCTTTGTAGCAGTGTGCAGCACTGATCCTATTAGGCCATCTATACTAAAGCTTCACCAGATTTAAAATTAAAAATAATTTTTAGCTGCATCTAGCCCGGAAAATAATTTTGGGGCTCCGAGATGCGCAAGGCACATAAGTGCCTTCTTGCTGCACTACCTGCAGCATGACCCTCATATTGTCAGAATTCGAAGTAATCATGACTACTGGGTTGCCACACTCTTAGATCCCCCAAACTTTTCGATCAACCTTTTCATTTTAATAAAGACCAAAAAAATGGTCATTTTTGAAATTATAAGCATTAGCAGGTTGTTAGAAACTGAAATCAAACAGTTTTCAACTCAAAACTTTATTCTAGGTGATGTTACATTTTCACATAGGACCCCTTGTTCGAAAGGAGCTTCTGAACTCTCTCGTCCATTGAATTTGTCAGGTTTTGGATGGTTTCTGCTTCAATTGTTTTGCATGAGGACAGAATACCCTCCCAGAGCTGTTGCTTAGATGTGAACTGCCTCCCGCCATCATAGACACTCCTTTTAATGATGCTCCAAAGGTTCTGAATGGGGTAGAGGTCAGGGGAGCATGGGGGTCACACCATAAGTTTGTCCCCTTTTATGCCCATATCAGCCAGAGATGCAGATGTTTTATGTGCAGCATGAGATGGTGCATTATCATGCAGAAAAATGATCTTGCTGTGAAATACACGGTTCTTCTTCTTGAACCATGGCAGGAAGTGCTGTTTGAGAAAATCCACATACATTATGGAGTTCATCTTTAGCGCCTTCAGGGATCCTAAAGGGGCCGACAATCTCTCTCCCCATGATTCCAGCCCAAAACATTACTCCACCTCCTCCTTGTTGGCGCTGTAGCCGTGTTTGCGTGGGGTGTCCATCAACCAGCCATCCTCCACTCCATCCATCTGGACCATCGAGCGCTGCACGGCACTCATCCGTGAACAAAACAGTTTTGAAATCAGTCTTCATGTAATGTTTGGCCCACTGGAGCCGTTTCTGCTTGTGTGAAGTGGATAGAGGAGGTCGACAGGATGGCGCATGCACAGCTGCAAACCTCTGAAGGACCCTGCATCTTGTTGTTCGGGGGACGTTAGAGGCACAAGCAGCTTCAAAAACTTGTCTGCTGCTATGACAAGGCTTTTTTGCCGCTGCTCTTTCAACCTGACGTAATTGCCTGTAGGAAAGAGTCCTCAATTTGCCCTTATCAGCACGCACACGTGTGTACTGTGAATCAGCTACATACTTCTTGATTGCCAAGACACTTCATCCTGATCATCGCACAATGTTGATTGTAGTCATGCCTTGACCTAAACACTCCACAATTTGTTGCTTCTCAGCAGCCGACACATCCTTTTTCTTTCCCATTTTGGCAGAAAATGTAGGCTGCTTAATAATGTGAGAGAGCCTTCTTAAGTAGTCTTGCCTTTCATTGGACACACCTGCCAAACTAATTAGCACAGGTGTCTGCAATTGCTTACAGTGATATAAAGAGCCCTGACACACATCACCATCAATGAGTTTAACTGACAAACAAACAAATTCTTCCCTTATCACTCCTAAACACTTTTTGTATAATAATTTGGAACGCAGTGTACATGTGCTTTTCCACAAAACACCAGTGGTTCACGTAGTGAATCTTACAGTTCTAACTTGCCAACCGTGGTCTGTATGGAGTTGTTCAATAAAGGGCCCAAAATTAAGATAACATAGATGGGAGAGGTCTCTATGAATAGGAATTCCTAAGTATTTGATACCCTGTGAGGGCCAGGCAAAGGGAAAGTTGGACTGGATGGAATCCTATATGGATTTGGGGAGGGAGACATCGAGGGCCTCAGACTTCGCTGCATTGATTTTAAAATTTTACCATGTAACAAAGTGATCTATTTCAGCCATAACAGCATGGATGGATATATGTGATTGAGTGATATATACTAGGACATCATCAGCAAATAGAGAGCACTTGTACTCGGTGCCTCCCACCTCAATCCACCTAATATTGGGGTTATGGCGAATTGATGAGAGCAGGTGCTCCGTCACTAGGATGTATAAGAGAGGGGACAGAGGACATCACTGCCTTGTCCCATTGGTGATTGTGAAAGGTGATGAAAATGTTCTGACGCACCCCCTGGGCCTTGGGACACCCGGAGCCGGACCCTTTTTGGTGGATGCTGGTGGTTGTAGTCTTCGTGGCGGCGACCCAGTTCCGTGGCTCAGGGCGGTCAAACCAGTGGTGGAACTATTTATGTGGTTTTCATGTTTAAATGTCCGACTACGCCACCCGTGGATTGCGGTCAGAGTGAACCGCCGCTACAGGGCAGACCACTGAGGCTGGTGTTGTGGGTGCAGCAGAGCGTAGCATAACTCCCCACGGGAGGAGTATAGCCTCAGGGCAGTGTATGCGGAGGATGGGGGTGATGGTGCAGGGCAGCAGCAGTAACGACACGGAGTCAGTGATGCAGTTCAGGGCCTTTACTCACAGTTCTTATTATCCAGACCACGTCTGCAGGTAACGGCTGCCCACGTCGTACTGTGCTCACCAGGTGAGGGGCTCAGACAACTCCCAGATAACTTTGGAGCACTTCACAGGACCCCCTTTGTGTGTCCTTTGTCTGGCCTTTCTTACCAACACTTCTGTCCGGCTGCCTCGGGCCTCCTCTTGGTAAACTTGGCGCCAGTTTCCCTGACCCTATGTGGTGCCTTCCTAGCGGGTGTAGCGAGGGGCTGCGCCACATAAAATGTCAGAGCCTCCGGTTTCTAGCTGAGGGTCGTTTCCTGCCTCCACTAGTTCGGGGACCGGTCTCCCCCTTTGGCCTGACCCCTCCACGCAGGTGGATTCGGGCGTGCGGTGGCGACTCGCCCGTCCGCACCCCTGGGATCCCTTCATTCCTCGTTCCTGGAGCCTTCTCCGCTCCTCTTCCTTCCTTCTCCCTCTTCCAGGCCTGGGCCTCTGTTACTAGGCCCGCCTCCGGAGCAGAGCTCATGCAGAGCCCCTGCTCCCTGCCACTTCTGCTCAGACTTCTCTGCGCTGAACTAAGATGGTGCCCACCTTTTATACTCCCTTCTCAATGCACCCAGGAACTGCTTCCTCCCTGCTCCTGCACTACAGGGTTCCCCTTCCTCAGTGTTCCCTCCCCCCACTCCAGCCAGGGACAGGGACTGTCGTGCCCATCTCAGGGGCATATTGGTCGCCCTGCCCCATGGCAATGTGGTGTAATGCATGCAGGTGTCGGGTCCTGATCCACACTCCATCCTTACCTGAGAGTGAGATATCACACCTCTGGGTGAGGTGCAATACGTCTGTAGCAACCGAGCCCTCAGGGTGCTACAGTTCCATTTATCTTCAGCCTAGGTGACGTATTGCGATACAGGGCCGTGATTTTGGCTATAAAAGGGTCCCCTAGACCCCTACCCCAAGCTTTTTAAGAGAATCATATATGGCGTGCCAGGAGACTCTATGGAATGCTTTCTCAGCATCCAACGAGAGTATCTAATTACAAATTTTTAACTGCATCTAGCCCAGGAAATACTTTGTGCCTAGTAGCAGTGTCTGCTAGTGAGCGGATTATCCCGGCTGTTAAGCAAGCTGCACCACCTGTAGTTTAGACACTTAATTTTTTCAAAGGAAATGCTTCGGGACCATGGGATACTTAGTGAAGAGCATCAGGAGGCACCCCAAGGCATAGGGGCTGGGACTGGCAGTAGGATGCCTTGCGGTGGACAGCCGAGCTCGATCCTTATAAAAGCTTTTTAACTGCAGCAGCTTTAGTGGACGCTACTGGAGCTGGAATTACCGCGGCTGCTGGCATGAGACTTGCCCTCCAATAGATCCTTGTAAATGGATTTAAAGTGTATTCATTCAAATTAGAGAGACAATTTAAATTAAAAAGCTTAGAGCTGCCTCCACCACAGGGGGGCTCGCTCGACCCACCAGCGGACAGGCACCAGTATTGGGAGAGGGGGGCTGGCCGTCAGGGTTCACCGCGGCTCTGGCACAAACCCGGCGACACGGAGGTGGCACGGGCAGGAGCGGACTGGCCGTGTCGGCTTCTCACTTTTTGGATTTTAGAAGGGCATGACATGCCTATATCTGTGTCTCCCCCTCCTTTTACTCCTCCACCTCTTTTATTTTCGCATGACTATATGTACTTGTCACTTTTCCATGTGTTAGTTATGTCTTCTGAGCAGTTTGTCAGCTTTTGGACACCTTTGAAGGTGTTTTCTATGTGTTTCTATGTGTTTTTGTTTGCCTGCCATTGGTTTTAACGGTGTTCGAAGGTGTTCGACGAACAGTTCGACGAACAGTTCGGCGAACACACGGGTGTTCGACGAACCGAACCGAACTCGAACACTACGGGGGTGGCTCAACACTAATAACTATGGACCAAATTCAGCCATTTCTGGCCCCCATTTACATTTTGTTGCAGTTTGTTAGTGAAGCTATTCATACGAGGTCGCTGTGAAGAATAGTAACCTACAGGCCCGCTATTTAAGACCGTGGTTGTCCATCAGACATATCACATATAACTGCGATTCAAATCCAACCATTTGTAGTGAACGTGGAAAATATTGTCCTCCATTTAAAATGAGCAAGGCGAGTGGCAAGGGACGGGGAAGTGGATGTGATAGTGATGGTGCATGCAGAGGACAAGGCCGTGGACAAGCTGAAATTGTGCCACAACAAACACCCACATCTTGTCGTTCTACCTTCCTGTCCCAATTACTAGGGGACCGCAGAACACCACTATTGAACACAGAGCAGTGTCAAAAGGTTGTTGGTTGGATAGCCACCACCACCACCCTTTCTTCCACACGGTCAAGTCTCAGTACACGTGAGTCTGGACCGCATATTCCTCACCCTGATCCTCCTTCCTCCCACCATGCCGAGTGCCCGGAGACAACTGATCCCACACTTGGACACTCAGAAGAGCTGTTCACTTTTCCATTTGTAGATTCGGGCCTCTCTCCCGGCCAGCTTCAAGCGAGTCAAGAGGAGAACGAGTGTAGTGATACCCAAATATTGGAGCAGCCACGGTCACACGAAGGCAAAGGTGGGAAAGTGGAATTACTGTCACAAGAGGTGGATGATGATGAGACACAATTGCTAGAAAGTCAGGTGGAGGACCAGGGTGCGGAAGTGGAAGACGAGGTGGTGGATGATATAGTAACTGTCCCAATCTGGCAGGGGGACATGCCGAGCGAGGAGAGCAGCACACAGGGGGAGGGAGGGGCAGCACCACAACAGGCAGGAAGAAGCAGTGTGGTGGCCGCAGACACAAGGCGGGAAAGCGTTCCCTGTAACACCAACACAACGGAAGTTGCCAGTACAACTGTTGGGTCTTCCCGAATCTGGTTGTTTTTAAAGACTCAGCAGATAACTCCAAAAAGGCCATTTGCACCACCTGCCAGGCCGGCATCAGCAGGGGTAGCAAAGCTAGAAGCCTGACCACCACCAGCATGATCAGGCACATGGCAGCAAAGCATCCAACTAAGTGGGCCAAACCCCAGGGTCTAGAAACAGTGTCTGCCGGTGACACCACTGCTTCTTCCACTGTTGTGCGTGCACCCCAATCCCCTGACCATGGCACATGTGAAGATACCTCCCGCCCTGCAGCCGTCGTTGCACACTCTCAACTAGCACCATCAGCAAGCACGTCCAGTCCTTGTCACAGCGCAGTTTTCAGTTGTCCCTACTCCAGTCCTTGGAACGCAAGTGCAAATACGCAGCCAACGCCCAACAAGCCACACTACTAAATTCACACATTTTGTGAATGCTTGCGCTCGAAATGTTGCCTTTTAGGCTTGTTGAAACAGAAGCTTTCCACAACCTGAAGGCGGCGGCCGTCCCTCAGTACTCGGTCCCCAGCCGCCACTATTTCTCCCGGTGTGCCGTCCCTGCATTACACAAGCACGTGTCCCACAACATTAGCCGTGCCCTCAACAATTCAGTTACTGGGAAAGTCCACCTAACCACGGACACTAGGACAAGTGCTTGTGGGCAGTGATGGTCTCTTTGATGGCACACTGGGTTAATATAGTGGAAGCTGGGACCCAGTCGGACCTTGGGATGGAACATGTTTTCCCGACGCCGAGGATTGCAGGCCCTGGGTCAAACAGGGTTGCCCCCACATTCTACAGCTCCTGCACCTCCTCTTCCTCTTCAGCTTCCATCTCCGAAATGACCACATCAGTCACAAGCTGGAAGCACTGCAGCATTGCCTTGGCCAAGCGGCAACAGGCTGTGCTGAAGCTAATATGCTTAGGCGACAAACCGCACAATGCTGAAGAGTTGTGGACAGCTTTGAAAGAGTAGGCAGATCTCTGGCTGACACCGCTGAACTTACAGCCAGGCGCGGTCATGTGTGAGAATGGATGGAAACTGGTGGCGGCTCTGAAGCGAGGTGAGCTCACACACGTACCATGCATGGCCCATGTGCTTAACCTCGTGGTTCAGTGGTTTCTCAAAACCTACCCAGATCTGTTGGATCTGCTAGTCAAAGTACGCTGGGTGTGTGCCCATTTAGAAAGTCAGCTACAGGTTCCTCCGCCCTTGCCGTGGTTCAGCAGCGTTTGCAGCTACCAGCTCACCGGCTGGTGTGCGATGTCCCCACGCATTGGAACTCTACATTGCAGATATTGGGAAGGATTTGTGAGCAGAAGAGGGCAGTTGTTGACTACTAGCATCAACACGGCCGTCGGTACTCAGGTCAGACTCCACACATAAGACCTCAGGAGTGGACATGTATGTCAGACATCTGTACCATACTCCAAAACTTTGAGGACTCCACTAAGATGGTGATTGGTGACGATGCCATAATTAGTGTCACCATCCCGCTTCTCGAAACGCTCTCTGCTCACAATTAAAGAGGATGCATTGCAGGCGGAGCACAATGAGATGGAGCAAGGAACCATTCAGGGTGTTTCCACACAGCCTAGCCTCATCTCATCCCAACGAGGATTGGATGACAATGAGGAGGAGGAGGAGGAGGAAGAACAGGAGCTAGTTTCCTGTGCTATAGACGGTACTACCTGCACAACTGTCATACCGTCTGTTCAGTGTGGATGGCCTGAGGACAGGGAGGAGGAGGATGAGGAGGAGAGCATGGTCAGTCATCCTCTTGGTGAAGACACAGAAGTCTTGCCTGTTAGCAGTCTGGCACACATGGCTGAGTTTATGTTACGCTGCCTTTCCCATGACCCTCGCGTTGTCTAAATTTTGGGTAACAGTCATTACTGGTTGGTGACACATTTCTGGATCCATGCTACAAGGAGAACTTTCTATCTCTTATTCCCGCGGCGGACAGGCCTAATGAAATGGGGCAGTACCAGAAGGCCCTTGTTGCGGAATTATTTTAAAAATTCCCAAAACGCTGGCGGCAGAAGTCACAGTTCGTTGGACAACCTAGGAGTACAGGCAAGAGAGACACAAATTCAATCCAGGGCAGGGGAACACTGTCAAAGTTCTGGGATGTTTTTCTCAGACCTTCCCATCGCACAGGCCCTGATGCACGGGGTACTCTCACAAGGAGGGAAAAGTTTGGGAAGATGCTGAAGGAGTACCTTGCCGACCATACCAACGTCCTCCGTGATTCCTCTGTGCCTTATAATTATTGGGGATACAAGCTGGACATGTGGCATGAACTGTCTCTCTACACCTTGGAGGTCCTGGCTTGCCCTGCCACTAGCGTTTTGTCAGAGCGGGTTTTTAGTGCCGCTGGTGGAATTATAACTGAGAGGCGCATCCGCCTGTCAACTGAAAATGCTGACAGGCTGACTCTTATAAAAATGAACAAGGGCTGGATTGGGCTACACTTCTCAACACCACTGAATTATAGCAGCATAACATAAACTCAAATACAGTGTCTTTTTTTGGGAGGTCTATTCCCATGAACCTCTTCACACTCAGACATGGGTATACGCTTCCTGATTTTGTCTATTTGCTCTTGTCCACGTCCTTCTCCTCATCCTCCATCACCATATCATTCACCACCATATCTACCATATGACCTCCTCTGCGTCTCTTGCAAGGGGCATTGGAGTGCCTCCAAGTTTTTGGCAGCCGCTGCATTCACTGCATAGGTAAACAGTATGGGAGACCCACTTCCTAATAATGGGGAAAAAAATTTCAGGAGGCCCTCCTCTATGTCTCTTGCAAGGGGCATTGGAGTGCCTCCAAATTTTTGGCAGCCATTGCAGTCACTGCATATGCAAGAAAAGTATGGAAGACCCTCTCCTTTCTAATGGGAACATGTCGTTGCTGTGGCCCACCTCTATGTGTCTTTAAATTGTTATTGGGGCTTTTTCCCAAATTTTGGCAGTCGTTTTACTCACTGCATACCCTATAACTATATAGCAGATCCGCTCCTTTGTAATTGGAACATGTCATTACGGAGGCCCACCTCTATGTGTCTTTAAATTTTTATTGTTTGTTTTTTTCTAAATTTAGGCAGCCTTTGCAGTCACTGCATACGCTATAACAGTATAGGAGACACGCTTCTTAATAATGGGAACAACAAAGCATAGCCAGCTGATGGCCCTCTAACATTAGTGAGGGCCGACTGCTGGCCATTTTTATTGTTTTTTTTTTTGGCAGCCGTTGTACTCACTGTATACGCAATATAGCAGAACCGCTCCTTTATAATGGGAACATTTTGTTACAGAGGCCCTCCTGTACGTGTCTTTACATTTTTATTGTTTGTTTTTTTCTAAATTTAGGCAGCCTTTGCAGTCACTGCATATGCTATAACAGTATAGGAGACACGCTTCTTAATAATGGGAACAACAAAGCATAGCCAGCTGATGGCCCTCTAACATTAGTGAGGGCCGACTGCTGGCCATTTAAGAATAGTAAAGGCCGCTTGATGGCCCTATAAAAATAGGCTTTTTGACTTTCAGAGTCCCTCCTTCATAAATGAAACAGGATGTGTCTGATTAGGTCTCACACACCACATGGCCAGATAAGGTAGTAAAATTTTAAATGACATTTACTGATAAATGTTTTTTTTCACCGTTGAAAGCAATGCAAAAGTGCAAAAACACATCAAAAGCGCTACTTGTGAACATAGCCCAAGGTGTGGAGGAGCATTTTTGTTTTTGTATATTTATTTTGCCTTATATACAAGTCATTACCCTGGAAAGGATGTTCCTTAACATTTTTCCCAGGAAAATCCATTTTGGTTTAGTTTTTGTATGTTTTATTGTGAGTCCGTAAAAGTGGCATAATACTCTGACAACATTGTTGACAGCAGTGACCTGGGAGACAGAGATGCTTCCAGGGGTCTTCCTCATGCTGTTCCAATGTCATTTGAGCACTGTTCCCATTGATTTGGGCAATTTTTAGGCCCTCTGCAGACAGCTGAGGGGGAGACGCCGGAAAAATGCTCGAGTTTCCCTTAGACTTACCTTGGGCTTGTTGCTCGGATCGAGCACTCGAGTATTCCAATTTGCTCGACTCAAGCGACGAGTACCTGAGCATTTTAGTGCTCGCTCATCACTATTGATAATTTGTTTTAACCAAAGAATCCCTTTAATGCAAACTACCATAATTGTGCATTTCAGTTATGGTGGCGCACAGTAGATGTGCCGGAGCTGCCTGTATCTTACAGTAAACGCTCTATTATAACAGGGATAACGGCTAACAGATATTTACATATAGCTGTAGAGTGGGCCCCTAGGGTCAATTTCCCCTGTGGGCCCCAGACACCACAGTACGACCCTGAATACAGTATATTATGACACTATCAATACACAGTGATCCAACTTAATACAAGATCTATTCAACGTCCTATTTATGTACACGGTCCTTATTATGTAGCAGTTAAACGACAATTGATTAGTAAAGCTTAACCTTTATATCTCAGCTTAACAGGCGTCACTCTCAGTATTAGGCCCGTCCAATTTGTAGTCTCTGTAAGCTACTCTGATCGTTACACTGGTATTTCCTGCTATGCCTCAAGTTCTACATATGAGAGTCACAGGGTATACAGTGTGCTTATTGTACTGGCTGTCCCGGTTCCCTGAAGCTCGGCTCCAGCCCATACCCTGTACTGTACGTCTACACTGGAAGTACCGACCCACAGGAACGGTCCTCTGCAGGATCATGCTGGATTATCTCATGGACCTGATTGGAATCTGGTCCCAGTCTTCTACCGGTGCTGTTTACGGTCTTCTACTGGTGCTGCTTACAGTCTTCTACAGGAGCTGCTTATGGTCTTCTACTGGCTCTGCTTATAGTCTTATACTGGCGCTGCTTAAGGTCTTTTACTGGTGTTGCTTATGGTCTACTACTGGCGCGGGTCACGGATCTTCCTCACAGCTCAGGCCTTCTCAGGCACTTGATCACTCTCAGACCCTTGTGTGGCGATGGTGGCTGTAAGCCCACCTCACAACCATACGAGCTGCCTGGTCCAGATTCTGGCGCCAACTCCCACCTTCTCGGCCCAGCCAAGCCTTTTATAATTAGTAACTGTGACAGAGGTGTTACCTGACCCGACATCATCTTCCATCTCTTCCACTCTTCGGGTTCCTACAACTATAATTTGTTCTTTACTTTCACTTTCTCCTTAGATCAGCAGATGGCAGTGTTCACTTGCAGTTACTCAGTTAGGCATCAACTGTACTTGTCTGCTCCCTCTTACAGCCCCTCTGACCTACATCATTTCTACATAAGACTTTTCTGCACATTCCAAAAAGAAGATTGACCAAACCAGAAAAAGCTTTAATGTTCCATCCCTACAGTCTCTCTGCATAACAAACGAAAGCCCTTCTCACATAACCTTCCTCCCTACAATCACTGAAGAAAAGCTTACTCATCTTCTCTCCGAACCATACTTCACCACTTGTGCACTTGATGCTATCCCAGTCCTAAACCATCTCTTTAACCTATCATTAACTTCTAGTGTCTTCCCTTCTGCTTTCAAACACACAACAATCACATTTATTCTGAAGAAACCATTTCTTGACCCAACCTCTAAGTCCAGCTATCGCATTATATCGCTACTCTTTCGCTCCAAATCTCCTTGAACAGCATGTCCACAGTGAATTTTCCTCCCACCTCTCATCCAACTCACTCTCCGACAACCTACAATCTGGCTTCTGTCCCCACTTCTCAACTGAATCTTGCCAAACCAAAACAAACAACTTACTAAGCGCCAAAACTAACAGGCAATACTCTGCACCTCTCCTAGGCCTGTTGACCACCTCCTCCTGCTACAGATCCTCTCTTCCCTTGGTATTAAAGGCCTTGCCTTCTCATGGACCTTCTCATACCTTACTAACCGGACATTTAGCATCTCCCATTCCCATACTACTTCCTCATCCCGCCCTCTCTCTGTTGGTGTCCCTCAAGGTTCTGTACTGGAACCCCTACTCTTCTCCATCTATGCTTTTGGCCTGGGAAAACTCATAAAGTTCCATGACCTCCAGTACCACTTGTATGTTGATGACACACAAAACTACCTTAATGGCCAATATGTCAACTCTCTGCTGTCCAGTATCCCAGATTGTCTATCAGCCATACCTACCTTCTTCTCATCATGCTTTCTAAAACTCTATGTAGACAAAACCAAGCTCATCATCTTTCCTCCATCTCATTCAACCTCCCTACCAGATCTATCCATCACAGTAAATGAAATTATGCTTTCCCCTGTCACACAAGCATGAATCTGTTGCCTCAGAGTAACTCTTGACACTGCCCTGTCCTTCAAACTGCATTCAAACTGCATATCCAAGCTATCACCACCTCATGCCGTCTCCGACTCAAAAATATTTAGAGAATTTTTCCCTTTCTTAACTCTGACTACTAAAATGTTAGTACATGCCCTCATTATCTCCCGCTCGACAACTGCAATATCCTCCTCTGTGGCCTACCTGCTAACACTATTGCACATCTCCAGTCCATCATTAACTCCACTGCACGATTAATCGACCTCTCCCCTCACTACTACTGCGCCTTTGCCTTCTGCCAATTCCTTCACTGGTTTCCAATTCCCCCGTGAATACAGTTTAAACTACAGGGTGGGCCATTTATATGGATACACCCAAATTAAATGGGAATGGTTGGTGATATCAACTTCATGTTTGTGGCACATTAGTATATGGAAGGGGGAAAACTTTTCCAGATGGGTGGCTATTTTGAAGTCGGCCATTTTGGATCCAACTTTATTTTTTTCAATGGGAAGAGGGTCATGTGACACATCAAACCTACTGAGAATTTCATAAGTTGATATCACCAACCATTCCCATTTAATTTAGGTGCATATAAATGGCCCACTCTGTATTAACAATGACATACAAGGCTGTCCATAATCTGTCTCCTCCATACATCTCCAAATTAATCTCTGGGTAGCATCCCATGCTTAACATCCGGTCCTTACAAGATCCCTTTTTCTCCTCCCTGTTCATACTTTCCTAACCCAATTGCCTCCAAGATTATTCCTGTGCATCTCCTAACCTCTGGAATTCAGTACTTCAACAAGTCTTCCACATCTAGAACCCTCAGATGCAACCTGAACACTCATCTCTTTAGAAAAGCTTACAGCCTGCAGCAAACTTACTATTACTGGAGCTGCTGAAAACCCCCCCGACCTACTGTCTCCTTCCCCATTATCCTATAAACTGTAAGACATCGAGGGCAGGGTCCTCTCTCTTACAGTCTGAAATGTTAGTTTGTTCATTGTAATTTATATATGCATTTTGTATGTAACCCCTTTTCACGTGTACAGCACCATAGAATCAATAGTGCTCTAAGGCTATGTCCCCACAATGCAGAAATGCTCCGGATTTTTTCCTGAGCGTTTCTGCATCTCCCTGGCAGAAAAAACACATGCAGATTGTACATGCGGATTGTACATGCGTTTTTCCTGCCAGGGACATGCGGATGTGAAGCGTTCTTCACATGCATTTCTGCATGCGGGTTGACAAGCGCTTTCCAAGCGATTTTAGCATCACTTGGAAAGTGCTTGTCAACTTGGTCACACTATATAAATCCATGCAACCGGCATGGATTTATATAGTGTGACCGTAAAAGAATGGTACCCGGGTTTGGAGAAGAAGAGACTCTCCTCCGGACCCGGGTACCATAGTACCAGTAGTGTGACCATAAAGAATGGTAAAAAATAAAAAAATAAATGTATACTTACCTTCTGATGGCCCCCGGAGTCTTTATTCGATCCGTCCTGGCTTGCCGGCAGCTCGCGGAACACTGCCAGCGATCTGCCGGCAAGCGAAGACAAGCACACCACGGGCCATCAGAAGGTAAATATAATATTTATTTTTTATTTTATTATTTTTTTACAGGTTCTATGGTACCCGGGTCTGGAGGAGAGTCTCCTCTCCTGCAGACCCGGGTACCATCCGCACATTGAAACGCATGGAATGCGCATCTACAGATGCAGTGATCCGGATTACATGCGTTCCAATCATAGGCGGATTACAATGAGGGCAATCTGGGCTACCGCCCAGGGCCCCAAGCCTCCAGGGGGGCCCAGGGCTCCGGGGTGTCTATGGCCAGATTGCCCTCATTATATGTGGCAGGGGGGCCTCCGGACCGCTCCCCCAGCAGCTGCGTCAGCACTGCAGCAGTTAACTTCCCTGTGCTGGCCCGGCCGCGTCACTGCTAGGTGCGCGGCCGTGTCTCCTAGCTGTGACGTCACGCAGTGCGCGCCCGGCCTGCAGTGCTGCACCGGAGAAGAGCAGGAGGACTGGAGCCGAGCCGGGGGATGGTGAGTCTGTGTGTCTGTGTGTGTGTGTGAGTGTGTGTGTGTGTGTATGTGTGTGTGTGTGTGTGTGTGCAGGCAGATATCATTGCGTGATGTCTGTTTATATGTATTTTTGTGTTTCAAATGTGTTTATGCGTGTATGTATATGTCTGTATATGTTTGTGTGTGTGCGTGACTGCGTGCGTGACTGCGTGCAGCCTCCTGCTGAGTATAGATGGCGCCGTGCGGCTTCCTGCTGTCTCTAGGGGGGCACCGTGTGTCCTCCCACTGTGTACAGATGGCACCGTGCGGCCTCCTTCTGTGTATAGATGGCGCCGTGCGGCCTCCTTCTGTGTATAGATGGCGCCATGCGGCCTCCTGCTGTGTATATATGGCGCCGTGCAGCTTCCTGCTGTGTATAGATGGCGCCGTGCGGCCTCCTGCTGTGTATAGATGGCGCCGTGCTGCCTCCCGCTGTGTATAGATGGCTACGTGTGGCCTCCCGCTGTGTATAGATGGCACTGTGCGGGCCCCTGCTGTGTATAGATGGCGCTGTGCGACCCCCTGCTGTGTATAGATGGGCCCTGCGGCCTCCCGCTGTGTATAGATGGCGACGTGCGGCCTCCTGCTGTGTATAGATGGCGCCGTGCGGCCACCTGCTGTGTATAGATGGCGCCATGCGGCCTCCTGTTGTGTATAGATGGCGCCGTGCGGCCTCCTGCTGTGTATAGATGGCGCCGTGCGGCCTCCTGCTGTGTATAGATGGCTACGTGCGGCCTCCTGCTGTGTATAGATGGCGCCGTGCGGCCTCCTGTTGTGTATAGATGGCTATGTGTGGCCCCCTGCTGTGTATAGATGGCTACGTGCGGCCCCCTGCTGTGTAGAGATGGCTACGTGCGGCCCCCTGCTGTGTATAGATGGCTATGTGCGGCCCCCTGCTGTGTAGAGATGGCGCCGTGCGGCCTCCTGCTGTGTAGAGATGGCGCCGTGCGGCCTCCTGCTGTGTAGAGATGGCGCCGTGCGGCCTCCTTCTGTGTATAGATGGCGCCGTGCGGCCTCCTTCTTTGTATAGATGGCGCCGTGCAGCCTCCTGCTGTGTATATATGGCGCCGTGCAGCTTCCTGCTGTGTATAGATGGCGCCGTGCGGCCCCCTGCTGTGTATAGATGGCTACGTTCGGCCTCCTGCTGTGTATAGATGGCGCAGTGCGTTCCCCTGCTGTGTATAGATGGCGCCGTGCGGCCTCCTGCTGTGTATAGATGGCTATGTGCGGCCCCCTGCTGTGTATAGATGGCTATGTGCGGCCCCCTGCTGTGTATAGATGGCACCGTGCGGCCTCCTGCTGTGCATAGATGGTACCGTGCGGCCTCCTGCTGTGTATAGATGGCGCTATTCGGCATCCCGCTGTGTATAGATAGCGCCATGCGGCCTCCTGATGTGTATAGATGGCTACGTGCGGCCTCCCTCTGTGTATAGATGGCTCCATGCGGCCTCACGCTGTGTATAGATGGCTCCATACGGCCTCCTGCTGTGTATAGATGGTGCCGTGCGGCCTCCTGCTGTGTATAGATGGCGCCGTGCTGCCTCCCTCTGTGTATAGATGGCTACGTGCGGCCTCCCGCTGTGTATAGATGGCTACGTGTGGCCTCCCGCTGTATATATATGGCTACGTGCGCCCCCCGCTGTGTATAGATGCTACGTTCGGCCTCCCGCTGTGTATAGATGGCTACGTGCGGCCCCCTGCTGTGTATAGATTTCGCCGTGCGGCCCCCTGCTGTGTATAGATGACGCCGTGTGGCCTCCTGCTGTGTATAGATGGCACCGTGCGGCCTCCCGCTGTGTATAGATGGCTATGTGTGCTCAATATTGAGTCATACAATTAATGTAAGGCTATGTGCCCACGATGCAGAAATGCTCTGGATTTTTTTTGAGCGTTTCTGCATCTCCCTGGCAGAAAAAACGCATGCGGATTGTACATGCGGATTTTACATGCGTTTTTCCTGCCAGGGACATGCGGATGTGAAGCGTTCTTCACATGCATTTCCGCATGCGGGTTGACAAGCGCTTTCCAAGCGATTTTTAGCATCACTTGGAAAGTGCTTGACAACTTGGTCACACTATATAAATCCATGCAACCAGCATGGTTTTATATAGCGTGACCGTAAAAGAATGGTAAAAAATAAAAAATAAATATATAATTACCTTCTGATGGCCTGCCAACGTCAGCGGTCGCCTGACCCGTCACATGACTAAATGACGTCATGGCAGGTCCTTTTCAGACCATCGCGAGCTGCCGGCAAGCCAGGACGCATCGGATAAAGACACCGGGGGCCATGAGAAGGTAAGTATGATATTTATTTTATTCTTTTTTTACAGGTTCTATGGTACCCGGGTCCGGAGGAGAGTCTCCTCTTCTCCAAACCGGGTACCATCCGCACATTGAAACGCATGGATTCTGCATGTACAGATGCAGTGATGTGGATTCCATGCGTTCCAATGCAAGTCAATGGCGACGAAAACGCCGCGCTTCCGCAAAATAATTGGTAGTGCTGCAGATTTTTCCGCAATGTGGAAATTTCCGCAGCATGTGCACAGCACATGCGGATTATCATTGGGGAATATGGCAGGCCTTCTACCAAGTGTTTTTTAAGCGTTTCTGCAGCGGAATTGCCGCTGCGGAAACGCTTAAAAAACGCATAGTGGGCACACAGCCTAAAAAAAATTATTATAATTAATATTGTGTCAAATTAATTTCACATGAACTATCACATGATCTATCACAGGGGATCATGTGACTGACATGTCACGTGATACATCAGGTGTGTGTGGGGGAGGTGGTGGGGGGGCGCACCCTCTAAATTATCCGGGGCCCTTGCTACTCTTAATCCACCCCTGGTTCCAATACAAGTCAATGGCGGCGAAAACGCAGTGCTTCCGCAAAATAATTGGTAATGCTGCGTTTTTTTCTGCAATGATAATCCGCAGCGGAAATTTCCGCAGCATGTGCGCAGCACATGCGGATTATCATTGGGGAACATGGCAGACCTTCTACCAAGCGTTTTTGAAGCGTTTCTGCAGCGGAATTGCCGCTGCAAAAACGCTTAAAAAACGCATAGTGAGCACACAGCCTTACAATAAATAACAGTCTACTCAGCCGGAATGTCTGTGGGAACTAGTGCCCTCTACTTTTGGCTATTGATAATTGCACTTAGAAAGTACTTGTTGCTAAATGTCAATGAGTATTGTAAACAGCAATAATCTATTTGTTTTATGAAAGGACATGCAAGAATTTCATGTCGTTACTCACCAAACCTGCTCCACAAATCTGTCTCGAATGGTTACATATTTCTAAGAGAAAAAGATATTTTTAATAAGTCACAAGTCTGTAATTGGCATTTTAGTTTCCCTTCAGCGGGGAATATGTTATCAGAAAATTATATTGCTTAACCCCTTCCCTATATGGCCATTTTCTATTTTTGTATTTCATTCTTCAACCAAGAGCAATAATTTTTTTATTTTTCCGTCCACATAGCCATATGAGGGCTTGTTTTTTGCGGGACGAGTTTTACTTTTGAATGACACCATTCATTTTATCATGTGATGAAAAGCGGGAAAAAATTCCAAGCGCTGCGAAATTGCAAAAAAAGTGCAATTCCACAATTGTTTTTTTGTTTATTTTTTCCACATGTTTTTACCATACATTTATCGATCAGGTTAATTAATTTTATATTTTTATAGATCATACCTCAAATCCAGATGACCGATACCACGACTGTAGCTCATGTATCCAGCTCCCATTAAGTACAAAAGATGGTGCAAAGATCAGAGTCTCAACCTTCTGCTGGCTCGCCGAGGATTAGAACCTCTGCAACTTCAGGGCATCCAGGGACCCTACCCCAACCAGTAGCACCCCACTTTTGGCAGGCACCCACAGAGAGGAGGTAGCGGCAAGCTTAGGAGGCTGACCGAGCAGTCTGGTATATTGTCAGGTGACCTGATTGTCCCAACCTGGGTTCAGTGATGGGCATTGGAGCAGATCTGTATTCCACCAGATGGAGCCATTGTTACCTTGGGCTGTTTCTGAAGTGTCTCCCTGCAGAGTGAGCACGAGACTTTATATCCACAGCTCCCATTCAGCATATTCTTCCACGGGATTGGGGGAAGGTGGGTGGAGGTGATCCTTCATTGATGGATTGTTCAATTAACCTGTATATTCATCCTAAATTGTGTAGATTAGTAAACTGCAGTTGGCTGATACAATATGTAATCAGCAGGCATTCGCAAATTAACATATAACAAGAGTCAACTTACCGGCTCCTATGAAACAATGGCTCAGTTCAGGCCTCTGAGACACTAACAAGAGTAATGGAATGATTGTTTTACCGGATTACCAATCTCGTGTCTGACCTTATGTATACATAAGATCTAGCCCGCACATCTTCCTCTGCTTACTGTCACTGAATGTAAACATCAATTCCTGAGGCAAGCAAATCTCTAATAAAACACAACAACAAGATCAACATAACCGGTGCGCGTGCTGGAAAAAGTCTGCATTCCTTAGAGCCGTAGACTCCGCTCTACGTCCATTGGTCCATTAGTCTTTAGCCCAAGGCCAGCTCCTCACAGTGGCCAACTCCTTTAACATAAAAACCTGATTTAAATGATAGGTCATTTTCTGATGACACTCGCTAGTCTTGTAGATTACATCAATAAGCAAAAATTGTAGTAAGCCAAATATGTATAAACTACTGATGTCTAAAAATTATGCTGAACTGAAGCGAATTGATATTTTATCTGCCACATCAGTGCTACCCTTTATTTGCATGTATAAAATCTCCACTTTGTAACAACCATCTAAATGTCATAGAAAATAGTGAAATAAGTACATCAGCCATTTTTACTGCATATGAAAAAAAAAACAGCATACCAACTTACTTGAGGAATAAAATGGCCTTGAAGACAAATTATGCCTGTCTCTTTCTGACATTACCTTAGAGGCATAACATCTTCATGTGTGGAACAGTTAGTTTCAAGAGGTGTCTCAATTACTTTTATGGCAAAGTTTTTAGGTATGCTCTGTTATCTGTGCAGAAGTCATCATGCAGGGAGGGGGAAGAGGTGAGCTGTGACCATCATCTACTGTAAATGGTGGATCGTGTGTTATTTATATATAGGGTATACATTTCATTGCATTCATTCCTGAGATGATAATTAGATGACTACAGAAAAATTATCTCTACAGAACAGCAAATGTCAGCCTACTATAAGGTTCAGTGGTCAAAGTAAAAATGAAAGATTTTTAGATTTTTTTTTTCAATGATACATAGTGTCATGGACAACTAAAAAAAATCATAATTAAATGGAACTGAACCTAAAAATGTATATTAAAAGCAATTTACTCCTTAGAACAACATGCTCTAATATATGTCTAGATTGCGGAATCTGAAGGCCCCCATGCACATTAGACAATATTGGCAGGTTTTGCCAACAATCGAATGTGTCTGGGGACCTCCCGAACCTCCCTGTCGAGAGACAGAGGCCTCGGCATATCATCTTGTTCAGCGCAGAGATAGAGCAGGTCGCAGACTCTTCTGGCAGCGGTCTAGCATAGAGAATACAGGAGCTCAGCAGAACAGAGAACAGAGAAAGTCGAGGGACATTGTCAGCAAGTAATTGTGTGAGCCCAAAGGCACGTTGAGCCCCTCCAAAAAAAAAAAAAGGATTGTTAGGGCCTATCTGAGAACTATAAAGAACATACTGTATCTGACGCGCCCCCTGGGCCGTGGGGTACCCGGAGCTGGGCCTGTAGAATGCTGGGGGCTGTAGTCACCGTTGCGGCGACCCGGTCCGTGACCCAGGGCGGTCAAACCAAAGGGGTAGTCTATGTGTATAGATGTTAATGTCCGACTACGCCACCTGTGGATTGCAGTTATTGGTAACCGCCGCTGCGGGGCAGTCCGCTGAAGCTGGTGGTATGCGCAGCTAGGTGATGTGACTCCCCACAGGTGGAGTGTAGCTTCAGGGCAGCGCGAGTGGATGATGGTGGTGATAGTGCAGGGAATCAGTAGTGACAACGCGGAGTCTTTACAATGCAGTCTCAGGGTCGTTACTCACAGTTCTTTCACTCCAAGTTATTACTGCAGGTTTATAACTTCCCGCGTCGTCCTGTGTTTACCGAGTGAGGGGCTCAGTCGACTCCCAGGCAGCTCTGGAGCACTTAGCAGGACCCCCTTCTGTGTGTCCTCTCTGGCCTCTCTCCTTGTATCTTACACCTAGCGGCACATCTGTCCAGTGTCCTCGGGCCTTGGCCTTTTCCATCCCCTGACCCTATGTGGCTACTTTCCTAGTGGCTGGTGTGGACGGCCTGCTGTACTTGAAGTGCTGCAGCCTCTGGTTCCCAGTTGAGCCCTGTAGTCTCTGCTGGTTGGGGGACCCGGTTCCCCTTCTCTGGCCTGACCCCCCTACTCTTCTAGTAGCGGCGGGCGTACGAGTGGCTTGCTGCACGGCCCGTACCCCTAGGGTCCCTTCGGTTCCTGGAGCCTTCCTGCTCCCTCTTCTCTCTCTCCCAGGCTCAGGCCTCCTGGCTAGGCCCGCCTGTGGAGCAGAGCTCATACAGAGCCTCTGCTCCCTGTCACTTCTGCTCAGACTGAACTGAACTACTGCGCACTGCACTAAGATGGTTCCTCCCTCTTATACTCCTACTCCAGTTCTCCCAGGAACTACGTCCTCCACCCATCCACTACATAGTTCCCCCTCTCTAGGTGGTTCCTCCCCACTCCAGCCAGGGATCAGGGACACTTGTGCTCTCCCTTAGGAGCATTATCGCCCTGTCCCCCGGAAATGTGGTGTAGTGGATGTAGTGTTAGGGTCCTGAGCCATACTCCTCTGTGGCGACCGAACCCTCAGGGGCGCCACATATCCATGTTAAGCTTTTGTGTTATACACATCGCTGCCACCAATGCACACACTAAAGTCCAAAAAGAGATATCTGACATGGGAGACTCATGGACCCCGATGTAAAATCTGTAACAAAGCCCCCACCTTGCATGTACTATTTATCATACTGTTGCCTTCCTAATATTGGGCTCTCTCAGGCAACAGTAACCTCTGCACCCCGTGAGCTTTTAAGGCTAAAGATGTATATACATGATATACTGAAGTTGGTTAAACGCTACAGACCAGGAATGTGGAGATCTCACAACTCTTCCTGGGTGTATATTTGGCACCCCTGTGGGTTCAGTCGCTACAGAGGTACTGCATCTCAACCAGAGGTGTGGTATCTCACGCTCAGGTAAGGAAGGAGTACTGCCCGGGACCCTAACACCTGCATCCAACACTACACTACTCCATACCAGCAGGAGGGGCAAGATGCATCGCTTCCCTGCTGAGCTCTGTCCCTGACTGGAGTGGGGGGAACCAAAGTAGGGGGAACCATGTAGTGGGTGTGCGTGGAGGAAGAAGATCAGGGGAGCACTTGTTAGGGATAGTATAAAGAGAGAAGCCATCTTGAAAGGACAGATCAGTCTGAGAGGAGAAGTAGAGGGAGTAGGAGCTCTGCTCAGGAGGAGGGCCTAGCCAGAGAGGCCCAAGACTGAAGAGAGAGAGAGAGGAGCAAGAAAGGTTCCAGGAACGTGGAAGGGACCCCAGGGGTACGGGTAGTGCTGGAGGCCACCCGTACGCCCGAATCTACCAGGAGGTGGAGGGGTCAGGTCGCACAGAGGGGACCGGTCCCTAAACTAGCAGAGTTCTTTAAGCCTCAACTAGGAAACCAGAGGCTGCAGTATTTCAGGTGCTGCAGCCACAAGCCACATCTAATCACCAGAAAGGTGGCCATAGAGGACCCAGGGGACAGAGAAGACGTCGCCCGGCAAGGTCCGCGGCCACTGGCCTGAGACACTGGGTGTGAGGTGCAGGGAGACGGCCAGAAGGAACACACAGAAGGGGGTCCCGTTACGTACTCCGGAGAGACCTGGGAGTTTGCTGAACCCCTCCCTGAGTAAGCACAGGACGCCGTGGGAAGTTACTCTAGTACTGGTAACTGGAAGTCTAAGAAACCGTGAGTAAATCCTGAGGACTGCACCTTACTGTCTCTGTGATCATTATCTGCGCCATCCTCTGCACTACACCATAACAGCAACATCTACACTGCCCTGGAGCTAAGCTCTACCTGTGGAGAGCTAAACCAACTCTGCTGCATTCACACCAGCTCCAGAGGACCTGCTCCGCAGCGGCAGCTCCATGTAGCCGCATACCACAGGTGGCGTCACGAACTGTATATAAAAACTATAAATCCCCTGTAAATATATCCCCTTTTTATTGACCGCCCTGGGTCACGGACCGGGTCACCGCCACTGTGACAACTCCCCTAGCAACGACCGGCCCGGCCCCGAGTACCCCACGGCCCAGGGGGCGCGTCAGATACAGTAAGGATTGGGCAGCTTGATTTGAAGTGTTCCATCCTTTTGGTATTATGAGACTAAGAGCGGCTTCTTCTCCACTTGTGGACTGTCTGGAGTCATGAAACAATATTGTCCTGCACAATGATAATGCTCAGGATAACATTTCTGGTTTCCAGGATGGTAAGTTATTCTGTGTCGTGCCGTCATTTATACCCACGAGGCTTATTGATCACTTTATAAACCATTTATAATATATACAGTGTGATCAAATATAATGGTAAAAGAATCTTATTGCAGACTGAGACCTGATCACGTGCACAGACTTCACCTTATTAACCCTACAATAACCTTACACTAACTGATCCTAGCTGCTGTTCCTGAACACTTTGCATTGTCTTTATGACCGGTGATTACGTACATTTGTGACATGTTTATGGCTCCTCTTTATGGTTTCTGCTGTGGTATTTTTATTGGCACTGTGTTGACAGTCATATAAATATATAGAAGTGACTTTTATGATATCACAGGGCTGTTTATGAGACAGATCTAGTTTTGCTCATTTCTTTTACTATCATTACAAAGTCTCATCTGTGAGATCTTCTTCTAGGTTGCTCTTTATTTGATTTAATCAGTAGTTATCTGATAGCAGCTTGTTTGCCCTCAACCAGTGCATTGAATTCAAGATTGAGATACATTACTAAGTACTGAAATGAAAAAGAGACTATAGAGATGTGCAATCAGCACCATAGCATGTCCCAGTTACCATGATGCCACATCCTCTGTTCTCCTGCCATGTCTTTGTCACCAAAGGCAGCCCTCAGCCACAAAGAACAATGCTGGTATTAGAAATGGCTTTGGTTAGGGGTTAGATCTGTTATAGATCTTGCATCAAGGGCCTGGGATCTTCACATAGCTCTTTAAAGGGAATTTGTCATCAGAAAATTACCTATTGTTAAAATCAGGTTTTTGTGTTAAATATATATTTTTTTAAATTATGAATTTTATTTTTTATACAGATTGTGATATGTAAAAAAAAATAAATGGAAATCTTGTGTAGCGCCCCGAGGGCTCAGTCGCTACAGAGGTATTGATATTCCACTCCCGGGTGAGGATGGAGTATGGACCAGGGCTCAGGTAGCTGCATGCAGCACACACACCCCATTTCCGAGGGACAGCTCAACGGTGCTCCCATTAGACAGTAATGCAGGCACGACAGAC
This sequence comes from Phyllobates terribilis, assembly GCF_046119375.1. Lineage (NCBI taxonomy): Eukaryota > Metazoa > Chordata > Amphibia > Anura > Dendrobatidae > Phyllobates > Phyllobates terribilis. Next base: position 1,094,218,932 of record NW_027362761.1, read on the forward strand.
CATGTCCCTGGCTGGAGTGGGGAGGGGGGAGGAAAACCCGGTGATGTAGGAGCAGGAGGGGACGATTCCTGAGCGTAGGTAGGAGCTCATTGGTTGCTGGTCACCTGGGCTCATGTTCTAGAGGGAAGTATAAAAGGTGGGCACCATCTTAGATCGAGGGTCAGTTCAGGTTCAGTCTGTTCAGTGGAGAACGCAGAACAGAAGACAGGGAGCAGAGGCTCTGTAGGAGCTCTGCTCAGAGGCAGGCCTAGAGAAAAGGCCGGGGCCTGAGAGGAGAAGGAACGGAGGAGAAGAGAAGGAACAGGAAAGGGAAAGAAGTGGCCAAGAAACAGAAGGGCTCAGGAACAAGAAGGTGTAAGGGACCCTAAGGACCAACGTGAATCGGGTGACGGGTCAGGCAAGAAGAGGGTACCGGATCCCAATTTGGTGGAAGCTAATAATCTTCAGCCAAGAACCGGAGGTCGTGACCATCACTTGTTGCGACCCCTTGCTAAACCTTGCTAGGAAGGCATACCATATAGGGTAGCGGGAAACGGGGCCCACGTTTGCCCGCATAGACCCGCGGGAGCTGGACAAAAGCTTGGTCACTGGCGGGGCATGAGCCGAAGGAAGGATAGTAAGGAGCTCTGAACCATACTCCTGAAGTGCCTGGGGGTTGACCGAGTCCCTCACCTGGTGGACACCGCACGGCTTGGGTGGTCACTGCTTGCGCTGAAGTGACCCGGAGCATATGAACTGTGAGTAAAAGACATTGGACTGCAGTACGTTGTCTGTGTACTCCTTGCTCCTCCAGCACTACCGGCACTGGGACTCTCTGCACCATTACCCCCACCATCCTCTACACTGCCCTGGGGCTGCACTCTTCCCGTGGGGAGTAACACTACCTCAGCTGCAAACACCATCAGCCTCAGCGGTCTGCCTTGCAGCGGCGGTTCATAATAGCCGCAATCCACGGGATGCGTAGTCGGACATTACCTACAGCACATCATAGACTACCACTGGTCTGACCACCCTGAGCCACGGGACCGGGTCGCCACTACTACCCCCATCATCTCCCTATTGCCCGGCTCCGAGTGCCCCACAGCCCAGGGGGCGAGTCACTTGCAATTTTCACTCTGGCCACTGGGACTTTTTTAGACTCTAATTTCCAGTTGTTTCAGGAAACACCACATGTACATAGCCACAATGGTCACACTCCAACCCTATCTTTTGTAATGAAGCATCTAATAAGCATGTGCAAATGTCATCATAAAAAAGAGGTAGCAGGGCAGCTGGGACATCACCTATTCTGAGTGGTGGATACTGTGTTATCAGCTGTGTATAGAGGTGTTACATGTTATTGTAATCCTGTCTCTGAGGATAAGGAGCCTGCTGAAAACTCTTCTGGAAAGGATAGGAAGAATGAATCTAAAAAAAAACAATGACCATTGTGAAAATTGCAAGATTATTGCAAGATTATTTGTTTATAGATTTGTTGTTTCTCAACAAATGGCATTGTGCATTATAAATAATTTAGCGACAGAGAACGTATAACTGGTGGAGAAAGGTTGAACTTGTCATTTGTCTTTTTTTCAACCTTAATAACTATGTAAATAACTTATTTTTTTTTTACTTAAAAAAACAAAACTAACGATCTAAGAAAATAAATATTGCATTTTTTCCAAAAAAATACATGTAACCTGATTTAAACAATTGGTCATTTTCTGATGATAGCATCCCTTTAATCCCTTTCTGGCGTGAGGAGTAATAGTATGTCCCTGTGCCCTGGGCCTTAATGGCCCGGTACGTATTATGATGCCTCGTCGATTCTGACAGCTGACACCTGGCACTCAGTGCCAGGAGCGGTCCCGCACCGCTCCCAGCACATTAACCCCCCAAAATGCTGCAATCGAAGTCAATCGCAGCATTTCAGGAGCAGGTAAGTCCCTCTTACCTTGGATCGGAAACCCCGTGACATCATCGCGGGGTCCCGATCGTTGCCATGGTCACCCCATGTCATGACATATCCGGGTCACCAGGCCCCATCAAGTTAGTTAGATCATGCACAGTGCACGATCTATCTAACTTGTGTCAGTGCAGCGCTGACAGCCCCCATAGCATAAGGATGCTCCGGCATCCCTATGCTATTATGCTATACAAGCGATCAGCCTGCAAAAAATGAAAGTCCCATAGTGGAACAAAGTAAAAAAGTGGAAAAAAAGTTGTAAAAATATAAATAAAAATGAAAAAATAATCCAAAAAATAAAAATAAATTGTACCCATGAATAAATATTATTATGAAAAAAAAACAATAAAAGTACACATATTTGGTATCACCGCGTCCGGAACGACCTGACCTATAAAACTGTCCCACTAATTAACCCCTTTAGTAAACACGGTAAGGAAAAAAAAAAAAAATGGTAGCAAAAAATAATGCTTTATCATCATACCGCAAAACAAAAAGTGGAATAAAACCCAATCAAAAAGACGAATGCAAATAAAAATGGTACAGCTGAAAACATCATCTTGTCCTGCAAAAAAACAAGCCATCATACAGCTCTATCAGCCGAAAAATAAAAAGGTTATAGCTCTCAGAATAAAGCGATGCAATTTTTTTTTCTATAAAATAGTTTTTATTGTGTAAAAGGGCCAAAACATAAAAAAACTATATAAATGTGGTACCGCTGTAAACGTACTGACCCGAAGAATAAATCTACCTTATCAATTTTACCAAACGCGGAACGGCATAAAAAAAACTCCAACAAAGCAATTCCTGAATTATTGTTTTTTGTTTATTCTCCCTCCCAAAAATCGGAATAGAAAACGATCAAAAAATGTTACGTGCCCAAAAATAGTACCAATAAAATCATCAACTTGTGCTTCACAAAACAAGCCATCACTTGACTCTGTCGGCCGAAATATGGAAAAATTATAGCTCTCAAAATATGGCGATGCAAAAACTAGTCTTTGCAAAGAAAAAGCGTCTTTTAGTGTGTGTTACAGCTGTCAATCATAAAAACACGAAAGAAATCTGGCATCGCTGTAATCGCACCAACCTGAAGAATAAAGTCGTCTAATCACTTATACAGCACGAGGAACGGCATAAAAAATAAATAAAACCAATTCTTCACCTGCTGCTGATTTGTTCATTCTGCCTCCCAAAGATCGCACTATGGCTCGGCTCACATTTATCCTGCACTCTGCCTGAGCGCTTACACCGGGGTTTCTGTATAAATCTCTGAAATACGTGATTCAGACGGAACCCCTGGTGGAAGATTCCCTGTAATGAGGCAGATGGAGGCACCGTGGACGCCGTCTGCCCTGTGATCCCACGGTGTCCGTCTTTTTATTAGGCGTGCATAAAAGTGTCGTCAGCCACAGTTTTGTGAACCTCGAAAAAAAAGGACACTGCTAAACAGAGGCCAGACGGAGTCCAGAGTACCTCTGCTACCTCATTATAGAGAATAGATCCCTCGGGATAGGGTTAGGCTTGTGTTAGGGTTAGTATTAGGGTTAGGGTTGTGTTAGGGTTAGTGTTATGTCGGGGTTAGGGTTATGTTTGGGTTGTGTTAGGGTTAGGATTAGGGTTAGAGTTGTGTTAGGGTTAGAGTTGTGTTACAGTTACAGTTAGGGTTGTGTTAGGGTTAGGGTTGGGGTTAGGTTTGGTTTAGGGTTAGGGTTGTGTTGGGGTTGGGATTTTTCCAAAGGTAAAGAAAAAAAATTGATGACGATATGGTGACTAGTGTTGAGCCCAAGTGCTCGCTATTTGAGTTTGCATTGGGTGCTCGGGTATCTACCGAGTATCGCAGGTGCTCGAGTGACATGTTCGAGTCTCCGCCCCATGTGTTTCGCGGCTGTTATAAAGACATAAAAAACACACAGGGATTGCCTGCCATATGTGAGCAATCCCCACATGTTTTTTTTGGGTGTCTAACAACCGTGAAACATGCGGAGCGGGGATTCGAGTATGTCACTCAAGCACCCGCGATACTTGGTGCATACCTGAGTACCCGATGCAAACTCAAGTAGCGAGCACTTTCACTCAACACTAATGACAACTTATTCAATATAATGACCTAATGTTATCAAATTTTGTGTCGTACCTTTGTGTTCAAAATGTTCAGTACACCCCTTGATAAAATTCTTGAGGGGTCTAGTTTCCAAAATGGAATCAGGGGCTCACCAAATGCAACATGGCATCCGCTAATTATTCAAGCAAATTTTACATTCAAAAAGTCAAATGGCGCTCCTTCCATTCCGAGCCCTGCCGTGCGCCCAAACAGTAGTTTTCCCCCACATATGGGGTATAGGCATGCTCAGGAGAAATTGCACAACTAATTTTGGGGTCCATTTTTTCCTGTTACCCTTGCAAAAATAAAAATATTTTGGTCTAAAATAACATTTTTGTGAAAAAAAGTTAAATGTTCATTGTTTTCTTCCACATTCCAAAAATTCCTGTGAAGCACCTGAAGGGTTAATAAACTTCTTGAATGTGTTTTTGAGCACCTTGAAGGATGCAGTTTTTAGAATGGTGTCACTTTTTGGTATTTTCTGTCATAAAGGCCCCTCAAAGTCACTTCAAACGTGATGTGGTCCCTAATAAAATGGTTTTGTACATTTTGTTGAAAAAATGAGAAATCGCTGGTAACATAGTAACATAGTAACGTAGGTTGAATAAAGACCTAGGTCCATCCAGCTCAACCTTTCTCCTCCAATCAATTGTACTCCCAACACTAACACTACACTTACTAACTTACTTGGACTAGGCCTCACAAATGTATTATTTCCATTTATATCGTTACTGCACTAATACAATTAAAAATGAACCCGTTTATAATTTTTTAATTAGTTTTATGTTTTGTATTACTCTTGTGATTCTAATAATGATATTACTAAAATCCCTATGCCTAAATCTGTTGAATCCAGAAGATGGCAAAAACCTCAGAACACCTTCAGCCAATTTGCATCACGGGGAAAAATTCTTTCTTGACCCCAAGAAAAAGCGATCAGTCCTAGAACCCTGGATCAAACCTAATTATGATACTATTTATGTAATTAATATTATCATATTAAATGTACTATTGTAGGTGTAATATTTTGTCTAATTTAACAGTAGCCCACAATGTTATGTGTATCGAGGGAATCGTCCAGCCCTTTTTTGAAAGCTGTTATAGTGTCGGCCATTACAACCTCTTGTGGTAGGGAATTCCACAGTCCAACTGCTCTGACTGTAAAGAACCCTTTCCTGTTTAGGTGCCGGAATAGCCTTTCTTCCTCCCCTAATGAGTGCCCCCTGGTCCTTTTTTTTTTTTTAAACCAATTATTTTTATTTAGGTTTCAAAAATTTACAGCAAACAGTTATCAATATACATATAACAATTCACATAACATGTAGTAATACAGTCAAAACCCTCTCCCCCCTCCCCCCTCCCGCCAATACTCCTTATGCCGGGCATACCTGGGAACATTGACAATCATATTACCGCCATCCATGCGGACCATATTTTCCCAAAAGTTCTCTCTCCATGCCTCCGCCTGTAAATGCTTTCCTCTAAATGCATTACCGTACGTGTCTGAGCAATAAATTCCCTCCTAGTGGGGGGTTCCGAATCTGTCCATTTTCGTGCTATTAGTTTGCGTGCCACATATAGCAATCGCGCTATCGCCACTTTGTAATGTTCTGAGACAGGTATTCCATCCACCTCCCCCAAAACACACAGCACCGGGTTTCTGTCAATTGTACATGTATAAGCCCTCTCAATTTTGTTAACAACGACCAACCAATAAGCCACTAGCCGCGGGCATGACCATAGCATGTGTAGCAGTCCGGCCTGGTCCGTGCCACATCTAGGGCAATTGGAATCTCCCCTCAAGCCCGCCTTGTACAGGCGCAGCGGTGTTTTGTATGTGCTATGTATTATGTATAATTGGGAGATCCGTGCCTGCTCGCTTAGAGAGATCTTCGGGACATATTCTAGAATTGCCTCCCATTGTTCTGTTGTGAGGGTACCCACCTCCCTTTCCCATTTACTCTTTGGAATGAAGTGATTTCCCCCCAGATAGGAGTGCAGTAGGTCATGATATAGGCTCGATATGACTCCCCTCGTCCCTCCCTTCATGCACACAGAGTCTAGTACAATGTCACCCTGAACCGTCATGGCTCCCAATCCACACTGTGCCCTCCAAGCATGTCGAAGCCTATAGTATTGAAATCCCCACACCAAAGGCAAATCAAATTCTTCTCTCAATTTCTCAAAGGTCTTCAGGTCCGTTCCACTCTGCAGCTGGCACACATATCTCACTCCTTGCGCCTTCCAATTGCCCATTTGACACAGCTTATTAAGTTCCGGCAGATGTTCATTGCCCAACACCGGTGAGTACTTAGTCAGCCCGTCCACCCCCCTGATCTTTTTAATAGTGTCCCATACCTTCTGAGTCAAGCCTAAGGTAGGATATATTGCTCCCAATTTCTTAAAGGTACCATCCTCTAACGCCTGGACCAGTGGGCGTCTCCCCGACACATGTACCAGCACCCGGCAAGCTGCCCCTCCACAATCGGGTTCTCTCCATCCCCTGACATGCTGGCCCTGTACTGCCAAGAAATAGACCCAGGGATTGGGTGCGGCCAATCCTCCCTCCTCCTTCCCATTTTGCAGCGTTCCCAATTTAATCCTTGCCTGCTTCTTGCCCCATATCAAGGATCTGAAGATAGAATCAATACCCTGAAACCGTTTTTTTGGTAGCCATATCGGTGAGTTGTGCAAAACGTACATTAGTTGTGGCATAAGGACCATCTTAATCAGGTTAGTTCTACCCGTCACCGTCAAAGCCAATTGGCACCATGCACCTATTTTCTTTTTAAATTTCTCTAGCAGAGGAACTAAATTCAGATCCGTGAATCGTGTCAATGGAAGCGCCACCCATATCCCAAGGTATTTAAATTGTGAAACCAGCTGGAGCTGCTTCCCCCTCTCATCTATCTCCTCCGCTTTTATTGGTCTATCTACAGCCATGACATAAGACTTGTGCCAGTTTATCTCCAGTCCCGAAATGCTCCCAAAGTGTTTAATTACATCCATCGTGCACCCCAATGTCTCTCCTGCATTTTCCAGAAATAACAGGATGTCATCGGCATACAGTGATATTTTTTCTTCCAACCTCCCAAATTTAAATCCGACCACTCCTCTCTCAGCTCTTATTTTGGCCGCCAGGGGCTCCACTGCCACCGCAAACAATAGCGGGTACAGCGGGCACCCCTGCCTTGTGCCCCTATGTAAGTCAAACATCCCGGACCGTTCACCATTCACCTTAACTACCGCCCTTGGGGATGAGTACAATAACTTCACCCAGGCCATGAATGCGGGGCCAAATCCCATTATTTCCATGATTTTCCATAAATATTTCCATTCCACGCTATCAAATGCTTTTCTAGCGTCCAATGACATCACTATTCTCCCGCCACCATTATCAGCAGGCAGCTGCATATTAAGAAATAATCTTCTCAAGTTAACAGCCGTGGAGCGGTTGGGCATAAAGCCCGACTGGTCCTCGTGAATAACAGTATGCGCAACCCCGGTGAGCCGGGTGGCCAGGATCCTAGCGAGTACTTTGACATCCTTTGTCAACAACGATATGGGCCTATACGACTCCGCATCCATGGGGTCTTTCCCCTCCTTTGGCAGAACCACTATCACCGCTTCCTCCATTGATCTCGGTAACGCCCCCTTCACCAAAGCCTCATCAAACACAGATTTCAATTTTGGAGCTAGCAGTTCCACCAGCTCCCTGTACACCTCTCCAGGTAGACAATCAGCACCCGGTGATTTGTTATTGGGCATAGACAGAATTGCACATTCCACCTCCTCCACACTCACAGGTTCATCCAACCTCATCCTATCTTCCTCAGACAATTTAGACAGTGAGATGCCTTCCAAAAATTCCTCTACGGCCCCCTCCGTGTCCCGTACTCTTGAATTGTACAGTGCCATGTAATATTCCTTGAAGACCTCCAATATGTCCTTTGTGTCTGTCAGAGTCGTCCCCGTTTGGTCTCTCAACCTGTACACCCTGGAAGACTCCCTCTGTGCCGCAGATATCACCGCCAACAAGTGACCCACTCTCTCTCCTTCCTCAAAGAATTGGGCTTGCTGAAATGCCCTTTTCCTCTCGGCTTGCATCATGTGCAGTTTATTAACTGCCTCCTGTGCCAATTTTAGTCTATTGTGAGCTACACTCGTTGGCGCCAAAATCATGTCTGCCTCTGCCCTTGTCAAGTCATCCTTTATTTGTTGATCTGCCAATTTAGTTTTGGTCTTACACCGTGAGATCTCACTTATAAAGAGTCCCCTCGTAAATGCCTTCATAGCCTCCCACACCACTGTGGCCTCAGCACTCCCTTCATTCACTTGGAAGAAGTGCTCTAGTTCTTTGGTTATGCCACCCATATCCACCACTTTAAGCCACGTCGGGTGAAGACGCCAACCTCCCCTCTGACCCTGAGCAGATCCCACTAGAAGCGTGACAACCATAGGACTATGATCCGATAGAGTCCTCTGTAGGTATTCCACCTCCCCAACCATCCCATCCATAGCAGTATCCCCAAAAGCCAGGTCTATCCTTGACAGTGTTCCGTGTGTAGCCGAGTGACACGAGAAGGTCCTCTTACCCTCATTTCGTACTCTCCACAGATCCACCAGCCCCAGCTCCCCCACGTAGGTGCCAAATGCAGTCATTCCGTCCCGTCCAGCTTCCATACCTGCCGGACGTACTTTATCCCAGTAGTCATTCATGGTGTTGTTAACATCTCCCATAATCAACATCGGAGCCTCCCCCCATCTGGCCGTCAAGTCCATTACTGCTTGAAGTTCCTTTTTTGAATAAGGTGGAGGGATATATAAAGCCACTAAAATCATTTTGTGTCCATACAATCTGCACGCAATCCATACATACTGCCCTTCACTGTCTACTTGCACTGCCAGCTCTTCATAATGTGCGTTTTTGTGTATTAGGACTGACACCCCCCTGGAGTACGAGGAATAAGTGGAATGATATGTCTTTAACATCCACCCTCTCGATAGCCAGTGCCTAGTATCTCTAGTGAGATGGGTCTCCTGTAAGCACGCAATCATAGGATCACAAGATCTGATGTGGTTCAGAACTGCTGCCCTCTTAATCCTGTCAGATATACCACGTACATTCCAACTTAAAATCCGAACCGTACGGTTACTCATTGTGCATTAGAAAAAACAATCCACCATCATCAAGTAACATCTTTCCATTTTGTTCCCCAGCATACCAGGTCAAACAGCATAAGCAACCCCATTTTCCCGCAAATCCAACCCATCCACCTCCCCCCCTCCTTCCCCCTCCCCCCACCCTTCTCTTGTCACTCTCTTCCCAACGTGAGAGTGGGAGCTCAAAGAACCTGAGCAACATCGTAGTATACCGCATATCAACATGCGCCGTGTCCTCCTCCAGCATTGGCAGTCTCTCCACCACATAATCAATAATATGCATAGTCCCGAACCATTAATCAAACAAATTAACTATAAAACTATAAAACGTAGATCCCAGCGGGGGTTTCTCCCCCTCCTCTGCGGTTTCGCAGAGCAATGCAGAGCCACAACCCTGTCCAGTGGTCAGGATAGCAGGGTCGTGCATTCACCGTGCCGAGTCCTCAGCTTCTCTCAATTTGCTCCGGTTCCGCTCCAACCACGAAGCGGCCTCTACCGGTGACGGGAAAAAATTGACCTTTCCAAAGGCTTCCACTCTTAATTTGGCAGGATAAATTGTAGAGTATTTCACATTCAAAGAGCGGAGCTGTTTCTTCACTTCACCATACCGTAGCCGCAGCTTTTGCACCTCAGCCGAGTAATCCGGGTATATTTCAATGCGTTTGCCCTCCAGGGTAAGATCTGTCAATTTTCTGGCCTTACGTAAGATAGTGTCCCGGTCTCTGCAGTTCAGGATTCTGGCTAACATCGTACGAGGGCCCTCTCCAGGCACTGGGGGTCTCATGGGCACTCGATGGGCACGCTCCACAGCAAACACCCTCGACAGGATATTAGACCCAAACTTTCCCAGCAGCCAGGTTTCAACAAAGGTCGTGGGGTCAGCACCCTCAGCTCTTTCAGGGATGCCCACAATACGCAAATTGTTCCTGCGTGACCGGTTTTCCAGGTCATCGTTTTTGTTAGCCACTACCGTGATCCTCTGAGTGTGTTGTTGCTGCGTCTTTTGCACTGAGGTTAAATGATCTTCTGTTACACCAACTCTGCCCTCCACCTCAGTCAATCTGGCTGTAACTTTCTGCATAGAAGCCTCAATGCCTCCCATGTCGGCTTTCAGACCGTTCACCTGCTTTGTCAGAGCAGTTAAAGCAGTCTTGCAGTATAAGACAGCCTGGAATACATCTCGCAGAGTCGGCTCTGCCTCATCTGAACTTTCAGCTGCCAGCACAGTGTCACCATCCCCCTCCTCCTGCTGTTCAGTATGTAGCACAGGCATAGGCATCTCCTCACCATCTTCCTCCTCATCTCCATGCTTCTCACTGCCTTCACTTCCTTCTTCATCTGCCTTCATGCCCCTCGCATACCTGTGCAGCCGTGCTGAAGCCTCCAGCCTCCGTGCATAGGCTGTGTTCCTCCTTCCCGCCTCTTCCTCTGTCTCGGTGCCATCTTGGGCTGAGGCACTGCTGCAGGCCCCGGCATCCTTCTGCCTTTTGCGGCCCATGTTGGACTCTCTGAGTCTGGCAGAAGCTCGCCTCTGACTCCCGGGACCCTCAGACAGCAGTTCCTGATAAGGGATTTGGCTGGTTCGGGCTCTGTGCAGGATAATTGAAGCTAATGGTGGTGGAGAGGCACTGCCACCCGACCTCTCACATCAAGAGCTAGGCCACGCCCCCGCCCCCTGGTCCTTAGTATGGTCTTTGGAAGGAATAAGTCATTTGTTAGTCCTTTGTACTGACCACACATATATTTATACATGTAAATGAGATCCCCTCTGAGGCGTCGTTTTTCTAAGCCTAACAGACTCAACTTTTTCAACCCCTCATCATATGAGAGGCCTTCCATCCCTTGTAATAATCTAGTTGCCCCTTTGAACTGACTCTAACTTCTGAATATCCTTTTTAAAATGTGGTCAACTTTTAACCCTTATAACTTCCTAACAAAAAAAAATTTGGTTCCAAAATTGTACTGAAGTAAGTTATACATGTGGAAAATATTATTTATTAACAATTTTGTGTGACATATCTGTGGCACCCCAGGGGTCTGGTTGCCACAGTAATAGAAATATTATGTCTGAAAGCAAGTGGGAGGTTTCTCTGGTCAGGAGCCCTAAGCATGCAACACGGCCCGCCCAGACCTGGGAGGGGAGGAATCTGCCCTTATAAACTGGGTCTGGGGCGGGATTAAGACAGACAGAGCCTGCAGAACAAGCAGAGCAGTCAGAGTCAGAGTCAGAGTGAAGTCCCAGACAGAGACACAGTCAGGTCTGGAGGACAGCAGACAGAGGGAAAGCAAGAACTAGGAGCTCTGTAGGAGCAGGAGCGAGTGGCAGAGGCTGGAAGCTAGATAGCTCGCCTTGGCTGAAGACACTAATACCGGACACGGAGTCCGAGGCTGTGGGGACATCCAGGTCCAGCAGCAGAATCCAACCGGCAGGGGATTCCATGTCCTCTGGCCTTAGAAGCCCGGAGGCACAGTCATAAGCAAGGGACCAGCACCGCCATCGTGAAGCGGAGGCTAACGGAAGGCCCCAAGTCACCGGCCATACGGGTGAGCACCACACGGTATACTCAGGGACGTGGGCTACTTCTACCCTCATAGAGCAAGGTAGCCAGGAAAGAGTGCAGATAGACGGGGAGGCCTACAACTCCACCTGGCCAGGGGAGATCCTACTTGCTTACAGACTGACCAGGCCCCTACTGCTAACCAGTACTCCCGGGAGGGTCTGCTTTATACCATCAGTAAAGACCCTGAACTGCACCACACGTCTCTGTGTTTCATCGCCGCACCAGCACCATCAGTACTGGGACGCTCACACCATCACTCCCATCATCCACACTAGCTGCCCTGAGGCAATACTTCTCCCGTGGGGAGTTATCCCATACTTGGCTGCGCAAACAACATCAGCCTCAGCGGTCTGCAGCGCAGCGGCGGTCCCCACTGACCACAATCCACGGGTGGCGTAGTCGGACATTGTTATTACCTAAGACTGCCACTGGTTTGACCGCCCTGGGCACGGACCGGGTCACTGCCACACTGAGACAACAAACCCCAGCGATCCGGCTCCGGGTATCCCCTGCACAGCATAGGCCCAGGGGGCGCGTCAACTTTGGCGTAGTCGGGAGGATTTCATGCCCGCAACCACCGGGTACTGCGTGCCTGAAAAAAGACTTTTATACTTACCTGTGGTGAAGTTTCCCGCCGTCCGGAGTCGTTTCCCGCCACCGGACGCCATCTTGAACCGTTTCCCGCCGTCTTCTGCCGTCTTCCCGCCATCCGCAGCTGCTTCCCTCCATCGGACGCCATCTTCAGGACGCCACGCGCGTGGACGCCGAAAGCGTGCGAGATCCGAAGCTCCGCCCCACGCACCGACGCTGCGCAAGGTCCTGGAAGGGAGAAAGAGCGACGCTGACGTCATCGGAGCGCGACGCCAGGTCCTCGACCCCGATGATTGACTGCGGAGCCGCGGCCTACGGAAGAAGAGCATCGCAAGGTAGGCCACGGTCCACTAGGGGGGAGGAGGATGTCGGACACCGAGGGGAGCTCCACTGCCACAGCCACCGCCAGCGTAACCGCTGCAGCGGTCATGCCATTCACCATGCCCTATATCCCGGGGGCAACCTGGCTACCCCAGTACTCAGGGGAGTCACATACTCTAAGTGACTTTAGGGAAAGACTGGATAGCCTCTTCCAGGTATACCCCCTCACGGAAGAGCAAAAAGTGAGCATCCTGGTGGCCCAGTTAATCGGGGCAGCCCAAAGGGAGGTAAAGTCCTGGTCACCTGGGAAGAAGAGGACTGTCAGAGAAATACTAGCCCGGCTGAAAGACACATTTGACACCAGCACCTCAGCCGAGATAAAACTAAGATTTTACGGGTGCAAACAACGGGCACACGAAAGTATAAGAGACTATGCTCTAAACCTACAAGAGGCCCTGAGAGCCATTAAGCTGGCAGACCCTGACAGCGTGGGAAATGAAGACAAGCTGTTGACCGAACAATTTATTGAGGGTCTACTGTGCAATGCCCACCGAACCCAGTTGCGGGCAATGGCCTTACAGGACCCTAACCTGGACTTTGCACAGTTCAAGGACAGAGCCATCCGGGTGCTCCGAGAACTGGCACCAGGTGGCGCTGTAACCCACGGGCGCCCTGCTATCACTTATCACCAGGACGCGGTGCCCTTGTCTGCAGGGCCTGTGGGAGCTGATGCGCAGGCTTTGAACAATAACCCGGCTACAGACCTGCACCATCAGGTCCAAGAGCTGACTAAGAGCGTTGCCGCGCTAACCAGAACTGTGCAGTCTTTACAGGTCTCTTCTCCAGGAAAGATCCAGCTGGCATCCGGACCGGAGGACGTCCCATGGCGCCGACTGAGGAGGACCCCACCGGCCAGAAGAAGACCCAGCGACAGATACAACGAGGACGGACGACCCATCTGCCGCCGCTGCAATCAACCCGGACATATGGCAAGGTACTGTCATTTAAACGGGCACAACCTGGGGTAGAGGGCCAACCCCCAGGCATAAGATCATCAGGCCCATCGAACTGGCGTGACAAATACGTAGGGGGACGTCCGGTCTTGCCTGTGGTACTGGACGGCATTCCTATGAGTGCCCTACTAGACACCGGGTCACAGGTCACCACCATCCCGTACGTGCTCTTTAAGCGGTACTGGAATGACTCGGACATAACCCGCTACCCAAATGACGACCTGAGCATTATCGCCAGCAATGGTCAGCCCGTGCCACAGATAGGATTTAAGGAAGTGACCATCAAGGTCGGTAAGGTTGAACTGCCGGCACAAGGACTGATCATTGTGGACATTGACCGTCGCGAGAGTCACCCAAAGATAACCCTAGGCACTAACGTAATTGAAAACTGTCTTGCAGAGGAGATTCTTATTTTGCAACAGGTTGCCAAGAACGCCAGTTCCAGCCAGCAGCGTGTGCTCCAAAATGAGATCCGGGCACTGATGAAGCGGCAACAAGTGGAACTATCTGGTGGTGAGATAGGTAGCGTGAGAATGTGTGACCCGTTCCCTATTGCCATGCCCCCGAAAAGTGAGATGATGATTTGGTGCCGGGCAGCTATTGGTCTAAGAGGTAGAGACTACCAAGCAATGGTAGAACCCGTCTACTCAGACAGTAGGCCCACCATTTTGACAGCACGGGGGGTGGTCGATGTACGCCATGGGAGGGTGCCCGTCCGCATCATCAATATCGGGGAGAGAGAACTATACCTGCCCCGGTATGCCACGCTAGCCAAATTGTTCACCATCAACCAGAACTCTGTACAGGCCGTGAAACCCTTGCCTCCATCTCAACCAGAGGAAAGTAAAGGCTCTAAGAAACCAATGGAGGACTGGTGTCAGCAACTGCATTTGGGTACTGACTCCACTCCCTCACACCAAAAACAGGGAGTCTATCGGGTGGTTTAAGAGTATGAGAGAGTGTTTAGTAAACACCCGCTGGACTTCGGGCGAGTAAAGGGGGTAGAACATCACATCCCCACGGGAGACCATCCTCCCATAAAGGAGAGATACCGACCCGTACCCCCTGCACACTATCAACACGCCAAGGGGATGCTAAAAGACATGAAGGAGGCTGGGGTAATTAGGGACAGCTGTAGCCCCTGGGCAGCTCCACTAGTCTTAGTGAAAAAGAAAGACAACACCATGAGAATGTGTGTAGACTACAGGAAGGTCAACCGTATCACACACAAAGATGCGTACCCGTTACCAAGGATAGAAGAGTCCTTAGCTGCATTAAAATCTGCTAACTTCTTCTCTACTTTGGATCTCACTAGCGGGTACTGGCAGGTTCCTGTAGCAGAGGCGGACCGGGAGAAGACCGCATTCACCACCCCGATGGGACTCAGCGAATTTAACTGTATGCCGTTCGGGCTCTGCAACGCACCAGGAACCTTCCAACGGTTGATGGAATGCTGTCTGGGACACCGGAACTTCGAGACGGTCCTATTATACCTGGACGATGTCATCGTCTATTCCAAGACCTATGAGGACCATCTGGAACACCTGGCAGAAGTGTTTGAAGCCCTGGCAAACTATGGCCTAAAGGTAAAACCCTCGAAGTGTCATCTACTGAAGCCAAAGGTACAGTACCTGGGACACGTGGTGAGTGCTGACGGAGTGGCTCCCGACCCTGACAAGATCACCGTGATCAAGGACTGGCCAAGACCATCCAGCATAAAGGAAGTGCGGCAGTTCCTCGGGTTGGTAGGCTACTACCGAAGATTCATTCCCGGTTTTACCAAGAAGGCAGCTCCTATGCAGGACCTCCTGATAGGCCAGTCCAGGAAGGCCAAAAAACAGAAGCTACCCTTCAAATGGGAAAAGCTGGAAGAGGAGTCCTTACGCCAGCTGAAGATGGCCCTTACGGGGGATGAAATCCTGGCGTACCCTGATTACAGCCAGCCCTTTATCCTCCACACGGACGCAAGCAACATCGGGCTAGGAGCCGTACTGTCCCAGATCCAGCAGGGGAGAAAACGGGTAATTGCTTACGCCAGCCGAAAACTGCGACCCACGGAAAGAAACCCTGAGAATTACAGCTCGTTCAAGCTAGAGTTCCTGGCAGTGGTGTGGGCAGTAACCGAACGTTTTAAGCATTACCTTGCCTCTTCCAGGTTCACCGTGTACACGGACAACAACCCGTTGACACACCTGGACACTGCAAGACTGGGTGCCCTGGAGCAGAGATGGATGGCCCGCCTGTCCAATTTTGAGTTCACTATCAAGTACCGGGCAGGACGTTCCAATACCAACGTGGACGCCCTGTCCAGGATGCCAAACCTACCGGACGGAGGGGAAGATCCAGAAGAACTGGAAGAGGTCGAACTCCCTGCGTTCCACCGTCATGGGATTACCCAGTATTCCCACCGTGTGAGGGGCCAGCGATCTGCTACGTTCAACCCCTTACCCCACTACAACTGGGCGGAGACAGTGACCCCGCAGTCCGTCTGGTGAAGGAGATGCTGACCCAGGCTGACGCCCGCCTGGACCCAGACGCTCCGGAAGAGACCAAGCAACTGTGGACGGAAAAGAGCAGACTGTTTCTCTACAAGGAGAAGTTGTGCCGCAGAATGGTCAATTCCCGGACACATGAACTGATCTGGCAGGTGGTGGTACCGAGACGGGACGCAGCTATGGTGCTGGAAGCCTACCACAATGGGGCAGGGCACTTCGGATGGAAGAAGCTGGAGTTCCTGCTGCATGAACGGTTCTACTGGATAGGCATGAGAGGAGCCATTGAGAGGTGGTGTAGAGACTGTGGCCCATGCAATCTAAGAAGAAGGGACCGTGCCAGCCAGAGGACTCCCCTGCAGCCCATCATCACCAGGCAGCCGCTGGAACTGGTCGCTCTGGACCATGTTAAACTGGCTCCAAGCAGAAGCGGGTATGTCTACGCCCTAACCATCGTGGATCACTACTCCCGGTTCCTGGTGGTGGTCCCTGTCAAAGACTTGACGGCTCAGACAGCAGCCAGAGCCTTCCAGCTGCACTTCTGCCGCCCACACGGGTACCCGGACCAAGTGCTGACGGACCAAGGACCAGCCTTCGAAGCAAAGGTCTTCCAGGAGTTCTGCAACCTGTATGGCTGCAAGAAGATAAGAACAACGCCATATCACCCCCAAACCAATGGACTCTGCGAGAAGATGAACCAGGTGGTGATAGATCTGCTAAAAACATTGCCCCTGGAAGAACGCAGTCTGTGGCCTGAAAAACTGCCTGATCTGGTGGACCTGTATAACCACATTCCTGTAGGTTCCACCAACTGTACCCCGGCTTACCTAATGCGAGCAAGACCTGGTAAGCTGCCTGTTGACCTGGATATAGGAGTCCTGACACCTGAGGACACCTCTCCAGAGGCAGACTGGGATACAGAACGGCAGCAGCAGTACCGGAAAGTACAGGAGAGCGTCGAGCGAAGTCTCTGTCAATCAAGAGAAAGGCAGGAGAGGACTTATAACCAACATGCTCCTGCTGTTCCCCTGGTACCTGGAGAGCAGGTCTTGAAAAGAAAAAGGCGGCTCCATAAGTTGGACGACCAGTGGGAAAAGGACCCGTACACCGTACTGCCCTCAAGCCACAATAATCCAAAGGTGTACATCATCAGCAAGGATGGAGGAGAGACCACAGCCACTGTCTCCAGAGACCACCTGAAAAAGTGCCCCGAGAAGTTGCAAAGCACGGATGAAGATCAGGAAGACCCTCAAACCGTAGAGGAAAAGGAGGAAATGATCAGCACCGTACTCGGAGACTTTCCCCGGTCCTGAACGCAAGTAAGCAACGCTATCATGGTGCCCGTCCTCACCTTTCTCCAGCCAGCCCCTCAAGTGCCTACAGAAGACCAGGTAGAGCTGGAAGAGCAGCCGGCCCAGGAGGCAGAAGAGTCCACACCAGCAGCCCAGGAGAATCAACCCTCTGCTAGTAGTGAGCCTGCCGTGCCCCTAGTGAGCCAAAGAGTGTGCAGACAGCTGCCCAGCTTGCCCATAACACCTCCTACACCCTGTAGTGCAGGACTAGTTAGTGAGCTCCGTAGGTCCACTAGAGTCACTAGAGGTCAGATGCCCGCTCGCTGGAAAATATAAAATAATACACTGTAAATTTACCTGTTTCTTCAAAATGTTTATGGTTTATGTTTGTTGCCTGTTATTAATTATGTTTCTCAGTTACCCTGCAGATTTCTATGGACTAACAGGTTATGGACACTGGATAACCAGAACAATTCTTGTAGATAGTTGCACATTGTGCCTCTTGCGAAGACGGCCGCGGAAGAGAAAACCTGTCTGGCGTGGCCCAAAGTAGCTAGCTCCAGCCTTGCAGCCACGCCCAGGGCCAACGCAAGGGGTTTGCTTTGGACAGGTCCCCTACTTCGCTTAAAACTTCACCTTGGGTGACATGGACACCCAGTTGCGGACACGCCGTGACCTTTAAAGAACTAAAGCTTCTTGTAAATATGTTATTGTGTTATTGTTATACCCTGCATTTATGTTTCTTTAAAAATGTGTTTAGTCCCGGAGTACTAAAATTTACTAGGGCGGAATGTGGCACCCCAGGGGTCTGGTTGCCACAGTAATAGAAATATTATGTCTGAAAGCAAGTGGGAGGTTTCTCTGGTCAGGAGCCCTAAGCATGCAACACGGCCCTCCCAGACCTGGGAGGGGAGGAATCTGCCCTTATAAACTGGGTCTGGGGCGGGATTAAGACAGACAGAGCCTGCAGAACAAGCAGAGTAGTCAGAGTCAGAGTCAGAGTCAGAGTGAAGTCCCAGACAGAGACACAGTCAGGTCTGGAGAACAGCAGACAGAGGGAAAGCAAGAACTAGGAGCTCTGTAGGAGCAGGAGCGAGTGCCAGAGGCTGGAAGCTAGATAGCTCGCCTTGGCTGAAGACACTAATACCGGACACGGAGTCCGAGGCTGTGGGGACATCCAGGTCCAGCAGCAGAATCCAACCGGCAGGGGATTCCATGTCCTCTGGCCTTAGAAGCCCGGAGGCACGGTCACAAGCAAGGGACCAGCACCGCCATCGTGAAGCGGAGGCTAACGGAAGGCCCCAAGTCACCGGCCATACGGGTGAGCACCACACGGTATACTCAGGGACGTGGGCTACTTCTACCCGCATAGAGCAAGGTAGCCAGGAAAGAGTGCAGATAGACGGGGAGGCCTACAACTCCACCTGGCCAGGGGAGATCCTACTTGCTTACAGACTGACCAGGCCCCTACTGCTAACCAGTACTCCCGGGAGGGTCTGCTTTATACCATCAGTAAAGACCCTGAACTGCACCACACGTCTCTGTGTTTCATCGCCGCACCAGCACCATCAGTACTGGGACGCTCACACCATCACTCCCATCATCCACACTAGCTGCCCTGAGGCAATACTTCTCCCGTGGGGAGTTATCCCATACTCGGCTGCGCAAACAACATCAGCCTCAGCGGTCTGCAGCGCAGCGGCGGTCCCCACTGGTGGCGTAGTCGGACATTGTTATTACCTAAGACTGCCACGGGTTTGACCGCCCTGGGCACGGACCGGGTCACCGCCACACTGAGACTACAACCCCCAGCGATCCGGCTCCAGGTATCCCCTGCACAGCATAGGCCCAGGGGGCGCGTCATATCTCTCTGATTTAAGGGCATGAAAATTCAAAGTTTGAAAATTACAAAATTTTCACATTTTTTGCGAAATTTCCGTTTTTTTCACAAAGTAACCCAAGTCGTATTGAAGAAATTTTACCGCTATCATGAAGTACAAGATTGTCACGAAACAACAATCTCAGAATGACTGAGAACCGTTGTAGCGTTCCAGAGTTATTACCTCATAAAGTGACACTGGTCATTAACGTGCAAGCCACCCTCGGGGGTAAAGGGGTTAAATGACTGGGCATTAACTAATATAATAACTATCTACATGTGCTGATAACCCGTTGTGTTACCAGGCTTTTTTAGGATTGGACGCTGACTCACAGGATAATCACCTGTAGGTGTTACTAGAGAGACAGTTTTCTTCCTTCTGTTTCTTTTCTTTGTGCCAGAAAGTGTTACACTGAGGCTGTGTGCCCACGATGCATTTTTTAAGCGTTTCCGCAGCGGCAATTCCACTGCAGAAACGCTTAAAAAACGCATGGTAGAAGGTTTGCCATGTTCCCCAATGATAATCCGCATGTGCTGTGCACATGCTGCGGAAATTTCCGCTGCGGATTATCATTGCGGAAAAAACCGCAGCACTACCAATTATTTTGCGGAATCGCGCCGTTTTCGCCGCCATTGACTTGCATTGGAACGCATGTAATCCGCATCACTGGATCTGTAGACGCGCATTCCATGCATTTCAATGTGCGGATGGTAACCGGGTTTGGAGAAGAGGAGACTCTCCTCCGGACCCAGGTACCATAGAAAACTGTAAAAAAAGATTAAAAAAAAATAAACATTATACTTACCTTCTGATGGCCCCCGGTGTCTTTGCCCTGGCTTGCCAGCAGATCGCGGTGGACTCAAGGACCTGCCATGACGTCATTTAGTCATGTGACGGGTCACGCGACCGCTGATGTCGACAGGTCCTTTCAGTGTACCGCGAGCTGTCGGCAAGCCGACACGCATCGAATAAAGACTCCGGGGGCCATCAGAAGGTAAGTATAATATTTATTTTTTACTATTCTTTCGGTTACACTATATAAATCCATGCCGTTTGCATGGATTTATATAGTGTGACCAAGTTATCAAGCACTTTCCAAGTTATACTTAAATCGATTGGAAAGCGCTTGATAACCCGCATGCGGAAATGCAAGTGAAGAACGCTTCACATCCGCATGTCCCTGGCAGGAAAAACGCATGTACAATCTGCATGTACAATCCGCATGTACAATCCGCATACGTTTTTTTCTGCCAGGGAGATGCAGAAACGCTCAGGAAAAAATCCAGAGCATTTCTGCATCATAGGCACATGGCCTAAAGAATGCCTGGTTTTCTGATCTTTGCAAGGATTATCTATATCTTTCAAGAGACTTTACAGTGCCATAATCAGAAGTCAGTGGAGTATAGTTCATGCTATGCGACATGCAATGCTGTTATCTATCCCCAGGATAAGAAATAAAGGTCTGATCACTGGGCCGCCCTGCTGGGATTTCCAATATTCGCAATAATCCAATATACAATCCCAGTAACCAAGTAACCAAAATGCATGCTGCTGCTTCACTTAAAGTCTATGGAGTTGACTGAAACAGCAGTCTGTACTCTGCAGAACAATGGCGCTGTCTCTTTCAGTTCCATAGACTTTGAAGGGAGCAGCAGAGTGCACGTGCGATCCCCACTCCAAAGTCTTCCTCATAGCAGTGGGAGGACATGTGGGAGTCTTATTATTGTGATCTGTGGAGGTCCCAACATTGGGTCCCCCAGTGGTCAGACATTTATCTTCAATCCGGTGGATAGGTGATAAATTTTGTTTGTGAGAAGTTTACCTTATAATCAACCCTTAGTAAAGGATAAGCCTATTAGATACGCGGTTTCTACACCAAAGGATTATTAGGGCCTCTGTGTATCCAACATTCACACATACATGATGTTTATAGACCACTGGAAACAGAATCATTATTTCCTCTCTTCTATACCTATTTTTTTTGGCAGTACGGAAGCAGATTTAGTTGTGCTGATAGACACATTTATACAAAACCATATAATATTTCATGAAAATTCCGTAATTCCGTAATTTATAAAGGAAGGTGAAAAAATCTAATAATTTGGGTAAATTTTGAAACATTATCATTTCAAAAAATCTTATCTGCCAAAATACAAAATGTCTCCAAATTAAAATTTAGTAGAACACCTTTTGATGATCAAGGAGAAAGTCATGGAAACATTTGGTTAATATTTCTGTTCAGCACTGGCATAGTTAAAATTCAAATGCCCAAGGGCTCTATTAGGCTGTGTGCCCACGATGCGTTTTTTAAGTGTAGCACCCTGAGGACTCGGCTGCTACAGGGGTATTACACCTCAAGCCAGAGGTGTGGTATTCCACTCCCGGGTAAGGATGGAGTGTGGGACTGAGCTCAGTTAGCTGCATACACTACATACATCCCATTTCCGGGGGACAGACCGACGGTACTCCCACCAGTATATGTGCAGGTACGACAGCGTCTGTCCCTGGCTGGAGTGGGAGGGGGGTGGAACATCCCAGTAGTGTAGGGGCAGATAGGGGGAGCAGTCTGGGTAAGGCTAGGAGCTCATTGGGTGCTGGTCACCTGAGCTCACACATAGAGGGAGTATATAAGGTGGGCACCATCTTAGATCAGGGTCAGTCTGTCTGAGTTTATCCTGAGGAGCAGAGCAGAGAAGCTCAGCCGGAAGGGCTGACAGGGAGTTGTGGTTCCGGCTGGGCCCAGCTCCAAGGCCAAGTCTGAGAGAGAGAGAGGAGTCAGAAGGACCCAGAGAGAAGAAGAAGGAACCCCAAGACCCCAGAATACAAACAGCAGGGTGAAGGGTTGGCACCCAGGGTACCGGATCCCAAGCTGGCAGAGAGAAAAGCACACCTTAGCCAGGAACCGGAGGTCGTGGGCAGGATCTGCCACGACCCTCACCAAATCCACTGGAAAGGCATACCAAGCATAGGGTCAGGGAGCCCAGAGGAGGCTTGACCGACAAAAGACCCGAGGGAGCCGGACATAAGTGGATCCCTGGTGGGAAAGGCCAGTAGAAAGGACAGTCAGAAAGGAGCTCAGGACCACGCTCCAGAGTTGCTTGGGGGTTGGCCGAGTCCAGGACCTGGTGGACGCAGCACGGCTCGGGTGGTCGCTTCAGGCCAGAGTGACCATAAGAACACCCGTAAGTAAAAACCCCTGAACTGCACAGCCCGACTCTGAGTCTTCTTGCTTGATCATCCTGCACCTTCACAACCACCATCCTCTACATCTGACCCCCTGAGGCTATACCCCTCCCGTTGGGGGTTATACTACCACAGCTGCACACATACCACCAGCCTCAGCGGACCCTTCTGCAGCGGCGGCCTTTTGACCGCAAATCAACGGGTGGTGTAGTCGACACTAAGAACACCAATAACATCTATCAAGACTGCCACACACTGAGTTTGACACCCTGGGCACGGACCGGGTCGCCGCCACTCGGAGACTACAACCCCCATCTGATCCGGCTCCGGGTATCCCCCAAACAGCACTGGCCCAGGGGGCGCGTCAACTTTGGCGTAGTCGGCAGGATAACGTGCCCGCAACCACCGGGTACTGCGTGCCTGAAGAAAAGTTCCAAATTTACCTCAAGGAGAAGTCTCCCGCCGGTTCCAGAGGGTCCCCGCCATGGGACGCCATCCACGGAGTTTCCCGCCACTGGGAGACGATTCCCGCCATTTCCAGAAGATTTCCCGCCTTGGAAGAGCGGACGCCATTATGGGCGTGCCAGAGGGTGGCAAGAGGTCACCTCCCATCGTGGGCCAGGTCAAGGAATGGCGCCAAAAGCGGAAACCGCCCCCACCAACGGAGACTGTGATGCTAGAGATGTCCATCAGCGTGAGAGAACTGCCCCTGGAACTGACAATCACAAAGTTGCCCCGGGACCACCTTCAATGTGGGCGGAGACAGAACAAAACAGAGAAGATGGGTGCAGCCTGGAGGAGTCTGGAGAGAGCGCACCCGGAGACAAGAAGTCTGGAGAGGACTCCGGAGGAGCCATACCCGGAGATGGAGGGAGAGGCAGGCAGCACCGACCCAGTGGTCAGGAGCCTGTTGCAAGCGACAACCCCAGAAGGCCTGGTGGAGATCCTGACACAGCTCCCCCGAGACCGGGAGCGTGCACAGACCGCACTGGTGGGCTTGGCTCAGAGGATGGCCCGAGTGCAGCGGGACGTACTGGCCGTATGGAGCAGAGAGATG
This sequence comes from Phyllobates terribilis, assembly GCF_046119375.1. NCBI lineage: Eukaryota > Metazoa > Chordata > Amphibia > Anura > Dendrobatidae > Phyllobates > Phyllobates terribilis. The sequence continues at coordinate 1,094,242,534 of NW_027362761.1, forward strand.
GCCCAGCAGGCTGGAACCCGCCAGCGAAGCACGCCACCCGAGACGAGGAGACAGACCGCCTCTGAGGATGGTGCAGGAGGAGTGAAGGCCGGAGACGGCGCCGAGGAGGGAGCTGAACAGATGGAGGCAGGTAAAGGGGACGTCACTACCCCGAGCCGAGAAACCGCGTGCCTGCCCCAGCTCCCCGTCGCAGAGCCCGAAATTCCCCCTGCCGTGCCCGTCGCTGCATCGTCACCGCTCCAGACAAGGCCTCAAGCAGAAGCCGCGGCCGCGACCCCTGTGACGTCACGCGCCTCAACCCTGAGCGCGGCAAAGCAGGAAACACCACCGGCCTGGTCGCAAGGTCTAGTACCCCCGGGCGCCGCAGTACCAACAGCGCCCTCTACCTCCACTGAGCCACCGGCCTGGTCGCTGGGCCAAGTAACCCCGGGCGCCGCCGTCTTCACGGTGCCCTTTACGTTCAGGGTACCCCAGGCCTGGCCGCAAGGCCTGGCGAACCCGGGCGCCGCCACCACCACCGCGCCCTCAGCATCCACAGCGCCACACCTGGGTGAAAACCTATTTGCCCAGCATACGTGCCCGGATGGGCAGCCCTTTATATGGCCACCGGAGTACTACCAAATGGAACTCCAAAAAGCAAGGCCCCTGTGCGAGCCCCTGATTCCGGCTCCGAAGCCCGTTAAGAGGACCCCGCTCCCGCTGGAAGAAGCGCAGTTCGAGTGGGACCCCACCGGAGGAGACCTCATGGGGTTCACTCAGGAAACTCGGGCAGCCGCAGCGGAGCGTGCGGAGTGCTGCCGCCAGCAGTTGGCAGTCTTCGAGCAAGAACGGAGAGAGAGGCGGGTCCGTGAGCAGCGGCTGCAGGAACAGAGCGCAGGGCAGAAGAGCAGGACCAGGAGAGACCCCCGTGCAGCTCATGGTCCCCGTACCACCGGGACTGTGATTAAGTTTCAATTGCAGCACGGGTGGGGCTTCATCAGGGATCACCACACCCCCGGCGACGTCTTTGTGACCAGAAGAGACGTGGAGTCCCATCTGCCGGAGGGACACAGAGGTCGTGACCTATATGTAGGGGACGAGGTCACGTTCACCCGGCACAAGTGTGCCAAAGGACCCTACGCCCTCCATGTACACCGGCTGACGGAGGAGGAGCTACGGTGTGAAGAGGAGCAAGAGGATCCGGACGGGTCTGAAGGAGGAGCAGGAGTACGCCGTCATTAAAGTACAGTAAAGAGACTGTACATAGTTACCCGTCAGGGTATAAGAACTGTTACTGCTGCTAGTTAAAATATAGTCCCCGTTGGGACCAGCAAATTGAACTGAAACCCGTGTGTCCCTATTCCCACTGACCGAGGACTGAGAGCGGCCATATTTCCCCTTGTATATAGTTGCGCTTTTTTTAAGGCGCCCCCTACCGGTTTTATAGGAAACTGTTGTTATTCTACAAGAGACTGTCGCACTTTACCCGGTCACAAGTTGCACCGTGGCCGGAGGAACAAGAAAGTTTACAAGAATGTTTATTATGAAAAAGTTTTATGCTGATAATATATATAATGTTTTATATGTTTATGTTGTTATGAAAAAAAAAAAAAAATTGTATGTTTGTGGATGTTTTTATTCTCTTACAGCCCGAGGACGTGCTGTGATTTACCAGGGGGGAATGTAGCACCCTGAGGACTCGGCTGCTACAGGGGTATTACACCTCAAGCCAGAGGTGTGGTATTCCACTCCCGGGTAAGGATGGAGTGTGGGACTGAGCTCAGATAGCTGCATACACTACATACATCCCATTTCCGGGGGACAGACCGACGGTACTCCCACCAGTATATGTGCAGGTACGACAGCGTCTGTCCCTGGCTGGAGTGGGAGGGGGGTGGAACATCCCAGTAGTGTAGGGGCAGATAGGGGGAGCAGTCTGGGTAAGGCTAGGAGCTCATTGGGTGCTGGTCACCTGAGCTCACACATAGAGGGAGTATATAAGGTGGGCACCATCTTAGATCAGGGTCAGTCTGTCAGAGTTTATCCTGAGGAGCAGAGCAGAGAAGCTCAGCCGGAAGGGCTGACAGGGAGTTGTGGTTCCGGCTGGGCCCAGCTCCAAGGCCAAGTCTGAGAGAGAGAGAGGAGTCAGAAGGACCCAGAGAGAAGAAGAAGGAACCCCAAGACCCCAGAATACAAACAGCAGGGTGAAGGGTTGGCACCCAGGGTACCGGATCCCAAGCTGGCAGAGAGAAAAGCACACCTTAGCCAGGAACCGGAGGTCGTGGGCAGGATCTGCCACGACCCTCACCAAATCCACTGGAAAGGCATACCAAGCATAGGGTCAGGGAGCCCAGAGGAGGCTTGACCGACAAAAGACCCGAGGGAGCCGGACATAAGTGGATCCCTGGTGGGAAAGGCCAGTAGAAAGGACAGTCAGAAAGGAGCTCAGGACCACGCTCCAGAGTTGCTTGGGGGTTGGCCGAGTCCAGGACCTGGTGGACGCAGCACGGCTCGGGTGGTCGCTTCAGGCCAGAGTGACCATAAGAACACCCGTAAGTAAAAACCCCTGAACTGCACAGCCCGACTCTGAGTCTTCTTGCTTGATCATCCTGCACCTTCACAACCACCATCCTCTACATCTGACCCCCTGAGGCTATACCCCTCCCGTTGGGGGTTATACTACCACAGCTGCACACATACCACCAGCCTCAGCGGACCCTTCTGCAGCGGCGGTCTTTTGACCGCAAATCAACGGGTGGCGTAGTCGACACTAAGAACACCAATAACATCTATCAAGACTGCCACACACTGAGTTTGACACCCTGGGCACGGACCGGGTCGCCGCCACTCGGAGACTACAACCCCCATCTGATCCGGCTCCGGGTATCCCCCAAACAGCACTGGCCCAGGGGGCGCGTCATAAGCGTTTCCACAGCGGCAAAAACGCTGCAGAAACGCTTAAAAAACGCATGGTAGAAGGCCTGCCATGTTCCCCAATGATAATCCGCATGTGCTGTGCACATGCTGCGGAAATTTCCGCTGCGGATTATCATTGCGGAAAAAAACACAGCACTACCAATTATTTTGCGGAAGTACTGCGTTTTCGCCGCCATTGACTTGCATTAGAACGCACCAATTACGCAAGACTGCATCTGTACTTGCGGAATTGGCGCGTTCTAATGTGCGGATGGTACCTGGGTGTGGAGGACAGGAGACTCTCCTCCACACCCAGGTACCATTAAAAAAGCTGTAAAAAGAATAAAAAAATAAATAAATGTATACCGTACTTACCTTCTGGCGGCCCGCGGTGCGCTTCTCCTTGCTTCCCGGCACTTCACGATGGAATGAAGGACCTGAGCTGACGTCAGAGTCATGTGACGGGTCACGCGAAGCTGACGTCGGCAGGTCCTTCAGTGTACCGCTGCCGGCAGCCGGGATGGTGAAGCAAGCCAGCGCGGGCCATCGGAGGGTAAGTATACATTTTTATTTTTTTATTTTTTGACATTCTCTCGGTCACACTATATAAATAGATGCGCATTCCATGCATTTCAATGTGCGAATGGTTCCCGGGTTTGGAAAAGAGGAGACTCTCCTCCGGACCCAGGTACCATAGAACCTGTAAAAAAAGAATAAAATAAAAAATAAACATTATACTTACCTTCTGATGGCCCCTGGTGTCTTTGTCCTGGCTTGCCAGCCGATCGCGGTGGACTCAAGGACCTGCCATGACGTCATTTAGTCATGTGACGGGTCACGCGACCGCTGACGTCGACAGGTCCTTTCAGTGTACTGCAAGCTGCCGGCAAGCCGACACGCATCGAATAAAGACTCCGGGGGCCATCAGAAGGTAAGTATAATATTTATTTTTTACCATTCTTTCGGTTACACTATATAAATCCATGCCGTTTGCATGGATTTATATAATGTGACCAAGTTGACAAGCACTTTCCAAGTGATGCTAAAATCGCTTGGAAAGAGCTTGTCAACCCGCATGCGGAAATGCATGTGAAGAACGCTTCACTTCCACATGTCCCTGGCAGGAAAACGCATGTACAATCCGCATGTACAATCCTCATGCGTTTTTTTCTGCCAGGGAGATGCAGAAACGCTCAGGAAAAAACCCTGAGCATTTCTGCATCGTGGGCACATAGCCTAACACTGGCCCAATTTCCTTGCAACATTGTTTCTCAATTATTGAAGTGTCTAAACAAGTCAGCAATCACCTGAGAATCAGCAAAAAGCTTGTTCACCAGGTTAAATTAGTTTAAAAAATCACTGTTCTCGTCAGCGCATCATCCGGTATAAACAGGAGATGGAGATGTACTACCGAGAAACAATCATCCTGTGCGTATGATTGAAATCATTCTGTGCAAGTGTCGGACTATCTAAACAGGCAATTAAACAATCGCCAATCTGCTTGTTTGTAGCTGTAGCATCCGGCCCAGTATCTGTCCCCTCTGTTCCCACTTCAGTCTCTAGAAGGCACTGCACCTTTGTTGTGAGCGACACAGGGCGACGACACGGCAGTACCATTTCTTTTTGTACTGCTCAGTCAAGGAGCTATTGGGACGTTAACATTTAACTATAACCCTAACCCGCCAGTTAACCTAATTTGGGAGGTTCAGATAATGACTTATAAAGATTTTGATTAACATTGACTTATGAAATATAATTTCCGGTGTTTTTACTGAGAACAGTACAATAGATGGACTTGAGCTGTAGTGCCATCAATGCATTTCCATAAGGAGAAAGATTATCCTTAAAGCTCTGTCAGAGGCCTCTCACTTAGACAAATCAGACCTCCTGCTTTACACCGATGAGGGGCAAGCACGGCGAATCACATGTCTGCAAATGGTGTGTCTAGTTTGGCTTTTTACCCTAAGTCATGTGGCAAGCTACGATAAAGTGTCAATACTGACTTTTAGGATTGCTACATGCAATACGTGGCACTAGAGTTCTAGTCCTCTTCTCTCTGATGTGGTTATTTGCATATTGTATACTGAAGTATTATAAGCATTTGATACATCAAGTTTATGGAAAGACTCAATATTTACATTGCCGACACTTATTTTTCTGTTTGTCTGCCTTCGCTCCGGCAGCTGGATATCGGCTTCTGGGCCAAATCCTGATGGATGACAGCCCATTCTTGTCTAATAAGTTTTTGAAATTTGATCACAGGACCATAATGGGATTGAGATCTGGGGAGTTTCCTGGCCATCGACCCAAAATTTCAAATTCTTGTTGACTGAGCCACTTAGTTGACACTTTTGCCCTGTGACATGGTGCTCCATCATGGACAAAGCATTATTCATCACCAAATTGCTCCTGTGAGCCTCCCGGCTGTTGGACGTGTGGTAAGTAGTGTTGAGCCACCCCCGTAGTGTTCGAGTTCGGTTCGGTTCGTCGAACACCCGTGTGTTCGCCGAACTGTTCGTCGAACTGTTCGTCGAACACCTTCGAACACCGTTAAAACCAATGGCAGGCAAACAAAAACACATAGAAACACATAGAAAACACCTTCAAAGGTGTCCAAAAGCTGACAAACTGCTCAGAAGACATAACTAACACATGGAAAAGTGACAAGTACATATAGTCATGCGAAAATAAAAGAGGTGGAGGAGTAAAAGGAGGGGGAGACACAGATATAGGCATGTCATGCCCTTCTAAAATCCAAAAAGTGAGAAGCCGACACGGCCAGTCCGCTCCTGCCCGTGCCACCTCCGTGTCGCCGGGTTTGTGCCAGAGCTGCGGTGAACCCTGATGGCCAGCCCCCCTCTCCCAATACTGGTGCCTGTCCGCTGGTGGGTCGAGCGAGCCCCCCTGTGGTGGAGGCAGCTCTAAGCTTTTTAATTTAAATTGTCTCTCTAATTTGAATGAATACACTTTAAATCCATTTACAAGGATCTATTGGAGGGCAAGTCTCATGCCAGCAGCCGCGTAATTCCAGCTCCAGTAGCGTCCACTAAAGCTGCTGCAGTTAAAAAGCTTTTATAAGGATCGAGCTCGGCTGTCCACCACAAGGCATCCTACTGCCAGTCCCAGCCCCTATGCCTTGGGGTGCCTCCTGATGCTCTTCACTGAGTATCCCGTGGTCCCGAAGCATTTCCTTTGAAAAAATGAAGTGTCCAAACTACAGGTGGTGTAGCTTGCTTAACAGCCGGGATAATCCGCTGACTAGCAGACCCTGCTACTAGGCACAAAGTATTTCCTGGGCTAGATGCAGTTAAAAATTTGTAATTAGATACTCTCGTTGGATGCTGAGAAAGCATTCCATAGAGTCTCCTGGCACGCCATATATGATTCTCTTAAAAAGCTTGGGGTAGGGGTCTAGGGGACCCTTTTATAGCCAAAATCACGGCGCTGTATCGCAATACGTCACCTAGGCTGAAGATTAATGGAACTGTAGCACCCTGAGGGCTCGGTTGCTACAGAGGTATTGCACCTCACCCAGAGGTGTGATATCTCACTCTCAGGTAAGGATGTAGTGTGGATCAGGACCCGACACCTGCATGCATTACACCACATTGCCGTGGGGCAGGGCGACCAATATGCCCCTGAGATGGGCACGACAGTCCCTGTCCCTGGCTGGAGTGGGGGGAGGGAACACTGAGGAAGGGGAACCCTGTAGTGCAGGAGCAGGGAGGAAGCAGTTCCTGGGTGCATTGAGAAGGGAGTATAAAAGGTGGGCACCATCTTAGTTCAGTGCAGAGAAGTCTGAGCAGAAGTGGCAGGGAGCAGGGGCTCTGCATGAGCTCTGCTCCGGAGGCGGGCCTAGTAACAGAGGCCCAGGCCTGGAAGAGGGAGAAGGAAGGAAGAGGAGCGGAGAAGGCTCCAGGAACGAGGAACGAAGGGATCTCAGGGGTGCGGACGGGCGAGTCGCCACCGCACGCCAGAATCCACCTGCGTGGAGGGGTCAGGCCAAAGGGGGAGACCGGTCCCCGAAACTAGTGGAGGCAGGAAACGACCCTCAGCTAGAAACAGGAGGCTGTGACATTTTATGTGGCGCAGCCCCTCGCTACACCCGCTAGGAAGGCACCACATAGGGTCAGGGAAACTGGCGCCAAGTTTACCAAGAGGAGGCCCGAGGCAGCCGGACAGAAGGGTTGGTAAGAAAGGCCAGACAAAGGACACACAAAGGGGGTCCTGTGAAGCACTCCAAAGTTATCTGGGAGTTGTCTGAGCCCCTCACCTGGTGAGCACAGTACGACGTGGGCAGCGTTACCTGCAGATGTGGTCTGGATAATAAGAACTGTGAGTAAAGGCCCTGGACTGCATCACTGACTCCGTGTCATTACTGCTGCTGCCCTGCACCATCACCCCCATCCTCCGCATACACTGCCCTGAGGCTATACTCCTCCCGTGGGGAGTTATGCTACGCTCTGCTGCACCCACAACACCAGCCTCAGCGGTCTGCCCTGGAGCGGCGGTTCACTCTGACCGCAATCCACGGGTGGCGTAGTCGGACATTTAAACATCAAAACCACATAAATAGTTCCGCCACTGGTTTGACCGCCCTGAGCCACGGAACCGGGTTGCCGCCACGGAGACTACAACCACCAGCATCCACCAAAAAGGGTCCGGCTCCGGGTGTCCCAAGGCCCAGGGGGCGCGTCAGAACATTTTCATCACCTTTCACAATCACCAATGGGACAAGGCAGGGATGTTCTCTGTCCCCTCTCTTATACATCCTAGTGACGGAGCACCTGCTCTCATCAATTCGCCATAACCCCAATATTAGGTGGATTGAGGTGGGAGGCACCGAGTACAAGTGCTCTCTATTTGCTGATGATGTCCTAGTATATATCACTCAATCACATATATCCATCCATGCTGTTATGGCTGAAATAGATCACTTTGTTACATGGTCAAATTTTAAAATCAATGCAGCGAAGTCTGAGGCCCTCGATGTCTCCCTCCCCAAATCCATATAGGATTCCATCCAGTCCAACTTTCCCTTTGCCTGGCCCTCACAGGGTATCAAATACTTAGGAATTCCTATTCATAGAGACCTCTCCCATCTATGTTATCTTAATTTTGGGCCCTTTATTGAACAACTCCATACAGACCACGGTTGGCAAGTTAGAACTGTAAGATTCACTACGTGAACCACTGGTGTTTTGTGGAAAAGCACATGTACACTGTGTTCCAAATTATTATGCAAAAAGTGTTTAGGAGTGATAAGGGAAGAATTTGTTTGTTTGTCAGTTAAACTCATTGATGGTGATGTGTGTCAGGGCTCTTTATATCACTGTAAGCAATTGCAGACACCAGTGCTAATTAGTTTGGCAGGTGTGTCCAATGAAAGGCAAGACTACTTAAGAAGGCTCTCTCACATTATTCAGCAGCCTACATTTTCTGCCAAAATGGGAAAGAAAAAGGATGTGTCGGCTGCTGAGAAGCAACAAATTGTGGAGTGTTTAGGTCAAGGCATGACTACAATCAACATTGTGCGATGATCAGGATGAAGTGTCTTGGCAATCAAGAAGTATGTAGCTGATTCACAGTACACACGTGTGCGTGCTGATAAGGGCAAATTGAGGACTCTTTCCTACAGGCAATTACGTCAGGTTGAAAGAGCAGCGGCAAAAAAGCCTTGTCATAGCAGCAGACAAGTTTTTGAAGCTGCTTGTGCCTCCAACGTCCCCCGAACAACAAGATGCAGGGTCCTTCAGAGGTTTGCAGCTGTGCATACGCCATCCTGTCGACCTCCTCTATCCACTTCACACAAGCAGAAACGGCTCCAGTGGGCCAAACATTACATGAAGACTGTTTTGTTCACGGATGAGTGCCGTGCAGCGCTCGATGGTCCAGATGGATGGAGTGGAGGATGGCTGGTTGATGGACACCCCACGCAAACACGGCTACAGCGCCAACAAGGAGGAGGTGGAGTAATGTTTTGGGCTGGAATCATGGGGAGAGAGATTGTCGGCCCCTTTAGGATCCCTGAAGGCGCTAAAGATGAACTCCATAATGTATGTGGATTTTCTCAAACAGCACTTCCTGCCATGGTTCAAGAAGAAGAACCGTGTATTTCACAGCAAGATCATTTTTCTGCATGATAATGCACCATCTCATGCTGCACATAAAACATCTGCATCTCTGGCTGATATGGGCATAAAAGGGGACAAACTTATGGTGTGACCCCCATGCTCCCCTGACCTCTACCCCATTCAGAACCTTTGGAGCATCATTAAAAGGAGTGTCTATGATGGCGGGAGGCAGTTCACATCTAAGCAACAGCTCTGGGAGGGTATTCTGTCCTCATGCAAAACAATTGAAGCAGAAACCATCCAAAACCTGACAAATTCAATGGACGAGAGAGTTCAGAAGCTCCTTTCGAACAAGGGGTCCTATGTGAAAATGTAACATCACCTAGAATAAAGTTTTGAGTTGAAAACTGTTTGATTTCAGTTTCTAACAACCTGCTAATGCTTATAATTTCAAAAATGACCATTTTTTTGGTCTTTATTAAAATGAAAAGGTTGATCGAAAAGTTTGGGGGATCTAAGAGTGTGGCAACCCAGTAGTCATGATTACTTCGAATTCTGACAATATGAGGGTCATGCTGCAGGTAGTGCAGCAAGAAGGCACTTATGTGTCTTGCGCATCTCGGAGCCCCAAAATTATTTTCCGGGCTAGATGCAGCTAAAAATTATTTTTAATTTTAAAACTGGTGGAGCTTATTATAGATGGCCTAATAGGATCAGTGCTGCACACTGCTACAAAGCCCAAATTATTTTCCAGTCAAGATACAGATAAACATGATTAGTAATTTGAAAGCTTAAAACGGTTGGTAGGGTGATTTTAAACAATCATCAAGCTTTTACTCTCCCCAGGATGACACAGGGGTAGAAAAGTCGTTTCGGATCCATGATTTGTTCATCTTTATGAACGTGAGTCTGTCTACATTATCAGTGGAGAGCCGCGTGCGCTTATCTGTCAGCACACCACCAGCAGCGCTGAACACACGTTCAGACAGAACGCTGGCTGCGGGGCATGACAAGATCTCCAAGGCGTAAGTGGCTAGCTCCGGCCATTTATCCAGATTGGAAGCCCAAAAAGAGCAAGGGTCCAGTGACACAGTCGTGGCTTCAATGTTTACTTGGAGATACTCCTGTACCATCGTCTCTAGGCGTTGACTATGTGTCAGACTTCTTGTCTCCTGTGGCCTTGCAAAGGATGGGCTAAAAAAGTGGTGAAATGATTCCGCAAAATTGATGTTACCACCAGATACTGTGGTTCTGTTACGGTTTGAGTGCTGAACACTTGACGGTCCCACGGTTGGCAAGTTGGAACTGTGAGATTCACTACGTGCACCACTGGTATTTTGTGGAAAAGCACATGTAAGATTCTGCAACAGTCTCTGCTGATACTCCTGCATGCGTGCATCCCTTTCTATGGCAGGAATAATTTCTGCAAATTTACTTTTGTACCGGGGATCTAACAGTGTGGCAACCCAGTAGTCAGGATTATTTCTAATTCTCACAATTCGAGGGTCATGTTGCAGGTAGTGCAGCAAGAAGGCACTCATGTGTGTTGCGCATCCAGGAGCACCAAGTCCCTGTTGTGTTGGTGGCGAGGTAACAATCATGCTTCCTTCCTCTGTCCTCTCCCCCCAACCTCGCACAACAGAAATGTGATCAAGGTCTCCCTCATCTGATGAGTCTTCCATCAGTTCGTCCTCCACTTCTTCCTGGGCTCCTGCACCTTCCTCACTAGTTTGGCTGCTACCATGCGCCCTGGTAAAACCATCTCCCCCACCCTCACATGCCTGCCGCCTTGGTGCTGCCGACCGTCTGGACCTTGCAGATGTTAGCCCTTCCGCATACAACTCCTCCTCCTCTACTTCCTCCACCTCCTCTTGTGCCACCACCTGACTCCGAATTCTGTTTAACATGTGCTCCAGCATGTAAATCACCGGAATAGTCATGCTGATAATGGCATCGTCAGCACTAAACATCTTCGTCGCCATTTCAAAACTGTGCAGAAGGGTGCATAGGTCCCTGATCTGAGACCACTCCTCCAGCGTGATTTGCCCCACCTCTGAATCTCGTTGGCCCAGGCTATACGTCAGAACGTATTGCACCAGGGCTTGTCGGTGCTGCCACAGTCGCTGCAACATGTGCAGAGTTGAATTCCACCGGGTAGGCACATCGCATTTTAGCCGGTGAAGTGGCAGGCCCAACGACTTCTGTAGAGATGTAAGTCGCTGAGCTGCGGGATGCGAACGGCGGAAGTGAGCACACAGCGACTGTGCCCTCTGCAGAAGGCCATCTAGTCTGGGATAGTGGGCTAAAAATTGCTGGACAACCAGGTTCAACACGTGAGCCATACAAGGCACGTGTGTGACATTGCCCCGGCGAAGGGCCGCACCCAGGTTTGCAGCATTGTCACACACGGCCTTCCCTGGTTTCAGGTCCAGTGGAGACAACCATTCATGAAATTGGTTCTCCAGAGCTGACCACAACTCCTCAGCTGTGTGACTCACATTTCCCAGACATTTCAATGTAAAAACCGCCTGATGACGTTGAGCCCTACTGTCAGCATAGTAAGGAGGTGTGCAGGATCCCTTCTGCGCAGTTAGAAAGCTTGTGGCATGACCAGACAGGCTTTGGGTGCAGGTGGAAGACCGAGAGGAGGTTGAGGAGGCAGAAGCAGTGGAGGAACTTTGACATAAAGAGGATTGACGCACAACTCGTGGGGACGGCAAGACTTGGACAGCAGCCCCTTGTCCTGCTGTCACCATAGTTACCCAGTGCCCAGTCAGCGACATGTAACGCCCCTGTCCATGCCTACTCGTCCAAGTGTCTGTGGTGAAATGCACCCTGTCACACACAGAGTTTCTCAAAGAAGCGGTGATGTTGTGTGTGACATGCTGGTGGAGCGCAGGCACACCTTTCTTTGAGAAGTAGTGCCGACTGGGCATCTGGTACTGGGGCACTGCGACGGACATAAGGTCTCGAAAATCCTCTGTGTCCACCAGGCGGAAAGGCAGCATTTCTGTAGCCAAGAGCTTGCAGATGGTGAAATTCAACCTCTTAGCTTTCTCATGGCTAGGAGGAAATGGTCTTTTACTTGTCCACATCTGAGGGACCGAGGGCTGGCTATTGTGCTTAGACGGGGTTGATAAGGGTGTCCCCGGCAAACTGCCGGTCTGTGAGGAAGATGCAGGCGGACATGTTAGGTTGCCTTGATCCAAAGGTGGTGCTATCGATGTCGGACAGCGCTCAACACCAGCTGCTGTTACCACCTCCAAAGAAAATGATGACCTGCCAATCACGCTGGCTGTTGCGGGTAAAGAGGTGGCAGGTCTGCGCCCCAAAACAGGTGTGACTGCTGTCCCCCCAGTCACAGAGGATGAAGAGGCCGCGGATGCACAAGATATGGCAGACGGTGGTTGGCCCGGCCGGCTAGGCCGCATTGTAGCACACTGAGCTTCCCACTGCAACTTATGCTTCATGTCCATGTGCCGGTTCATGCATGAAGTACTCAAACTATGTATTTTTTGGCCTCTACTTAGCTTTTGCTGACAAATGTTACAGATAACAAGAGTTGGGTCATCTTTATCGATCTGAAAAAATGCCCAGGCTATGCAAGCCTTAGCACCCATGCGACCTGAAGAGCCACCACGACTTGTGGTGAGAGGCAGAGTTGTGTTTGAGGGTGCAGTTGTTGACGTGCTTCCAGTACTACGTCTCTGTCCAGGAAGGCGCAACCTGACCTCGTCGTCACTAGCATCTTCCTCCACCTCCTCTGCTGACCTCATCTCTTGGCTGACTGTGGGTTGACAGTAAGTGGGATCTCCAACCTCATCATCATCACCCTGTGTGTTATCACACCCGTCGTCCTCAGAGCCAACCTGTTCCTGCCCTGACAAAAAACTAAAGTTGTCGCTCCAATCAGGTATTTGAGTCTTATCATCGTCTTCCTCATTGTCTCCACCAACAGGAGTTACAGTTTGGGAATGAGGGTCTACATTATGGTCAGAACCTTCTGCGTCTGGTCCTGGATCCGACTCATAAAGATTCTGGGCATCAGTGCAGATCATTTCCTCGTCTGGATTCACAGAAGCGCTGGAGTCGACCTCTGATTCCCAGGCTATAGTATGAGTAAACAGCTCTGCAGACTCAACCATCTGTTCTACCTCATACTCAGACGGGCAGCTGGAGATTTGGGAGCTGTGAGGAAGCAAGTGCGATTTGGGTGACACCTTTGAGGACTGGAGTATTTGTGATGTTGAAGTTGATGTGGAGGAGAGCCCACTTAAAGGAGCACTTGATATCTGTTGAAGCACCTGCTGTTTTTGTGCCTCATCTGGAATTTGTAGCGATTGGCGTGGCTGTAAGAAAGGGATCTTATCACATTGTCCGCTAAAAGAAGTAGACATTTTAGTTTGGCTGGAAGATGGTCTTTCTTCTGCAGATGTTACTGTTGCTTTAACACCTACCCCACGGACACAACCTTTTTTCCCCTTCCCAACACGCCTATTCCCCTTTCCACCAGCAGCAGGCCTTTTTCCACTCATTTTGGTGGTTAACTAATTCACAACTCTGGAGTTGTTTGCACAAAAAAACAATGGATGGTAACCGAGCAGAGCTGAGTGGCCAAACTGTGGTATTAGGCCAAAACTATTGGCTGGGTTAGATGCAGAAAAAAATATATTCAGTTTGCAACCTGATGGAGGTCAGTATAGATGGACTAATACAACAAGTCCCACGCACAGCTAGAAGCCCAAATATTTTTTCAGAGGTACTGTAGATGCAGATAAAAATTATTTTTAATTTGCAACCTGATGGAGGTCAGTATAGATGGACTAATAGAGAAAGTCCGACACACTGCTAGAAGGCCAAATATTTTTTCAGAGCTAGATGCAGAAAAAAATTATATTCAGTTTGCAACCTGATGGAGGTCAGTATAGATGGATTAATAGAACAAGACCCACACACAGCTAGAAGCCCAATATTTTTTCAGAGGTAGATGCAGAAAAAAATATATTCAGTTTGCAACCTGATGGAGGTCAGTATAGATGGACTAATACAACAAGTCCCACACACAGCTAGAAGCCCAATATTTTTTCAGAGGTAGATGCAGAAAAAAATATATTCAGTTTGCAACCTGATGGAGGTCAGTATAGATGGACTAATACAACAAGTCCCACACACAGCTAGAAGCCCAAATATTTTTTCAGAGGTACTGTAGATGCAGATAAAAATTAGTTTTAATTTGCAACCTGATGGAGGTCAGTATAGATGGACTAATACAACAAGTCCCACACACAGCTAGAAGCCCAAATATTTTTTCAGAGGTACTGTAGATGCAGATAAAAATTATTTTTAATTTGCAACCTGATGGAGGTCAGTATAGATGGACTAATAGAGAAAGTCCGACACACTGCTAGAAGGCCAAATATTTTTTCAGAGCTAGATGCAGAAAAAAATTATATTCAGTTTGCAACCTGATGGAGGTCAGTATAGATGGATTAATAGAACAAGACCCACACACAGCTAGAAGCCCAATATTTTTTCAGAGATGCAGAAAAAAATATATTCAGTTTGCAACCTGATGGAGGTCAGTATAGATGGACTAATACAACAAGTCCCACACACAGCTAGAAGCCCAATATTTTTTCAGAGGTAGATGCAGAAAAAAATATATTCAGTTTGCAACCTGATGGAGGTCAGTATAGATGGACTAATACAACAAGTCCCACACACAGCTAGAAGCCCAAATATTTTTTCAGAGGTAGATGCAGAAAAAAATATATTCAGTTTGCAACCTGATGGAGGTCAGTATAGATGGACTAATACAACAAGTCCCACACACAGCTAGAAGCCCAAATATTTTTTCAGAGGTAGATGCAGAAAAAAATTAGTTTTAATTTGCAACCTGATGGAGGTCAGGATAGATGGACTAATACAACAAGTCCCACACACAGCTAGAAGCCCAAATATTTTTTCAGAGGTACTGTAGATGCAGATAAAAATTATTTTTAATTTGCAACCTGATGGAGGTCAGTATAGATGGACTAATAGAGAAAGTCCGACACACTGCTAGAAGGCCAAATATTTTTCAGAGCTAGATGCAGAAAAAAATTATATTCAGTTTGCAACCTGATGGAGGTCAGTATAGATGGATTAATAGAACAAAACCCACACACAGCTAGAAGCCCAATATTTTTTCAGAGGTAGATGCAGAAAAAAATATATTCAGTTTGCAACCTGATGGAGGTCAGTATAGATGGACTAATACAACAAGTCCCACACACAGCTAGAAGCCCAATATTTTTTCAGAGGTAGATGCAGAAAAAAATATATTCAGTTTGCAACCTGATGGAGGTCAGTATAGATGGACTAATACAACAAGTCCCACACACAGCTAGAAGCCCAAATATTTTTTCAGAGGTACTGTAGATGCAGATAAAAATAAGTTTTAATTTGCAACCTGAAGGAGGTCAGTATAGATGGACTAATAGAGAAAGTCCGACACACTGCTAGAAGGCCAAATATTTTTTCAGAGCTAGATGCAGAAAAAAATTATATTCAGTTTGCAACCTGATGGAGGTCAGTATAGATGGATTAATAGAACAAGACCCACACACAGCTAGAAGCCCAATATTTTTTCAGAGGTAGATGCAGAAAAAAATATATTCAGTTTGCAACCTGATGGAGGTCAGTATAGATGGACTAATACAACAAGTCCCACACACAGCTAGAAGCCCAATATTTTTTCAGAGGTAGATGCAGAAAAAAATATATTCAGTTTGCAACCTGATGGAGGTCAGTATAGATGGACTAATAGAGAAAGTCCGACACACTGCTAGAAGGCCAAATATTTTTTCAGAGCTAGATGCAGAAAAAAATTATATTCAGTTTGCAACCTGATGGAGGTCAGTATAGATGGATTAATAGAACAAGACCCACACACAGCTAGAAGCCCAATATTTTTTCAGAGGTAGATGCAGAAAAAAATATATTCAGTTTGCAACCTGATGGAGGTCAGTATAGATGGACTAATACAACAAGTCCCACACACAGCTAGAAGCCCAAATATTTTTTCAGAGGTACTGTAGATGCAGATAAAAATTAGTTTTAATTTGCAACCTGATGGAGGTCAGTATAGATGGACTAATAGAATGATGCTATGCCCAAAAGATTTTACTTCACTAGGTGCAGTAAAAAAATTGGTATTCTATACACAGGTGGTATATCTTGCAACACAGATAGGCTACTCCACTGACTAACACACTCTGCAATAGGCCAAAAAGGATTAGCTTTGCTAGATTCAGCCAAATGCTGTGAAAAAAACTTGCACAGCACTGGCACAGACCTGCCTGGCAAAAACTGATAGGAACTGATGTAACCTAGTCCTGAAAAGGACTCCAATTACAATTAGTCTTTACTCCCACAACCTATCTATTTAAGAGCACAGACCTCCCTGATAAAAGTCGTAGGAAATGCTGTAACCTAGTCCTTAAAAGGACTGCAATCACAACTATTCCCTACTCCCAAGCTATCTGTATATTTGTGCGAAAATTGGCTTGAAATTAACAAGGTATAGCGCACACAGCAACAGCGGTGCCGTCTAACACGCAGCTGCAGCAGTGAGAAAATGGTGGCGACGGGGAAAATGGCTTGGTCTTATAGGGCAAGGACATGTGACATACACTGCCAATGACACATGCCCTTGCTTGTGTGAAAAAAAGCACTTCGCTCCGTGTGTGCGCTGCTGATAGGCTGACAGATTGCACCTCCCCACTGCAAATGCGGGAAAGAGAAAAAAAAATGGAGATCTTCATTGTTCCTGCAGAGATCCATCCCCTGCCCCTCCCCCCACCCCGCTGTACACTCAAACTGCGTATTAACATTAATTTTCATCATTACTGAGAAAAAATCCAGTTATGATTTTGGTGCACGAACAGTTATCGAACATAACCTCGAACAGCCGAATTTTTATCAAATTGTTCGTGTTCGCCGAACGGCTCGAACACCGCCCAAAACAGCTCGAATTTGAGATTGGCGAACAGTTCGAGTAGAACAACGCTCATCTCTAGTGGTAAGGTGCCAGGAGCAGAGGGAAGCATTCAGTATGCGCCGCCACGATGGGTCTCCTGCATCCCAAGGTTGGCCGCATTAGAGGATTCTCCCATGATCCCATCTATCCCCCAGCCTCCCTCCGGTCTCCGGAAGGCCTGCTGGAGCAGGCTGTTCTCAGACCCCTGTCAGCTGCGCTGAGGAAATCCCCCTGAGGCCTCTTCAAAAGCTGGAGCCGATACGCTCTAGTGGTGTTGGTGGAGGGGGCATGGCTTTGAGCATCTTGTAACCTGGGGGCTGGCTGTGGGGGACATTATAATGGGGGCTGGTGTTATGCATACGCCCGGGCTAGAGCGGCGTGTGCATGTGACTGGTAGTGATTCCACTGGACCGTGCCGGAGAGTGTATGCCTGGAGGGGCGTAACTAAGTATCTACCCGATCCGACCAAGGTGGCACGACGGCATACGACGCCAGTGCACCAAGGAGGAACCGAGCAGAGGGACCAGGTGCTACTCCAGGACAGACCCCGGACACGGCTGTTGACCCACACAGGGAAATACAGGAACAGACTGGTATGCAGGCAGGCGGGTATGCAGGCAGGCGGGTATGCAGGCAGGCGGGTATGCAGGCAGGCGGGTAAAGGCAAGCACAGCTAGAGTGCAGACGGGGAGGCACTAGCAGGTAGGAACACAGGCGGGATAGAGCCCAGTACACACCGGGACTCAGGAACAATACAGGCAGGATAGGGCCCAGTACACACTGGGACTCAGGAACAATACAGGCAGGATAGGGCCCAGTACACACTGGGACTCAGGAACAATACAGGCAGGATAGGGTACAGGCAGGGCAGGACAGGACTGCCGGAGCAGCGGGCAGAAGCAGGGCAGGACAGGACTGCAGGAGCAGCGGGCAGAAGCAGGGCAGGACAGGACTCTGTTCACACGGAACAGACAGGAAGGGAAAGACAGAGCCAGACACCCACAGGGTACTTGCAGTGAAGTAGCGAGTGGACCAAAAACTCACAAACGGGAGTACAGAGACAACAAGCAGGAGTTAGGTACGAGTACAGACTCTGCAGGAAAAGGAAGGGAATGGACATAGACAAAACAGGTAAAGGATAGGAGAGAGTTCAGACTGGAACTGAGTGTACGGAGGAGACCGACACTGCAGCGGGATACAGGAGCGAGTCTGGGAATACTGCCCCCAGAGAGGCGGGACGAACAGGCAAGGAGCGAGTTCAGACAGGACAGACAAGATACAGGACACAGTTCAGACACGGGAGCTGACACCGCTAGGCAGGAGACATACAGGACTTAGTTCAGACACGGGAACTAATACCGTAAAGCAGGAGACATACAGGACACAGTTCAGACACGGGAGCTGACACCGCCAGGCAGGAGACATACAGGACTTAGTTCAGACACGGGAACTAATACCGAAAAGCAG
Source organism: Phyllobates terribilis (assembly GCF_046119375.1). Lineage (NCBI taxonomy): Eukaryota > Metazoa > Chordata > Amphibia > Anura > Dendrobatidae > Phyllobates > Phyllobates terribilis. The sequence goes on from NW_027362761.1 coordinate 1,094,260,990, forward strand.
GAGACATACAGGACACAGTTCAGACACGGGAGCTGACACCGCAAGGCAGGAAACATACAGGACTTAGTTCAGACAGGCCTGGAAACAAGCCTCCAGGAAAGGCGGACAGGGAAACAAAGACGGGACCTGGCACCTTCAGAGTGCAAGCACACACTGAAAGAAACACATATGCTCAGGCAGGGATAGAAGGGAGCTGCTGAGCTATATACCAAGAGACAGACAGCGATAGGCTGAGGACGCACAAGGGGTGTGGCCCACAGCAGGTACAAAAGGCAGGAAGTGATCGGGCGCCGCCCTTAAGCAGCAGAAACAGACACAGACACAAACAAGACAGCATGGAGGGAAGCCAGAGAGACATTCTGGACAGGAGATCAAGTGCGCGCTCCTGCACAGTGGGAGATGGACCACTATGCAAGGACGCCGCCAGGTATGTTACAGCTGGCTATAGGAGACATCAAATTATATGGGGGGTCCTGTGTGGGACATTATACCTGGGCTGTGGGGACATCATACTGTATAGGGGGCTGTAGGGGCATCATAATATATAAGGGGGCTGTGGGGAGCTTTATACTGTATAGGGAGCTATGGGGGACATAACACTGGGGGGCTATGGAAAAATCCTACTGTAAAGGGGGCTGTGATAAACATACTGTATAGGGGGCTGTATGGGACATACTTGGGTCTGTGGTGACCACATTGTATTAGGGGCTGATGGAGACCTTATATTTGGGGGTGTGGTGACCATATTGTATCGGGGGCTGTGGTGGACATCATACTATATATTGAGGAACTGTGGTGGATGTCATACTGTATGGGATGCAGTAGGGGCCATTATACTCTATATAAGGGGCCGTGGAAGCCATTACACTATATCTGTGACTAGGAGATCACAAGAATGCATGAGGTGCTGTGGGGGTCATCATACTATATATGAGGGTTTGTGGTGGTGACCATATTATATGCATATGAGGGGCTCTGGTGGTGACCATATTATATAATTAGTGGCTGTGATGGACATCATTCTACATGGGGGGCTGTGGTGGACATCATAGTGTATATTAGGGGGCTGTTGTTAGTATCATACTATTTGGGCGGCTGTAGCGACCATCATACTGTGTAGCAGGACAGTGTGAGGAAGGTGTACAGCTTGGAGAGGGCAGCGTAGTGGGCAGTATAAGGGCATAGTGTTAAGAGGGGCGCACAGAATTGATAAGGAGAGGGAGCATTAAATGGGAGCACAGTATGGAGAGCATGGCGTGGGGGGCAGTGGGAATATATAGAGAGTGTAAGGGAAAACAGTGGAGAGGGGACAGTAATTGTATAAACCGTGGTTCATAAGGGCGGAAGGTGTGGCGGTTATAGTTGATAATGGCAGACAGTGGGGTCGTTATAGCTCATTAAGATGGACAGTGTGTTAGATGTAGCTCATTAAGTGGAGGCCATATACTATAGAAGGCTTATTTAGGTCATAGTAAGGACAGATATTTTTATGCAGAGGGCATTTTAATAGCACTCCTATTCTTAAGGGCACCATGTGGGGATGTGCTGCCGAAGACCCAAGAAGATGGAAGTGTGGATTTGAAGTCATCATGGAGACTGGACAAAATTGAGATGAAAAGAAAAAACAACAGCAATCCGAGAAGATTGCACCTATAAGACACCTGGATGTAAATGTTTACTTCTTGATACTGACTTTGTCTCATCAGTACTGTGGTTGCTGTATGGTTCGCAGTCTAATAATGACTAATAACAACAACTCCCAGCATCTCCTTACAGTTGTTAAGGACATACTGGGAGTTGTACGTACATGCAATACAAATGTATATGGGGCTGTGTTGACATTACAACTGATTGCTGTACTAAGATTAGTGATGTATTCATGTACTGGTGTATTTATTTACTGACGGTGGTTACCGTGATGTATTCATGTACTGATTATGGTTCTGGTGATGCATTCATGTAGTGATGGTGGTTCAGGTGGTGCATTAATGTACTGATGGTACTTCTGGTGGTGTATTTATCCACTGATGGTGGCTCTGGTGATGCATTTATGTACTAATGGTGGTTCTTGTGCCGTATTCATTATATGTCCTCCCATATTATATGTCCATGTGGATACTGTAAGTACTGGCTTAGGTATTAATTAGATACTATATCTTGATAATGTTATAGATTGTATTTTTATACTGAATCATGTCTATTATCTATCTATATGCAACTTTTGCAATGTATTTAATATAGATCCTATCAAATTCACTTTGATGCTATATGTTTACATGAATTGTGTTCTGATGCACTAATTTTTAGATATTATTTATTACTATCTAGTATACCCCTCCTCTTACAAATCCGCTTACATGTTTTGATAATTCCCTGATTTTTAATATATATTTTTGTCTAGTTTTTAATTTTGAATCATTAACTTATATATTTTATTTTTTCTTGTGCTGTGTGTCTTGAGCTGTAGGATCCCTGTTCCTTTGCTTGCAGGCTGAAGGTTCATTGGTGGGGAGGGGGGAGAGAGTGGGTGTGGGGGGGGGCAATTGGCTTCATCTGCCTAGGGCACCAAAATACCTTGTCCTGGCCTTGACACTAACAACCTGGGAAAGATAAAATTGGCTGAGGTCATCTGTCTTATCAAATCTGATTTTAATAGTTTCAGAAATTTGTTTACGCAAAAATGCGTCCTTGTATGGTCTGAAATAATTCCCCAATGAGTTTGGAGAAAAGCTCAAAATTTAGCGGCTTTGGAAAGGGCTCGCAGGTTACTCAATATGAGCATGTCTCATTTCATTCGGCCTAATGGTGGTGTTGTGGTGCTGCATCGTATGCTTGAAGCTGGAAGGTGATAATCACAATCTGTTGCAGGCATATGGCTTTCGAACGCCATTGGGAATTATATATTTTTATTAGGCTTACAGGATGGCGAAAACTAAAACTGATGTCAAGTTTCAAAACTTTAGCCCATGAGTGTTACATAGCTCAATATAGTAAACTATACATTTATAGTCTGTTTGTTTTAATTTGTTTCTTCTTTCAACTATTCAGTTTGACTCTGTTGCCTTTTACTGTGACTTTGAGCCAATAGAAATGTATTCATTTTTCTATTTTAGCCACATTAATTTATTTTAAAATAAAGTCATGTCTGGATGGCTGTATAATGTTTTGTTAAAATATTGCTTCTTAATACTAAAAATGAGCTGGACTCAAAAAGTGCCCATTTTAATTTCAAGACTATACAACCATTTTAAAACGCATATTAAAAGTAAATAAACCCGTCTCATGGTAAACTAGAGATCTATTTAAAAATGTATACGGTTTGTATTGTGGAATTAATGGCGCTATATAAGTTAGTAAAATAAACATTGTGAAATCTGGTGACAGATCAGCTGGCTATGTAGTTCAGAACTATCAGACAATTAAAAAACACTGTTAATAAAGCACTAGTACTTTATAGAAATGCTGTTTTACACTGACGTTTCATATTTAAAGTGCAGATTTTCAGGTATAACTACTGAAAAATGTATAATAAATATTCTTTCTCGATGATAATTAAAGTCTAAACTGAACACAGAATGCTTGCAAATGTGCCATCTAGTGACTCATCATAGTAATGACTGAACTGGCAACCAACAAGGTAGTCTTCCAGTGTTTAGAACAAAAAAATAACAGTATGTTTAAAATATATATATTTTAACCAACATTTAAAGTTACCACTTATCTGAAGTAAGAGTGATAGTTTGCAGACCAGTGGGAGTGTAAGGAGATGGACATACTGCCCACGTTCCCCCTTGAAGAAAATTCATATTGTTGTATTATATAATGTGAACTGTGATATGCATTAATAGTGTTGGCATTGTGTTCTGCCCACCAGTAGGGAGAGTTGAGTTATTGATTGGGACTAGCCCAGAGAGGGAGGGGATAAGGTGAAGGGACAGAGACAGTTTCCTGTTAGGATGTTAAATAGGGCCCAGTGTGCAACAAGAACAGAACTAAGGTCTAGACAAGAAGCAGTACCGCATGACATGGGTGTCCCGAAGTGATAGGAGACCAAGACAGTAGATAGTGTGATCCTAAGTAAAGAGAGAGAGGAAAAGAGAGAAGTTACCAAAGTCCTGGGACACCTAGCAGTACGGCCCCCAAGTTTATAACTCGGAAAGGTAACGGGTCAGGACAAGACAGAGAAAATGAGATGAAGAGAGTGTCCCGGGTGGGAGTTCAAAGGCATCAGTGGCAGAAGCTAAATATCGGCCATATTGGCAAAATAATTCCTTTGATTGGAGAGAAGACGTGGAACTGCGGGTTGAGAATAGGACTCTCACTAATTGGACTGTAGTACTGAGCTGGGCTGTGGTGAAAGAAGATGAAATGGTGGAGATAGAGATCAAGTGAGTTAAGAGAAAGGAACTGACACTGTGTCTTAAGATGCTCCGTTTTGTGAAGGAAATGTTTATCAACCTATGTACCCACTATCGACTGTATATAATCCCCAACAAGTTATCGTTTAGTAAAAAAATTATTTTTGACTGGTGGTCTCCCTCATTTAACTGTTCAACATCCGGTCCTGTCCAACCCAAGTCATCGGTAACATGTGACCTGCAAGGGCTTAGCACCCCCATAGCACAAGTCTACACACCCAGCCAGTATCTTGCCCACTGTTCCGGAGTTCAAGCACTGGCAGTCCCAAACAGGGCTTTGAAATGCAGTGTACATGCACTTCAACACTCTATTCACTCTCTAAAAGTCATAAAAGTAGATAAAGAGAACCAAATAAAAAGAAAAGTTCAAAATATTAAATCTTGGTGTTTTCTGCATGATGTGCAGTGTTAGGCTATGTTCACACATGTTGGGTTTTTCAGCGAGTTTTGCTGCAGATTTTCCGCAAACTTTCAGCTGCGTTTTGCGGTACCAGCAAAGTCTATGAGAAACTAGAATTCTCTGTTCACACATCTTGTTGTTTTTTTTTTGCTGCGTATTTTGTGCTTTGGTTGGGGTTTTGGAAAATAGAGCATGTCACTTCTTTCAGTGTTTTTTTCAGTGCTTTTCACCCATAGGCTGGTGAAAAAACTCTGAAAAGATCATGATGTGTGAACATAGCTATCAGGTTTTGCTGCATTTTTAGTGAAAATAAGCAAATACAACAGTATGTGAAACTCATTTATTTTTGTGATTAACCATCTTGTCTTGGTCACTGAGATGGTAGTTTGTATTAGGAGAGTTTAATTAAATTAGTGATGTGTACAGTGTAAATATATGCTGAGCTTCCTGTGAGATTGAACAATACCTGTGGCCCAGTGAGGTCTGAAATTGAACAATGCCTGTGCAACTGAATGGCAGACCCAATAGTGTGAAAGTAAATAGTGTCCTACAAATTCAATGCTTTGCCAGTGTCTAAATTATTCCTGAACAATTCACCTCCCCCACTATGCCAAAACCAGAATGAGATTTTTTTTTTCACAGACATGTGACGCGCCCCCTGGGCCGTAGGGTACTCAGTAGCCGGGCCGGTCGATGCTGGGGGATGTCACGGTGGCAGTGACCTGGTCCGTGACCCAGGGCGGTCAATTAAAGGAAAAGGTAAAAGGGGAATAAAGTTTTTAGAGATAATGTTCATGGCGCCACCTGTGGTATGCGGCTATACGGAGCCGCCGCTGCGGTGCATATCCTCTGGAGCTGATGGTGACGCAGCAGAGTTGGTTCAGCTCTCCACAGGCAGAGCTTAGCTCCAGGTCAGGATATAGTGATGCTATGAGATAGATGTTGTTGGTGCGGTGTAGTGCAGGGCTGGTGATGGCGCAGCAATAATTCCAGGACACAGTGTGGTGCAGTCTTCAAGGTTTACTCACAGTTGTTCAAGACTCCAGGTTACCAGGGCCAGTGTGTAACCTCCCACGTCGTCCTGTGCTCACCAGGGAAGGGGTTCAGCAACTCTCAAGCCTCTCAGGAGTACTTAAACGGCACCCCGTTCTATGTTCCTTTTTCGGTCGTCTTCCCTGCTCTGACTCTCGCCCTCCTGCCCTGTGACGCGCCCCCTGGGCAGTGGGGTATTCGGTAGCCGGGCCGGTCGATGCTGGGGGATGTCACGGTGGCATTGACCTGGTCAGTGACCCAGGGCGGTCAATTAAAGGGGAAAAGTAAATGGCGAATGAAGTTTTTATAGAGATAATGTTCGTGACGCCACCTGTGGTATGCGGCTATATGGGGCCGCCGCTGCGGTGCAGATCCCCTGGAGCTGATGGTGACACAGCAGAGTTGGTTCAGCTCTCCACAGGCAGAGCTAAGCTCCAGGGCATTGTAGTGATTTGATGAGGTAGATGTAGCTGTGCAGTGTAGTGCATGTGATGGCGCAGATAATGACCAGTCCACAGCTTAATGGCGGTTTCCTCTTATCTTTACTTGCGGTTGTTAAGCAGACCGGGGCACGGGTACTAGCTGGTAGTAGAGGTCCGGGTGGCCTGGAAGCAAGTTGGGAATCCACCTCACCAGGTGAAGTTGTAGGCCTTCCCTCTGCGCTAATCTCTTTGGCCCTGCTGCTTGTAGCTATGCTGCGGCCCTCGTCCCTGAGTAAAACGTCTGTTCCTCACCCGTATGGCAGGCAGCTCGGGCCTTCCTTATGTGTCTCTCCCACGTGGTGGTGCTGGGCCCTATGGGGCTGCTGTGTCGCCGGGCGTCTGATGGGGCCAGGAGACCTGCAGTCTCCTGCCCTCTTGTTTCTGCTGCAGGGCCTTCAGTGCCCCACAACCTCGGACTCCGGTGTCCGGTTCTTCTGCGCTTCTCTCTGGGGTGAGCTTGCTCACAGCTACACTCCCCAGGTCCTTCCTCGTCGCTGTCCTGTCTTCAACTCCTCAACTAACTCTTACTAACCCCACCTCCAGATTCCAGTTGCTAAGGGGAGGAGCTCCCCTTTCTGGTCTGGAGCCAGGAAAGTGTTGTTTGCTGGTATACCTGATTAGGGGACCCTTCCTTGCTTCAAGGCATGGCATCACCCCTTGTGAGGGAGGCAATGCCACTGTGGCAACCGGACCCCTGGGGTGCCACATTCTCCCCTAGTTAAATTCAGTACTCCCGGACTGAGGAACCTTTTAGAATTAGCAATTAACAACAATATCAATTCACATTACCAAAAACTTACAAAGTCTTTAAAAAAGGCAAAAATTACAAAAACCCAATAAAAATTGGTAGCAGTCACTGCGGAGCTTAGCCTTTATGCCGCTATCCGGGAATTGTCTTTTTCAGGATACCTGAAGTTTGGTTGGTGGGAACCGCCTCAACCCACTTCGTGTATCGTCCCTGGGCAAGACTTCAGGGCACTCTGTCGGTGGGCCTGGTCTTCAGCCACGCCTGCGGTTTATTCTCAAGGCCAACAATGAACTTTATTCAACATTGTCCTGACCACACCTAGTCCTGTGGTCCATTTGTTCATAAATTTAACAACTATATACTTTACATTTTTATTTTATTACACTTTAGTTCCTCCAGCAGGCAGGGAGCTGACCTTTAGTACTATAAGTTGATCTACGCAGTACACCTGTTGCCAATGACCTATCCTGACCTTTAGTGCCTACCGCTGGTGTGGTGGGTGCACTATTCACTATACTTCTTGTGGACCTATGCAGTACTGGTATGCTCATAGGCGGATTATAATGAGGGCAATCTGGGCTACCGCCCGGGGCCTCCAGGGGGCCCGGGGCTCTGGGGTGTCTATGGCCAGATTGCCCTCATATGTGTGGCACTGCGACACATACCGGCAGACAGTGGCGGGGGGGCCCCCGGACCGCTCCCCCAGCAGCGGCGCACGGCCGCTACTTCTTCGGCCGGGCCAGCACTGCAGCGGTTAACTTCCCTGTGCTGGCCCGGCCGCGTCACAGCTAGGAGATACGGCCCTCCTGCTGTGTATAGATGGCTACGTGCGGCCTCCCGCTGTGTATAGATGGCTACGTGCGGCCTCCCGCTGTGTATAGATGTCTACATGCGGCCTCCCCCTGTGTATAGATGGCTACGTGCGGCCTCCCGCTGTGTATAGATGGCTACGTGAGCTCAATATTAAGCCATACAATTAATGTAAGGCTATGTGCGCATGATGCAGAAATGCTCCGGATTTTTATTGAGCGTTTCTGCATCTCCCTGGCAGAAAAAACGCATGCGGATTTTACATGCGTTTTTCCTGCCAGGGACAAGCGGATGTGAAGCGTTCTTCACATGCATTTCTGCATGCGGGTTGACAAGCGCTTTCCAAGCGATTTTAGCATCACTTGGAAAGTGCTTGACAACTTGGTCACACTATATAAAACCATGTAACCAGCATGGATTTATGTAGTGTGACCGTAAAAGAATGGTAAAAAATAAATATATAATTACCTTCTGATGGCCTGCCGACGTCAGCGGTCGCGTGACCCGTCACATGACTAAATGACATCACGGCAGGTCCTTTTCAGACCATCGCGAGCTACCGGCAAGCCAGGACGCATCGGATAAATACACCGGGGGCCATCAGAAGGTAAGTATAATATTTATTTTTTATTTTATTCTTTTTTTCCAGTTCTATGATACTCGGGTCCAGAGGAGAGTCTCCTCTTCTCCAAACCCGGGTACCATCCGCACATTGAAACGCATGGAATAAGCATGTACAGATGCAGTGATGCGGATTCCATGCGTTCCAATGCAAGTCAATGGCGGCGAAAACTCCGAGCTTCCGTAAAATAATTGGTAATGCTGCGGATTTTTCCGCAATAATAATCCGCAGCGGAAATTTCCGCAGCATGATTATCATTGGGGAACATGGCAGACCTTCTACCAAGCGTTTTTTAAGTGTTTATGCAGCGGAATTGCCGCTGCGGAAACACTTAAAAAACGCATAGTGGGCACACAGCCTAAAAAAAATTATTATAATTAATATTGTGCCAAATTAATTTCACATGATCTATCACAGGGGATCATGTGACATGTGATACATCAGGTGTGTGTGTGTGTGTGTGTGGGGGGGGGGGGGGGGGGGGGGGCGTGCCTTCTAAACTGCCCGGGGCCCTTGCTACTCTTAATCCACCCCTGGGTATGCTAGATTGCATTCTGCAAACCCCTAAACTCACTATGGGACTGACAGATTCACCGCTAGCAGAAGGTGGATTCTCCTGATCCGCTGCTGATGAAGCATCTGTTTCTAGGGCTGTCTGGTCTTCCAGATATTCTGGAGTCTCTGCAGCTTCCGGTGAGGTTACTTGGGGAACGCTCAGGACAGGTACCACGATTGCTTGGTTCACCTGTGTCCAAGACAGGGGAAATTCTCCAAGTATGGTTTGAACTGTCTCTTCCACCTTTTCTGTGTGCTGGGAGCTGTTCTGATCTTCTTCTTTGTGTCTCAACTGATCAGGGCATATCTTCAGGTGGTCTCCTGTGACTGCCGCCGAAGTCTCTCCTCCATCTTTACTGATGAGGCATACCTTGGTGTTGTCGAAATTTGAAGGTAAGACAGATGATCCCACTGATCATCTAATTTGTGAACTCGTCTCTTCCTTTTGAGTACTTGTTCTCCAGGTGACAAGGGAACTGCAGGTGCGTGCTGATTATAAGTTTTCTCCTGCCTCTGTCTCACCTGGGACAAACTTCTCTGAACACATTCTTGCACCTTGCGGTATTGTTGCTGCCGCTCCATATCCCAGTCTGCATCTGGTGGTGTCGTCTCAGGTGTTAAAACTCCCATGTCTAAGTCAATGGGTAGCTTGCCAGGTCTTGCTCTCATCAGGTAAGCGGGTGTACAGTTGGTGGAGTTCACTGGGATATGGTTATAAAGGTCCACCAAATCTGGTAACTTCTCGAGCCACAGGCTACGTTCTTCAAGGGGCAACGTCTTCAGCAGGTCTATTACCACCTGGTTCATTTTCTCGCACAACCCGTTGGTCTGGGGATGATACGGTGTCGTCCTTATTTTCTTGCAGCCGTACAGGTTACAGAATCCTTGAAACACTTCTGCTTCAAAGGCTGGGCCTTGGTCGGTCAGCACTCGTTCAGGGTAACCATGTGGGCGACAAAACTGTTGTTGAAACACTTTGGCTGCCGTCTGAGCCATCTGATCTTTCACTGGCACTACTACCAGGAATCGGGGGTAGTGGTCTACTATGGTGAGAGCGTAGACATAGCCTGACCGGCTTGGAGCTAGCTTCACGTGGTCCAAGGCTACCAGTTCAAGTGGTTGTTTGGTGATTATGGGCTGCAGTGGAGCCCTCTGGCTATCACGGTCTTTCCGTCTCAGGTTGCATGGACCACATTCTCGACACCATCTCTCGATTGCTTTCCTCATGCCAGCCCAGTAGAATCGCTCACATAGCAGGGCTTCCAACTTCTTCCACCTAAAGTGTCCTGCTCCATCGTGGTACGCTTCTAAGACCATTGGCGCATCCCGCCTCGGGACTACCACCTGCCAGACCAGTTCGTGTGTCCGGGAGTTGATGCTTCTTCGACACAGATTTTCCTCGTAGATGAACAGCTTGCCCTTCTCCTTCCACAACTGTTGGGTCTTCTGTGAAGCATCTGGATCAGGGTGCGAGTCAGCTTATGTCAGCAACTCCTTTACCAGGCGGACAGCCGGGTCGCTATCCTGCATCTCTGCCCATCCATGGTGGGGCAATGGGTTAAACGTGGCCCCTCTGTAAGCGGAGCACTTGTCCCTCACACAGTGGGAGCACTGGGTCACCCCGTGACGATGGAAAGCGGGTATCTCTATCTCCTCCAGCTCTTCTGGGTCTTCTCCCCCATCTGGCAAGTTGGGCATCCTGGACAGCGCATCAGCATTAGTGTTTTTATGCCCCATCCGATATTTGATGGTAAACTCGTAGTTGGACAGTCGAGCCATCCATCGTTGTTTTAGGGCACCAAGCTTTGCATTCTCCAGGTGCGTCAGCGTGTTGTTATCCGTGAAGACTGTAAATCTGGAGGAGGCGAGGTAGTGTTTGAAGCGTTCTGTTACAGCCCAGACTATGGCTAAAAACTCCAACTTGAAGGAACTATAGTTGTCGAGGTTCCTTTCCGTGGGCCGGAGCTTCCTGCTGGCGTAAGCAATCACTCTCTCTCTGCCCTGCTGTACCTGGGACAGCACCGCTCCAAATCCCACGTTGTTGGCATCCGTATAAAGTACAAAGGGTTGGCCATAGTCGGGGTAGGCCAGGACTTCGTCTCCCGTAAGAGCCACCTTCAGCCGAGAGAAGGATTCTTCTTTTTTACCCCACTCGAACGGAGGATTCAGGTTCTTGGCCTTCTTGGACTGGCCCACTAAGAGGTCCTGCATAAGTGTTGCTATCTTGGTGAAACCCTTGATGAATCTCCTGTAGTAGCCTACCAGCCTTCCTTGATAGTGGCGGGTCTTGGCCAGCCAGTCCTTGATCACGGTGACTTTTTCAGGGTCTGGTGCTACACCTTCGGCACTTACCACATGACCTAGGTACTGCAGCTTGGGCTTCAACAGGTGGCACTTGGACGGCTTTACCTTCAGGCCATAACCAGATAGAGCTTCGAACAACTCGGCCAGGTGCTCCAGGTGGTCTTCTTATGTCTTATGTCTTTGAGTACACAATTACGTCGTCTAGGTACAGCAGAACGGTTTCAAAGTTTTCGTGTCCTTAGGCAACACTCCATTAACCGCTGGAAAGTTCCCGGGGCGTTGCAGAGCCCGAATGGCATGCAGTTGAACTCGCTGAGGCCCATTGGTGTTGTAAACGTGGTCTTTTCTCTGTCCACCTCTGCCACAGGAACCTGCCAATACCCACTGGTGAGATCTAAAGTGGAGAAATAGCGGATCTTAGTGCAGCTAATGATTCCTCAATTCTGGGTAATGGGTAGGCGTCCTTATGTGTAATGCGGTTAATCTGCCTGTAATCAACACACATCCTCATTGTACCATCTTTCTTTCTAAAGAGAACTAATGGAGCTGCCCAGGGGCTACAACTATCTCTGATCACCCCAGCCTCCTTCATCTCCCGTAACATTCCTTTGGCACATTGATAGTGAGGTGGGGGTACAGGCCGGTACCTCTCTTTAATGGGCGGACGATCTCCTGTGGGGATATGATGTTGGACCCATTTTACCTGCCCAAAGTCTAATGGGTGTTTGCTAAAGACTCGCTCATATTCTTGGACCACCCGGTACACCCCATGCTTTTGGTGCAAAGGGGTGGAGTCAGTGCCTACTTGTAGCTTCTGACACCAATCCTCCATCTGGCTCCTTGGAGCCATTATCATCCGCCTGTTTGGATGAGGCAAGTGTTCCACTGCCTTTATTGTGTTGTTACTGACAGTGAACAGCTTAGCAAGGGTGGCATACCAGGGTAAATGGACCTCTTTCTCCCCACAATTCAGGATGCGTATCGGTACTCTCCCCTTGCGGACATTGTCTACCCCCCTGGCTGTCAAGATGGTGGGCCTACTATCAGAGTACACGGGTTCTACCAGGCCCTGAGACCTATTGCTGCCCGACACCATATTATCATTTCACTCCTAGGGGGCATTGCAATGGGGAATGGATGACTCATTATGACACTGCCGACTTCTCCACCAGACAGCTCTACCTGTTGTCTTTGCATCAGGGCTCTGATCTCCTTCTGCATAACTCGCTGCTGACTGGAACTGGCAGTCTCTGCAACCTGTTGTAACAAAACAATAATTTCCCCAAGACAATTCTCTATCACATTGGTGCTTATAGTTATCATAGGATGACTTTCTCGGCGATCAATATCAACAATAAGCATTCCTTGTGATAGCAACTCTACTTGGCCAACCTTTATGGTCACCTCTTTATACCCCACCTGAAGCAAGGGCTGACATTGCTGGCAAAGATGTTAATATGTTCATCTGGACTGCGGGTAATGTCTGAATCAGTCCAGTAGCGTTCATTAAGGATATATGGCATTGTTGTCACCTGGGAACCAGTGTCCAGCAATGCATACATCGGGCTGCCATCAAGCACGACAGGTAGGACCGGTCGTCATCCCACGTACTTGTCTCGCCAGCTTTGTGGGCCTGGTCGTCTTACTCCTGGGGGTTGGCCCTCTGCCCCAGGGGTTGCTCGTTTAAATTACAGAATCTTGCGAAGTGCCCCGCCTTTTGACAGCGGCGGCAGATGGGTTGTCCATCCTGGTCGTAGCGATCGCTGTTCCTCCCTCTGGTCGGTGGAATTCTTCTCTGCCGTCGCCACGGGACGTCATATGGACTGGAAGCCAGCTGGATCCTTTCCTTTGGAGACACTTGCATGGCCTGCACGGTTTTGGTTAGTGTAGCCACACTTTTGGTCAGCTCCTGGATCTGAAGGCGTAGGTCTGCAGAGGGGTCATTATCTAGGGTCTGCGCGTCAGCCTCCACAGGTGTTGGGGAAAAGGACGCCGTCTCCTGGTGGTATGTGATAGCTGGGCGCCAGAGGGGTGCAGTGCCACTTGGAGTTGATACTCGCAGCACCCGGATGGCCCGGTCTTTAAATTGCACAAAGTCCAGATCAGGGTTTTGCAGAGCCATAATGCGCAGCTGTGTCCGGTGAGCGTTAGACAGGAGCCCCTCAATAAACTGCTCAGTTAGCAATCTGTCATCGTATCGCACACTGTTGGGGTCTACCTGTTTAATGGCCCGCAGCGCCTCCTGCAGGTTTAGAGCATAGTCCCATACACTGTCCGGCACCCTTTGTTTGCACCCGTAGAACTTCATTTTAATCTCTGCTGCTATGCGGGTGTCAAAGGTATCCTTCAACCAGGCCAGTATTTCCTTAACAGTGCCTTTGTCCCTGCCCGGCCAGGACTTCACCTCTCTCTGGGCTGCACCGATTAGCTGGCCTATGAGGATGCCCTCAGACAGGGGGTACACTTTAAATAAACTGCGCAGTCTCTCCTCAAAGTCGCTCAGGGTGTGCGACTTCCCTGAGTACTGGGGCAACCACGCCCCCCCCGGTATATATGGCATTACAGTGGAGGCTGAATCCTCTCCCAGGTTGGGCATCCCCCCCCAGTGAACCTCAGCCAGGTCCTGGGTTTCTGCTGACGTATCAGTATGCTGCTCTGCAGGCGGGAGGGATCTCTTACCCAGCAGTTCCGGATCGGGGCCTCCTGCTTCCCCTCGGCTGACGGCAAATGCCGTGATGATACAGTTCAGTAAAGTCTATGGCACACAGGTTATACCGGGCTTCGTTAATCCTGTTCGTGACGCCAAGTTGACGCGCCCCCTGGACCGTGGGGTACTCGGTAGCCGGGCCGGTCGATACTGGGGGATGTCACGGTGGCAGTGACCCGGTCCGTGACCCAGGGTGGTCAATTAAAGGAGAAAAGTAAAAGGGGAATGAAGTTTTCATAGAGATAATGTTCGTGACGCCACCTGTGGTATGCGGCTATATGGGGCCGCTGCTACGGTGCAGATCCTCTGGAGCTGTTGGTGACGCAGCAGAGTTGGTTCAGCTCTCCACAGGCAGAGCTAAGCTCCAGGGCAGTGTAGTGATGATTTGATGAGGTAGATGTAGCTGTGCAGTGTAGAGCAGGTGATGGTGCAGATAATGACCAGTCCACAGCTTAATGGCGGTTTCATCTTATCATTACGTGCAGTTGTTAAGCAGACCGGGGCAGCTAGGTAGTAGAGGTCCGGGCAGCCTGGAAGCAAGTTGGGAATCCACCTCATCAGGTGAAGTTGTAGGCCTTCCCTCTGCGCTAATTTCTTTGGCCCTGCTGCTTGTAGCTATGCTGCGGCCCTCGTCCCTGAGTAAAACGTCTGTTCCTCACCCGTATGTGTCGCTCCCACGTGGCAGTGCTGGGCTCTATGGGGCTGCTGTGTCACCGGGCGTCTGATGGGGCCAGGAGACCTGCAGTCTCCTGCCCTCCGGTTTCTGCTGCTGGGCCTTCAGTGCCCCACAACCTTGGACTCCGGTGTCCGGTTCTTCTGCGCTTCTCTCTGGGGTGAGCTTGCTCACAGCTCCACTCCCCAGGTCCTTCCTCGTCTCTGTCCTGTCTTCATCTCCTCAACTAACTCTTACTAACCCCACCTCCAGATTCCAGTTGCTAAGGGGAGGAGCTCCCCTTTCTGGTCTGGAGCCAGAAAAGTGTTGTTTGCTGGTATACCTGATTAGGGGACCCCTGCTTGCTTCCAGGCATGGCATCACCCTTTGTGAGGGAGGCAATGCCACTGTGGCACCCTGCTACACACAGGTACCACAGGACCCAAAAGGGTGCATGAACGGACTTCTCCACCAGAGGCCCTCATTACATAACAGACACCTCCACCCTTCCACCTCATAACTCCAGAGGGAGCCCTGTTAGGGATATATATACTGGAGGGTGGAGTTAGGTAGTCAGAGTGTGCTGACACTTTAGATCAGTGAAGGAGGAGCACATCTGCTGCTGAGCTGAGGGCCCCGAGTGTGGCCGAGGCAAGGAGAGAGGAGAGAGAAGTTAAGGGGACAGAGGAGCATCTAAAGCTCACCCCAGGACACAAGCCGGACACCGGGTCTGCGCCTACAGGGTCCTCTACACCCAGTAGGGACAACCGGCATACCAGGAGGATTTCAGATCCCTGGTCAACCTGAAGCTACCATCATTTTACAGAACTAGGAACCACGAAGGCCTCAGCATCCAGGGATAGTGGTAGCCGGAGAAAAGTTCTATTACCAAGCAGACAGGTGAGAGAGTGAAACAGCATAGAAGCTAGGCCTAGTTCCAGGCTGGCCAGAAGCTTTAGAGAAAGGAAGAAATGGACCAGGAGGCCTACTACCCGCTCACTGGGGAGAGTCCAGAAGTGCACCCTTCCTACTAGGTACCTTGGACCATACCTGCCATTACACGAGTAAAGGTACTGAAGCGAATCCCCTGTGCGCGTGTCCGTCATTTCCCCTGACCCGACCAGGCCACCTCTCACCTGCATTCCTTCCATCAACTCTGCCCCTTGGGCCCCCTCCACCTGTGGGGAGCAGAAACATCCCAGCTGCCATCCCATCACCTCCGGGGGTCTGCAGCAGCACCGGTACTCATTACCGGGAACCACAGGTGGCGTCACGAGACAAAACTGTTAACAATCCCCCTTTTAAAGAGAGACCCCAGGGTACGGGCCTGGGAGCCGACTGCTGTGACATCCCACAGAAAGTCAAGGCCCGGGTACCGAGTTTCCCCCATATCCCCCTGGGCGAGTCATCTTTTCCTGGCGTCACGAACAGGATATCGTGCCCGTTGCCACCGGGTACTGTGTGCCGTGCGGGAAGAAGAGGGGCATAACCATGGGAACCAGAGAGGCGTGACCGTTAGTAGCGCGCAAAGCCCAAGCCCCGCCTCGCGCTCTGACGCAGCAACAGGAAGCGTCAGGTCCTGGAAGGAGACCGAGATCTGCGGAGCTGCGGCCTACTTGATAAAAGTAAAGAAGGTAGGCTACAGTTTACTAGGGGGGCGCAACCATGGCCGACGACCAGCAAGACGCCGGAGCACCGGTTAATGCTCTCGATGCTCAACTCGCACCCGGCGCTGCTCAGGCCGGAGCGGCCGCCCCACCAGCAGGGGTCGTGACTCCAGTGATACCCATAAATTTATATAGATAAAACTACCGCACTCCTGGAGTAATGGTGGTGCCCAGGTAGGGTTACAAGCCCGTAATCATATAGAAAAGTAACCTGGCACTCAGAAGACTCTTGGGTTCTTTTATAATTTTTAATAAAGTAGTGCAGAAAATAAACAACAGACGTTTCGGTCACATTAGACCTTCATCGGTGTACTACAAAAAGTGAAAAAACGGTAGTGAGTAACATATAGCAGATTATACATAATATAACCAAAATATATATGGTCAATTACCACATAATATGTCATGGGGAATGCATCTATGGAGTACAACAGGGGGAAAAAAGGGGGAAGGGAAGAGGATCAGGATTGAGTAGGGGACAATGGTGAATCTTAGAGTATTTTAAATGAACCTACCAATATGTGGAAGTGGGTGTATTTAAGCAGTGGCCTATAGAGTTCTGTTTGCTGTGGGAATAAAATATAGGTAAAAGTGTCATAGAAATGGACTCTAATGGTAAAAGGAAAAACCATCACTGAAAAGAGTTACCTGTAGATGTCTGCTAGCCGGACACGGTGTCCACCGTTTGTCAGGAGGTATGGTGGAGGGCTAAAGACCTACTACCTCTTAAATATGCAGTGGAGGGGGTTAAAGGTCGCTCATCAACTTAATCATTGGTGCAAGTGGGGTTTTAGCGCGCATATAGAATGTGGAACAGGACCTAGAAAGAGGAAGTAGCGTCATATGACGCTCTGAAGGTCCTGAAAGGAGAAAACCCGGTCACGTGACCGGAAGTGACGTATGAGTGCGTTCCACAATGTATTGTATGCGTTCCACTGCGTGTGGGGAGCGCTGGAGCCAGAATGACAGGGTGGAGGAAAGTTAGGGAAGCAGGATAGGAGTCCAGGAGGGTAAGAGATCAGGAGGGAGGAACATCACTTAGGATTGGATCTAGAAGAAATCAAAAATACATTTTAGAAACAAATAGGTGTAATCAGCAAGGTATCACATATCTTAGAACATCAGAGGGTTCAAATATATTTAAAAGAGTATCACATATAGACAATTATGGTCATGTTATCCAGATTGATAGTCCCAATAATAAAGGATAATGGTCCCTACAAAATACCATGATGGGATATCCGTGCAAGTTAACATAAATTCATATGTGTCAATGAACAAGAATGTCACAATTAGGGATACATTAAGTGAAAGAGCTGATGTCATATTCCTTATTGAGTCCTTTGGGGGATAATGATTGTAGCTCGTGGATCCAAAATGACTCCCTGTGTTTTAATAAACGAATGCGGTCCCCTCCGCGTCTGGGAGGGGGGACATGTTCAATCACCTGAAATTTTAGTTGTGACACTAAATGACCGGATGCCACAAAATGTGAGGGAACCGGTAAGAGTAGGTTTTTGCAACGTATTGTGGATTTGTGCTTCGAAATTCTATCCTTGATGCACTGAGTTGTCTCGCCGACATAAATTAGGCCGCATGGGCATTTTAAGATGTAGACCACGTAGGAGGAATTACATGTGAAGTACTCCTTAATCTTATATTGTTTGCCTGATTGTGGGTGATAGAAAGAGTCTCCCCGAATGATGTTATTGCACTGGTGACATTGTAAACATGGAAACGTCCCATGTTTAGGGGTGGATAGAAATCTCTGTCTAGATTGAGTGTTGGCGGTTCCAATGTCGGAATGGACGAGGCGGTCACGGATATTGGTAGATCTTTTGTAACATGGTAGAAACGGGACTTTGAATTCTGGGACTTTGAGGTCCTTTCAGGACCTTCAGAGCGTCATATGACGCTACTTCCTCTTTCTAGGTCCTGTTCCACATTCTATATGCGCGCTAAAACCCCACTGGCACCAATGATTAAGTTGATGAGCGACTTTTAACCCCCTCCACTGCATATTTAAGAGGTAGTAGGTCTTTAGCCCTCCACCATACCTCCTGACAAACGGTGGACACCGTGTCCGGCTAGCAGACATCTACAGGTAACTCTTTTCAGTGATGGTTTTTCCTTTTACCATTAGAGTCCATTTCTATGACACTTTTACCTATATTTTATTCCCACAGCAAACAGAACTCTATAGGCCACTGCTTAAATACACCCACTTCCACATATTGGTAGGTTCATTTAAAATATTCTAAGATTCACCATTGTCCCCTACTCAATCCTGATCCTCTTCCCTTCCCCCTTTTTTCCCCCTGTTGTACTCCATAGATGCATTCCCCATGACATATTGAACCCATGTCTGGGTTCAAAAGGAAAATATGCGGTGTATTGGACATGTACTCAATGACTGGTAAACAGAGAGCCGCTGTTGTGTTGGGACAATTGGCTGGTGCTGCAGAGCGGGAAGTTGAAACCTGACCAGCCGCAGACCAGGAATCAGTATCTATTATATTTAAGAGACTTCAAACTGTCTTTGAAAACCGCACTGAGACAGATCTTCGGATGAGGTACTACTACTGAACCCAGAAACCTGAGGACAGTATCCGGGACTATGCCTGGCGTTTACAAGAGGCCCTGCGGGCCCTGAAACAGGTTAGTCCAGCCAGCATACATGGTGAGGACAAAATGTTGATAGAACAATTCATACGGAGGTTAAGGTCCCAGGAGGAGAGCAGAACTGTACGGTGGTGGGCCTTAGATCATCAAAATGCCACCTTTGACGCCCTGAAGGACATGGCTATTAAGGGCCTTCTGCCCCTGGAAACATCAGATACTGCTATCCAGCGTTACCAGGGTGGGGCCACCCCAATGCCCACAGCACTCACAGCCCCTTTATTAACGGCTGAGGCAAAAGTGCAAGCAGCGTCCCCTAGCGAGCTGGACAGCCTGCGCTCTGAAGTGCGTCAGCTAAGTAGAACCCTGGCCACTGTCCTGAGCGCCCTGCAGCTACAGACGGAGCCCGAGCCGGAAGGGAGGATCCTACTCGCCGACAGCCCTGAGGATGTCCCCTGGATGAGGAGAAGAGGGAGGACAACGCGACCCCGTGGGAGGACCAACGACCGACCTCGCCCTCCAGGTGAACTCATTTGCTACCATTGCCACAAGGTATGCCACACCACATGGATCTGTCCTTTAAACAGGCAAACCCTGGGGCCAAGGGCTGACACCCAGGAGTAGATCAACCAGGCCCATCAAGCTGGTATGTCCTTTGTGCTGGATGGCATAGCAACACCTGCATTACTGGACACCGGGTCACAGGCAACCATCATACCTGATGTCCTTTACAAAAGGTACTGGTCCATAGATGAACTCCACCCGCCAGCCCCAAACCTCTCTGTGTATGCCTCCAATGGCATTTCTCTTAACCTAGTTGGGGTTAAGGACGTGACAGTGAAGGTGGGAAGAGTGGAACTAAAGGACCAAGGACTGATTGTAATAGAGTCTAACCCTGGTGATATAAACCCATATATGATACTTGGCACAAATGTTGTTGGTAACTGTTTGGGAGAAGTGTTGTTTTTACTCCGACAGATTGCTGACACTGCCAAACCAGGCAGAGGAAGGTGCTTCAGAGAGAGATTCGAGCCCTCCTGTACCAGCAACAGGTAAAACTAACAGGTGGCGAGATTGGTAATGTACGGGTGACAGACCCGATACCCATTGTGATTCCCCCAATGAGTGAAATGCTGATTTGGTGTAGGGCAGCAATAGGTCTCAAGGGACAGAACTACCAGGCGGTAGTAGAGCCCGTTAACTCAGAGCACAGACCTACACTCCTAACTGCTAGAGGGGTAGTTGATGTGCACAATGGAAGGGTACCCGTACGCCTCCTAAATTGTGAGGAAGAGGAAGTCAAATTGCCAAGATACTCCACTGTTGCCAGACTGTATACTGTGAACAATAATGTCATACACACCGTGGAATCCTTGACCCCACCAGATACAGTGGAGGACAATGACTCCAAAACCAAGCGGGAGGAATGGTGTCAACAGCTCCATATTGGAACTGACGCCACTCCTGTCCATCAAAAACACGGTGTCTACAGAGTGGTTCAGGAATATGAACAGGTGTTTAGTAAATACCCACTTGTTTTTGGAAGGGTTAAAGGGGTACAACACCACATACCCACCGGTAACCATTCACCCATTAAGGAGTGTTACAGACCCATGCCTCCAGCACATTACCAAAACGTAAAAGAAATGTTGCATGACATGAAAAAGGCAGGGGTAGTAAGGGATAGCTGTAGCCCCTGGGCAGCTCCCCTGGTCCTGGTCAGAAAGAAGGACGGTAGCATGAGGATGTGTGTAGATTATAGACAAATTAATCAAATAACACATAAAGATGCATACCCTTTGCCCCGTATAGAGGAATCCCTGGCTGCACTAAAATCTGCAAATTATTTCTCTACATTGGGTGTCACTAGCTGGTACTGGCAAGTCGCTGTTGCTGTGGAAGACCAGGAGAAGACAGCCTTCACCACCCCGATGGGATTATGCGAACTCAACAGCATGCCGTTTGGACTCTGCAACGCACATGGAACGTTCCAGAGGTTGATGGAGTGTTGCTTGGGACACCAGAACTTTGAGACAGTGCTGCTATAACTGGATGACGTTATCGTGTACTCGAAGACCATCTAAAGCACCTGGCGGAGGTATTTGAGGCATTGTCCCGGTATGGGATGAAACTAAAACCTTCCAAGTGCCACCTGCTCAAACGGAAGGTTCAGTACCTGGGACACGTAGTCAGCTCAGAGGGGGTAGCACCAGACCCGGAGAAGGTCACTGCTATCCAGAAGTGGCCTGAACCAAGGAACATCAAAGAAGTACGTCAATTTCTGGGACTGGTCGGGTACTACAGGAGGTTCATTAAGGACTACACCAAAAAGGCAGCACCTTTACAAGATCTCCTAGTAGGACAGTCCAAAAGAGGTAAAAGTCCCCCATTCCAGTGGGGCAAAGAACAGACTGAGTCCTTTGCATTGATGAAGGAAGCCCTAACCGGTGAGGAAATCCTGGCTTACCCCGACTACAGCCAACCTTTCCTGTTATACACAGATGCCAGCAATGAGGGACTGGGAGCTGTGTTGTCCCAGAAGCAAAATGGCAGAGAAAAGGTAATTGCCTATTCCAGTAGGAAGCTTCGCCCCACTGAGAGGAACCCAGAGAATTACAGTTACTTCAAGCTGGAGTTCCTGGCCTTGGTCTGGGCTATCACCGAAAGATTCAAACATTACCTAGCCTCAACTAAATTTACAGCCTTTACCGACAATAACCCCTTGACACACCTGGAGACAGCCAGGTTGGGAGCCATGGAACAGCGTTGGGTGGCCAGATTGTCGAATTATGAGTTCACAATCAAGTACCGGGCAGGTCACAAGAACACCAATGCTGATGCCCTGTCAAGAATGCCCCACAAGTCGGACACTGAGGATGAAGTGGATGACCTAGAAGAAATTGAATTACCTGCTTTCCACAGAAATGGAATGGTCCACGAGCAACACGCCTCCAGAAGACGTCATGCTAAGACGATAAACCCTTTACCTCATCACAGCTGGAAGGAGACCCAGGACAGTGACCCGGTTGTCAGCCTCATCAAAGGACTGATAACCCAAGAAGGTTCCCACCTGGAGAAGGATGCTCCTCCACAAGCCAAACACCTGTGGAATGAGAGAAGCCGGCTGTTCATCTACAGAGAAAAGCTGTGCAGGAGGTATGTCAATCCTAGAACCCATGAAATGGTGTGGCAGATTGTTGTACCCAGGACGGATATCCAGATGGTGCTAGAGGCCTACCATGACCAAGCAGGTCATTTTGGCTGGAAGAAGCTGGAAACCCTGCTGAAGGACCGGTTCTATTGGGTTGGAATGCGGAGTTCCATAGAAAGGTGGTGCCGGAATTGTGGGCCCTGTAGCCTCAGAAGGAAAGACTACGGAAGTCAGAAAGCGCCCTTGCAGTCCATCAAAACAACCCAACCCCTGGAGATTGTCGCTCTGGATCACGTCAAACTGTCGCCCAGCAGATCAGGCTATTCCTATGCCCTGACCATGGTGGATCACTATTCCCGGTTTCTGGTGGTAGCCCCTGTCAAGGATCTGACAGTTGAAACTGCAGCAAGAACATTCCAAACCTACTTCTGCAGGCCCCATGGATATCCGGACAAGGAGCTACTGTGGCGCCCCTGAGGGTTCGGTCGCCACAGAGGTGTTGCATCTCAGCCAGAGATGTGGCATCTCACTCTCAGGTAAGGAAGGAGTATAGCTCAGGACCCTAACACCTGCATCCAACACATCCACTTCAGCAGGGCAGGGTGAGATTGCTCCTAAGGGAGAGCACAGTCCCTGGTCCCTGGCAGGAGTGGAGGGGAACCTAGAGAGGGGGAACCATGTAGTGGGTGTGGGTGGAGGAAGTAGCTCAGGGGAGCACAGGAGAGGAAGGTATAAAGAGGGGAGCCATCTTAGAAAGACAAGCAAGTCAGAGGAGGAAAGTAAGGGGAGCAGAGGCTCTGCAGGAGCTCTGCTCCAGAGACGGGCCTAGTCAGTGAGGCCCAAGTCTGAAGAGAAGGAGAGAAGAGAGGAGAGGGAGCAGGAGAAAGGCTCCAGGACCGGAAAGGACCCCAGGGGTACGGGCCGTGCAGAAGGCCACCCGTACGCCCGCATCTGCCAGGCGGTGGAGGGGTCAGGCCACACAAAGGGAACCGGTCCCTCAACTAGCAGAAGACTGTACGTCTCAACTAGAAACCGGAGGCTGCAGCTAAGTCCTGTAGCCACAAGTCCACGCCAGTATCACCGAGAAGGTAGCCATATAGGACCCAGGGGACGGAACAGACGTCGCCCGCCAAGGCCCGCGGGTACCGGATTGGAGATACTAGGTGTGAGGTGCAGGAAGAAGGCCAGAGAGCGAGGACACACAGAAGGGGGTCCTGCTAAGTACTCCAGATTTACCTGTGGGTAGACTGAACGCCTCCCTGAGTAAACACAGGACGACGAGGGCAGTTACATGGATCCCTGTAATCTGGACTGCAACAACTGTGAGTAAAGACCCTGGGACTGCACTATCTTGTCTCTGTGTTTCTTGCTGCGCCATCAACCCCTGCACTACAACGCCCAGCACAACCTGCAACATCATCTACATTGCCCTGGAGCTAGCTCTTCCTGTGGAGAGCCACACCATCCCTGCTGCAGTAACATCAGCTTCAGAGTACTGCTCCGCAGCGGCGGCTCCCTTTAGCCGCATTCCACAGGTGGCGTCACGAACTCTATAAATCCCCTATACATAACCCCTTTTATTGACCGCCCTGGGTCACGGACCGGGTCACCGCCACTGTGACATTCCCCCAGCATCTACCGGCCCGGCACCAGGTACCCCACGGCCCAGGGGGCGCGTCATACTTGGCGTCACGAACAGGATATGTAACCCACCCGTTATCACCGGGTATTGTGCGCCTAGAGACTGTGTTTAAATATTGAATGTGGCGCCCGCCCCACAAGAACGGGCGCCATTATGTGCGAGCCAAACAACAACAAGAGATCACCTCCCATCGTGGGCCGGGTCCCAGAATGGCGCCAAAAGCGCGGCCCACCCACTGCAACTGTGGCCATAACCCTGGACCTGTCCATCGGTCTGGAGGAGACGCCCCCAGGTTTGACCGACAGCAAGCAGACATGGGACCGCCCCAAAAAGGGGAGAGGGAAGAATAAAACTGGGAGATGGGGTGTGGTCTGGACCAATCCAGACAGACCATACCCGGCAGGGAAGATGGAGGGAAGAGAGACCGGAATCCCTGCCAGCGGCCTGCTACAACCGGAGGCGCCCCTCACCCTGGAGGGGTTAGTTGCCAGGCTGTCCCGGGAGGATTCAGAGTTCCTCTACGCCGGGATGGAGGACCTGAACCAGAGGATGGAGAGGGCACAGCAAGATGCTATTACAAGCTGGAAGAAGGAAATGGTGGAAAGGTTGGAGAGCCGGCAGCAAACACCGCTACCAAGTACAGGCAGCGCCCCAGCCTTGGTGGATCCGGACCAGCGCCAGGAGGCAGAGTGCAGCGCAAGAGCGGCCGCGGGAGCAGGTAAGAGGAGTCTCCCTGTCCCGGGCGCTAGAGCCGCTGACCTGCTCCTGGGCCCCCTGGTGGAACCGCCGACCCCGGGCGCTACTGACACCGGCCCGCTCCTAACACCCCAGCAAAGCCCTCTGCCCCTGGGCGCGGAAGACGCCATCAAACCCTGCACTACAACGCCCAGCACAACCTGCAACATCATCTACACTGCCTTGGAGCTAGCTCTTCCTGTGGAGAGCCACACCATCCCTGCTGTAGTAACATCAGCTTCAGAGGACTGCTCCGCAGCGGCGGCTCCCTTTAGCCGTACTCCATAGGTGGCGTCACGAATTCTATAAATCCCCTATACATAACCCCTTTTATTGACCGCCCTGGGTCACAGACCGGGTCACCGCCACTGTGACATTCCCCCAGCATCTACCGGCCCGGCACCAGGTACCCCACGGCCCAGGGGGCGCATCACTAACAGATCAAAGCCTTGCCTTTGAAGCTGAGCTGTTTAAAGAATTCTGTCACCTGTATGGATGCAAGATGATCCGGACTACACCATATCATCCTCAGACCAACGGCATGTGCGAGAAAATGAATAACATCGTCATTGACTTGTTAAAAACCCTACCTTTGGAAGAGAGGAACCAGTGGCCAGACAAACTACCTAACCTGGTGGACCTGTATAACCACATACCTGTGAGTTCTACTGATTGTACCCCAGCGTACCTCATGAGAGCAAGACCTGGAAAATTGCCCATGGACCTGGAGCTCGGAGTGGTAGAACCTGCTGCAGATATGTCCACTGAAGACTGGGACTCAAATCGGCAAGAGCAGTACAGGAAAGTACAGGCCTGTGTTGAAGACAGTCTAAACAAAGTCAGGGAAAGACAAGAAGGCCAGTAAAACAAGCATGCACCAGCAGAACCATTGGCACCCGGAGAGATAGTGCTAAAGCGGAAAAGAAGAGGTCACAAGCTCGATGATCAGTGAGAAAGAGAGCCCTACACAGTGTTAAATTCCAGATTTGACAACAACAAAACTTGCCTGATCAGCAAGGATGGAGGTAGGACCACCACAACAGTCTCAAGAGACCACTTGAAATTGTGCCCAGGTCTACTGAAGACACAGGAGGAAGAAGTACCGCTTATAATACCGGGAAAACCCAAAGAAGATGTTGTTCAAACCGTTCTAGGAGACTTCCCCGCGGACTGGCCTCAACTCGATGGAGCAGTTATCATACCAGTGATACACTTCTGTCAGCCACCAGAAGAACCTCCACCACAAGAAGAACCTGTGAGCACCCTGGAAGAACCTGCTCAGGAACAGGAAGAGTCCCCAGTAAGAGGAGGATCACCAGTTGAAGCAGAACCTGAGGGTCCAGTAAACAGTGCACTTGCCAGTCCTATAGAGATGTTGAGGCAGTTCTATAAATTACCCGCATGTACACCTGATAGGTTAGCGGATAGTGCATGCACAGACACCAGTATCACCCCAGTGCTACGTAGATCCACACGCAGCACACAAGGCCAAATCCCTACCAGGTATAAGGAATAAGATACAAAATGCCTACAGTGTAAAATAGTTACCCGTGAGGGTACAGAAGGAAAATTTAAAATTTGTTTTTGTGTGAACTGAAAATAATGTGTGCATTTAGTTACCCGTGAGGGTATAAAGACTTGTAGGCTGTGGACTGTGAGCAGCCAAAAACTGTCCATTGTAAATAGTTGCACTTATAAAAGTGCCCCCTATTGGTTTTATATTAAAAGACCACTGAACAAAAACCGTTTGGCGTGGCCGAAGACGTGGTCCAACACCTGGATCACTTATGCCCTGTAGCAACGCCCAGGGCCTACGTTGAGGGTTTTCAGACGGGTCCCTCATGCTACTCATTTTGCACCTTCACCAGTGAGATGGACACCTAGTTATGGGACTCACTGTAACTTTTCTATGTGTTATTATTGTTATAATTGTAATTGTTGTTGTTACTTGTTTTACAAAAATGCTTCAGTCCAGGAGTACTGAGTTGTACTAGGGGGAATATGGCACCCTGCTACACACAGAACTAGGAACCACGAAGGCCCCAGCATCCAGGGATAGTGGTAGCCGGAGAAAAGTTCTATTACCAAGCAGACAGGTGAGAGAGTGAAACAGCATAGAAGCTAGGCCTAGTTCCAGGCTGGCCAGAAGCTTTAGAGAAAGGAAGAAACGGACCAGGAGGCCTACTACCCGCTCACTGGGGAGAGTCCAGAAGTGCACCCTTCCTACTAGGTACCCTGGACCATACCTGCCATTACACCAGTAAAGGTACTGAAGCGAATCCCCTGTGTGCGTGTCCGTCATTCCCCCTGACCCGACAGGGCCATCTCTCACCTGCATCCCTTCCATCAACTCTGCCCCAGGGGCCCGCTCCGCCTGTGGGGAGCAGAAACATCCCAGCTGCCATCCCATCACCCCCCGGGGGTCTGCAGCAGCACCGGTACTCATTACCGGGAACCACAGGTGGCGTCACGAGACAAAACTGTTAACAATCCCCCTTTTAAAGAGTGACCCCAGGGTTCGGGCCCGGGAGCCGACTGCTGTGACATCCCACAGAAGGTCAAGGCCCGGGTACCGAGTTTCCCCCATATCCCCCTGGGTGAGCCACCACTGTGGCAACCGGACCCCTGGGGTGCCACACCTGCACCTCACAATCAGTGTCCCAAGCCGGTAGCCTCGGGTCTTGTCAGGCGACTTGCATTGCTTTTGGCGATGTAATTGTGGTGGTTGGCTGCTGCACCTTGCAAATACAGCAGCCTCCGGTTATCTAGCTGAGCCTGGTTGTTCTCCACTAGTTTAGGGGCCGATCCCCTCTGCGGCCTGATCCCTCCACATCCGTGTTGATTCAGGTGCACGGGTGGCTTCCTGCACTCACCGTGCTCCTGGGATCCCCTATGTCTCTGGAGCCTTTTCTCTGCTCCCGTCCTCTCTCACTCTCTCCTGGGCCATTCAGGCTAGGCCCAACTCCTCTCTCTCTCCACTCAACTCCTGCTCCAAGCACTGGAGCCAGGAGCCTGGACCCTCCTACACTGCTCTCCTGAGCAGGACTGGACCCTTCTAGATGGTTCCCCTTCTTCTTATACTCTTTCTGACGGTGCTCCCTTGATATGCTTCCTCCAACCACACCCACTACATGGTTTCACCCTCCAGCTAGGGACCAGGGACTGTGCTCTCCCTTAGGAGCAATCTCGCCCTTCCCTACTGAAGTGGAGTGTGTTGGATGCGGGTGTGTGGGTCCCGGGTAGTACTCCCTCCTTACCTGAGAGTGGGATACCACACCTCTGGGTGAGATGCAGTACCTCTGTGACGACTGAACCCGCAGGGGCACCACACATGCATAAAAGAGACAAAAGGACAGTGAAAAAAACACTGAAAAAATGCACAAAAAATGCAGCAAAACCTGTGTTTTTGACGCAGCTGATTTCCTGCCAGAGTTGGGTTTTGCTGCAGATTTGTGACGCTGAAAAAAACCAATGTGTGAACATAGCCCTTTTGCCGTTTTTGGCGGCAGATTTTTATGCAAATTTTCAGCTGCCTTTTGCAGTACCAGCAAAGTCTATGAAAAAACAGAATTTTCTGTTCACACATCATGGTTTTTTGTTGTTGCGTATTTTGTGCCTTGCATCCATTTTTGGAAAATAGAGCATGTCACTTCTTTCAGCATTTTTTCAGCGTTTTTTCAGCATTTTTTCACTCTTATTCGCTAGTGAAAAACGCTGAAAATACCATGATGTGTGAACATAACATCAGGTTTTACTGCATTTTTTGTGAAAATAAGCAAGTACAACACTATGTGAAATACATTTATTTTTGTGATTTTACCATCTTGTCTTAGTCACTGAGATGGTAGTTTGTATAAGGAGTGTTTAATTAAATTATTAATGGTACATTGTAAACATTGGTTGAGCTCTGTGTGAGATTGAACAATACCTGTGGCCCAGGGAGGTACGAAATTGAACAATGCCTGTGCAACTGAATGGCAAACCCCATAGTGTGAAAGTAAATAGTGTCATACAAACTGGCAGTGCATTGAGTTTGCTAGTTAAACTATTCCTGGACAATTTACCTCCCCCACTGTTATGCCAAAACTGGAATGCGATTTTTTTTTTCCACTGAACATGCATAAAAGAGATAAAGCATGAACAAGATACACAATTCTGCAAAAAAACACACACAAAAAGCACCAAAAACTGCATCTAAAAAACGCAGCAAAACCTGCATTTTGGACGCAGCTTCTTTCCTGCCAGAAATCAGGTTTTGCTGAACATTTGTGAAGCAAAAAAAAAACATGATGTGTAAACATAGCCTTAGTTTTCCACCACACAGAGTTTTGCATTTTGCCCAAGCAATTCTTCTTTGGTCTAATCTAACCAGAACACCTTCTTCCACATGTTAGCTGTGTCCCCTACATAGCTTTTTGCAAACTGAAAACATGACTTCTTATGGCTTGCTTTCAAAAATGGTTGTCTTCTTGCCACTCTTCCATAAAGGCCAGATTTGTTGAGTGTACGACTAATAGTTGTCCTGTAGACAGATTCTCCTGCTTGTACTTTGGATCTTTGCAGCTCCTCCAGAGCGACCGTGGGCCTCTTGGCTGCTTCCCTAATTAGTGCTCATCTTGTTTGAGATGTCAGTTTAGGTGGACTGCTATGTTTAGGTAAGTTTGCAGCTGTGCCATACTTCTTCCAATCTTAGATGATGGATTGAACAGTGCTCCGTTAGATGATCAGAGCTTGGGCTATTTTTTAATAACTTAACCCTGCTTTACTCATCTGCACAACTGTATCCCTGACCTGTCTGGTGTGTTCCTTGGTTTTCATGATGCTGTTTGATCCCTATTGTTCTTAAACAAACCTCACAGAATAGCTGTAGGTATACTGAGAATAAATTACACACAGGTGGACCCAATGTACTAATTATGTGACTTCTGGAGGCAATTGGTCACTCAGGATTTTATTTAGGGGTATCAGACTACAGGGGAATGAATACAAATGTACATCACAATTTTCAGATTTATATTTTTGAAATATTTAGAAAACTATCTATCGTTTTCTTTATACTTCAGAAATATTTGCTACTTTGTGTTGGTATGTCAAATAAGATAGCAATAAAATACATTTTAAGTTGGTGGGTGTAATGTAAAAAAATGTGGAAAAGTTCACAAGGTATGAATACTTTTTCAAGGTTCGTGAACCTTTCCTTTCAGTATCTGGCGTGAACCCCTTGTGCAGCAATAACAGCAACTAAGCGTTTCCGGTAATTGTTGGTTAGTCCTGCACATCGGCTAAGAGGAATTTTAGCTCATTACTCCCACAAAACTTCTTCAACTCTGTTATGTTGGTGAGTTTTCTCCCATGTTCTGCTCATTTCAGGTCCTTCCACAAAATTTTTATAGGATCAATGTCAGGACTTAGACTTGGCCATTACAAAACTTTAACTTCTTTAACCATTCATTTGTAGAACGACTTACGTATAGGCTCTGTGGATTCTTGGAGCTCAAACTCTATGGAGATGGTTTCATAACTTTATTCAGCGTGATGAGCATCAATAACTCTTCTTCTGAGGTCATCAGATATCTCCTTTGTTCATGTCATGTGTTGTGAAGATCAGACTTTGATAGCTCCCTGTTTTTTAAATAAGACAGGTCGCATACTTAATCCTGATTGTCGTCTCACTGATTCAATATATCAGATTCTCATTTCACTTTCAAATTATCTGCTAATCCTAAAGGTCTACATACTTTTGCCACTCAGACATGTGATAATGGATCATTTTCCTCAATAAAAAATGACAAAGTGTAATATTTGTGACTCAGTTGTCCTGACCTATAGTCTCATTCCCGAATACCAAGTAGATTGTAAGCATGTGAGGGTTACTTTTAAAATATATGTATGCATGTTTCTCTTTTTCAACTTTTAGGACTTGGGAGAAAGTCTGATGTAGTTTTATAACAAATTTATGCAGAACTATGGACAATTCTAAAGGGATCACATTCTTTCAAGCATTACTGTAGGCCTGTCTAAGGTTGAAATTTACTCTGACAATTGTGATGCCAAATATCTTCCCATTAATTTTATCATACATTTATAAAGGAATAGAGTATATTGATATTTGCCACTAGGGGACGCTGCATACCAGTTGTGACACCACTGAAGCAGAAGTCATCATATTGCAACATAGAATAACCCTGACTGTTACAACTTACAGTTAATATTATGAATGTGACTCTTGCTAGCTCTCTTGACTACGTGCCAGTATATTTGGCAATACTAACCATCCGGAATCAAGGAAGGAAAAAGAAGGTGGATAGTCTTGACAAGCTGTGTACAAAAGCTACTTATATTTACAAGTACAGCATGCAGCTAAAAATTATTCTAACTGGGAGGACTGGGCAAGTGCAACATTATGTGCAACTATCCCATTGCTATAATAATGTTTTCAAATGAAAGCAGACGTTTGCTTCTAGAAGTTATATCTCATTAGCTTGCTTTCTCCACTTTCAGGATACCTACTCTACTTGTAAATATTCAGCAGATTCAATATTTGTGTAAGAATATATGCACAAAAAAGACATAAAGTGAAAGATGGTGTGTATAAATAGCAGCAAGGAATGGCAGCAAATTATTCTAAGTATCAGGCACTGTGTAGCAAGTGTTTTGCCAGCTAGAATAGGACTATACTGTAAGCGGGGGCGTACATAGGAATCATGGGGCCCCATAGCAGAAGCTCTAATTGGGCCCCCCCCCCCGAAAAAAAAAAATTAAATAATTGTCAGGGTCACCAAAGATCAGATCTCACAACTTTCCATCCTTTACATAGTAATTTTCCTCCTGCTGACGTCCTAGATCTCTCTTTCATTGCCCCATAAAGTGTGATGCCAATAAAAGGGCCCCCCAAACACAGTATGAAACCCCCATGGTGAATTCCTCCACATGCACAGTATAATGACCCTACTGTACCCCACCTCAACTCCCAGGGTAAAGTATGCTGACCCCAATACAGTATGATCCCCCAACTGTGAGCCGCTAGAGAGGATGGTACATAATAAGAGAGGGTGTTATTGTGACGCTCTCTAGTCCACCCTGAGCTGCGGGGTTACTCGGAGCCGGGTCAGTGTAGGTGTTACGGGGGATGCAGTTGTGGTCTGGACCTGTTCCGTGCCCAGGGCCGTCACATTAAAAATAATGGGCTTTCAAGTAAGAGTGGCATTTCGACTATGCCACCTGCGGTTTCCGGTGATGGACACCAGCGCTGCTTCAGTCCACTGAGGCTGGTGTTACGGCAGCTAAGATGGGACGGCTCCCCGCAGGCGGAGCAGGCCTCAGGGCAGTGTGAGAAGGAATGGTGGGTGCAGTGCCGCGCAGGAAATAACAGGCTGAGGCGGTGTGTGAAGTCATCCGGGGCTTTACTCACTTTCAGATGAACTTTCAGCCGCAAAGCTTCTCTCTGCTACACACGGCGTACTGCGGCCACCGGGAAGGGGGTTCAGCACTTTCCAGGTAGATCAGGAGCACCTGTCGAGACCCCACTGGTGTATGTTCCTCTCCTTGGTAGGTTCTCCCACTAAGTCTTCTCCTGACTGTGTGTGGTTAGAACGTGTTGTAAGGTCGGGTCCCACTGGATAAACGCAGTGTGAGAGATACAGGTGGCGTAGGCCGCTCCGTCCGTATTCCCCTGGGATCCACTAAGCCTCCGGGCCTTTCTGACTGAGACGTGAAGTAACAAAGTCAGATATTGGGGGCCGGTCACCCCTTTTGCAGCAGGAGTCCCTCTGACTAGGCCAGAGTAAAGAATACAGGTGGCATAGGCCGCTCCGTCCGTATCCCCCTGGGATCCTTTTGCCTGTGGAGCCTATCTCCTCCGCTCCCCTCCAAGGCCTTCTTAGGTCAGGACTAGTGTTGAGCCACCCCCGTAGTGTTCGGGTTCGGTTCGGTTCGTCGAACACCGGGATGTTCGAGGAACTGTTCGTCGAACTGTTCGTCGAACACCTTAGAACACCGTCGAACACCGTTAAAACCAATGGCAGGCAAACAAAAACACATAGGAACACATAGAAAACACCTTCAAAGGTGTCCAAAAGCTGACAAACTGCTCAGAAGACACTCTCTTTAAAAAAGCCGGCCGGCAATTCAGCAGCGGCATACACCAGTACCCGACAATTTAGACATGAAGGAATAGAGCATCACACATAGATTAGATAGATAGAAACATGTCAGTCACATATATATGAAGTACAGTGACAGTGTTGCTTACTGTACTTGTCATTTAGTGTAAAGGATTTATTAAAAAATATAATAGTGTTTTCGTGCACCGTCTCTTTAAAAAAGCCGTCCGGCAATTCAGCAGCGGTACCCGACAATTTATAACAGACAGAATAGAGCTTCACACATAGATTAGATAGATAGAAACATGTCAGTCACATATATATGAAGTACTGTGACAGTGTTGCTTACTGTACTTGTCATTTACTGCAAAGGATTTATTAAAAAAAATAATAGTGTTTTCATGCACCGTCTCTTTAAAAAAGCCGGCTGGCAATTCAGCATCTGTACCCGACAATTTAGAATAGAAGGAATAGAGAATCACACATAGATTAGATAGATAGAAACATGTCAGCCACATATATACGAAGTACAGTGACAGTGTTGCTTACTGTACTTGTCATTTAGTGTAAAGGATTTATTAAAAAATATAATAGTGTTTTCGTGCACCGTCTCTTTAAAAAAGCCGGCCGGCAATTCAGCAGCGGTACCCGACAATTTATAACAGACAGAATAGAGCTTCACACATGGATTAGATAGATAGAAACATGTCAGTCACATATATATGAAGTACTGTGACAGTGTTGCTTACTGTACTTGTCATTTACTGCAAAGGATTTATTAAAAAAAATAATAGTGTTTTCATGCACCGTCTCTTTAAAAAAGCCGGCCGGCAATTCAGCATCTGTACCCGACAATTTATAACAGACAGAATAGAGCTTCACACATAGATTAGATAGATAGAAACATGTCAGTCACATATATAATAAGTACAGTGACAGTGTTGGTTACTGTACTTGTCATTTAGTATTAAAATAAAGGATTTATTATTAAAAAAAATTGGCGTGGGGTTCCCCGTAATTTTAGTCTCTAGCGGAGGTTAAGCAGACAGGTGGGGCAGATGTTTGAAGCCTGGGAAGGGGGTAATACCCACGGAGCTTCCCAGGCTACTAATATCAGCCCCCAGCTGAATACCTAGCCTTTACTAGCTATTAAAATGGAGGACCCCCCCAAAAAAATGACGTGGGGTCCCCCCTAATTTAATAGCTAGCAAAGGCTAGGCAGACAGCTGGGGGCTGATATTAATAGCCCAGGAAGGGAGCCATGAATATTGGCCCCCTCCCAGGCTAGAAACACCAGCCGTCAGCCGCCCCAGAAATGGCGCATCCATAGGATGCGCCAATTCTGGCACTTAGCCTCGCTCTTCCACGCTGCCCTGGTGCGGTGGCAGGGGGTAATAGGGTTGGGGTTGATGTCAGCTTATAATGCCAGCTGACATCAAGCCCAGGTTAGTAATGGAGAGGCGTCTATAAGACACCCCCATTACTAACCCCATAGTCAAAGTTAAAAAAAAAACACAAACACCCAGAATAAAGTCC
Organism: Phyllobates terribilis; assembly: GCF_046119375.1. Lineage (NCBI taxonomy): Eukaryota > Metazoa > Chordata > Amphibia > Anura > Dendrobatidae > Phyllobates > Phyllobates terribilis. The sequence goes on from NW_027362761.1 coordinate 1,094,295,172, forward strand.
TTTAATTGACATAAAGACACAATTCTTTATTGTTCTAAATTAAACCATACTTACCATCACGCCCATTCCAGCTGAAGCCAATGATCTCCTGCAATAAAAGTAAAATAATAAAGCAACCTCATCCTTACCTTTCCATGGTTCCCAGGACAGCTTCAGCTCTGCTACATGGAGATGACAGGCTGGACCGCAGCAGAACGCTGCCATCCAGCCTGTCATCCCGCAGACACTGAGAAGCGCAGGCATGCTTGTGCTCCTCAGTGTCTCTCTGTGACGGCATCCAGATGAGCCGACAATGAACTCAGCTCACCTCATGTACGTCACTGACAGCGTGGGAAAATTCTCCTGCACTCAGCGCTTCAGCGTGAGAATTTTCCCACGCTGTCAGTGACGTGCATGAGGTGAGCCGAGTTCATTGGACATGACCTCGGCTCATCTGGATGCCGTCACAGCCAGACACTGAGTAGCGCAAGCAAGCCTGCGCTTCTCAGTGTCTGCGGGATGACAGGCTGGATGGCAGCGTTCTGCTGCGGTCCAGCCTGTCATCTCGATGTAGCAGAGCTGAAGCTGTCGTGGGAGCCATGGAAAGGTAAGGATGATGTTGCTTTATTATTTTACTTTTATTGCAGGAGATCATTGGCTTCAGCTGGAATGGGCGTGGCGGTAAGTATGGTTTAATTTAGAACAATAAAGAATTGTGTGTTTATTTCAATTAAAGGACTTTTTTCTGGGTGTTTGTGTTTTTTTTAAATACTTTACTAGAAATTCATGGTGGTCATGTCTAATATTGGCGTGACCCCATGAATTTCGGGCTTAGGGCCAGCTGATAATGCCAAGCTGGCCTTAACCCCTTTATTACCCAGTGAGCCACCGCACCAGGGCCCTGGATGAGTTGGGTACAGCGCCAGAAGATGGCGCTTCTATGAACGCGCCATTTTCCAGGGCGGCTGCGGACTGCAATTTGCAGCGGGTGGGGCCCAGAAAGCTTGGGCCTCCCTGCGCTGCAGATTCCAGCCCCCAGCTGCCTAGTTGTACCTGGCTGGACACAAAAATAGGGCGAAGCCCCACGTATTTTTTTTTTAAATTCATGAAATTCATGGAATAATTAAGAAAAAAAGGGCTTCCCTATATTGTTGTGTCCGGCTAGGTACAAATAGGCAGCTGGTGGTTGGGAGCAGCCCGTTCCTGCCTGCTGTACCTGACTGGACACAAATATAGGGCGAAGCCCCACATCAATTTTTTTTTCATTATTTCATGAATTTCCTGAAATAATTTTAAAAAAATTGACGTGGGGCTTCGCCCTATATTTGTGTCCAGTCAGGTACAGCAGGCAGGAACGGGCTGCCCCCAACCACCAGCTGCCTATTTGTACCTGGTTGGACACAACAATATAGGGAAGCCCTTTTTTTCTTAATTATTCCATGAATTTCATGAAATAATTTAAAAAAAAAATGCGTGGGGCTTCGCCCTATTTTTGTGCCCAGCCAGGTACAACTAGGCAGCTGGGAGCTGGAATCCGCAGCGCAGGGAGGCCCAAGCTTTCTGGGCCCCACCCGCTGCAAATTGCAGTCCGCAGCCGCCCCAGAAAATGGCGCGTTCATAGAAGCGCCATCTTCTGGCGCTGTACCCAACTCATCCAGGGCCCTGGTGCGGTGGCTCACTGGGTAATAAAGGGGTTAAGGCCAGCTTGGCATTATCAGCTGGCCCTAAGCCCGAAATTCATGGGGTCACGCCAATATTAGACATGACCACCATGAATTTCTAGTAAAGTATTTAAAAAAACACAACACCCAGAATAAAGTCCTTTAATTGAAATAAACACACAATTCTTTATTGTTCTAAATTAAACCATACTTACCGTCACGCCCATTCCAGCTGAAGCCAATGTCTTCTGCAATAAAAGTAAAATAATTAAGCAACCTCATCCTTACCTTTCCATGGTTCCCACGACAGCTTCAGCTCTGCTACATCGAGATGACAGGCTGGACCGCAGCAGAACGCTGCCATCCAGCCTGTCATCCCGCGGACACTCAGAAGCGCAGGCATGCTTGCGCTCCTCAGTGTCTCGCTGTGACGGCATAAAGATGAGACAAGCTCATGTCCAATGAACTCGGGGCACCTCATGCACGTCACTGACAGCGTGGGAGATTTCTCCTGCACTCAGCACTTCAGCGTGAAAATTCTCCCACGCTGTCAGTGACGTACATGAGGTCAGCTGAGTTCATTGGACATGAATGAGCTCACCTCATGCACGTCACTGACAGCGTGGGAAAATTCTCACGCTGAAGCGCTGAGTGCAGGAGAATTTTCCCACGCTGTCAGTGACGTGCATGAGGTGAGCTCATTCATGTCCAATGATCTCAGCTCACCTCATGCACGTCACTGACAGCGTGGGAAAATTCTCCTGCACTCAGCGCTACAGCGTGAGAATTCTCCCACGCTGTCAGTGACGTGCATGAGGTGAGCTCATTCATGTCCAATGAACTCAGCTGACCTCATGCACGTCACTGACAGCATGGGAGAATTCTCACGCTGAAGTGCTGAGTGCAGGAGAATTCTCCCACGCTGTCAGTGACGTGCATGAGGTGCGCCGAGTTCATTGGACATGAACTCGTCTCATCTTTATGCCGTCACAGCCAGACACTGCAGAGCGCAAGCATGCCTGCGCTTCTCAGTGTCTGCGGGATGACAGGCTGGATGGCAGCGTTCTGCTGCGGTCCAGCCTGTTATCTCGATGTAGCAGAGCTGAAGCTGTCGTGGGAACCATGGAAAGGTAAGGATGAGGTTGCTTTATTATTTTTCTTTTATTGCAGGAGATCGTTGGCTTCAGCTGGAATGGGCGTGATGGTAAGTATGGTTTAATTTAGAACAATAAAGAATTGTGTCTTTATTTCAATTAAAGGACTTTATTCTGGGTGTTTGTGTTTTCTTTTAACTTTGACTATGGGGTTAGTAATGGGGGTGTCTTATAGACGCCTCTCCATTACTAACCTGGGCTTGATGTCAGCTGGCATTATAAGCTGACATCAACCCCAACCCTATTACCCCCTGCCACCGCACCAGGGCAGCGTGGAAGAGCGAGGCTAAGTGCCAGAATTGGCGCATCCTATGGATGCGCCATTTCTGGGGCGGCTGACGGCTGGTGTTTCTAGCCTGGGAGGGGGCCAATATTCATGGCTCCCTTCCTGGGCTATTAATATCAGCCCCCAGCTGTCTGCCTAGCCTTTGCTAGCTATTAAATTAGGGGGTACCCCACGTCATTTTTTTGGGGGGGGTCCTCCATTTTAATAGCTAGTAAAGGCTAGGTATTCAGCTGGGGGCTGATATTAGTAGCCTGGGAAGCTCCGTGGGTATTACCCCCTTCCCAGGCTTCAAACATCTGCCCCAGCTGTCTGCTTAACCTCCGCTAGAGACTAAAATTACGGGGAACCCCACGCCAATTTTTTTTAATAATAAATCCTTTATTTTAATACTAAATGACAAGTACAGTAACCAACACTGTCACTGTACTTATTATATATGTGACTGACATGTTTCTATCTATCTAATCTATGTGTGATTCTCTATTCTTTCTGTTATAAATTGTCGGGTACAGATGCTGAATTGCCGGCCGGCTTTTTTAAAGAGACGGTGCATGAAAACACTATTATTTTTTTTGATAAATCCTTTACACTAAATGACAAGTACAGTAACCAACACTGTCACTGTGCTTCTTATATGTGTGACTGACATGTTTCTATCTATCTAATCTATGTGTGAAGCTCTATTCTTTCGGTTCTAAATTGTCGGGTACCGGTGTATGCCGCTGCTGAATTGCCGGCTTTTCATGTTTCACTGTGAGCACTGTTCCCATCGATTTGGGCAATCACTGTAATGCCACAACCACCATGGCTGTGGCATTACAGTGAGTGGCAGACAATCCCTGCATGATTGGTGCTCTAAATAGCGCCAGACATGCAGGACACGCTTTTGGTGCATGAACAGTTATCGAACATAACCTCGAACAGCCAAATTTTTTGCAAATCGTTCGGGTTCGTCGAACAACTCGAACACCACCCAAAACAGCTCGAATTTGAGATTGGCGAACAGTTCTAGTCGAACACCGCTCATCTCTAGTCAGGACCTTGACCGGGTAGAGACAGTGGTTAACTCTAACCCGCTCCTCGTCTCAAGGCCAGAGTACGAGGACCGTGTATCTTCAGTCAGCTGCAGACTTTTGCTGGACCCTGGCAGAAGACCACAATCAAAGACCTTGAACTTAAGATGGCCGTAGATTAAATATGAATGAATCAGTGTTTCCTAAAAGTGTGTCCTCCACCCTCACCCACTACATGGTTCCCCCTATCTTTGGTTCCCCCCATCTCCTCTATCCCGGGCCGGGGAATCACCCTGGTGCATTTAGGCCCCCTTCAGGACAGGAGTGGTGTAGTGTTGAGTGGTGAAGTGGGGTCCTGAGAGATGCTCCATCCTTACCTGGAAGAGGAGATACCACACCTCGAACTGAGGTGCAGTACCCATGTGGCGACTGAACCCTCAGGGGCGCCACATTATACATAATAAAAGAGGAAACTATAAAACTAAGGATGGCGCTATTCATAATAAGTGAGCACACTATATACTAAGGGACTGTGCTATACATAATAAGGCTACATTCCTGTATCCGTGTGCAGTGTCGGTGTGCTGCCCTGTTTTACTGATGCATTAAGCATGTCCTATTCTAATCCTCAAAATCGGATCAGAACAGGACATTCTCTGACCCTCTTAGATCTCATTCTCAGATCCATGATTTTCATGGATGTGTGAATGGATCTATAAAACTGTACGAGTCCGTGGACCATCCGATAAAAAGATCTGGCAGCACACGGACATTTCACACAAATGTGAGAATGTGGCCTAAGGGATTTTACAGATAACATTATCACTCCAAGTCACACGCGCAGATATAGAATAATATTTACATCCAGGCACTTACCGCTGACGTCTCATATGATCAGAGTCGGTTTCTGCTGCTTCTTCTCCATCTGGTCAGACCTTCATGTCGACATCTCCCAGCCACGACTCGTCTTGTCACGATGATCTCCAGCCTAGAAAATAACAAGGTCACATATTGTATGCATACATGTGTCTCCCCCGCTCTGCGTCCTCGAATACAGATATGTAACCCCCCCCCCCCCCCCCCATTAATATACTATTAGCCACTTAGTAATCAAAATATAAAGCGATAAGCAGCACTGTGCCCCCCATTAACTATAATCTGCACCGGCCAATAATATAAATTATTCAGTCTCTGTGACTCTCCCCAATTAACTGTAAGGCTATGTGCACACGGAAAACATACAAGGCTTCACAGTACAAGCAAAGTGAAACCCCCATAATTGCTCTCTCCCAGCACCCCCATCATTGCTCTCTCTCAGCACCCTCGTCATTGCTCTCTCCCAGGACCCCCGTCATTGCTCTCTCCCACCACCTCCATCATTGCTCTCTCTCAGCACCCCCATCATTACTCTCTCCCAGCACCCCCGTCATTGCTCTGTCCCACCACCCCCGTCATTGCTCCGTCCCAGCACCCTCATCATTGCTCTCTCCCAGCACCCCCATCATTGCTCTCTCCCAGCACCCCCATCATTGCGCTCTCCCAGCACCCCCATCATTTCCTCTCAGCACCCCCATCATTACTCTGTCCCAGCACCTCCATCATTGCTCTCTCCCAGCCCCACATCATTGCTCTCTCCCAGCCCCCCACCATTGCTCTGTCCCAGCACTCCCATCATTGCTCTCTCCCAGCACCCCCATCATTGCGCTCTCCCAGCACCCCCATCATTTCCTCTCAGCACCCCCATCATTACTCTGTCCCAGCACCTCCATCATTGCTCTCTCCCAGCCCCACATCATTGCTCTCTCCCAGCCCCCCACCATTGCTCTGTCCCAGCACCCCCATCATTGCTCTCTCCCAGCCCCCCCATCATTGCTCTCTCCCAGCAACACGTCATTGCTCTCCCCTTCCCCACCATCCCCATCATTGCTCTCCCCAGCCCTATCAGCCCCATTATTTCTCTTCCCAGCCCCATTATTGCTCTTCCCAGCCCCATCAGCCCCATTATTGCTCTTCCCAGCCCCATCATTCCTCTCCCCAGCCCCATCAGCCCCATTATTGCTCTCCCCAGCCCCTTTATCCCATCATTCCTCTCCCCAGCCTCATCAACTCCATTATTCCTCTCCCCAGCCACATCAGCCCCATTATTGCTCACCCCTGCCCCACCATCCCATCATTGCTCTCCCCAGCCCCACCATCCCCATTATTGCTCTCCCCAGCCCCATCATTCCTCTCCCCAGCCCCATCATTGCTCTCCCTAGTACCACCATCCCATTATTCCTCTCCCCAGCCCCATCAACCCCATTATTCCTCTCCCCAGTCCCATCATTCCTCTCCCCAGCCCCATTATTGCTCTTCCCAGCCCCATTAGTTCCATTATTCCTATCCCAAGCCCCATCATTCCTCTCCCCAGCCCCATCAGCCCCATTACTGCTCTCCCCAGCCCCATCAACCCCATTATTCCTCTCCCCAGCCCCATCAACCCCATTATTGCTCTCCCCAGCCCAATCAACCTCATTATTCCTCTCCTCAGCCCCATCAGCCCTCTCCCCAGCCCCAATATTTCTCTCCCCAGCCCCATCATAGCTCTCACCAGTCCCATCAGCCCCATTATTGCTCTTCCCAGCCTCATCATTCCTCTCCCCAGCCCCACCATCCCACCATTGCTCTCTCCCCACCTCCCCTCCCCAGCATTTCAGTAAAAAAAAACAAAAAAAAAACAACAACTTACCTCAGCTCGCTCCCCTGCAGCAGCATCCTCCTGGTTGCTGGCAGCTTTCTTCCTGACCCAGGCGCGCGCTGCATGATGACGTCATCAAGCTGCGCGCCTGGGTCAGGGAGGAAGCAGAGGACGAACCCTCCAGCTCCGCTGCTATTCTCCTCCTGACAGCAGCGGAGCTGCAGGGATTGCTCCCTGACCGCCGCGTGCAGGGGGCAGCTGCACCTTGCGGGCCCCTTGGTGCAGCTGCATAGTGGGTACCCGGCGGTATGTCCACCCCTGGACTGCTATGGGGCCCTCCCGGCTCATGGGCCCCATAGCAGTCACGTGGTCTGCTGCCATTAGCGGTACGCCACTGACTGTAAGCAACAGATAATTTATAGTTTAGAAATTACATGTCATGGAAAACTGCATACAAGGAAATTCCATCATCTGGTATTATCCTGACTCCATAACAAGGCTACAAGTGTAGGGCACTTGAGACACCGTTTCTAGGCTGCCTCAGTATGAACCAATACTCAAACGTAGATATATGATCAGAGAGCTTGCACTTGACTGCAGCAGGCACGTATGAAGATTTCATAAGAATTTATTTTCCAGCTGAATTCTTACAGTTCTGCACAAATATAGTAGGTAAAAAAGACTTTTCTGAATCAGAGATCAGGGCCTGTTTTTGGCAAAGGGGGGCCCTAGGCAAAAGTTTAATGTGGGGCCCTAAATACTGACATTCTGCACCATCACACAGAAATACTTTGGTTGCATTTACATGCGCTGAGTTCAGGCCATTAAACGACCGTGATCGACAATATTGAAGTCGTTTGATGCTTGTTTCCCGGCCTCTTCACACTGGTTGAGGAAGAATGATGGGTACACTGCCGGGATTTATAAATGTGGATCACACACACACGCACACTGTGTGTCTGCACCCAACCATCTACATATACTATTAACATATATACAAGTTAGAATAATGCAATAAAATCTATAATCATTCACACATATATACACACATGTACACGGCACAGACATCACACACTTTTATACGGCCCACACATGCTGCACAACAAATGCTCAGCAGTTACATTACACACAGCACATGTATGCAGGACAACAAACATTCATATAAACACATAAAAATCTCTCACAGACAGCACACACTGCACATACACACACTGCACATGCTGCACATACACACACTGCACACACCTCACATGCACACACTGCTTTATGCTGGAGGGAATGAAGATGTTCCACAATATGAGCTGCAGCTTCTGCTGCTCACAGCAGCCCTTACCCAGCAGACATCTCCCTGCCCTCTCCTCTGCTGGGAGCTGGCAGGAGCAGGAGGAGGCTGACAGAAGCAGGCGGAGGAGGCTGGCAGGAACAAGTGGAGGCTGGCAGGAGCAGGTGGGGGCTAGCAGGAGGAGGCTGGCAGGAGCAGGAGGAGGTTGACAGAAGCAGGCGGAGGAGGCTGGCAGGAGCAAGGGGAGGCTGGCAGGAGCAGGAAGAGGCTGGCAGGAGCAGTAGGAGACTGGCAGGAGCAACGGGAGGCTGACAGGAGCAGGAGGAGGCTGACAGGAGGAGGCTAACAGGAGGAGGCTTATATAGCAATGAAACTGTACAATATAACGACAATACAATACTGTATGATTCCCAAGTCATGGGACATGACAGGCATTAACAGAATATCTCACTATAAGGGGCAGCAGTACGTCACACACACACATACACACACTGTACGTAACACATATACACACTTTGCCCCTTCACACACATTGTAAACATTACACACACACAATCTGCATGTTACAAACACACATCTGGATGCCACACACATACACATTGTGAAAGGGTGTGTTGGTGCCTACGCATGCTATTATCCCTTCCTGCTAAAGAACTAGATGTGTGTGAGAGTAATAAACAGACTTTAATAATGGCATTATGTATAGTAATGTTGAATAATAAAAATGTGCTTTGTGATGTAATAATAGAGAAAGGATGGGATTTAAGTGTAGGAATAAGATAAGCTTAATTAGGAACAGGGAGTGCAGTAGGGGGCACTGTAGTGTAAGTAATAGGTACAGTTATAGTTATTGGTACACGGAAGTTCCCAATTGGGAGGGGGGGTGAAGTGATAAATAGGAGGAGTATTTCCTGGTTCTAGTCAGATAATGTTGAGTTGTGATTGTTGCAACGTGTAAGAGAGTGCTGGAGAGGAAAGATCTGAGGAGAAGCAGATTAGGCCAGGGGGCCTGGAGAAGTACAAGAAGCACAGGTTTAGAAAGGAGAGACAGCATGCGGACGGCCGCAACTTTGTTAAGTGGTAACTCCCAGGGGATCCGGAGTCTATGGCCCGAATCTGGCATGGAAGCGGATGCCTTTTTCACTTCCTGAAGGGAGCCGGATGCGATGCTGAACCAGCAGAAGAGTGGGTCAGGAAGCATGAGAGCTGTGATGACAGGAAGAGTAATTCAGGGGCCTAGTGCGCCAGAAGACGAAGAGAGAGCTCAGGATGAGCAATTGAATTTGTGCTGTACTGAACCTGCTATGGAAACTGTGAAGTTGTTGAGTAAAGTTGGACTGTTACAAAATAAAACAGAGTCTGTCATTGACTGTGTGGTGACGCCCGGATCCGGGACTGTGGAGCCAGCAGAAGCTACAAAAGTGAGTGTGATGCACTACACCCAGACCACATGCCAGACGGGACACTATCTTTTATTTGTGGGAAGCCAGGGTGTGGGAACACAACAGCCCCTCGCCACAACTACCACCCTATGACGCTCAGAATTGCATTATACACACACTGCAAATAACACACACACTGTATGCTACACACAGACTCAAATACTGCATGTTCAAACACACAGGGACGCTGAGTCACTTCTCACGGAGAAGCCGTGAGTCTGGGAAGTCAAGGAGTCCGAGGTCAAGAGCCAGGACGGTATGTCATAAACAGAGGGAAAAGACGTAGTCAGGTCAGAGTCTGGAGTCAGAATTCCAAGATCAGTGTGTGTCAAGGCAAAATAAGTGCTACAAAGGGGTAGTCAAAAGGCAAACCTGGCAACAAAGATCAGAATATGAGAGTTCAGAGCACAGAGCAAATACCACTGAGCTGAAAGCTGTGACTGATAATAGTCCCAGTATAGCCAGCCAGCTAAATGGCCAAGCAATCACCCTGAAATTATGACACCTGGAGGATTTCCAGTAGGCCCAGCCTAATTGGGCTGCAAGGAAATCCCATACACAAAACTGACAGCCCAGCACTGCATACTGTAGGATGGCCGAGCTGTCACTCACAATGCTGACAGCCCGGCACGCCTCTGCAATCCATAGGTCAGCTGAGTTGTCACTCACTGAATCCCTGGAACACACTCTAGGGGGGCCACCAGACCCCCAAGTTACCCAGGAAATTTCAAATGGAAGACCTTGACTAACCGATCGGTCTTCATCTCGAACTGGGAGCCAGGATCTCTTCTTGGGTCCATATGCCCTTCAGTGGATGAGGTATTGAAAGGAATTTTGGATTCTTCGAGAATCCACAATCCTCTGAAACTCCTACTCCAAGCCATCATCGACTGAAACTGGAGGAGGCAGGGATGAGGAAGAAGGGACAAACTCCATTAATAGGGCTCTATCAAAAACGTTAAGAATCCGAAGAGATGGGAGAAGCTTCAATTTAAAAGCCACCAGATTCACCAGAATCTCTTACAGACTAATAAACTTTGGACCCAACTTCACTGATGGCACTTTAAGTTTAATATTTTTAGATGACCTTTTCACCTACTTTCTATCGGCCTTCCATTTTTGACGAAACTGAGCAGCCCCAATATTCTTTTGAACCTCCCTCCAGACATGTTTCAGTATGGACACCTTCACAGTAGGAGATTCAGAACTAATCCTAGAAAATTCTCCAACATGGGGATGAAAACCATAATTACAGAAACGCGAGGATATAGTAGACTGATGGACCCAACGGTCACCAACTACCAAATTGCAACCTGGGGCTTATGTAACACGGTGCCAAATTCACAAGATCCCTGCAACATGTTGAATCGTGGAGCATAAACCAGTAACTGCTTTTGCTTTGTATGATAAATTAATGCTGAATAAATGTGAATAAATTGTCTGCTTCACTGGCCATATACATACTTCAGTAACTGGATAGCATTAGGGCATTAGGTACATGATATACTTTATGGATAAAGCATTGTCTTCTATTACACGGATGGAGCACTGCAGTTAGGATGTCCTATGTTATTTGTGCACCTGTACGTATTATACTTCTTACTATTCTTCCTTAATAATGGCTTTAAATAATTAACATGTAGTTACTGGGATTTGATGCCAGCACACATTGTATTGTATCAAGTTACAGTCACATCCTTCATTCACACAGCTTACATTACAGGAGCGATAGAACCGTCTTAAACCCAGGTTTTTGCAAGGCATCTAACCCAAGCAGCTAACAACTAAGCCAGTCTGCTTCCATAGTTCCCTTCTCATTAATATTCCCAATTCAGGTAATGTGCAAGGTACGCAGGGGGCCCCAGTGCAGGTAAACTTGGGCCCCACCTCTCCCCCAATCCAAAGTGCTAACCTCCTTTAGAATAGACCTCATTTCAATGTTTTTTCATCAGCGCTTTGGATCCGATTTTCATCAGCGTTTTTTTGTCAGTGTTTCATCAGTGATTTTCTTGCATACAAAATAAATGTAAAGCGCCTGAGTTCTCTATAAGAGAGACGCTGCCAGACTCCTCTGTCAGAGGCTTTTCTCCCAACTGAAAAAAAGGATCGACCATTGAAATTCCAACATCTGGATCCTTCTGATCCTCAACATCATCAGAAAGGAGAAATTCAGGAGGCCCCTGTAGACATTAGATGGTGGGCCGAATCTGCCAAAATTAGTGAGTTTGACCAACCCATCAAGTCTAACTTATTCCATAAACAGTTTGGCACATAAGGCCATGTACAAGGCTTCTTGTCATTGGCACGTGTAGAACAATGCTTTTCACTCGTAAGTCAATGTGCTTTTAGAATGCAAGCAAGGGATTAAAAGGACCAAATATTGAAACTTTTTAAGAACACCTGGAGATGTAGGGGTTTATGACTACTTATGCTGGACCTTGGTGGATAGTATCCTGTGTTTGAAATAGAAGATAAAACATTGACTAGTCCAAAAAAAAATCACCATGCCATTGCATTTTATTAACATTTTATGAAATCTGATCCTGCATTGGTAGGTTTTAGAGTTACACCGCCTTTGCAATAATTAAAATGCTCATGAAGAAGACCATAATAAAAAAGACCCACATGAAGAATCGATCCATCACCTTGGCCACTTTCTTCCACTCTATCCCCTTGGCACTAATGGATTTCTGTTCTCGGTACCAGTTAGTTATATATTCAATGTTGCTTGCCAGTGATCTGTAATGTGCACAGTGGTTACAAAACGGATGATCATTGAGCTTAGCTTGGATGTCAATGTCACAAACAAAGTCTGTTCTTATGGAAAGTGGGCGCTTCAATGTGTCATAGACCTCCTGTTCCTTCTCATAATCATTGTAGGAATGAACACTGTCCTGAGAAACGGTGTCACAATCGTCCTGTGGTGTGGTGCAGTTCTCACCAACGTCATACACAAAAAATATCTTCGACATATAGTCAAGTATGATGACCCTGGCCCAGTTAGGGATGGGCTTTGCTTCTGCTCCACATAGATGTATATTCATGATGATGATTGTCAGAGCTGTAGATGCCGTGATCATGGTCATGGTAGCTATATAATATTTACCTAAAACAGATGAAGAAAGACCTTATTCCACATTTATATGAACATTATTTAGAATACAATTATCCAAATTCAAAACATAAACTAAAAAAATCTAACTAAAAGATTGTTCAATGTGACACCAAAACCTGCCATCAAGTACACAGGTCCTATCGTAAAATAGAGTAACCCTTGGCCGATGTGGCACAGTGAAGGTAGGTCAAGATGAAGAGTCCTCCAGCCGTGTTCCAGATAAAATGGTAAGCTTTATTCAACAAGTTTAAATGGCAGACTTACTAAAGTATATGCAAAATTTTATATTCTTTTTATACGCATTTCAGACTGCAGCTCTGTCCTTATCCATGGATAATGAATAAGGACTGAGCTGCAGTCTGAAATGCGTAGAAAAAGAATATAAAATTTTGCATATTCTTGAGGAAGTCTACCATTTAAACTTGTTGAATAAAGCTTACCATTTTATCTGGAACACGGCTGGAGGACTCTTCATCCTGCACAGGTTCTATCATATGGTAATAATGGCAATTTAGCAGTAGTGGTTCTGATTCAGCAAACTTTTCTTTATTCTCAAGTATGATAGTTCTGATAAAAGATGAGCAAGTGACAGCAGCAATGAGACAGGTGAACCCTGTTTCCAAAATTAGCAGAATGCTCAGAGTTGGGATCCATGACATTTATTGCATATTCCGTGGATTCAGTTGAGAATTTCCCTTTTAGTTCTGAAGATTGTATTATACTAATGGCTATATTTATATCCAGTTGATTGCAACAAGTTCTTGGGTAAAACTCCAATAAAAACAGTGATGATTTTAATGATACCTAGAACTTACCTATCAACGGCACACTTTCAGAAGGAGGCATGCTTTCTGCTACCATTAATTGAAAGACAGTGAGAGCCAATAAAACGGTCACTCCCAAAGAAACTTTTTCCCCTGAATCTGCAGGAAGATAGAAACCTAGCGGAGCCAAGAAAGATATCATGACACAGGGTATTAACAAGTTGAAAATGTAAAAGGAAGATCTTCTTTTAAGGATCAAAGTGAAGGTGACATCAGGGTAAGGCTCTGAGCAGCACCCATAAGTGATGACGTTCCTCACTGCTGGCATACCCTGCATTTCCCATTCCACATTTTCTACAAAGTCCGAGAGATCCCCAGTGTCCATAGCATTTATAAGGTCCACCTGATTTCCATTGTAGGTCCACGAACCGAAGGTAAGGTTACATTGCTGGTCGTCAAAGGGGAAATATGAGACGTCCACAACACAGGAGCTTTTGGTTATGGCAGGAGAATCCCATGTGATTTTTCCATCATACCGGAGGACGACATTTGTATTTACTGGTTCAGCAAACTCATCATCTGCCCTGTTTTTAAGAAAGCAATAAAAGACAAGTCCGTAATTCTATGGTCTTGGATCTCCCAGTGTACATTAGTTTCAAGACTGAATTTGGAAACCTGTATATCAAGGATGATTTCTACTGGATTTGGAGCATAGGTGGCAACTATTGGCAATGTACTGTACCATCATATGTGTGTTTGGAGATAGACAAGTGAGAAGATGCACACAGTTATTGCCTAACAGAGTGTCTGCAAGCGAACATCGCCATCTGCTGGTTAAAGATGATAGAGAAAAGAAAAGCAGAAATAATTAAATTGGCAGGAACTCAAGAGTAAGGTGCATGTTCCTTTGGGGAAGAGATTGGAGGAGATGCTGGGTCAGGTGACAGCTGTAACGCAATTAATAATTATGAAAGGCCTGGGAGGCCCAAGAAGGGTAGGAGTCGGCATCTGGACCTGTAGCAGGAGGGTCATGTGAGCAGCGGAGTTGGCCTATAGCCTCCATTGCGAGAGACCAGACCCAAGTAAAGGAATCAAGAGGTCAGACCCAAGTGAAGATCCGAGAGAGACCAGACCTGAGTGAAGACTCAAGAGAGAGACCAGACCAGAGTGAAGACCTAAGAGAAAGACCAGACCAGAGCAAAGACCCGAGAGAGATCAGACCCGAGCGAAGACCTGAGAGAGACCAGACCCGAGTGAAGACTCAAGATAAACCAGAGCCAATAGGGCTGTGCCGAGTGAGCAAAGTGAGGGCCAAGGGAATAGGCCACAGCAGAGGGATGTTCGCTTCCAGTGTAGACGTACAGTACAAAGTGGGGACTGGGGCCATGCTTCAGGGAACGAAGGCTGCCCGCATGCAGAGTAACCCACCAATCCAATCTGGGACTTGCAGCTTAGCAGGTAGTTTTATCGATGTTAGTGCCTGTGTGACGTTCCTAAAGAGTGACGACGGTGAAAGTGAAAGTGACTCCCTTTTAACAAGGGTATTAAGACTAAAACCTCACTGACAATAACAGTTGTTTAATAATAATAGAATGATAGTGTGTCTACAGCATTGTGTCAATATCCGATTCATCTGAATTTACTGTATTCTTCTTGTAACATAACTTGTTTCATTTTTCACAATTTGCGCTATCCTCTGATATTGGGTCAAATGCACCCCTTTAATTGTATTAATCGAATAAAGGGCTGTTGGTTTAAGTACCACTGTCTCCTCATTGTCTGCGCTGTTGCATCCATGTACCTGTTATCATGTGAACACAGCTATGGATTTAATTATGACCATGGAAGTATCTGAATGTAATTTATATTCAGCTTATGATTTCATAATAGAATACTTTAAAATAATTTTGTTTCCCAGGTATGATAGAACACTATCTGAGAGGCTCTATCTACTCCCTTATATGTCCGATTTAGTATATAACTGTATTCTTCATAAATGGCAAAGCATCCTTTCTTATAACTCCGCATTGTACCATTCTTCTGGAAATGTAGGAATAAATTGAAAACTGGATGCTACCATTCTTCTTGGCGAAAATCCATATATCTACACACCTTGCTACTGTACAATGAATGATGACAGTGTCACACTGTAAGACAAGAAGAATGATTATGACTAGGTGTCAATTTAGTGATACATTTCCAGGTGGAATAACAGAGGAAAGACACAATGTAAATTTCTCCCATTTACAAAACAGATATGTGACAATTGCTGACTAGATTATTACTATAGAGCACTTTATAAGACCACAAAAGGAAGCTGCATTCATCTAGATCAGAAATAAAAAAAAGACTCATCTTGGTTGTCCACTTACTTATTGTACAAGACTATGTCTGGTCTCCATACCATGTTGCTCGGAATACGAATTGAATCCAGACCATCATATTCATCTTTGTCCCATGTCAGGTAGGCGTCATACCAGCTCTGCCTAATCCATATGTACGCTGTTAATATCTGGTTCCTTTCATCCTAGAAGGTCAATAAAAAAGAAATATTTAAAAGACTTAAAGCATATGTATCACCAGATTTGAGAGTACAAATTGCATAAATTAATAAATATCTCTTAGGGCACACGATCAGCAATTGCTGCGGATTGGACGCAGCGCACTTGTGCTGCATGCAATCCACAGCAGCCAGATGTTACAGCATAGTGGATGGGATTTCAAGAAATCCCATGCCCACAATGCGTCTCTGTGCACCTGCGGATCACCCGCGGACACGGACATGCGATGCGTCTTTCCAGACCGCAGCATGTCAATTTCTATCGTCTCCGCAAGAGAAATATCAGTGCAATGTATAGGATGTGGTGAATCCGCATGGTTCAATGAACACATGCGGATTCACCTGCGTGCAGAGCTTTGGACGCAGCATACATTTTTTTCCTTGGACAGACTCTGTCCGAGGAAATAATCGGACTTGTGCACAGGCCCATAAAATAACATTGAAATCCTATTAACCGGCCATAAAATATATGGTCCGTAACCCCTATAAGACTAACAACACCAACAAAAGTTCACTTTGGGAATAAGAGGTGAAACATGAAGGGAGAAAGGACCCCCTTATTATAAATAATTGCCTCTATTATCCTGTAGATAATCCCAAACTGACACAAAAGGGGTTTGAATCAAAAATATATAAATTTTATTACGCAATATAAATTTTATTACACAATAGCGACAAAAAAAGTGTAAAAACGGATAGGGAGGGGAGAGGACAGCTAGAGAAGGCAGGGTAAGAAGAAGACACCCTGCTCAGAGACTAACATCCCTTAAGGCAGCTTACAATATATAACAGATGTAAATATAGGCTGTCGGCTAGATAATACGATGATAGAAAATCCTGGCAAAAAAAAGATCCGGCATACCTATATTTGCTTCCTATCACCCCACACACCCTTATACTATTCTTTTCTTGTGCTGGCGTGTCTCCGCTCCGGCGGCGTCGTGGGCTGGACGCGTTGCCGCGGCAACGGAGGGGATACTCCGTCCCCTTCCTTGTCGCGTATGGCGTGTCATGCCCGCGTCATCGCCGGGGGCGGGGCCTCGCCACGCGAATGTTTCTGATTGGCACAATCACATATATAAGGTGTCTCTCCCTTCTGCATGATAGCCACGCCTCCTGATGAAGCCATTTCCGGGTGAAACGCGCGTCGAGGCTGCCAGGCATCCCTAGCATCTTACCCCACGCTGCCCTAGACTCTACCAATAATGACTCAAGGTAATGGAAACCATATAATTCTACTGACTGACTTGATGATATGGACATTTTCAAAGTGTTATCTCTGAACCTATAATCTACTATTGCCGGTCATATATGCTACATGTTGCATTTCCATATTATCATTGTTAGATTTGACATTACCTGGCATGTTTTTTGCCAGGATTTTCTATCACCATAAAATAACATTGGTCTGGGTGCGATCTGATGTTTTGTTGGATTGCACTTGGACCGATAATTCGGTCGTCGGCACCTGACCTAACCCACATCTGTTATCAGGTCTAGTTCAGGATCATGTTATGGGGGCTTCCCCACATGGGAAGCATTTTTTGGAGTCTTAAGGCCCCGTCACACTTAGCGACGCTGCAACGATCCCGACAACGATACGACCTGTCAGGGATCGTTGCTGCGTCGCTATGTGGTCGCTGGTGAGCTGTCAATCAGGCAGGCTCACCAACAATCAGGGGAGCAGCGACATCGTGGAAAGAATCTTTCCACGATGTCCTGCTCCTGGTTACGAGCCTGCTGAAGCAGCAGCAGGCTGGTAACTATGGTAAACATCGGGTTACTAGGGGCACACGCGCTCCTAGTAACCCGTTGTTTATCATGATTACCACTCTGCTACAGTGAGCGGGAGGTTACCGCTCACTTTAGCAGCTCGTAACCATGATAAACAATGGGTTACTAGGTGCGCGTGTCTCACTTACGCTCGTCTGTGGCTGAAAAAACGCATGTACAATCCGCATGCGTTTTTCTCTGCCAGGGGAGATGCAGAAACGTTCAGGAAAAATCCGGAGCATTTCTGCATCGTGGGCACTTAGCCTTAGACTTTATTCACCCAACAGTCTTTTTAAACAATATTTCATCAGTCTTTGTATGTCAAAAGCAGGAGTGTCTAAAAACACAAAACAGGTGTCAATCTTTCAGTTATAGTTGTTCCCTGTAAGGGCACCACGTCTGTGGATTTCAGTCTGATCTGGAACCGCAATGCATTTGATGCACCCCCTGGGCCTGTGTTGTGCAGGGGACACCCGGAGCCGGATCGCTGGGGGTTGTAGTCTCCGTGGCGCTGACCCGGTCCGTGCCCAGGGCGGTCAATTCAGTGGCAGTCTGAGTGTGATAACAAATGTCCGACTACGCCACCCGTGGATTGCGATCAGTGGGGACCGCCGCTGCGCTGCAGACCGCTGAGGCTGATGTTGTATGCGCAGCCAAGTATGGGATAACTCCCCACGGGAGAAGTATTGCCTCAGGGCAGCTTAGTGTAGATGATGGGAGTGATGGTGTGAGCGTCCCAGTACTGATGGTGCTGGTGCGGCGATGAAACACAGAGACGTGTGGTTGCAGTTTCCAATGCTTTACTCACAGTTGTTATTCGTGTCAATCCTGCAGGCGATGACTGCCCAAGCCGTGCTGCGTCCACCAGGCAAGGGGCTCGACCAACTCCCAGGCAATTCCAGAGCGTGGCACAGGGCTCCCTTCTCTTCCCTTCTCTGGCCGTCCTCACCAGTGACCCACCTTTGTCCAGCTCCCTCGGGCCTTCTCTTGGCGAAACCTATCTCCGGTTTCCCTGACCCTATGTGGTATGCTTTCCTGGTGGATGTAGTGAGGGGTCGCACCAAGATGTGGTCACAACCTCCGGTCTTTGGCTGAGGAATCTGTTGCCTCCACCAATTTGGGTTCCGGTACCCTGCTCTGCCAACCCTTCACCCGCAATCTCCTGGGCCTATGGGGTTCCTTCTTCTCTCGTGTCTCTGGGCCTTTCTTAATGTTCTGTTCCTTGTTTCCTTTCTCTTCTGTTCCTGTTCTCTCTGCTGTTTCTTGCCTCTACTCCAGGCCCGCCTCATGGAGCTGGGCCCAGACTGAGCCACAGCTCCCTGTCAGCCCTCTCTGGCTGAACTCCTCTCTGAACTGAACCGAACTCACTACTCTAAGATGGTGCCCACCTTTTATACCTCCCTCTAACACCCGAGCCCAGGTGACTAGCAACCAATGGGCTCCTACCTATGCCAAGAGACCCACCCCTATCTGCTCCTACACCACTGGGTTTTCCTCCCCCTCCCCACTCCAGCCAGGGACAGATACTGTCGTGCCTGCACTTCTGTCTAGTGGGAGCACCGTTGAGCTGTCCCTCAGAAATGGGGTGAGTGTGCTGCATGCAGCAAACGAGTCCTGGTCCACACTCCATCCTTACCCGGGAGTGGAATATCACACCTCTGGTTTGAGGTGCAATACCCCTGTAGCAGCCGAGCCCTCGGGGTGCTACACATTGACTGGCCGCTGGTCTCTCGACTCGAGCGAGACCGCTTCATATATTTCTAAAAGGCTGTCACATTCGGGTCAGAAGAGGCGCGTCCATGCATTAGCGGTCCACGCTCAGACCAAGTTGCATTGACATCTGCTTAGGCCCCAAATTCCACTCCTGGTTCTGGCATATAAACACTGATACAAAATACTGACCAAATACTGACATGTAAATAAGCCCTTATGTTGGGGAGCAGCACAGGGAGCATTGATTATAGAACCTCTGTAATGCTATAATTATGTGATCTTCAGTATACATCAATCTCGATAAACAAACTACACATGTAGAGCAACCTATAGCATTTGGGGGATCTTTCAGTAGATTGATGGACCCCATATTGGAAGTGGAATCACACATGAGCTTTTGCTGAAACACACAACCGACAACATGGACCATAAATTGACAATTGTTAGTAAGATACATACCACATCTTTGATCTGAGACAGTGTAATCTGAAGTGTAACATTTAACGCTCTGTCCGTATCTTCCACTGGTCTCAGTGCATTAGAATACTCTACAAATAAGTCTCGAAACAACATCTGAGCGTATTTTCCTTTTGCTGTTTCTACCCCTTAAAAATACAAGAATAGGACAAAATATGTTATTTAATTCTTTTTTTCTACATTTTTCTTTTTTTCCCAATCTCCACCTGTTCTGGGCTTATATCTGTGTTTTTGGAGTGATTTCTGTTGGTGGTGTATGTTTTTTAAAGGACATCGTCTCTCTTGTCAATGGACTATGTCTGTTATTGAAGCACTCAGGTGGCTAAACTGAAGTACTGAGCACAACTGTAGATAAGAGTGGCGCTATTTCAAGAAAGAAAAAATAGACCTTTCATTATTAATCTCATAAACCCCTTTAACAATAATGGATCCTTCTGTGCTTGCTGCCCATGTTGTAAAAGTGATATAGAGATGTACGCTGCTTTCACATGTTGCAGCCGAGGTGCATTTCATTGCCACAATCGCAGCATGTTTTGTTGAGGTTTTAAAAAAATCCTAAAAACTGTGCTGCACGTGAAGGCAACCTTAAAGCCCATTCAGATGCGCTAATAATTGGGTATAGTAACTTTTTTTCTGATCATCAGTTTGTCTAATCACGCCCACAATCAGTATGAATAAATGAGAAAAATGACTGATGATGTGAATGGATCTTTCATGTTGGTATTAACCCCTTCACCCCCAAGCCTGTTTTCACCTTCATGATCAGGCCAATTGTTTCAATTTTGACCAGTGTCACTTTATGCAGTATTAACTCTGGAACGCTTCAATGTATCCCAGTTATTCTGAGAATGTTTTTTCATGGCATATTGTCCTTCATGATAGTGGTAAAATTTGTTCGATATAACTTGCATTTATTTGTGAAAATATCGGAAATTTGGCAAAAAATTTCATATTTTCGCAATTTTCAAACTTTTAATTTTTATGCCCTTAAATCAGAGAGATATGTCACGCAAAATAGTTAATAAACAACATTTTTCACATGTCTACTTTACATCAACATAATTTTTGAAACATAATTGTTTTTTTTGTTAGGAAGTTAGAAGCGTTAAAAGTTGATCAGCACCATTTTTTAGGGACCACATCACGTTTGAGGTAACTTTTAGGGGCCTATATAACAGAAAATACCCAAACGTGACACCATTCTAAAGACTGAACCCAACAAACTGCTCAAAACCACATTCAAGAAGTTTATTAACCCTTTAACCCCTTTACCCCCGAAGGCTGTTTGCACGTTAATGACCAGGCCAATTTTTACAATTCTGACCACTGTCACTTTATGAAGTAATTACTCTGGAACGCTTCAAGGGATCCCACTGATTCTGAGATCGTTTTTTCGTGACATATTTTACTTCATGATTGTGGTAAAATTTATTTGACATGACTTGCGTTTATTTATGGAAAAATCGGAAATTTCGTGAAAATTTTTAAAAATTTTGCAATTTTAAAAATTTTCATTTTCATGACCTTAAATCAGAGAGCTATGTCACACAAAATAGTTAATAAATAACATTTCCCACATGTCTACTTTACATCAGCACAATTTTGGAACCAAAATAATTTTTTGTTAGGAAGTTATAAGGGTTAAAAGTTGACCAGTGATTTCTCATTTTTCCAACAAAATTTCCAAAACCATTTTTTTAGGGACCACATCACATTTGAAGTGGCTTTGAGGGGCCTTTATGACAGAAAATACCCAAAAGTGACACCATTCTAAAAACTGCACCCCTCAAGGTGCTCAAAACCACATTCAAGAAGGTCATTAACCCTTCAGGTGCTTCACAGGAATTTTTAGAATGTGGAAGAAAACAATGAACATTTAAGTTTTTTTCACAAAAACGTTAATTTAGACCCAATTTTTTTTTATTTTCGAAGGGATAACAGGAAAAAATGGACCCCAGAATTTGTTGTGCAATTTCTCCTGAGCACGCCGATACCCCATATGTGGGAGAAAATCACTGTTTGGGTGCACGGCAGGGCTCTACAATCTGCATTAACCATAGAGGTTTTGTCACCTCCCTATAAAAGCAATAGAAAATGATCAAAATGTTATATGCACTGTATTCGAGAGGGGTATTATCAAAAACATATGCTCACCACAAGAAAAAGCCCTCACAAAGCTCCATCGACAGAAACATAAAAATGTTACGGGTCTCAGGTGTCTGAAAGGGGGCCATGAACAACTACATAACGAGTAAAGTAGTTAATAGAGATTTCCAGTGAAGATCAGTTGATGACTTAGAGATCGGTGAGGGTACGGCAACACTGGTTGGCAAAACAGGGCACTTGTTAGAATGGAGCAGAAGTGCGCATGCTCAGCTGACACTCCATTTATCCTCTCTGGTACTGTCGTGGACTGTGCTTGGTTTTTTCCAGCAGCCGAATAGAGAGAAAACATACAGCCAAGGATACCCCAAATTGGTTTCAGAGAAAGAAACTAAAGCTGCCAGAATGGCCCAGCCAATCACCCGACCTGAATCCAATAGAAAATTTATGGAAGAACGAAAGCTCAGAGTTCATAGAAGGAGCCCACGGGACCTTCAGGATTTAAGAGTGTTTGTGTGGAAGAATGAGCCAAAATCACACCTGAGCAATGTATGCGACTAGTTTCTCCATACAGTAGGTGTCTTGAAGCTGTCATCACAAACAAAGGCTTTTGTACGAAGTATTAAATAAATTTCAATAAGCGTGTTCAATACTTTTTTTCCCTGTGTCATTTCTCATTATTACATATAACTTAATTTATGGACATCTATAGTTTGATTTCTTTGCCTGTGTGGATTGGATGGGTTTTTACCGACATCTGGTGAGAATTTCATGTCAATAGCACCTTTAGAAATATACACTGCTCAAAAAAATAAAGGGAACATTCAAATAACACATCCTAGATCTGAATGAATGAAATATTCTCATTGAATACTTTGTTCTGTACAAAGTTGAATGTGCTGACAACAAAATCACACAAAAATCATCAATGGAAATCAAATTTATTAACCAATGGAGGCCTGGATTTGGAGTCACCCCCAAAATTAAAGTGGAAAAACACACTACAGGCTGATCCAACTTTGATGTAATGTCCTTAAAACAAGTCAAAATGAGGCTCAGTATTGTGTGTGACCTCCACGTGCCTGTATGACCTCCCTACAATGCCTGGACATGCTCCTGATGAGGTTGCGGATGGTCTCCTGTGGGATCTCCTCCCAGACCTGGACTAAAGCATCCGCCAACTCCTGGACAGTCTGTGGTCCAACGTGACGTTGGTGGATGGAGCGAGACATGATGTCCCAGATGTGCTCAATCGGATTCAGGTCTCGGGAATGGGCGGGCCAGTCCATAGCTTCAATGCCTTCATCTTGCAGGAACTGCTGACACACTCCAGCCACATGAGGTCTGGTCTGGCATTGTCCTGCATTAGGAGGAACCCAGGGCCAACCGCACCAGCATATGGTCTCACAAGGGGTCTGAGGATCTCATCGCGGTACCTAATGGCAGTTAGGCTACCTCTGGAGAGCACATGGAGGGCTGTGCGGCCCTCCAAAGAAATGCCACCCCACACCATTACTGACCCACTGCCAAATCGGTCATGCTGAAGGATGTTGCAGGCAGCAGATCGCTCTCCACGGCGTCTCCAGACTCTGTCAATTCTGTCACATGTGCTCAGTGTGAACCTGCTTTCATCTGTGTAGAGCACAGGGTGCCAGTGGCGACTTTGCCAATCCTGGTGTTCTGTGGCAAATTCCAAGCGTCCTGCATGGTGTTGGGCTGTGAGCACAAGCCCCTATCTGTGGACGTCGGGCCCTCATACCACCCTCATGGAGTCGGTTTCTAACCGTTTGTGCAGACACATGCACATTTGTGGCCTGCTAGAGGTCATTTTGCAGGGCTCTGGCAGTGCTCCTCCTGTTCCTCCTTGCACAAAGGCGGAGGTACGGCCCCCTCCACGTCTCCTGGTGTACTGCCCTGTCTCCTGGTAGTGCCTCCAGCCTCTGGACACTACGCTGACAGACACAGCAAACCTTCTTGCCACAGCTTGCATTGATGTGCCATCCTGGATGAGCTGCACTACCTGAGCAACTTCTGTGGGTTGTAGAGTCCGTCTCATGCTACCACGAGTGTGAAAGCACAACCAACATTCAAAAGTGACCAAAACATCAGCCAGAAAGCATTGGTACTGAGATGTGGTCTGTGGTCCCCACCTGCAGAACCACTCCTTTATTGAGGGTGTCTTGATAATTGCCAATAATTTCCATCTATTGTTTATTCCATTTGCACAACAGCATGTGAAATTGATTGTCAATCAGTGTTGCTTCCTAAGTAGACAGTTTGATTTCACAGAAGTTTGATGTACTTGGAGTTATATTCTGTTGTTTAAGTGTTCCCTTTATTTTTTTGAGCAGTGTGTATATATATATATATATATATATATATATATATATATATATATATATATATATATATATATATATATATATATATACTGTATGTTCATAGCAAATAGCTTCTAAGCGATTAGAATTTGCAAATGGACATCACCGAATCTGTCAAGATGCAATTTTACAAAATAGTGCAGATTTTACAGTGTAATTCAAATCGCTTAGAAGCTATTTGCTGTGAATTGACCCCAGGGCATAATAGACATAAATTATGGTAACCTCACTGCTTACTTGTTGCGTTGTTCCCACAGCCTGCAGTCCGGTCCTTCACGCCTCTTTGTTTCCCCTTCCCTGACCGCATGCATTTTTGTGGCGCCCTGCTGCGCATTGGTTCCACATATCCTAGAGGGGAGCATGGATGGATTCCTCCACAAGAGGCCCTCATAGCATTCACACACCTCCACCTTCCACCTCAGACCACCAGAGGGAGCCCGTTAGGGATATAAAAAGGGAAGGTGGATCTAGGCAGCTCAGTCTGAAGTCTGGGATCTACAGTCTGGAGTCTACAGTCAGTCTGTCTAAGTCTGTGAGAAAGTCCAGTTTAGCCCAGACTCAGGGAGCTCAGGTTAGTGAGCCCAAGGCGTGCCGACGCCATAAGAGCGGTGAAGAGTAGCAAGGCCTACTGCCAGTGTGAAGCCTAGTGAGAGCCCCGAGCGTGGCCGAAGGCGAGTGGAGTAAGCGAGCTACATACGGGGCAGAGGAGCTTAGCCAGCTCACCCCAAGACCATATACCAGACACCGGGTCCGTGTCTGCAAGGATCTCTAGGACCAGCAGAAACAACCAGAACCCCTGGCGAACTACATGTCCCAGGAACACCAGAAGCTGACCGTTATCCCAGGGTCAGGAATCACAGAGGCCCAAGAGACCAGGGAGTGTGATCTCCAACCAAAGGCCCTACCACCAGGTCAGCAGGTGCCAGACAGAGACCAAGTTAGGCCTAGCTCCAGGCAGGTCATAAACTTACCAGGAAAAGGCAAGAAACAGGAGGCCCCACACCCGCTCACTGGGGAGAGTCCTGAAATGCACCCTTCACCCTACAGTGCCCTGGATCGTGCCTGAAAACACCACCAGTAAAGGTACTGAAGTGAACTCCGGTGTGCATGCCTATTCTTCTACCCTTCCTCTGACCCAGCTGGGTCCTCTCTGTCCTGCATCTCTCCTGCTTACGCAGCCCTGAGGCCCCGCTCCACCTGTGGGGAGCCGCACTAACTAAGCTGCCTGACCACCGGCCTCAGAGGACTGTCGCAGCGCTGGTGATCCTCACCAGACACCACGGGTGGCGTCACGAACAATTCCCCTTTCCCATACACCTTCCCCCCTTTCCTTGCTTTTAAGAGTGACCCCAGGGTACGGGCCCGGGAGCCGACCACCGCGACATCCCCCAAGGTCAGGCAACAACAAGGCCCGGGCGCCGAGTCGTCCCCATCCCCTGGGCGCGTCATCTCTTCCTGGCGTCACAAACAGGATTCCGTGCCCGCTGTAACGACGGAGTGTTGTGCCCGTTGCCACCGGGTACTGTGCACCTTTAATCATAAACTGTGTATTTTAACTGTGGCGAAGATTGCCACCATTTTTGTGTCGCTGAGCGGGAAAAAGGGCGTAACCGCGGGAAAACTATGAGGCGTACCTGCTGAAGCGTGCGAAGCCCCGGACACGCCCCACGCCTCGACGTCAAACCAGGAAGCCCCAGGTACTGGAAGGAGCCCCGTTGAATGCTCTGACGTAGGACGCAAGCGACACAAGGTCCTGAAGGAAGACCGTCACCTGCGGAGCTGCTGCCTACCGGAAGAAAAGAAAAGAAGGTAGGCCACGGTTCGCTAGGGGGGCGCCAGAATGTCCAAAGAACAGCACAACGCCGAAGTACCGGTTAACCACCCTGATGTTCAACCCGCGCTCGGCGCCGAGCAGGCCGAAGCAGCCGCTCCACCAGCAGGGCTTGTAACCCCTGTCATACCCATGGCCCTACCGTACATCCCTGGAGCGAAGTGGCTCCCCCAGTGCAGCGGCAAACCAGATACCCTGTCTGGATTTAAAAGGAAAATATGTGGTATACTGGACATGTACTCTATGACAGGCAAGCAAAGAGCCACTGTTGTATTGGGACAATTGACTGGTGCTGCGGAGCGAGAAGTAGAAACCTGGTCGGCCGCAGACCAGGAGTCAGTGTCCGCAATCTTTAAAAAGTTACAGACTGTCTTTGAGAATCGTACTGAGACAGACCTCCGGATGAGGTTCTACAACTGCTCTCAGCAACCGGAGGACAGTGTTCGGGACTATGCCTGGCGTTTACAAGGGGCCCTGCGAGCTCTGAAACAGGTTAGTCCAACCAGCATCAATGATGAAAATAGAATGCTGAAGGAACAGTTTATCCGGGGACTGAGGTCTCAAGAGGAGAGCAGGACTGTGCGTTGGTGGTCCCTGGATCATCCAGATGCCACCTTTGACACCCTTAAGGACATGGCTATAAAAGGACTGCAGCCCCTGGAAACAACTGCTATCCAATGTTACCAGGGTGGGGCCACCCCAGTGCCTGCAGTATCCACCTTTTCCCCGGTGGCTGCTGAAGCCAAGGTTCCAGCAACGTCCCCTAGTGAGCTGGACAGCCTGCGCTCTGAAGTGCGTCAGTTGAGCAAAACCCTGACCACTGTACTGAATGCCCTGCGGCTGCGGACGGAGCCCGAGGCAGAAGGAAGGGTCCTGCTAGCCGACAGCCCTGAGGATGTCCCCTGGATGAGAAGGAGGAGGAGGACAACGCCACCCCCTGGGAGGACCAGCGACCAACGCCCCCCGCCGAGGGCCCTGTCTGCCACCGCTGCCACAAGACAGGTCACGCCGTCCAGAGCTGTCCTTTAAACGAGCGAACCCTGGGGCCGAGGGCCGACACCCTGGAGTAGACCCCTCAGGCCCATCAAACTGGTACAGCAGGTTCGTGGGAGGAAGACCTTTCCTGTCCATCATGCTGGACGGCATCGCGACACCTGCTCTGCTGGACACAGGATCTCAGGTAACCATCATGCCTGATGTGCTCTACAAAAGGTTCTGGTCCATAGACGAACTTCAACCACCAGATCCAAATCTTTCCGTGTATGCCTCAAACGGCCTCCCCCTTAACCTAGTCATGGTTAAGGATGTGGCAGTAAAGGTAGGAAGAGTGGAACTGAAGGACCAGGGACTAATTGTAGTAGAGACTAATCCTGATGATACAGACTTGTATATGGTACTTGGCACAAATATTGTTAGTAACTGTTTGGGAGAAGTGTTGTTCTTGCTCCAAGAGATAGCTGACACTGCCAGACCAGGGCAGAGAAGGGCGCTCCAGAAAGAGATCCGAGCCCTTATGTACCAGCAACAGATAAAGCTAACAGGCGGTGAAATTGGTAATGTACGGGTGACAGACCCGGTACCCATCATGATTCCCCCGATGAGTGAAATGCTGATTTGGTGTAGAGCATCAATAGCTCTCAAAGGACGGAGCTACCAGGCGGTAGTAGAGCCCCTTAGCTCAGAACATAGACCTACACTCTTAACTGCCAGAGGGGTGGTGGATGTACGCAATGGGAGGGTGCCCGTACGCCTCCTAAACTATGGGGAGGACGAGATTAGATTACCACGCTATGCCACTGTTGCCAAATTGTACACAGTAGATAACTACTCCATACACACGGCGGAGTCCTTAACCTCACCAGACGAAGTTGAGGATAATGACTCGGGAACCCAGGTGGAGGATTGGTGTCAACAGCTCCATGTTGGGACAGACACCACTCCTGTCCATCAGAAACAGGGGGTACACCAGGTGGTTCAGGAATACGCGCTGGTATTCAGTAAGCACCCACTTGACTTTGGGAGGATTAAAGGGGTACAACACCATATCCCCACAGGTGACCATCCACCCATCAAAGAACGTTACAGGCCTATACCACCAACACATTACCAGAAGGCGAAGGAGATGTTGCACGACATGAAGAAGGCAGGGGTAGTAAGGGATAGTTGTAGTCCCTGGGCAGCTCCTCTAGTCAGGAAAAAGGACGGAAGCATGAGAATGTGTGTAGATTACAGACAAGTAAATCGCATTACACATAAAGATGCATACCCTTTACCACGTATAGAGGAATCCCTGGCTGCCTTAAAGTCTGCAAATTACTTCTCCACCCTTGACCTCACTAGTGGGTACTGGCAAGTAGCTGTTGCTGAGGAGGATCGGGAGAAGACGGCCTTCACTACCCCGATGGGACTCTGCGAGTTCAACAGTATGCCGTTTGGACTCTGCAACGCCCCCGGAACGTTCCAGAGATTGATGGAGTGCTGCCTGGGACACCGCAACTTCGAGACTGTACTGCTATACCTGGACGATGTGATAGTGTACTCCAAAACGTATGAGGACCACTTGAAGCACCTGGCGGAGGTATTTGGGTCGCTGTCCCAGTATGGGATGAAGCTGAAGCCCTCAAAGTGCCACCTGCTCAAGCGAAAGGTACAGTACCTGGGGCATATCGTTAGTCCAGAGGGAGTAGCAGCAGACCCGGAGAAGGTCACTGCCATCCAGAAATGTCCGGAGCCGAAGAGCCTCAAGGAGGTACGTCAGTTCCTGGGACTAGTCGGGTATTACCGAAGGTTTGTGAAGGACTATACCAAGAAAGCGGCGCCTCTGCAAGACCTTCTGGTAGGACAGTCCCCCAGAGGCAGAAATCCCCCGTTCCAGTGGGGTAAGGAGCAAGCTGAATCCTTTAAGGTGATGAAGGAGATCCTGACTGGCGAAGAGATCCTAGCCTACCCTGACTACAGCCAACCGTTCCTGCTGTACACTGATGCCAGCAATGAAGGATTAGGAGCTGTACTGAGTCAGAAGCAGGATGGCCGAGAGAAGGTGATCGCCTATGCAAGCAGGAAGCTCCGCCCGACCGAGAGGAACCCAGAGAACTATAGCAGCTTTAAGTTGGAGTTCCTGGCCCTGGTCTGGGCCATCACTGAACGGTTCAAGCACTACCTGGCCTCCAGTAAGCTCACTGCCTTCACTGATAATAACCCCTTGACTCATCTAGAAACAGCCAAGTTAGGAGCCATGGAGCAACGATGGATGGCTCGGCTGTCAAATTACCAATTAACTATTAAGTACCGGGCGGGCCGCAAGAACGCCAACGCCGATGCCCTGTCCAGGATGCCTCACCAGTCGGACACTGAAGAAGAAGTGGATGACCTGGAGGAGATTGAACTACCTGCCTTTCATCGGAATGGAATGGTCCACGAGCAACGAGCCGCCAGGAGGTATCGCGGTAAGACGTTAAACCCCCTACCTCACCACAGCTGGAAGGAGACCCAGGACAGCGACCCAGTTGTCAGCCGTATCGAAGAGCTGATAACCCAAGAAGGTTCCTCCCTGGAGAACGACGCGTCTCTACAAGCTAAGCAGCTGTGGAATGAGAAGAGCCGGCTGTTCATCTATAGAGAGAAGCTGTGCCGGAGGTACGTCAACCCAAAAACCCATGAGATGGTATGGCAGATAGTGGTGCCCAAGACGGACATCCAGATGGTGTTGGAGGCCTACTACGATCAAGCAGGGCACTTTCGCTGGAAGAAGCTAGAAACCCCGCTGAAGTGTCGGTTTTATTGGGTAGGAATGCGCAGTTCCATTGAGAGGTGGTGCCAGAATTGTGGACCCTGTAGCCTCAGAAGAAAAGACTACAGCAGCCAGAAGGCACCCCTGCAACCCATCAAGACAACTCGTCCCTTGGAGATCGTGGCCCTGGATCATGTCAAGCTGTCACCCAGCAGGTCAGGATATTCCTATGCCCTGACCATGGTGGATCACTACTCCCGGTTCCTTGTGGTCGCCCCCGTCAAGGATCTGACGACAGAGACAGCAGTGAGGGCGTTTCAGGCGTACTTCGGCAGGCCCCATGGATACCCGGAGCAGGTGCTGACGGCTCAAAGCCCAGCATTTGAAGCCGAACTGTTCAAGGAGTTCTGCCATCTGTACGGGTGTAAAAAGATCCGGACTACACCGTACCACCCCCAAACCAACGGTCTCTGTGAAAAGATGAATAACATTGTCATCGAATTGAACAGGTAGGAGTCGCTATTAGGCTGGTCACTTAGCAGCAGCGAATTAAGGAACACAAACCACTATGTGTCAGTGGGTAAGGGTAGCAATACAGACAGTTATAATTTGCGCTTGTGTAGTGAAACTGACTCAAGGTTTGAGTTATAAAATTAGTCTTTATTAAGGTATTTGTAAAAAGGTTAAAATATAGTATATAAAAAAGGGTATATAAAATTTATGTATGAAATTTTTCTTAGGAGTAGGGATTCAGTACACCCTAGGGTGTATGACGGAAGGGTATTCCTTGGGATATAGTGTTATTTGGTCTGGTTAGAAGAGGATCTTTGGTTTGACTCAGAAGTTGAGGACCTGTAAAGACAGGAGAAGTAGGTAGTTTTGATTTGAGTAGAGGAGGTCCTTATGAAATCAGAGTTTGATATGGGTTAAAAATTCACCTGGTTTGTCGAGATTATTTGGTATGGGAAGGCTGTGTCGTCTTTGGAAATCCTGGAGCCGGTCCCTGTGGTCCAGTATAGGGTTAGTATCTCGTATGGTTTAGGATCACTAGTGTATAGTGAAAAACTTTAGTACCTGTATAGGGTGGTGGTAGTCCTAGTTGGGACTGTTGGGTCGGTGGTAGGGATTTAACCCGCTCAGTAACCTTGCTTCGTTGGTAGTTGTGCCTGTGGAGGATAGCAAGGTGGGTGAGGAGGCAGGTTATGCAATAGCTGGGTGTGCAGGTAGGGAAATTGGAGGGTATGTTGCAAGTTACCTTATTTTCGGCGTATCAGGGTAGGTAGTGCCTTGATCGGTTTCTGGCATAAAGGGGTCAGGTGTCTTTTTAACCGCAGTGTCCCCACAGTCCTTGGGTGCTGCTTCAAATCTACCTATGGTTAGAGGTAAAGAGTATGATTTAGGTAGAGTTGTGGGCCCAGGAGGGGCTAGTGGTATCTAATTTTGGTTAGTGGTATTACCTGGAGTAATTTGGTGGAGTCCTGGTGGTGCACTGATTGTTCTTTATGGTCCGGTATGTGCCTGGTAGGGCACAGTGATAGGTAGCGGAGCTTGGGTATTGTGGTAGTCGCCCCTACCTTGATACAGTGCGTTGTTCTGAGGGGAAACAGATTGGTGGTCAGTGGGTAGTCTGACTGTAGTGCCCCGGGGAGGCAGCAAAGCGCGCGGTTTACTTACAGTTGTTGATGGTCTTACGTGGGTGCAGAAAGGAGCGGTCGTCCCAGGGTGTGTTGGATGTCCAGTGAGGCGGGCGGGTGGTTCCTGTGTCCGGAGCGAGAGCGGAGTCCCGGCCGGTGACTGCCGCTGTCTTGCGTAGTTCCGGATGTGGAGAGTACGTGCTTCCTGCAGAAAGCGCGCGAGGACCTGTGTGACGTGGCAGCGCGTGACACACGAGGTACGGAGGCCTGTTAGCGCTTTCAGGGCTGGGATAGGACGCTTCCAACGCGTTTCGAAAGTCTCGGCTTTCTTCCTCAGGGATAGTCCCCCCCAGCGATGTGGTGCCCTTATATACCCTGATGGGGTATAGTCCTATTGGGTGCCTGTCAGTCATATGTATATTTGTCAATCAGTGAATGCAAACAGCTCAATTTCACTGTTGAGCCCTCTAGGTTTGAGAGTGTTTAGTTGAAAAATCCATTTGCTCTCTATTCTGGACATTGTTTTAATAAAGTCACCCGATCTCCAATGCATTGGTACGGTTTGGATACCTGTGACTTGGGTCCCGTTAATGCGTCCATTGTGCGTCCCTGGAGAAGGACGCGTCTCTACAAGCCAAGCAGCTGTGGAATGAGAAGAGCCGGCTGTTCATCTATAGAGAGAAGCTGTGCCGGAGGTACGTCAACCCCAAAACCCATGAGATGGTATGGCAGATAGTGGCGCCCAAGACGGACATCCAGATGGTGTTGGAGGCCTACCACGATCAAGCAGGGCACTTTGGCTGGAAGAAGCTAGAAACCCTGCTGAAGTGTTTGTTTTATTGGGTTGGAATGCGCAGTTCCATTGAGAGGTGGTGCCGGAATTGTGGACCCTGTAGCCTCAGAAGAAAAGACTACAGCAGCCAGAAGGCACCCCTGCAACCCATCAAGACAACTCGTCCCTTGGAGATCGAGGCCCTGGATCATGTCAAGCTGTCACCCAGCAGGTCAGGATATTCCTATGCCCTGACCATGATGGATCACTACTCCAGGTTCCTGGTGGTCGCCCCCGTCAAGGATCTGACGGCAGAGACAGCAGCGAGGACATTTCAGGCATACTTCTGCAGGCCCCATGGATACCCGGAGCAGGTGCTGATGGATCAAGGCCCAGCATTTGAAGCCGAACTGTTCAAGGAGTTCTGCCATCTGTACGGATGTAAAAAGATCTGGACTACACCGTACCACCCCCAAACCAAAGGTCTCTGTGAAAAGATGAAT
This sequence comes from Phyllobates terribilis, assembly GCF_046119375.1. Taxonomy (NCBI): domain Eukaryota; kingdom Metazoa; phylum Chordata; class Amphibia; order Anura; family Dendrobatidae; genus Phyllobates; species Phyllobates terribilis. The sequence continues at coordinate 1,094,328,022 of NW_027362761.1, forward strand.
AACATCGTCATCGACCTGCTGAAGACCTTACCACTAGAGGAGAGAAATCAGTGGCCAGACCTACTACCTGACCTGGTAGATCTGTACAACCACATACCTGTGAGTTCCACCAATTGTACTCTGGCATATCTCATGCGAGCAAGACCCGGGAAGTTGCCCATGGACCTGGAGCTTGGTGTAGTAGAACCAGAAGCAGATATGTCCACTGAGGACTGGGACACGACCAGACAGGAGCGGTACAGAAGAGTACAGGCCTGTGTCGAAGACAGTCTCACTTGGGTAAGGGACAAGCAGGAAGCCCACTACAATAAAAGTGCGCCCGCAGAACCCTTCACACCAGGAGAAGTGGTGTTAAAGAGGAAAAGGAGAAACCACAAACTTGATGACCAGTGGGAGAGAGAACCCTACACTGTGTTAAATTCAAGATTTGATAACAAGAAGACCTGTTTGATTAGCAAAGACGGAGGAATAACGACTGCAACGGTATCTAGAGACCATCTGAAGTTGTGTCCAGACCTGCTAAAACCTCAAGAAGAAGTGCCTCTCACCATACCGGAGGAGCCTATAGAAGCAGTACTCCATACTGACTTAGGAGATTTCCCGGCAGATTGGCCTCAACTAGGAGGAGCAGTAATAATACCTGTGATCCACTTCTTTCAACAGCCAGAAGACCCTCCACAGCAAGTAGAATCTGTAAGTGCTTCAGAAGAGCCTGCTCAAGAAGAATCCCCGGAAGAAGGATCCCCGGTTGGAGCAGAGCAAAAAGGCCCAGCCAATGGTATACTTGCCAGTCCCGTAGGGAGGTTAAGGCAACCCTGCAGTTCCCCAACACTTAGAACAGACAGAATGGGAGGTAGTGCAAATACTAGTGCCTCACGCATCCCAGTACCACGTAGGTCGACATGTAGCACACGAGGTCAGACCCCTGTCAGATACAGAGAGTAAAGAAAGAAACTCTGACAGTGTAGATAGTTGCCCCTGGGGTATTATATTGGGTATTTTTATGTATGTATTTATTAACTTGTGTTTTGCCTTATAATGGACAATTTAAGTGATATGGACACTTCACTTTTTGCCTCTAGTTACCCGTCCGGGTACATAAAGAACTTTGTGGCTGAGGACTATGTGCAGCCCAAAAACTGCTTCTTGTAAATAATTTCACTCCCTGGAGTGCCCCTTTAGGTGACCTCAGAAGCAAAACCTGTCTGGGTAGCACTAATGGAGGTCCAACTCAGGATCGCCATGCCCTGCGGCCACCCCAGGGCCTACGTGGAGGGTTTGCTTTGGACAGGTCCCTCAAGCTACCAAGTACTCTACCCTGTGAGATGGACATCCTGTCGGGGAACCTCACCGGAAGAGACTTGAATTCTGGGGTTGCTTATTGAATTGTATGTATCTATTTATTATTTATAATGTTTTATATGTAACGTTTAAGCCAAGTGCCTCCCATGAAGGGAAGAGTTATTGTTGTTATAAAAAGTACTTCAGTCCGGGAGTACTGAGCTTTGCTAGGGGAGAATGTGGCGCCCTGCAGCGCATTGGTGCCACAGATCCTAGAGGGGTGCATGGACGGATTCCTCCACAAGAGGCCCTCATAGCATTCACACACCTCCACTTTCCACCTCAGACCACGAGATGGAGCCCGTTAGGGATATAAAAAGGGAAGGTGGAGCTAGGCAGCTCAGTCTGAAGTCTGGGATCTACAGTCTGGAGTCTACAGTCAGTCTGTCTAAGTCTGTGAGAAAGTCCAGTTCAGCCCAGACTCAGGGAGCTCAGGTTAGTGAGCCCAAGGCGTGCCGACGCCATAAGAGCGGTGAAGAGTAGCAAGGCCTACTGCCAGTGTGAAGCCTAGTGAGAGCCCCGAGCGTGGCCGAAGGCGAGTGGAGTAAGCGAGCTACATATGGGGCAGAGGAGCTTAGCCAGCTCACCCCAAGACCATATACCGGACACCGGGTCCGTGTCTGCAAGGATCTCTAGGACCAGCAGAAACAACCGGAACCCCTGGTGAACTACATGTCCCAGGAACACCAGAAGCTGACCATTATCCCAGGGTCAGGAATCACAGAGGCCCAAGAGACCAGGGAGTGTGATCTCCAACCAAAGGCCCTACCACCAGGTCAGCAGGTGCCAGACAGAGACCAAGTTAGGCCTAGCTCCAGGCAGGTCATAAACTTACCAGGAAAAGGCAAGAAACAGGAGGCCCCAAACCCGCTAACTGGGGAGAGTCCTGAAATGCACCGTTCACCCTACAATGCCCTGGATCGTGCCTGAAAACACCCCAGTAAAGGTACTGAAGTGAACTCCGGTGTGCGTGCCTATTCTTCTACCCTTCCTCTGACCCAGCTGGGTCCTCTCTGTCCTGCATCTCTCCTCCTTACGCTGCCCTGAGGCCCCGCTCCATCTGTGGGGAGCCGCACCAACTAAGCTGCCTGACCACCGGCCCCCCCCCCCGCCTGCTCAGGGTCCCTGCTCACCCATGTGCGCTGGGTGCTGACGCTGAACCTGGTTATGAGGCGTAGTCAGTTGCTATAGGAATGTATATTAGTCACAAAAAGTGCACGTCAGACACCTGGTCAAGCTAGAAGTCCAGGCCTAGAATGCAGAAGGTTGAAGCTGATGTGAAATGCAAAAAGAAGAGGTGCAGCTGACCAGGTTGTGGGGGCGGTGGGACAAGTAAGTGGTGAGGTGAGTATTATAATTTTTTTTTTTATCTTCATACCTTCATACCAGACTTTTATGATTGGTCAAAATGCCAGCTGCAGTTTATCGTCATATTGCTGAATTTGTGCCGAAGAAATTAAAAAAAATCCATATTCTGGAAAAAAATAATTTTAAAATTTTTATAAAAATGTAAAATTTTTTTACATTTTTATAAAATTTGAGGAGAATTCATTCCCATAAATTTGCTCATCTCTAGTGGCAAGGATTTTTCTGGACGTCCTCTAATAACTGTTTGAAAAATATTACATGCTAAATATTCTATCACACCATGTAACAAATCCAACTCGCGTGGCCCCCATGATTGCTAGAACAAGGGGTCCCTGTGATCCCCTTCTCCTCACTACACAACTATGGTAAATGGGAGCAATGTTTGAGCAGTGCAGTTGGACCACATCAACTCAAAGGGGTAAGCCAACATCTAAAATAAAACTGTAAAAAAAGTAAAAGTGAGTTAAAAAAAAAGAGAGACAATACTCTCCACTGGCAATGTAGCATTGATACTCTCCAACTTTTATTACAAACAGTCCGTGCATGACAATCAGTAGCTGCAGCAGTCACGTGCCCCATTTAGCACTGCGCCATGATGCTAGTAGTATGGCACAACGTGTTGACCGCTTGTAAACAAAACTGGTAGAAACATTAGAGTTGAATCGGCAGAAGTAAGAAGAGGTAAGTAGAGTTCTTTTTCTACGTTATCAAATTTACAGCTTTTGATTTTTTAGAAGTTGGATTACTCCTTTACGACATCCAATGGATAGGTGCTAAATATTTTATGGCTGTATGGTAAGTTTGCTGCGTAGAAGAGTTCTAGATAATTGATCTTACCTTTCAGATCCAGGACTGCGGAGATGAGCCATGTTAACTTGCAAAGGATAGCTGAAGCAGTCTTCATATTGAATATTCAGGTTTCTGCAATGCCGGTATTTCCTAGTGTGTTCATTGACTTCTTCGCGCAATGTTATTCCAAGTAATAAACATCTTCATATAGAGATCCATTCCTCTTATTGCAGTAGTGATACAGCCTAGTACATAAATGTGGTGAACCAGGAAGACATCCAGCGTCTTGTGACTGAGAGTAACTGATACTGGAAAAGATCAACCAGCTTACAAATGTGATCTGAGAGTCACGGCTCAGTGACCCACCGTCTTCTCCCATTTCACCCGGTTCAGTGAGACGGTGTACCATTGCGAAGGCAACATGTTTTTTTTTAATTGCTAATAAAGAATGCATTAAGCTCAGCAGCAAAAATGGAGGTTTTCATGCAACTTTCTGGTTGTTCCTCTAGTTCTACATCTGATGCTATCACATTCACAGGTGATGCAAAGTGAGAAAGCATGAGAATATAAAAAGGAAGATTGAGTTTATATAGGGCCCCAATGTAGTCTTCTCATATGGAACAAAGTTACCTTTAGGGTTCTACTAGGCTCCAGGGCCTAGGTGCAACAGGAACCTCTGCATGCATTATAGTTATGCCTCTGATCCTGGTAATTTCAGGACTGTATGTAAGTATTTCAAAGGGTTGTCCAGGCATTTAGTATAATCTGTGTGTGTACCTACAGTCATGGCCAAAAGTATTGAGAATGAGACAAATAGTAATTTTTCCAAAGTTTACTGCTTCATTTTTTGTAATGGCAATTTGCATATACTCCTGAATGTCAAAGAGTGATCAGCTTAACAGCAATTACTGTACTTGCAAAGTCAATATTTGCCCAGAAAATGAACTTTAACCTCCAAAACACATTTCAACATCATTGCAGTCCTGCCTTAAAAGGAGCAGCTAACATCGTTTTAGTGATTGATCCATTAACACAGGTGTGGGTGTTGATGAGGACAGGGCTGGCGATCAATCAGTCATGATTAAGTAAGAATGACATCACTGGACACTTTAAAAGGAGGCTGGTTCTTGGTATCATTGTTTCTCTTCAGTTAACCATGGTTATCTCTAAAGAAACACGTGCAGCCGTCATTGCACTGCACAAAAATGGCCTAACAGGGAAGAGCATCGCAGCTACAAAGATTGCACCTCAGTCAACAATCTATCGCATCATCAAGAACTTCAAGGAGAGAGCTTCCATTGTTGTCAAAAAGGCTCCAGGGCGCCCAAGAAAGACCAGCAAGCGCCAGGACCGTATCTTAAAACTGTTTCAGCTACGGGATCGGACTACCAGCAGTGCCGAGCTTGCTCAGGAATGGCAGCAGGCTGGTGTGAGTGCTTCTGCACTCACTGTGAGGCGGAGACTCTTTGAGCAAGGGCTGGTTTCCAGGAGGGCAGCAAAGAAGCCACTTCTCTCCAGAAAAAACATCAGGGACCGACTGATATTCTGCAAAAGGTACAGGGAGTGGACTGCTGAGGACTGGGGCAAAGTCATTTTCTCTGATGAATCCCCTTTTCGATTGTTTGGGACATCTGGAAAACAGCTTATTCGGAGAAGAAGAGGTGAGCGCTACCACCAGTCTTGTCTCATGCCAACAGGAAAGCATCCTGAAACCATTCATGTGTGGGGTTGCTTCTCAGCCAAGGGAATCGGCTCACTCACAGTCTTGCCTAAAAACACAGCCATGAATAAAGAATGGTACCAGAATGTCCTCCAAGAGCAACTTCTCCCAACCGTCCAAGAGCAGTTTGGCGCCCAACAATGCCTTTTCCAGCATGATGGAGCACCTTGCCATAAAGCAAAGGTGATAACTAAATGGCTCATGGAACAAAACATAGAGATTTTGGGTCCATGGCCTGGAAACTCCCCAGATCTTAATCCCATTGAGAACTTGTGGTCAATCATCAAGAGACGGGTGGACAAACAAAAACCAACAAATTCTGGCAAAATGCAAGCATTGATTATGCAAGAATGGACTGCTATCAGTCAGGATTTGGTCCAAAAGTTGATTGAGAGCATGCCAGGGAGAATTACAGAGGTCTTGAAGAAGAAGGGGCAACACTGCAAATATTGACTTGCTGCATTAACTCATTCTAACTGTCAATATAACCTATTGGTACTCATAATATGATTGCAATTATATTTCTGTATGTGATATAAACATCAGACAAACACTAATAAAAACCAGAGGCCAGCAGATCATGTGAAAATATAATTTTGGGTGTCATTCTCAATACTTTTGGCCATGACTGTAGGCTGAAGAATGTTCACAGTTTGTAATTTACTCCCTGTCAGCATTCTGCTCCATTGTCTCGATACAGACATGCCATGTGGCCAGCCTCACTCCTGATCTTGGAGAAGCTGGTGAAAACCCGACTAGAGTTTTCCTGTCTGGCAGAGTCTAGTCGGGATGTCACAACAGACACTGCCCCCAGTCTTTGCCAGACCCTCCCCCTCCTCCTGCTCCACCCACATGCTTCTCCCCCAGTCTCTGCCAGACCCTCCCCTCCTCCTGCTCCAGCCACAGACATTGCCCCCAGTCTCTGCCAGACCCTACCCCTCCTCCGGCTTCAACCTCCTGTGCACTGTGTAGTCCTCAGTACACAGTGTGTGTGATAGCAGGGGAATGACTCATCTGATTGGAGAATCAGTCCAATCAGCTGTTACCACTGACAGACTGCTGAATTGAATGGTGGAGAATAATGCTGAAACCTTTCTCCACTTTTCAATCTCAGGAAAGTCTGAAGTTCCTGCCAGGACCTTTGGGTCACATGACAGCCTCGTGCGACTAGGTGCCAAACATCCAGTGCTCTCCTGAAACCCCAGGAAAGAAAAGGCTTTTTCATAGGTGAGTATAATGTGCTGTGTGAGTGTCTGTGTATCCAGCTATCTATCAATCTGTTATCTATTCATCCATATATTATCTATCTATTATATATCTATCTATTATCTATTCACCCATCCATTTATCTATCCATCTATTTATCTATTCATCCATCCATTATCTATCTATTTATCTATTCGTCTATCAATTATCTATCTATCCATTATCTATCTATTTATCCATCTAAAATCCATCCATTATCTATTCATCCATCCATCTATTTATCTATGCGTCCATCTATCTATCAATTTATCTATCGTATCTTGATGGTATGGTGTGGTATATGGGGTACAAAGATAGTGGGGCCATTCTTCATCAATGGAATCCTCAATGCCACTGGAGATCTGAAATTGCTACATGATGATGTGTTGCCATCTTTATGCACTGAAGATGGCACGTTACCTGAGTTTTTCCAACAAGATGGTGCACCACCACATTATGGGTGTCAGGTCCGAGCATTCCTACATGAACAGTTTCCTGGAAAGTGGATTGGTCGTCGTGGGCCAGTTGAATGGCCACCAAGGTCTCCCGATCTGACCCCCTTAGACTTTTATCTTTGGGGTCATCTGAAGGCAATTGTCTATGCTGTGAAGATACGAGATGTGCAGCATCTGAAACAACGGATACTGGAAGCCTGTGCTAGCATTTCTTCTGCGGTGTTGCTATCAGTGTATCAAGAGAGAAGAGGGTTGCATTGACAATCCAACACAATGGGCAGCACTTTGAACACATTTTATAAGTGGTCATAAACTTGTAAAATACTCATGAAAGGATAAAGTTACTTTAACCCCTTACTTACCGGGGACGTATTAGTACGCATATCTGCGTACCGCCGGTTCAGTGAGGGCTCCGGCGCTGAGCCCTCACTGAACCGAGCACATGTCAGCTGATTCTTACAGCTGACATGTGCCCGCAACAGCCGCGGGTGGAATCGCGATCCACCCGCGGCTGTTAACCAGTTAAATGCTGCTGTCAATCTCCGACAGCAGCATTTAACGCGCGCTTCCGGGTAGCGCGTCATAAGCCCCGCCCACCGGCGACCCCGTCACGTGATCGCGGGTCGCCGATGGGCGTGCATGACAACCCAGGGTCTGCAGCAGACGCCTGTGGTTGTCATGATCTTGTCGCTATGAGCGCCACCTAGTGGTCGGCGCTCATAGCACAGGACCATTTCTGCTGCATGCAGGGGATCTGCTGGTCCCCTGTATGTAGCAGAGGCGATCGGACAGTTGCTGCTTCTAGTCTCCTATGGAGACTATAGAAGCATGCAAAAAGTAAAAAAAAAAAGTTTTTAAAAATATAAAAAAAAATAAAAAAATATAAAAGTTTAAATCACCCCCCTTTCGCCCCATTCAAAATAAAATATATAAAAAAAAAACCCACATACACATATTTGGTATCGCCGCGTTCAGAATCGCCCGATCTATAAAAATAAAAAAAGAATTATTCCGATCGGTAAACGGCGTAGCGAGAAAAAAATTCTAAACGCCAGAATTACGTTTTTTGGTCGCCGCAAAATTGCAATAAAATGCAATAACGGGCGATCAAAACATCGGATCTACCCCAAATGTTATCAATAAAAACGTCAGCCTGGCACGCAAAAAATAAGCCATCAGCCAGCCCCATATCACGAAAAATGGAGACGCTACGGGTCTTAGAAAATGGCGCTATTTTTTTTTTTTTTTTTTTACCAAATTTTGGAATTTTTTTTCACCACTTAAATATAAAAGAACCTATACATGTTTGGTGTCTATGAACTCGTAATGACCTGTAGAATAAGAAGGGCAGGTCAGTTTTAGCATTCAGTGAACATGGTAAAAAAAATAAATAAAAAACAACTGGGGTATTGCACTTTTTTTGCAATTTTACCGCACTTGGAATTTTTTTCCTGTTTTCCCGTACAGGATATGATAAAACTAGTAATGGCGTTGAAAAGTACAACTCGTCCCGCAAAAAATAAGCCCTCACATGGCCATATTGACCAAAAAATAAAAACGCTATGGCTCTGGGAACAAGGGGAGCAAAAACGAAAATGCAAAAACGAAAAATGCTCCGGGGCTTAAGGGGTTAAAACCAAGCACACCATTGTTTTTCTTATGAAATTCTCAATAAGTTTGATGTGTCACATGACCCTCTTCCATTTGAAAAAAATAAAGTTGGATCCAAAATGGCCGACTTCAAAATGGCCACCATGGTCACCACCCATCTGGAAAAGTTTTCCCCCTCCCATATACTAATGTGCCACAAACAGGAAGTTGATATCACCAACCATTCCCATTTAATTTAGGTGTATCCATATAAATGGCCCACCCTGTATTTATCTATTCATCCATTTATTTATTTATCCATCTGTCTATCTAGTGTAGAGTTGCCTAGTCACGTGCAGTGCAATGTGACCCTGAAGTGGCTGTTGGCAAAGTCTGTGGAGTGTCAGAACGAGGCTCCATAGACTTTTTGGCGGATTTGCTGGACTACGTCAGATTAGGTGGACTACGTCTGACCTGCGAGGGATTTTTTATTTTTTTTAAATAAAGTAGTGTACTAGGAAAAGTGTGGGGAAGTGTTTATTTCAATAAAGTATTTTTGTGTGTGTTTTTCCTTTTTATTACTAGGCTAGTAATGGGGGTGTCTGATAGACGCCTCTCCATTACCAACCCCACGGCTTGATGCCAGCTGACATTACACAGCTGACATCAACCCCAAAAAATATTTCCCCGATTGCCAAAGCACCAGGGCAATCGAGAAGAGCCATGTAAAGCGGCAGAGTTGGCGCATCTCATGTGATGTGCCAATTCTGAGGAGGCGGCGTGCTGGTATTTTTAGGCTGGGAAGGGTTCAACAACTAGGGACTTTCCCTGCCAGATATTATCAGCTCACAGCTGTCTGCTTTACCATGGCTGGTTATCAGAAATATGGGGAACCCCACGCCATTTTTTTCTACTTATTTATTTATTTAGTTAATACAAAGCTGGACAATAAGCTCCACATGCGAGGCACTAAATGGTGAAATTGTGTAATATCTTGTGTGGTTGTGAAGTTATATATCTGCCGGATATCTATTATCTATTTATCTATCTATGTATTATTATCCTTGCACATCATTTAAAAGGAACTTATCGCCAGAAATAACGTTATTAACCTGCAGACATGCCGTTAATCTGCAGGTTAACAGCATTATTATGCTGCCTGGAGCCTATTACGATACACGGAGAAATTTAACTTTATCCTTCCCCCCGGCAGCGTTCCAGTTTCAGTCAAGGGGCAGCGCCAATTCGGTCACCGCTCTGAGCGGGGGCTGTAACCGCACCTCCGACACTGACTTGGCGCATCCGCTGCTCTGTATCCTCAGAGCCGTGACTGTAACTGGGACTTTGCGGGGAAAATAAAGTTCATTTTCTTCTCGCAGCGTTTGGATAAGTGCGGGCACCGGGCAGGTTAATAACGCTAATAAACTGCAGGTTAACCCCGTATCTGCAGGTTAATAGCATTTTTTCTGGTGACAGGTTCCCTTTAACACATAAAAATCTGTAATTTCTTGAATGCATTTCATTCCGGTATGTGTCACACAGCTGGTACACATGTACACACAGATGGTAAAAATGGCCGGGCCACACTGTCACGCGTACATGTGAAGGGGGCCTAAAATGTATTGTGAGGTTCTGCAGCAGCTGAGGTGTATTATGAGATTAATATGAGGTATACATGTAGATATACACACACACATATACTTGCACTCATGCACACACACATCACTATAGACTGAGGTACTGCAGAAGCCGAGAAGTATTATGAGTTTCTGCAGCAACTGAGGTGTATTATGAGGTTCTGCAGCAGCTGAGGTGTATTATGAGTAGTGTTGAGCCACCCCCGTAGTGTTCGAGTTCGGTTCGGTTCGTCGAACACCCGTGTGTTCGCCGAACTGTTCGTCGAACTGTTCGTCGAACACCTTCGAACACCGTTAAAACCAATGGCAGGCAAACAAAAACACAGAAACACATAGAAAACACCTTCAAAGGTGTCCAAAAGCTGACAAACTGCTCAGAAGACACAACTAACACATGGAAAAGTGACAAGTACATATAGTCATGCGAAAAGAAAAGAGGTGGAGGAGTAAAAGGAGGGGGAGACACAGATATAGGCATGTCATGCCCTTCTAAAATCCAAAAAGTGAGAAGCCGAGACGGCCAGTCCGCTCCTGCCCGTGCCACCTCCGTGTCGCCGGGTTTGTGCCAGAGCCGCGGTGAACCCTGACGGCCAGCCCCCCTCTCCCAATACTGGTGCCTGTCCGCTGGTGGGTCGAGAGAGCCCCCCTGTGGTGGAGGCAGCTCTAAGCTTTTTAATTTAAATTGTCCCTCTAATTTGAATGAATACACTTTAAATCCATTTACAAGGATCTATTGGAGGGCAAGTCTCATGCCAGCAGCCGCGTAATTCCAGCTCCAGTAGCGTCCACTAAAGCTGCTGCAGTTAAAAAGCTTTTATAAGGATCGAGCTCGGCTGTCCACCGCAAGGCATCCTACTGCCAGTCCCAGCCCCTATGCCTTGGGGTGCCTCCTGATGCTCTTCACTAAGTATCCCGTGGTCCCGAAGCATTTCCTTTGAAAAAATTAAGTGTCCAAACTACAGGTGGTGTAGCTTGCTTAACAGCCGGGATAATCCGCTGACTAGCAGACACTGCTACTAGGCACAAAGTATTTCCTGGGCTAGATGCAGTTAAAAATTTGTAAGTAGATACTCTCGTTGGATGCTGAGAAAGCATTCCATAGAGTCTCCTGGCACGCCATATATGATTCTCTTAAAAAGCTTGGGGTAGGGGTCTAGGGGACCCTTTTATAGCCAAAATCACGGCCCTGTATCACAATACGTCACCTAGGCTGAAGATAAATGGAACTGTAGCACCGAGGGCTCGGTTGCTACAGACGTATTGCACCTCATCCAGAGGTGTGATATCTCACTCTCAGATAAGGATGGAGTGTGGATCAGGACCCGACACCTGCATGCATTACACCACATTGCCGTGGGGCAGGGCGACCAATATGCCCCTGAGATGGGCACGACAGTCCCTGTCCCTGGCTGGAGTGGGGGGAGGGAACACTGAGGAAGGGGAACCCTGCAGTGCAGGAGCAGGGAGGAAGCAGTTCCTGGGTGCATTGAGAAGGGAGTATAAAAGGTGGGCACCATCTTAGTTCAGTGCAGAGAAGTCTGAGCAGAAGTGGCAGGGAGCAGGGGCTCTGCATGAGCTCTGCTCCGGAGGCGGGCCTAGTAACAGAGGCCCAGGCCTGCAAGAGGGAGAAGGAAGGAAGAGGAGCGGAGAAGGCTCCAGGAACGAGGAATGAAGGGATCCCAGGGGTGCGGACGGGCGAGTCGCCACCGCACGCCCGAATCCACCTGCGTGGAGGGGTCAGGCCAAAGGGGGAGACCGGTCCCCGAACTAGTGGAGGCAGGAAACGACCCTCAGCTAGAAACCGGAGGCTCTGACATTTTATGTGGCGCAGCCCCTTGCTCCACCCGCTAGGAAGGCACCACATTGGGTCAGGGAAACTGGCGCCAAGTTTACCAAGAGGAGGCCCGAGGCAGCCGGACAGAAGTGTTGGTAAGAAAGGCCAGACAAAGGACACACAAAGGGGGTCCTGTGAAGCGCTCCAAAGTTATCTGGGAGTTGTCTGAGCCCCTCACCTGGTGAGCACAGTACGACGTGGGCAGCCGTTACCTGCAGACGTGGTATGGATAATAAGAACTGTGAGTAAAGGCCCTGAACTGCATCACTGACTCCGTGTCGTTACTGCTGCTGCCCTGCACCATCAAACCCATCCTCCGCATACACTGCCCTGAGGCTATACTCCTCCCGTGGGGAGTTATGCTACGCTCTGCTGCACCCACAACACCAGCCTTAGCGGTCTGCCCTGTAGCGGCGGTTCACTCTGACCGCAATCCACGGGTGGCGTAGTCGGACATTTAAACATCAAAACCACATAAATAGTTCCGCCACTGGTTTGACCGCCCTGAGCCACGGAACCGGATCGCCGCCACGAAGACTACAACCACCAGCATCCACCAAAAAGGGTCCGGCTCCGGGTGTCCCAAGGCCCAGGGGGTGCGTCAGAACATTTTCATCACCTTTCACAATCACCAATGGGACAAGGCAGGGATGTCCTCTGTCCCCTCTCTTATACATCCTAGTGACGGAGCACCTGCTCTCATCAATTCGCCATAACCCCAATATTAGGTGGATTGAGGTGGGAGGCACCGAGTACAAGTGCTCTCTATTTGCTGATGATGTCCTAGTATATATCACTCAATCACATATATCCATCCCTGCTGTTATGGCTGAAATAGATCACTTTGTTACATGGTAAAATTTTAAAATCAATGCAGCGAAGTCTGAGGCCCTCGATGTCTCCCTCCCTAAATCCATATAGGATTCCATCCAGTCCAACTTTCCCTTTGCCTGGCCCTCACAGGGTATCAAATACTTAGGAATTCCTATTCATAGAGACCTCTCCCATCTATGTTATCTTAATTTTGGGCCCTTTATTGAACAATTACATACAGACCACGGTTGGCAAGTTGGAACTGTGAGATTCACTACGTGCACCACTGGTATTTTGTGGAAAAGCACATGTAAGATTCTGCAACAGTCTCTGCTGATACTCCTGCATGCGTGCATCCCTTTCTATGGCAGGAATAATTTCTGCAAATTTACTTTTGTACCGGGGATCTAACAGTGTGGCAACCCAGTAGTCAGGATTATTTCTAATTCTCACAATTCGAGGGTCATGTTGCAGGTAGTGCAGCAAGAAGGCACTCATGTGTGTTGCGCATCCAGGAGCACCAAGTCCCTGTTGTGTTGGTGGCGAGGTAACAATCATGCTTCCTTCCTCTGTCCTCTCCCCCCAACCTCGCACAACAGAAATGTGATCAAGGTCTCCCTCATCTGATGAGTCTTCCATCAGTTCGTCCTCCACTTCTTCCTGGGCTCCTGCACCTTCCTCACTAGTTTGGCTGCTACCATGCGCCCTGGTAAAATCATCTCCCCCACCCTCACATGCCTGCCGCCCTGGTGCTGCCGACCGTCTGGACCTTGCAGATGTTAGCCCTTCCGCATACAACTCCTCCTCCTCTACTTCCTCCACCTCCTCTTGTGCCACCACCTGACTCCGAATTCTGTTTAACATGTGCTCCAGCATGTAAATCACCGGAATAGTCATGCTGATAATGGCATCGTCAGCACTAAACATCTTCGTCGCCATTTCAAAACTGTGCAGAAGGGTGCATAGGTCCCTGATCTGAGACCACTCCTCCAGCGTGATTTGCCCCACCTCTGATCTCGTTGGCCCAGGCTATACGTCAGAACGTATTGCACCAGGGCTTGTCGGTGCTGCCACAGTCGCTGCAACATGTGCAGAGTTGAATTCCACCGGGTAGGCACATCGCATTTTAGCCGGTGAAGTGGCAGGCCCAACGACTTCTGTAGAGATGTAAGTCGCTGAGCTGCGGGATGCGAACGGCGGAAGTGAGCACACAGCGACCGTGCCCTCTGCAGAAGGCCATCTAGTCTGGGATAGTGGGCTAAAAATTGCTGGACAACCAGGTTCAACACGTGAGCCATACAAGGCACGTGTGTGACATTGCCCCGGCGAAGGGCCGCACCCAGGTTTGCAGCATTGTCGCACACGGCCTTCCCTGGTTTCAGGTCCAGTGGAGACAACCATTCATGAAATTGGTTCTCCAGAGCTGACCACAACTCCTCAGCTGTGTGACTCACATTTCCCAGACATTTCAATGTAAAAACCGCCTGATGACGTTGAGCCCTACTGCCAGCATAGTAAGGAGGTGTGCAGGATCCCTTCTGCGCAGTTAGAAAGCTTGTGGCATGACCAGACAGGCTTTGGGTGCAGGTGGAAGACCGAGAGGAGGTTGAGGAGGCAGAAGCAGTGGAGGAAAAATGACATAAAGAGGATTGACGCACAACTCGTGGGGACGGCAAGACTTGGACAGCAGCCCCTTGTCCTGCTGTCACCATAGTTACCCAGTGCCCAGTCAGCGACATGTAACGCCCCTGTCCATGCCTACTCGTCCAAGTGTCTGTGGTGAAATGCACCCTGTCACACACAGAGTTTCTCAAAGAAGCGGTGATGTTGTGTGCGACATGCTGGTGGAGCGCAGGCACACCTTTCTTTGAGAAGTAGTGCCGACTGGGCATCTGGTACTGGGGCACTGCGACGGACATAAGGTCTCGAAAATCCTCTGTGTCCACCAGGCGGAAAGGCAGCATTTCTGTAGCCAAGAGCTTGCAGATGGTGAAATTCAACCTCTTAGCTTTCTCATGGCTAGGAGGAAATGGTCTTTTACTTGTCCACATCTGAGGGACCGAGGGCTGGCTATTGTGCTTAGACGGGGTTGATAAGGGTGTCCCCGGCAAACTGCCGGTCTGTGAGGAAGATGCAGGCGGACATGTTAGGTTGCCTTGATCCAAAGGTGGTGCTATCGATGTCGGACAGCGCTCAACACCAGCTGGTGTTACCACCTCCAAAGAAAATGATGACCTGCCAATCACGCTGGCTGTTGCGGGTAAAGAGGTGGCAGGTCTGCGCCCCAAAACAGGTGTGACTGCTGTCCCCCCAGTCACAGAGGATGAAGAGGCCGCGGATGCACAAGATATGGCAGACGGTGGTTGGCCCGGCCGGCTAGACCGCATTGTAGCACACTGAGCTTCCCACTGCAACTTATGCTTCATGTCCATGTGCCGGTTCATGCATGAAGTACTCAAACTATGTATTTTTTGGCCTCTACTTAGCTTTTGCTGACAAATGTTACAGATAACACAAGTTGGGTCATCTTTATCGATCTGAAAAAATGCCCAGGCTATGCAAGGCTTAGCACCCATGCGACCTGAAGAGCCACCACGACTTGTGGTGAGAGGCAGAGTTGTGTTTGAGGATGCAGTTGTTGACGTGCTTCCAGTACTACGTCTCTGTCCAGGAAGGCGCAACCTGACCTCGTCGTCACTAGCATCTTCCTCCACCTCCTCTGCTGACCTCATCTCTTGGCTGACTGTGGGTTGACAGTAAGTGGGATCTCCGACCTCATCATCATCACCCTGTGCGTTATCACACCCGTCGTCCTCAGAGCCAACCTGTTCCTGCCCTGACAAAAAACTAAAGTTGTCGCTCCAATCAGGTATTTGAGTCTTATCATCGTCTTCCTCATTGTCTCCACCAACAGGAGTTACAGTTTGGGAATGAGGGTCTACATTATGGTCAGAACCTTCTGCGTCTGGTCCTGGATCCGACTCATAAAGATTCTGGGCATCAGTGCAGATCATTTCCTCGTCTGGATTCACAGAAGCGCTGGAGTCGACCTCTGATTCCCAGGCTATAGTATGAGTAAACAGCTCTGCAGACTCAACCATCTGTTCTACCTCATACTCAGACGGGCAGCTGGAGATTTGGGAGCTGTGAGGAAGCAAGTGCGATTTGGGTGACACCTTTGAGGACTGGAGTATTTGTGATGTTGAAGTTGATGTGGAGGAGAGCCCACTTAAAGGAGCACTTGATATCCGTTGAAGCACCTGCTGTTTTTGTGCCTCATCTGGAATTTGTAGCGATTGGCGTGGCCGTAAGAAAGGGATCTTATCACATTGTCCGCTAAAAGAAGTAGACATTTTAGTTTGGCTGGAAGATGGTCTTTCTTCTGCACCTACCCCACGGACACAACCTTTTTTCCCCTTCCCAACACGCCTATTCCCCTTTCCACTAGCAGCAGGCCTTTTTCCACTCATTTTGGTGGTTAACTAATTCACAACTCTGGAGTTGTTTGCACAAAAAAACAATGGATGGTAACCGAGCAGAGCTGAGTGGCCAAACTGTGGTATTAGGCCAAAACTATTGGCTGGGTTAGATGCAGAAAAAAATTATTTTTAATTTGCAACCTGATGGAGGTCAGTATAGATGGACTAATAGACCAAGTCCCACACACCGCTAGAAGCCCAAATATTTTTTCAGAGCTAGATGCAGAAAATTTTTTTATTCAATTTGCAACCTGATGGAGGTCAGTATAGATGGACTAATAGACCAAGTCCCACACACTGCTAGAAGCCCAAATATTTTTTCAGAGCTAGATGCAGAAAAAAATTATTTTTAATTTGCAACCTGATGGAGGTCAGTATAGATGGACTAATAGACCAAGTCCCACACACCGCTAGAAGCCCAAATATTTTTTCAGAGCTAGATGCAGAAAAAAATTATTTTTAATTTGCAACCTGATGGAGGTCAGTATAGATGGACTAATAGACCAAGTCCCACACACCGCTAGAAGCCCAAATATTTTTTCAGAGCTAGATGCAGAAAAAAATTATATTCAATTTGCAACCTGCTGGAGGTCAGTATAGAAGGACTAATAGAACAAGTCCCACACACTGCTAGAAGCCCAAATATTTTTTCAGAGCTAAATGAAGAAAAAAATTATTTTTAATTTGCAACCTGATGGAGGTCAGTATAGATGGACTAATAGACCAAGTCCCACACACTGCTAGAAGCCCAAATATTTTTTCAGAGCTAGATGCAGAAAAAAATTATTTTTAATTTGCAACCTGATGGAGGTCAGTATAGATGGACTAATAGACCAAGTCCCACACACCACTAGAAGCCCAAATATTTTTTCAGAGCTAGATGCAGAAAATTTTTTTATTCAATTTGCAACCTGATGGAGGTCAGTATAGATGGACTAATAGACCAAGTCCCACACACTGCTAGAAGCCCAAATATTTTTTCAGAGCTAGATGCAGAAAAAAATTATTTTTAATTTGCAACCTGATGGAGGTCAGTATAGATGGACTAATAGACCAAGTCCCACACACTGCTAGAAGCCCAAATATTTTTTCAGAGCTAGATGCAGAAAAAAATTATTTTTAATTTGCAACCTGATGGAGGTCAGTATAGATGGACTAATAGAACAAGTCCCACACGCTGCTAGAAGCCCAAATATTTTTTCAGAGATAAATGAAGATGTAGGGATGTATTAACAGAAGCATACAGTCTAGATCACGTGAAGTCATTATCGGTCTTTACTCCTCTTTGGTCAGACCTCATCTGGAATACTGTGTACAGTTTTGGGCACCACATTTTAAAAAAGACATAGACAAACTGGAGCAAGTTCAGAGAAGAGCGACCAGAATGGTGACTGGTCTGCAAACCATGTCCTATGAGGAACGGTTGCAGGATTTGGGAATGTTTAGCTTGCAAAAAAGAAGACTGAGAGGAGACTTAATAGCTGTCTACAAATATGTCAAGGGCTGTCACATTGTAGAAGGATCATCTTTATTCTCATTTGCACAAGGAAAGACTAGAAGCAATGGGATGAAACTAAATGGGAGGAGACACAGATTAGATATTAGAAAAAACTTTTTGACAGTTAGGGTGATTAATGAGTGGAACAGGCTGCCACGAGAGGTGGTGAGTTCCCCTTCAATGGACGTCTTCAAACAGAGGCTGGACAGACATCTGTCTGAGATGATCTAGTGAATCCTGCTTTGAGCAGGGGGTTGGACCAGATGACCCAGGAGGTCCCTTCCAACTCTACCATTCTATGATTCTATGAAGAAAAAAATTATTTTTAATTTGCAACCTGATGGAGGTCAGTATAGATGGACTAATAGACCAAGTCCCACACACTGCTAGAAGCCCAAATATTTTTTCAGAGCTAGATGCAGAAAAAAATTATTTTTAATTTGCAACCTGATGGAGGTCAGTATAGATGGACTAATAGACCAAGTCCCACACACCGCTAGAAGCCCAAATATTTTTTCAGAGCTAGATGCAGAAAAAAATTATATTCAATTTGCAACCTGCTGGAGGTCAGTATAGAAGGACTAATAGAACAAGTCCCACACACTGCTAGAAGCCCAAATATTTTTTCAGAGCTAAATGAAGAAAAAAATTATTTTTAATTTGCAACCTGATGGAGGTCAGTATAGATGGACTAATAGACCAAGTCCCACACACTGCTAAGAAGCCCAAATATTTTTTCAGAGCTAGATGCAGAAAAAAATTATATTCAGTTTGCAACCTGATGGAGGTCAGTATAGATGGACTAATAGAATGATGCTATGCCCAAAAGATTTTACTTCACTAGGTGCAGTAAAAAAATTGGTATTCTATACACAGGTGGTATATCTTGCAACACAGATAGGCTACTCCACTGACTAACACACTCTGCAATAGGCCAAAAAGGATTAGCTTTGCTAGATTCAGCCAAATGCTGTGAAAAAAACTTGCACAGCACTGGCACAGACCTGCCTGGCAAAAACTGATAGGAACTGATGTAACCTAGTCCTGAAAAGGACTCCAATTACAATTAGTCTTTACTCCCACAATCTATCTATTTAAGAGCACAGACCTGCCTGATAAAAGTCGTAGGAAATGCTGTAACCTAGTCCTTAAAAGGACTGCAATCACAACTATTCCCTACTCCCAAGCTATCTGTATATTTGTGCGAAAATTGGCTTGAAATTAACAAGGTATAGCGCACACAGCAACAGCGGTGCCGTCTAACACGCAGCTGCAGCAGTGAGAAAATGGTGGCGACGGGGAAAATGGCTTGGTCTTATAGGGCAAGGACATGTGACATACACTGCCAATCACACATGCCCTTGCTTGTGTGAAAAAAAGCACTTCGCTCCGTGTGTGCGCTGCTGATAGGCTGACAGATTGCACCTCCCCACTGCAAATGCGGGAAAGAGAAAAAAAAATGGAGATCTTCATTGTTCCTGCAGAGATCCATCCCCTGCCCCTCCCCCCGCCCCGCTGTACACTCAAACTGCGTATTAACATTAATTTTCATCATTACTGAGAAAAAATCCAGTTATGATTTTGGTGCACGAACAGTTATCGAACATAACCTCGAACAGCCGAATTTTTCTCAAATTGTTCGTGTTCGCCGACCGGCTCGAACACCGCCCAAAACAGCTCGAATTTGAGATTGGCGAACAGTTCGAGTAGAACAACGCTCATCTCTAATTATGAGGCTCTGCAGCAGCTGTGGTGTAGTATGAGGTTCAGCAACAGCTGAGGAGTGTTATGAGGTTCTGCAGCAGAGGGGGTATATTATGAGGTGAAGGCCCCCTTCTGGTGAAGGTGACGCGCCCCCTGGGCCATATTCTTTAGTGGGAATATCCGGAGCCGGATCAGATGGGGGTTGTAGTCTTCCGAGTGGCTGTGACCCGGTCCGTGCCCAGGGTGTCAAACTCAGTGTATGTGGCAGTCCTACAGATGTTATAAAGTTCTTAATTGTCGACTACGCCACCCGTTGTATTGCGGTCACTATGGCCGCCGCTGCAGCAGGGTCCGCTGAGGCTGATGGTGTAGGTGCAGCTTTTGATGGTATAACCCCCAACGGGTGGGGTATAGCCTCAGGGGGTCAGGTGCAGAGGATGGGGGTTGTGGTGGTGCAGCGTAGATGTAAAATGAAGACAGAGTCGGGTTGTGCAGTTTAGGGTATTTACTCACTGCTGATGTTCCGGTCACTCCAGCTTCAAGTGACCTCCCGAGCCGTGCTGCGTCCACCAGGTCCTGGATCCAGCCAACCCCCAAGCGAGTCCGGAGCGTGACCCTGAGCTCTCCTTCTGTCCTTTCTCTGGCCGTCCCCACTATTGATCCACCCAGGTCCAGCTCCCTCGGGCCTTCTGTTGGGAGACCCTTGGCCTTGGGTTCCCTGACCCTCCACGTGGTATGCCTTCGTGGTGGATGTGGTGGGTGGCCGTGGCAGACGCTGCCCACGGCCTCCGGTCTCTGGCTGGGGTGTGTTTTTGCCCCCCACCAGCTTGGGTTCCGGTACCCTGATGCCGACTCTTCACCCGTTGATGGACTTTGGGTTCTTAGAGTCCTCTCTTTGTCCCCTCTCTGGGTCTTTCCTTCTTTCTCCTCTCTCTCTCTCTGGGACTGCTCTGCTCCTCTTCCTCCTCTGACTTCTCTCTGCAAAAAGGCTGACAGACTGACGTCTCTCTGGCTCCTCACAGACTGACTCCTCTGCAAAGACTGACTGACCCTGTTCTTTGATGGTGCCCACCTTATATACACCCTCTATGTGTGAGCTCAGGTGACCAGCACCCAATGAGCTCCTATCTTTACCCAGGCTGCTCCCCCTATCTGCCCCTACACTACTTGGGATGTACCACCCCCCTCCCACTCCAGCCAGGAACAGACTCGGTCGTACCTGCACATTTCTAAGTGGGAGTACCGTCGGCCTGTTCCTCGGAAATGGGATGTATGTAGTGCATGCAGCCTACCGAGCTCAGATCCACACTCCATCCTTACCCGGGAGTGGAATATCACACCTCTGGGTTGAGGTGCAATACCCCTGTAGCAGCCGAATCCTCAGGGTGCTACAAAGGCATTTTCCCATTCCTCACTCTGACCACCAGGAGCAGACCAGCATTGAAGGCAGAAAAGGAGGACACTTTTGCGTGATCCTCACAGTCTGAACTCAGCAGTGTATGAATGGCAGCAGGTGCAACAAGAGCCTCAGCTAGACTGCAGTTCACATGTTGAGGACTTCACTTCTGCTAAAGGTCCTCATAATTCCCAAAACTTAATGTTCAACCCTCTCCCATCTGTACACAACTTTCCAGGGTTCCTTTATTCCCTTAGTTATGCACCTGACCAGATGCCATGCTCAGACCCTTTATTCGTAACCACAGTACTCAGTATAATGCCCTCCCTTCACCTTAGAATAATTACAAATACCCATTTCAGTCATTATTCCCCAATTTTGTAGTATAATATTCTCCCCCAGTTCATTTGCATTTTATTTTAAAGATGCAGCATGGCTAAAGCACCAGATAGTCCCAAAAATCTGCTCCCTGGCACAGCCTGCCCCTACCATCTATTCAAAGGCTGCAAAACAGGAGCCTTGTGACTGGAATAGCTGTATTTGCAAAAACAGTACTCCTCCTAATACCCCACTTAGTAATAATGTCCACCATTGTGCCCATACATAGTAATAATCGCCCTTTTCTGAACTCTAAATGGTAAAATTGCCCGCTAAAATATTAATTCCCTTTGTGAGCACCCTAGAAAATATTCGTGCCCATTAGAAAATAAAAATGCCTCCATTATACTCCGGTGATCACTATAATTTCCTCAGTGTCCATATAATGCACTAATGCCTAATTAAAAATGTCCAAAGTGCCCATAAAGAGGAATAATGCCCTCACAGTGCCCCACAAAAAAATAAAAATGACTCCTGAATTCCCATTTAACAAAAATGCCTTGAGTGTCTCATCAGGTAAAATAGTACAAACAGTAAAAAATGTCCACCCACTTATAATATTACCCCCCGAGTTACACACTAATGGTAATAATGCCCCAGGAGTTCTCCTACAAAAAAAGTAAAATAAAATTTGAAAAATACATATACTATTCACCTAACCGGTGCCAGCATTGTCGGCATCCTGGCGCAGGTAGAGTGACCTAAAGCGGTAACGCCATCATGCTGGCTGAGCTAGGACACTGATATTCTAGGTGACCCTGCTGTTTTGCAGGTTGCAGGGTGGTAAGGTAGGGAGACCATGGCTTTCAGCTCTACTGCAGGATTCAACTGTATCCTATGCACAATGATAGAGTTAAGAGTGGCGGTTGCTCCAGGTGGGCCCCATCATGTAAGAGGCATGTCCCATCAGACTCTGTATGCTGGAGGAATTCTCAACTGGAAACTATCCCCCTGACTTCTCAACACCAGCCTGACTGAATAAAGGCCTTGCCCTGTCCGCCAGTCCCATACACAGTGGGGAAAATAAGTATTTGATACACTGACAATTTTGCAAGTATGCCCAGCTACAAAGAATGGAGAGGTCTGTAATTTTAATCTTAGGTACACTTCACCTGTGAGAGACAGAATATAAAAATAAAAACCAGAAAATCACATTGTATGATTTTTACATAATTAATTTGCATTTTGTTGCATTTGATACAATGGAAACACAGAAATTAATATTTGGTACAGAAACTTTTGTTTGCAATTACAGAGGTGAGACGTTTCCTGTAGTTCTTGACCAAGTTTGCACACACTGCAGCAGGGATTTTGGCCCACTCCTCCATACAGATCTTCTCCAGGTCTTTCAGGTTTCGGGGCTGTCGCTGGGCAACATTGAGTTTCAGCTCCCTCCAAAGATTTTCTATTGGGTTCAGGTCTGGAGATTGGCTAGGCCACTCCACGACCTTGAAATGCTGCTTATGGAGCCACTCCTCAGTTGCCCTGGCTGTGTGTTTCGGGTCATTGTCATGCTGGAAGACCCAGCCACGACCCATCTTCACTGCTGTTACTGAGGGAAGGAGGTTGTTGGCCAAAATCTCGCTATACATGGCCCCATCCATCCTCCCTTCAATACGGTGCAATCGTCCTGTCCCCTTTGCAGAAAAGTACCCTCAAAGTATGATGTTTCCCCCACCATGCTTCACGGTTGAGACGGTGTTCTTGGGGTTCAACTCATCCTTCTTCCTCCAAACACGGTGAGTGGAGTTGATACCAAAAAGTTCTATTTTGGTCTCATCTGACCACATGACCTTCTCCCATGCATCTTCTGGATCATCCAGATGGTCTTTGGCGAACTTCAAATGTGTCTGGACATGTGCTGGCGTGAGCAGGGTGACCTTGCGTGCCCTGCAGGATTTTAATCCATGACGGCGTAGTGTGTTTGAGGCTGTGGTCCCAGCTCTCTTCAAATCATTGACCAGGTCCTCCTGTGTAGTTCTGGGCTGATTCCCGACCTTTCTCAGAATCATCCTTACCCCATGAGGTGAGATACTGCATGTAGCCCCAGATCGAGAAAAATTGATAGTCATCTTGTGTTTCTTCCATTTTCTAATACTAATATTATTAGTAGTATTAATAAGCTGCTTGCCTAGTGTCCTGTAGTCCATCCCAGCCTTGTGCTGTGCAGGTCTACAATTTTGTCCCTGGTGTCCTTAGACAACTCTTTGATCTTGGCCATGGTGGAGAGGTTGGAGTGTGATTGATTGTGTGGACAGGTGCAATTAATACAGGTAATGAGTACAGAGTAGGAAGGCTTCTTAAAGAAAAACTAACAGGTCTGTGAGAGCCAGAATTCTTGCTGTTTGGTAAGAGATTAAATACTTATTTCATGACATAAAATGCAATTTAATTATTTAAAAATCTTACAATGTGATTTTCTGGTTTTTATTTTTAGATTCTGTCTCTCACAGTTGAAGTGTACCTACGATAAAAATTACAGACCTATCCATTCTTTGTAGGTGGGAAAACTTGCAAAATTGACAGCGTATCAAATACTTAGTTTCCCCACTATATGAAATGCGAATATAAATCAGTAACTGGGGAACATTGGGTAAGATAGGGCTGGAATGGGCGCAGCTAGTGGAAGCCCAAACATGACAGCAGTTTGAAATTAGGAGGTACGGAAATGGTTAACTGCAGTTTTTGCATGTAGGTATGAAGAAGCGGGAGAAGGGGGACGTGGGTTAAACGGCAGGTCACTCAAGGGGCATTAGCTTTCATTGGGTGAAAGTTATAGGGGGAGGAGTTTATAAAGAAGAGGAGGTTCCCCTGCCCAACTGCTTCTTCACAGGATTCAGGACCACTGAACGTCCCTCCCACCCAACCTTATCTTGAATCTGTCATTGGCCAAAAGTCTGGTGGTGTGGTGTGGGATTCCTTTGTTATGTTTGTCTTGTCATGGCAGCTGGAAGTGAGGAGGTCAGGGAGAGCCTTGATTAATTGGGGTTTGGGCACATGAGAGGGATGGTGACCCTTAATCAATTGGTGTGGTTAGTTCCCGATGGAACAGTTTCCAAGGAAAAGTGAAAAGTTGGTGTGGGCAATTTGTCAACCCTGAGTTGGAGCGGTGTGACTGGGGAGTGTTTGAGTTTGTACTGCCCAGTGTGGTCTGGTTGGTCATGCAGGATCTTCTCTGAAGAAAGGGTGATTTAAGTTCTTGTTATATTTATATTGTAATTAATAAAGGCTGCTGTGGCCAATTTTCTCCATCGTCACTCAGCGTCATGTTTGTTATTTAATTAATACCGTATACAATTTTCAATACCCTAAGTCATGAGAAATATAAAACATGCGTGATGCAGTTTTGTCCTTGCCCATTGTGTGCAGTCTATGCCCACTTTGTACGGTTTGACACTTTCTGACTTTATGCTCTTTGATATACTGTGTATTTCATTTGTAACTTTTTATATTTTGTTATGATCAGCATTTAATAAAGCTTATCTAAATTTTCGTAAAGCTCTTAAAATTCTCCGCAAAGTGATTGATGTCCATCAGACAAATTAACAATTTACCTTTTTATTTTTTAGCATTTCCTAAATTGCATAATACATTAATACGGTGTGAAAGAAAGTGTATAGTATCTTCTGCATATGCCGGTCTGTACGTCAGCGTGCCAGCAGCTCCATCCTACATGCAGGATATATATACTTGGTGACTAATGTAGAAAATTAGTATTCGTTTAAGGACACATAAATAGAGTGAGTAGGAGTGTGCCGACCTGCAGTTTTCGATAATGTAAACTTTTGGGGCTTCTCTGGTAGGTAAAACACCTTTCGCATTTTCACTGTTCATGGAAAATGTTTTTCTTCTTATGAAAAGGGCAGCCGAACAAATGTAAACCTCCGAGCTAAGGGTTAACAGTAGACGATCAGCTCTCCCTTCATGCGTTTATAACTTTGATAAAGGCTTCCTATACAAAGCGAATAAAGAATACCTATGATAACAGTGGGCTGAATCTTATTCCTGTAATTCGCAGATGGGGTAAGTTGTTCACAACCTACAAACTGGGGAGAATCGGAGAAAGGGGGGAGCATGAATGGAAGGTTTTTGATAGAAGATTGAAGCAAAGGCAATAAGAAAGTGAAAGTTTGTAGAATACATATCGCAGAAAGATAATGGTTTCTTACAAAATGTAACTTTTAAAGTTCTATAAAACAGGACAATCAGTGGCTGCTACAAACTTGAGGAGGCAAAAAAAGATACTTGCAAAGTTGCTGTAAGGCACGACGAGAAGGGGGAATTGTCCAGATCAATACAGGGTCCCCCATTACATTTGATCCAAGAAGGATTTATTTTTTTCCACAGTGCAACAATTATTTTGTGGCTCTATGTAACGTTTTATTTTTTGGCTACAGTATATTTTTGAGGGTGTTGTAAGTGCAGTATTTTGGGCATTGAATGTATTAATTAGGACAATAGAATAATTATTTGGGCGTTATATGACTGTATTGGTTATGAACTGAATGGTATTTTTATTTGAGTGGAGTTTGGCACGGAAGAGGGAGACCCCTGCAAAGTTTTGATCACAAACCTTCACACATTTCCATTTGCCCATTGCATAACTTTACAGTTTTGCTAGTTTAAGGTCTTGGGTAATAAAAATTTGAAAGAGATCAACTCATTTTTTTTCTTATTTTATAAAAACGAGAAAACATTTAACGCAAGAATGTCCTTTTCCCATACGCAAGAATTAGATTAAGATATATTAGGACATTGCCATTCACTCTCTAGCATTGCTCTAGTGAACGCACCATGAGTATATGTTTCTGTGTATTGTTCTACATGACAAAGTTCCCTGACATTAAATAAATTAATTTGGCACAGTTCCTCCCTATCCGCAGGATCATTGCTTTATTTCATTCAGTTTGAGGTGTGAAACTTGAAAGTTCTATATAAGTGGTATTAGTTGTGCTCTAAAACTCTTAAATGTCTCTCCGACCCCCTAGTCACATGCCCAGCAGCTTGTTTGATGGGTTTCCTGCTCAAGGAGATGTATAAGAAATGAAAGCACGTTAATCTGCAGATGTGAAGACATGACAGACATCTACACGATGGGTTGTGCCACTGTGTGAAAAATGTTAATCTGTTATCAAACCTATAGATGTTTAATGCATTTAATACTCATTATTCTGAGTATGTTTGAGAACTTTATTGCTTTATTATAGTAATATGTTATATTTCCTGGATGCAATAATCATAAAACATTTTAAAATAAAAATCTATATAAAATCGCTCTGTAAAGCCACATTCAAACGTTCAGGATTTGGTCAGTATTTTCCCTCAGTATTTGTAAGCCAAAACCAGGAGTGGGTGATAAATCCAGAAGTGGTGACGTGTTTCTATTATACTTTTCCTCTGATTGTTCCACTCCTGGTTTGGGCTTACAAATACTGATGTAAAATATTGACCAAATACTGAAAGTGTGAATGTGGCCTAATGGAAAGCAGCCCATATTAACACATTAACATGTACTGTAGTGTGGTACCATTAGCTGGACTTCTCATTGGTTTCCTTCACTTTTTTTTTTTTGCTCTTTGACATCACGATTTCTGGATTACTAGATGATGGACTGGAGGAATGTTGCAGTTCTATAGGTAATAATCCAGTATATAAACTATTTATTTGGTAACAATAAGAAAACAATAAACGTTTCAACTATGTGTGCTAGTTCTTTACTGCAAAGATGTATTATTTGTTTTATTTTTTGAGCTGTATATACATTGTATCTTCCTGTACTATGAGGTAGATAATTTGACAACAGCAAATTTGCCTGAAAAATCAAGAGTATTTATATGATTAATTGATATGGTGATAGAACATAAATTCATGTACAATTGATTAATATACAGTAAATCTGTCTTAAGTTATAATACTCATTTACAAGTCATCAATTGTGGGGTTGTTTTTTTTAAGTTAACTCTCAAGTATTGGCTTTTTTTTCCCGCTATCTGATTTTGTGCAAAATTCATCAAAATAGGCACAAAAAGCTTAAAGAACAGTTGCAAAATCAAAGATGCAAATTTTTTGCTCATTTTGCTTTTTAGACTAAAAAGTGTTCAATAAACACAAAAAATGTCTCACATTAGTCTTTAAAAGCGCAAAAAAACTACAATGTACTTGTAACGCTCTAGGAAGCTGGAGTAGAACTGTACAAAAATATTGGCCCCTATTCATTAAATTATTTGTGTAGTTTTGGGTGATTTTCTCCTGTTTTTCATCTGCACCTTATTCTTCTTTTAATTCATGCCTTTTTTGAAAGTCCTTTATTTATGTTTGCCTGTTTTCTTTTTTGTTCATCATTGTGGGCAGGTTTTTGAGTTTCCAGGTGTTTTTGGCTTTTTTACATGTTCCAAAAATGTTTGCAAAAATGTACTCCAGTTCCCCTTGGAGTGATGTTATGTATGTCTGAAGCTTTTTTTTTTTTTTTCAGCCATAATTTTTGTGACATTTTCTCAGAACAATTTTTTGCAGTTAAAAAGTCGCACACACAAAAATTAAAGTGAGACATAAGGAGCAATTTTCATTTTGCGCAAAGTTCAAAAACCATATGCACCATTTTGAAGAATTTGACACATAAATGTCAATGAATGCCACAAGACAAAAAAAAATGATTCAGATGATGAATCTGGGCCCTTTGTGACTTTTTAAAAAGAAACACACGATGAATTAGCCAAAAACATCTGGAATTGACGAATCAAGCAATGACGAACAGAAAAGTGTCAAAGTGCGTAAAAAAAAAGATAATAACTTAGATAGAAAACAAAATAGATAAATAAACTCCAAATAAAACAAATGCAAATTCACTGAACTGGCTCTATAGTGTTTATTTAATAAATTCCCAAAATAATGTAAACATCTAAATAGATAGATAGATGGATAAGATAGATAGATAATACATAGATACTAGATAGATAGATAATAGATGGATAAATAGACAAAAGATAGAAAATATATAATAAATATTGTAGCATGGTCACTTTTCAGCTACTACTAGAAGAATAAGTCATTACATCATCACTTTTATTGATTTGTTCTGCTTTTAAGTGCAAACAATTTATTTTTCTTCTACTTGGTAACTGGTATTTACACCTGCCTAACTGTCAGTTCAGAGTAGCAAACGGGTAGAAGCCAGGGACGCACCTGTCTGATTAGTCTCCAGCACGGCTCAGTCCCCAGCAGCTATTAAAGTATGTTTTCTTATGAAACGCCGCAGCGTTTCATAGTCAAACATACACAGCTGAGATCCCACAGTCAGATACATGTGCAGCATGTATGTGCTGTCAGGTTCACTTTAAATATAAAACCTAAGATAAAAGCAAAATGAGCAAGTGCCCTGCAATAAATAAATAGCAATAGTGCATGAAAATGACATAGGGTAATTAGCAGTGATGAGAGAGCATGCTCGTTACTTGAGATTTACGAGCATGCTCGGGTGTTTCCCGAGTATCTCCAGCGTGTTCAGGTATTATGTTTGAGTCACGCCCGTTTGCATGACTTGCGACTGTTTGACAGCTTTAATACATGTGAGGAAAGCCTGTTTCTTATGCATTCCTCACATGTATTAAAGATGTCAAACAGTTGCAAATCATGCACACGGCATGTCTCAAACATAACACCAAAGTATGCTGAAGATACTCGGCGAGCACCCGAGCATGCTCGCCGAAAGGGTTAACAGAACATACTCACTCATCACTAGTACTTAGTTAACATAATTTTGATGAAAAAAAAAAAATTAACAGCCATCCCACCGTATCAAGGTGACCCTATTCAGGATGGTCCTAACCTCTAGTATTAAAACCTTACCATATGTCAAATTACATAAATGTGAATGAGGGCTGAGCAGGACCGAGACCCCGACTAATGGACACTCAGCGATGGGGAGCTATATAAACGTAAGAAAAGGGAGACCACACCCTTATTTGCACAGAGTGCAAAAACCTGAACCTAAATTTAAGGCCACATTCACAGTATTTGGTCAGTATTTTACCACAGTGTTTGTAAGCCAAAACCAGGAGTGGGTGATAAATACAGAAGTGGTGACGTGTTTCTATTATACTTTTCCTCTGATTGTTCCTCTCCTGATTTTACTTAAATATTTATTTTATTCACTTATATAGTGCCATTAATTCCACAGCGCTTTACTGACATTATTATTGCTGTCCCCATTGGGGCTCACAATCTAGATTCCCTATCAGTATGTCTTTGGAGTGTGGGAGGAAACTGGAGAACCCTGAGGAAACTCACACAAACACGGGGAGAACATACAAACTCCTTGCAGATGTTGTCCTTGGTGGGATTTGAGCCAAGGACCCCAGCATTGCAAAGCAACAGTGCTAGCCACTGAGCCACCGTGCTACCCATAAGTACTGATATAAAATAGTGACTAAATACTGAATGTGTGAACGTGGCCTAACTATAAGTAGCTTAAGACTGAGGTCCTACAATGAGTATTTGTTGCGATTTTTTTGTACGTATTTTCGTTGCGAGAAAAACTCACTTTATTACAGTTTCAGCAAAGTGTATGGGGTTTCTATAAGTCTCATTCTATAAATGTCATGCCCACTGTTCTTTTTTTTTTAATGCTGCAGAAACTGAAGCTTGGTGCAGTTTTGAAATCTGCAACATGTTCATTCCTCTTTCAGTAAATATGTATTTTATTCATGGATTTTCATCATAGGCTTGAATGAGAAGAGAAAAATCTGTAGATAAAAAACACCTATATATTTTTATCTTTTCCACCGCAGAAGAGCAGCAAATATGCACGTCAACTGCAAATTACTTTATAAATTAAAGTATTTTCAATGTAACAAGAACTATCCAGTTTTATTAAAAACATAACATACAAAAAATGAGAAAAACCGCAGTGGGAAAAAATGATGTAAAACCGCATGTAAAAACGCATTGTAACAACACAAGTGACCTATGGCTGTATTCACACGGAGCATAAATGCTGCATTTTTTTCACACAGAAAATTTGCCTTTATTAACTGGCCAAGAAAAGTGGATGTGATTTCACATAAACTCATGCCAATTTTGCGTCTTAAACATGCTGTTGAACTAAGCGTTTTTTTTCTATCGACTTTTATAAGGAGCTTGAAAAAAATGCAGTTCTTATTTTAAATGCAAAATCAAAGCTTTCCTCCACTTAAAAAAACATTTAAAAATGCTGCTTTTAACCTGCACCAAAAATGCAACAAATAAGAGAGCAAAAGCATAAAAAGTATACCTAAAAAGAACAAAAGGAGAAGATTGTCATTGCGTAGTTTGGTGCGGACACCTGCAAAAAACATCCAAAGAAGAAGCAGAAGAAAATAAGCATTTACGGTGCATGTGAAGATAACCTAATTTAGCTAATCTGCAGCATCAAAAACTCACCAAATCGTGGGACTTGAGGCTAAGGCTGTGTGCCCACGGTGAGTTATTGAAGTTGCGTATATTCGGTGAGTCAAAAACACAGCATCTTACAGTTCCAGCAAAGTGGATGGGATGTATAGAAATCTCACATCCAACGTGCTTATTTTTTACTTAGTGTAAACTGACCCGTGGTGCGTGTTTCATATCCGGAACATATCAATCTCTCTTGCTGATACACTGAGTTTTCTTTGCAGATTTTCTCCATAGAATTGCATTAGATGCGGAAAATCCACAGGTAAAAAATGAAAAAGTGTTTTTAGTGTGTTTCCGTTGCGGAAATGCATCAAAAGCGCATGTAATCCACACATGACTGTATCAATAAACTTTTATCAAAGCCAAACATCAAGAAGAATAAAAAACAAAGCAGTTTTATTTAAAACATGACAAGACAAAGCCTCGAAGACGCATGAAAAACGCACTTAAAAAAGCAATGTTTTGATGTTGCAGATTTTCTGCACCATTTCTGCACCCATTAACTAAAATTGGTTACTTGCATTTTTTTTAAATACGCAGCATAAAAAAACTCACCAAAAACTCATCGTGGGAACATAGCCCCAATGTTCAAAATAATGAAAGTTACCGTTAATAAAAAAAGTAATGATTAAAAGTAAAAATTAAAAAAAAACATAGAATTTTTAAGTTTTAATTTTTGATTCATAAACACACTAAATAGTAAAATAGGAATAACCTCAAAGATGTAAAATCCAGTAAAATAAAGTTATTGCATCAATTAAGGTGAGCAGTAAAGAAAAAGAACTAAACAATGAAGAAATATTAGCTCTATACATTATATACCGCAAAATGATTCCTAAAAAATCTACAACTTGTCTTGTATAAAACGAGATGTCAAATAGTATTAATGTTAGTATAGGCATCTCCTAAATAAATGGCTGACCATGTAATAATGTCCACCACAATGTGCGCCTCGCTATGTTAGTGCCTCTCTATTCTGGTTAGTCCTGAGTGGGTCCCTCCTCTGTGCCATTAACGTGCCATAAGAGGGAATAGGGAAATGGCTTAAATTTTGTTAAAATATCATTTCACATGATTATAAAAAGATTGTCAAATATATAATATAAAAATCACCGGTGGTTGGGAAAGTAACTGAATAGCTCACTTCCTACATCATAATAAAAATGAAATATTTTACTGTCAGTTTACCGAGCGTTTTCTGCAATATAGCACAAATGTGAATACGGACATGTTCTCTGAGCCACCACATTATCCCTGGTAGCAATGAGAGATATTTACATACATGTGGCCAAGACGGAGCAACAGGTTAGATTTCATGGAGTAGCATCTTTCCTGAACCACAGGCACATGTTGTGGCTGTAGACTATGACGGAGCTTATCTCCATATTCTTGAACATATGAAGCATCTTAAAGATGTGAAGGAGATAAGATTAGATTTTTCAAGTACTTGTGACAGAGCATCTCATCGCTTTTCTGGCAGGTGCTTCCTGTGAACCAAGAAAAACATAAATGTGGTTTAAGCAGAAATGCGTGGTGTTCAATACCTGCTGAAGTTAACTCTTCAGTAATAGAAACGTGCACTGCACAGGAACAGAATTATATAAAATAGATAATAAAGACAAGGAGAATTAAGCAGCAATAAGTATTTCTTGTGCAGATAAAGAAAACTAAAATCTAATTCACATATTTAAAAACAGTCTGTTACTTTCAATTATTTAGAAGTAGAATATAACAAGAAGAACATTTGTAGGTTTTCTATAAGAAGCGCACATACTAATCCTCCACTCTCTCCCAACCCCTCCCATTGACTTGCAGGTTCAGCTTCAAGCCCCCGTCTCACATAGCGATATCGCTAGCGAGATCGCTGCTGTGTCACGGTTTTGGTGACGCAACAGCGACCTCACCAGCGATGTCGCTATGTGTGACACTTTGCAACGATCAGGCCCCTGCTGTGAGGTCGCTGATCGCTGCAAAGTGTCCTGGACCATTTTTTGGTCGTTGGCCTCCCGCTGGCCAGCACACATCGCTGTGTGTGACCAGCGGGACCAACGATCAGGCTGGTATCCATGGTAAACATCGGGTTACTAGGGGCACACGCGCACTTAGTAACCCACTGTTTACCATGGATACCACTCTGCTACGGTGCGCGGGAGGTTACCGTTCACCTTAGCAGAGTCGTATCCATGATAAACATCGGGTTACTAAGTGCGCGCGTGCCCCTAGTAACCCGATGTTTACCATAGTTACCAGCCTGCTCCTGCTTCAGCAGCAGGCTGGTAACCGGGAGCAAGACATCGTGGACGATGTCGCTGCTTCCCTCATCGCTGGTGAGCCTGCCTGTTTGACAGCTCACCAGCGATGTATTAGCGATGCAGCAACGATCCCTGACAGGTCGTATCGTTGTCGGGATCGCTGCTGCATCGCTTAGTGTGACGGGGCCTTCAGGAAGAGATAAAGCCGCTGCCAGAAACCTTTGTTGGCGGTTTATCTTCCTTAAGAATGATAGGATTGGCAGGTGGAGATCTAACATGTGTGCCCACTATGCGTTTTCCAAGCGTTTATGCTGCAGAATTTCTGCCGCATAAACGCTTGGCAAACGCTTGGTAATCCGCCCCCCATGGTCCCCAATGACAAGCCGCAATGTCAATGCCCATGCTGCAGATTTTTCCGCAGCGTTTATGCTGCTCTCAAAAATCCGCAGCATGTCCATTAATTTGGCGGACACGCAGCGTAATCGCCGCCATTGACTTGCATTGGAACGTTTGGATTCCGCATCACTACATGTGCACAAGCGGAATCCAAACGTTTCAATGTGCGGATGGTACCCAGGTGTGGAGGAGAGAAGACTCTCATCCAGACCTGGGTACCATAGAAACTTAAAAAAAAAGAATAAAATAAAAAAATAAATATTATACTCACCTTCCGACTCCTTCTCTGTGCTTGCCGGCAACTCGTGGTGGACTGTAGGACCTGCGCTGACGTCACAGTCATGTGACGGCAGGTCCTAGTACAGTGTACCGCAATCTGCCGGCAGCCTGGATGGAGCAAAGCAAGACTCCGGGGGCCATCGGAAGATAAGTATACATTATTTTTTTATTTTTAACCATTCTTTGCGGTCACACTATATAAATCCATGCCGTTTGCATGGATTTATATAGTGTGACCAAGTTGACAAGCACTTTCCAAGTGATGCTAAAATCGCTTGGAAAGCGCTTGACACCCGCATGCGGAAATGCATGTGAAGAACGCTTCACATCCGCATGTCCTTGGCAAGAAAAACGCATGTATAATCTGCATGCGTTTTTTTCTGCCAGGGAGATGCAGAAACGCTCAGGAAAAAATCCTGAGCATTTCTGCATCGTGGGCACATAGCCTTAGGGTGCTTTCACAATACGTTCAGTCACCCATTCCTTGGCCCCGTCGGGGCTTACCTCCAAACCCCCCCCACAAAACGGGATTTGGGCCATAGACTATAATGGTGCCAACAGAGCAAATGTGCCCTCTAATGTGCGTCATTTTCGGGCATATATGTCTATTGGAGATGAACACCCAGACGTAGTGGACTGAGCACTTTTGCCCCTTCAGCACCATTATCGTCTATGGCCCAGTTGGCACATACGTCCGAATCTCGCAGGAATTCAGAAGTAAGCCCCGACACGGCCACTGAACGGGTGCGAAAATGCAATGTGAACGCACCCTAACCCTTATTTTCCCTGCCCTCCCCCATCAATGGAGATATGAAACACCCCTAAAAATTTAACTTCATAAACTTACGGTGAGAAGCAAGCCCAACCAATTGCAACAGCACTCATGGTTAAGATGAATGTTCCTGACGTTTGTCCATAACCTAGACAACCAGGAGCTGTTTCATTAAGGTTTGTGGCTACCAAGCCACCTACTGCACAGCTTGTGTTCCCCCACTAGTGAGGTTGTGCTAGCCCTGAGCTTGTGGTTGCTCTCTGTGACCAACCAAACCAATCTATCCTTATCAGTATATCCAGCCTTGCAACCACTGAAAAATGCACTTTATTAATGACGGAAGGTGGGTCGGCTGATGTCGCATGACCTGTCACATGACTAAATGACGTCACCGCAGGTTCTTTTAGTCCAAAGCGAGCTGCCGGCAAGCCAAGACGCATTGCTAAGGAGACCGGGGGCCATCAGAAGGTAAGTATAATGTATATTTTTTATTTTATTCTTTTTTTTACAGGTACTATGGTACCCGGGTCCGGAGGAGAGTCTCTTCTTCTCCAAACCCGGGTACCATTCTTTTACGGTCACACTATATAAATCCATGCCGGTTGCATGAATTTATGTAGTGTGACCAAGTTGTCAAGCACTTTTCCAAGTGATGCTAAAATCACTTGGAAAGTGCTTGACAACCCGCATGCAGAAATGCATGTGAAGAACGCTTCACATCCGCATGTCCCTGGCAGGAAAACTCATGTACAATCCGCATGCGTTTTTTCTGCCAGGGAGATGCAGAAACGCTCAGGAAAAATCCGGAGCATTTCTGCATCGTGGGCACATAGCCTAAAGGTTATATATTTTACCCTTGTGGACCAGGAGTTTGGTACCAGATCAATGGAGTAATTATAATTTTTATATAGGGGCTAATTTTTTAGATTCTAACACAAAAATTTTTTCAAAATGTTCAAATATTATAGGAAAATCACAAGTACACCTTTAGATTCACATCTAAAGAAATACACTTGTTCTGACACTCAGGACAATACAATACAATATCTCCCTGGTGCCAGTCAATTTCTGGGTTATGTTTCTGTAACCAAGGCATTCCCAAGATCACAGCCACCCACAGGTTTTCGAGAGCAAAAAACTAAATGGATTCAAGTTGTAAGGTACCAATAAGCAGGGATACCTCCTTAGTGACATACTTTACCACGCCCTGGGTGAAAGGGGTATCATCAATAGTAGTGACTTTCAAAGGAAAGCATCATTTTAGCGGTGCTAGATCATGTCATTTTACCAGTTTGACATCAACCAATTTAGCTGCGGAATCACAATCAATAAAAGACTCAAACCACACAGATTATTCCAAATAAGATAAACAAACACGGAGCAATAATTTTTCAGAATTATAGGGAAATACCTGTGCGACTTAGGTTGGCAACAATGCACCCACCAAAACGCTGCCATTTTTCTGCCAGTGGTTGCCTGTGGAAGGCATGTGTATAATGTCCGGACCATGGGTTCCTCAGTAAGAGAAGGAGATAGATGAATCGTAGGTGGAGATGCAGAGTCAGCAGTGTCAGAAAGTCCAGTATGAAACTAATGGCGAATGGTCTAGCTATTCCACCATGAGTCTGTGCGCCAACGCCAAAACTCAAGAACTGTACTCCTCAGCAGTATATTGCCTCTGGTGAAAGGCTGTTAATTTACTTTCTGCTAAAGCTACTCGGTCAGGGTCATTATATAGAAGCGAGTGATGGGAGAACATGATTGTATAATGTGTTATCCGAGTATCTTGTAGTGCTTGGATAATATGTTCGAGTCCCTGCTGCTGCATGTTTTGTGGCTATTGGACAGCCGCAACACATGCATGGATTGCCTGTTTGTTAGACAGCCACAACACATGCCGGATTGCCTAACAGCCGCAAAACATGCAGCCGCAGGGAATCGAAGATATTATCCAAGCAATGCAAGATACTCAAGAGCCTTTGGGCTCATCAATAAAGAAGCCCAAGGACCTCAAGAAAAGAATCAGCTGCAGAGAGCTTTGGTGCATCAGGAATAAGAAGGCTCAAGCCTAGGGGTCACCCTGTAACAGGGAAAAGATGAGTACCACACGCTGCGCGTCTCAGAACTAGACAAATGTTGGCGGAGTCTGAAATACATGATAAACCTATGGTGATATATCATTAGGAGCCAATAAAAAATAACAGAAAAAAATGATAAATAGAAATGCCTCCTTACTCACTGTATATAAAAAATACACTTTATTAAATGTAAGCACAAAATATTAAAAAGCAATTAAAAAGACAGACAGGGTTCTATTGAAGACCTCTGTGCCTGTCATTACGGAAACCCACCCAGTGGCCGGGCCTTAAAGGACACTGTGATTTTTACTATATGCAGCAATACTGTGGTATTACTGTATATAGTACAAGTGATCAGACATTAAAGTCCCCGAAAGGGAATTAATAAGTACAGTGAAAAGTAAAAAAATAAAAATAAAAGTTCAAATCTCCCCTTTTTTTCCCTTTTTCCTCCATTAAAAATAAAGATAATTAAAATATAAGAAAAATTCACTTATGTGGTATCATCACGTCCAGAAAAGTCTGATCGATCAAAATCTAAAAATAATTAACCCTATTGGTAAAAAAACACAAACAGAAAAAATGTAAAAACGTCAAAATTGCATTTTTTTGGTCGCCAAAATACCACAAAAATGCTGTAAGAAGTGATCAAAATTTCACATATCCCAAAACATTATTAATAAAAATGTGGCACCCCAGGGGTCTGGTTTCCACAGTAACAGCAATGTTATGTCTGAGAGCAGGTGGGAGGTCTCTTGGTCAGGGATCCTATGCATGCCACACCTCCTGCCCAGTCCTGGGAGGGGAAGAACTTCCCCTATATAAACCTAGGGCTGAGGCAGGGTTAGTGAGTAGAGAAGAAGTAGAGACAGAGAAGCAGATATAGGAAAAGAACATCAGGAGCTCTGTGGGAGCAGTGCTACAAAGAGTCAGGGGCTGGCAGCTGCAGAGCTCGCCCTGACTGAGAAGTTATCACCGGACCCGGAGTCCGAGGCTGTGGGGACTAACTCTTATCCAGCAGCAGAAACCGACCGGCAGGGGATTGCAGGTCCTCTGGCCCAGAAACCCGAAGGCACGGTCACACGCGTGGGACCAGCACCGCCGTCGTGGAGCGGAAGCTACTAGAAGGCCCCGAGTCACCGGCCATACGGGTGAGCACCACACGGTACACTCAGGGATGTGGGCTACTTATACCCGCCTCTAGCAAGGTAGCCGGAAGAGTATCGTTAGTTTGGGAGGCCTACAACTCCGCCTGGCCAGGGGAGATCCCATCTGCTCAAGGACTGACCAGGCCCCAATCGCTAGCCAGTACTCCGGGAGGGTCTATCTTTGTCACCAGTAAAGACCCTGAACTACACCGTACCGTCTCCGAGTGGTTCCTGCTACCCCCATCATCCACGTCGGCTGCCCTGAGGCCATACCCCTCCCGTTGGGGGTTATACTATCACGCTGCACAATCCTACCACCGGCCTCAGCGGTCTGCCCTGCAGCAGCAGCTCCTTAGCTGTACTCAACGGGTGGCGTAGTCGTCCAACATCTACCGCTAATACAGCGCCACTTAGTCTGACTCCCTGGGCACGGACCGGATCACCGCCACGAGACTACAACCCTAAAGAGATCCGGCTCCGGGTAAGCTCCCGCGTGCGCAACGCAGCGCGACACAGGCCCAGGGGCGCGTCAACTTTTGGCGTAGTCGGCAGGATTTCGTGCCCGCAACCACCGGGTACTACGTGCCTGAAAAAGACTGTTCAAACTTACCTGTGGTGAAGATTCCCGCCATCCGGCGCCATCTTCCGCTTCCTTCCCGCCATCGGTGGAGTTTTCCCGCCATCCGTCGCCATCTTCGGCCTTCTTCCCGCCATACGTGGAGTTTTCCCGCCATTGGACGCCATCTTGAGGACGCCGCGCGGGAAGAAGAGGGGCGTGGACTCCGAAAGCTATCGAGAACTGAAGCCCCGCCTCACGTCCGGACGTTGCGTAAGGTCCTGGAAGGAGCCCAGCAGACACCGACGTCACAGGAGCGCGACGGAAGGTCCTCAACCCTGACGATCCACTGCGGAGCCGCGGCCTACGGAAGAGGATCATCGCAAGGTAGGCCACGGTCCACTAGGGGGGAGAAGGATGTCAGATACGGAGGAGAGCTTCACCGCTTCAACCCCCGCCAGCGCCACCGCTGTTGCGGTCATGCCTTTCACCATGCCCTATATCCCGGGGGCAGCCTGGCTACCCCAGTACTCAGGGGAGTCACATACCCTGCATGACTTTAGAGAAAAGCTGGATAGCCTCTTCCAGGTGTACCCCCTCACAGAGGAGCAAAAAGTGAGCATCCTGGTGGCCCAATTAACCGGGGCAGCCCAAAGGGAGGTAAAGTCCTGGCCACCTGGGGGGAGGACTGTCGCAGGGATACTAACCCGGCTGAGGGACACCTTTGATACCCGCACCTCAGCCGAGATCAAGCTTAGATTCTACGGGTGCAAACAGCGGGCACATGAGAGTATAAGGGACTATGCCCTGAACCTACAAGAGGCCCTGAGAGCCATTAAGCAGACCGACCCTGACGGCGTGGGAGACGAGGACAGGCTGTTGACTGAACAATTTATAGAGGGTTTATATTGCAATGCCCACCGAACCCAGTTGCGGGCAATGGCCTTACAGGACCCTCATCTGGGATTTGCACAGTTCAAGGACAGAGCCATCCGGGTGCTTCGAGAACCGGCACCAGGTGGCGTTGTGACCCCCAGACGCCCCACTACCACTTACCACCAGGAGGCGGCGCCCTTGTCGGCAGGGCCTGTGGGAGCTGGTGCGCAGGCTTTGAACAATGACCCGGCTCCAGACCTGCACCATCAGGTCCAAGAGCTAGCTAAAAGCGTTGCTGCGCTAACCCGAACTGTGCAGTCTTTACAGGTTTCCACTCCAGGGAAGATCCAGCTGGCATCCGGACCGGAGGACATCCCGTGGCGTCGACCAAGGAGGACCCCACCGGCCAGAGGAAGACCCAGCGACCGATATAACGAGGACGGACGACCCATCTGCCGCCGCTGCAATCAACCCGGACATATGGCAAGGTACTGTCCTTTAAACTGGCACAACCTGGGGTAGAGGGCCAACCCCCAGGAAAAAGATCACCAGGCCCATCGAACTGGCGCGACAAATATGTGGGAGGACGTCCAGTCTTACCCGTGTTACTGGATGGCATTCCTATGAGTGCCCTACTGGACACCGGGTCACAGGTCACCACCATCCCGTACGTGCTCTTCAAGCAGTACTGGAATGACTCGGATATCACCCGCTACCCTGACGACGACTTGAGTATCATCGCCAGCAATGGTCAGCCCGTGCCACAGATTGGATTTAAAGAGGTGACCATTAAAATTGGTAGAGTCGAACTGGCAGCACAGGGACTGATCATTGTAGACATTGACAAACACGAGAGTCACCCAAAGATAACTCTAGGAACTAATGTAATTGAAAATTGTCTTGCAGAGGTGATTTTCCTTTTACAGCAGGTTGCCAAGAACGCCAGCTCCGGCCAGCAGCGAGTGCTCCAGAAAGAGATCCGGGCACTGATGCGACGGCAACAGCTAGAACTCTCCGGTGGTGAGATTGGTAGCATGCGAATGTGTGACCCTTTCCCTATTGCCATGCCCCCGAAAAGTGAAATGATGATTTGGTGCCGGGCAGCTATTGGTCTGAGAGGTAGAGATTACCAGGCAATGGTAGAACCAGTTTACTCAGACAGTAGGCCCACCATTTTGACAGCACGGGGGGTGGTCAATGTACGCCATGGGAGGGTGCCCGTTCGCATAATAAATATCGGGAAGAGGGAAGTGTACCTGCCCCGGTATGCCACGCTAGCCAAATTGTATACCATCAATCAAGATTCCATACAGTCCGTAGAACCCTTGCCTCCATCTTCCCCGGAGGAAGGTAACGGCTCTCAGAAAACAATGGAGGACTGGTGTCAGCAATTACATTTGGGTACTGACTCCACTCCCTCACACCAGAAACAGGGAGTCTATCGGGTGGTTCAAGAGTACGAGAGAGTGTTTAGTAAACACCCGTTAGACTTCGGGCGAGTCAAGGGGGTAGAACACCACATCCCCACGGGAGACCATCCTCCCATAAAAGAGAGGTATCGACCCGTACCCCTTGCACACTACCAACACGCCAAGGGGATGCTTAGAGACATGAAGGAGGCTGGGGTGATCAGGGATAGCTGTAGCCCCTGGGCAGCTCCACTAGTCTTAGTCAAAAAGAAAGACAACACCATGAGGATGTGTGTAGATTACCGGAAAATCAACCGTATCACACACAAGGATGCGTACCCCTTACCAAGGATAGAGGAGTCTTTGGCTGCTTTAAGATCTGCTAACTTCTTCTCTACCTTGGATCTCACTAGTGGGTACTGGCAGGTTCCTGTAGCAGAGGCGGACCGGGAGAAGACCGCATTCACCACCCCGATGGGACTTAGCGAGTTTACCTGCATGCCGTTCGGACTCTGCAACGCACCAGGAACCTTCCAACGATTAATGGAGTGCTGTCTGGGCCACAGAAACTTCGAGACGGTCCTGCTGTACCTGGACGATGTCATCGTATATTCCAAGACGTATGAGGACCACCTGAAACACCTGGCGGAAGTGTTCGAAGCTCTGGCAAGCTACGGCCTAAAGGTGAAACCCTCCAAGTGTCACCTCCTGAAACCAAAGGTGCAGTACCTGGGACACGTGGTGAGCGCTGATGGAGTGGCTCCCGACCCTGATAAGATCACCGCAATTAAGGAATGGCCAAGTCCCTCCAGTGTAAAGGAAGTGCGGCAGTTCCTCGGGTTGGTAGGCTATTACCGCAGATTCATCCCCGGTTTCACCAAAAAGGCAGCTCCTATGCAGGACCTCCTGATAGGCCAGTCCCGGAAGGCCAAGAACCAGAAGCCACCCTTCAGATGGGAGAAGTTAGAAGAAGAGTCCTTCCGCCAGCTGAAGATGGCCCTCACGGGGGATGAAATCCTGGCGTACCCTGATTACAGCCAGCCCTTTATCCTCTACACCGACGCAAGTAACATCGGGCTAGGAGCCGTGCTGTCCCAGATCCAGCAGGGGAAAGAACGAGTAATCGCTTACGCCAGCCGAAAACTGCGACCCACCGAGAGAAACCCTGAGAATTACAGCTCATTTAAGCTATAGTTCCTGGCAGTGGTGGGGGCAGTCACCGAACGCTTTAAGCACTACCTCGCTTCTTCCCGGTTCACCGTGTACACGGATAACAACCCGTTGACACACCTGGACACGGCAAGACTCGGTGCCCTAGAGCAGAGATGGATGGCCCGTCTGTCTAACTACGAGTTCACAATCAAATACCGGGCAGGACGCTCCAATACCAACGCGGACGCCCCAAACCTACCGGACGTAGGAGAAGATCCAGAGGGACTGGAAGAAGTCGAACTCCCCGCGTTCCACCGTCATGGGACTATCCAGTATTCCCATCGGGTAAGGAGTAAGCAAGCCGCTACGTTTAACCCCTTGCCTCACTACAACTGGGAGGAAACGCAAGACAGTGACCCTGCCGTCCGACTGGTGAAGGAGATGCTGACTCGGCCAGAGGCTCGCCTTGACCCAGACGCTCCGGAGGAAGCCAAGCAACTGTGGGCTGAGAAGAGTCGACTGTTCCTTTATAAGGGGAAGTTGTGCCGCCGAATGGTTAACTCCCGGACGCATGAACTAATCTGGCAAGTAGTGGTGCCACGAAGAGACGCAGCCGTGGTGATGGAGGCATACCACGACGGGGCTGGACACTTCGGATGGAAGAAGCTGGAGTTCCTGCTGCGCGGGCGGTTCCACTGGGTAGGCATGAGGGGAACCATCGAGAGGTGGTGCAGATACTGTGGCCCGTGCAACCTAAGAAGGAAGGACCGTGCCAGCCAGAAGACTCCCCTGCAGTCCATTGTCACCCGGCAGCCGTTGGAACTGGTAGCCTTGGATCATGTAAAACTGACCCCAAGCAGAAGTGGCTACGTCTACGCACTAACCATCGTGGATCACTACTTCCGGTTCTTGGTTGTCGTCCCCGTCAAGGACTTAACCGCTCGAACTGTAGCTAGAGCCTTCCAGCAGCATTTCTGCCGTCCACACGGGTACCCGGACCAAGTGTTGACAGACCAGGGACCTGCCTTTGAAGCGGAGGTCTTCCAAGAATTCTGCACTCTGTATGGCTGCCGGAAGATAAGGACGACACCCTATCATCCGCAAACTAATGGACTTTGTGAGAAAATGAACCAGGTGGTGATAGATCTTCTGAAAACATTGCCCCTGGAAGAACGCAGTCTGTGGCCTGAGAGGCTGCCCGACTTAGTGGACCTATACAACCACATCCCGGTAGGTTCCACCAACTGTACCCCGGCTTACCTGATGAGGGCAAGACCTGGTAAGCTACCTGTTGACCTGGAGATGGGAGTCCTGACACTTCACCAGAAGCAGACTGGGACACAGAGAGGCAGCAGCAGTACCGGAAAGTACAGGAGAGCGTGGAGCGAAGTCTCTGTCAAGCTAGGGAAAGACAAGAGAAAACTTACAACCAGTATGCTCCCGCTGTTCCCCTGGTACCCGGAGAGCAGGTCTTGAAGAGGAAAAGGCGGCTCCACAAGTTGGACGACCAGTGGGAGAAGGACCCGTACATCGTACTGCTCTCAAGCCACGACAACCCAAAGGTCTGTACCATCAGTAAAGACGGAGGGGAAACCACAACCATTGTATCCCGGGATCACCTGAAGAAGTGTCCCGAACAGCTACGGAACCCTGAAGAGGAACAAGAAGACCCTCGACCCGTAGAGGAAAGGGAAGATATGGTTAGTACTGTGCTCGGAGACTTCCCTCGGTCTTGGACTCAAGTCAATGGCGCAGTTGTGGTACCCGTACTCACCTTCCTCCAACCAGCATCCCAAGCACCTACGGAGCAACAGGTAGAGCTGGAAGAACAGCCGGTCCAGGAGGCAGAAGACCCCACACCAGCAGACCAGGAGGATCAACCCTCTGCTTATAGTGAACCTGCCATGCCTCTAGTGAGCCAAAGGGCCCGTGGACAGCTGCCCAGTTTACCCTTGACAGTTCCTACACCCTGTAGTTCGGGGCTAGACAGTCAGCTCCGTAGGTCCACTAGGGCCACTAGAGGCCAGTTACCCGCACGTTGGAGGATTTGAAGTGTATAAGTTGTTTTATTTATGGTTACCTGTTTTTCTTGTTACTTGTAAATAATTATATGTTTCTAGTTATTTTTAGGAGTCCTTGGTGCATTTAGCGGGAATCCTTGTACAATTGGTTGGAGCGTAACCTAGGAATGGACTAAAGACTGTTAAGGACTCGGGGCAGGACAGACCCCTACCTGGTTACGTCTCCCTGTTTTGGTGAAATGGACACCTTGCTTTTCTTCAAAACTGCACCCGGTTGCGGACACGCCGTAACCATCTTTATGTGTTTTTCTTATTGTATTATTATTGTTTATACCTTGTTATGTTTTTCTAAAAATATGTTTAGTCCCGGAGTACTAAATTTCACTAGGGGGGAATGTGGCACCCCAGGGGTCTGGTTTCCACAGTAACAGCAATGTTATGTCTGAGAGCAGGTGGGAGGTCTCTTGGTCAGGGATCCTATGCATGCCACACCTCCTGCCCAGTCCTGGGAGGGGAAGAACTTCCCCTATATAAACCTAGGGCTGAGGCAGGGTTAGTGAGTAGAGAAGAAGTAGAGACAGAGAAGCAGATATAGGAAAAGAACATCAGGAGCTCTGTGGGAGCAGTGCTACAAGGAGTCAGGGGCTGGCAGCTGCAGAGCTCGCCCTGACTGAGAAGTTATCACCGGACCCGGAGTCCGAGGCTGTGGGGACTAACTCCTATCCAGCAGCAGAAACCGACCGGCAGGGGATTGCAGGTCCTCTGGCCCAGAAACCCGAAGGCACGGTCACACGCGTGGGACCAGCACCGCCGTCGTGGAGCGGAAGCTACTAGAAGGCCCCGAGTCACCGGCCATACGGGTGAGCACCACACGGTACACTCAGGGACGTGGGCTACTTATACCCGCCTCTAGCAAGGTAGCCGGAAGAGTATCGTTAGTTTGGGAGGCCTACAACTCCGCCTGGCCAGGGGAGATCCCATCTGCTCAAGGACTGACCAGGCCCCAATCGCTAGCCAGTACTCCGGGAGGGTCTATCTTTGTCACCAGTAAAGACCCTGAACTACACCGTACCGTCTCCGAGTGGTTCCTGCTACCCCCATCATCCACGTCGGCTGCCCTGAGGCCATACCCCTCCCGTTGGGGGTTATACTATCACGCTGCACAATCCTACCACCGGCCTCAGCGGTCTGCCCTGCAGCAGCAGCTCCTTAGCTGTACTCAACGGGTGGCGTAGTCGTCCAACATCTACCGCTAATACAGCGCCACTTAGTCTGACTCCCTGGGCACGGACCGGATCACCGCCACGAGACTACAACCCTAAAGAGATCCGGCTCCGGGTAAGCTCCCGC
The DNA here is from genome assembly GCF_046119375.1 of Phyllobates terribilis. Taxonomy (NCBI): domain Eukaryota; kingdom Metazoa; phylum Chordata; class Amphibia; order Anura; family Dendrobatidae; genus Phyllobates; species Phyllobates terribilis. Next base: position 1,094,372,987 of record NW_027362761.1, read on the forward strand.
GTGCGCAACGCAGCGCGACACAGGCCCAGGGGCGCGTCAAAAACACTGTCTTGCCCTGCAAAATTAAACCCTCATATTGCTCCATCGACTGAAAAATGAAGCTGTTGCAGATCTCGGAAAACGACAACACAATTTTTTTTGGTATGGCCGTTATCATACTGATGAGGAGAATCATATTACCAGGTTCGATGAACAGAGGAATGCTCGTTCACGATACCTGACAGGACACTGTCCTCACCCGACGTCTGTCTTGAGAGCAGACATCTTTACACAGCCTGTCCTACAACCTCACAGCTGGGTGGCTTAAAAACTCCTGGGAGCTGACATATTTAAAATCCTTATAATGCACTAACTAAAGATTTTTTGCTAAATATTAGTTAAATAAAGGTATTTAGTAAAATTTGTAATATTTAAATGTACTTTATTTATTCTCATTATTTATTTTTATTACATTTCTTGGAGTACCCCTTTAACAAGCAGAAATTTCTAAAAAGTGTCTGATCTTAAAAAAAAAAGTAGTATGTGCAACATTCAGAGGATAACTCATAATTTCCTAAAAGGGTATTTTAATTTTTTTTAAACCATACCATCCACTTTAAAGGCTGATGCACAATATCATGGATTGCAAAATGATGGTAATGTACCTTAATGGGGAAATACAGTCATGGCCAAAAGTATTGAGAATGAGACAAATAGTAATTTTTCCAAAGTTTACTGCTTCATTTTTTGTAATGGCAATTTGCATATACTCCTGAATATCAAAGAGTGATCAGCTTAACAGCAATTACTGTACTTGCAAAGTCAATATTTGCCCAGAAAATGAACTTTAACCCCCAAAACACATTTCAACATCATTGCAGTCCTGCCTTAAAAGGAGCAGCTAACATCGTTTTAGTGATTGATCCATTAACACAGGTGTGGGTGTTGATGAGGACAGGGCTGGCGATCAATCAGTCATGATTAAGTAAGAATGACATCACTGGACACTTTAAAAGGAGGCTGGTTCTTGGTATCATTGTTTCTCTTCAGTTAACCATGGTTATCTCTAAAGAAACACGTGCAGCCATCATTGCACTGCACAAAAATGGCCTAACAGGGAAGAGTATCGCAGCTACAAAGATTGCACCTCAGTCAACAATCTATCGCATCATCAAGAACTTCAAGGAGAGAGCTTCCATTGTTGTCAAAAAGGCTCCAGTGCGCCCAAGAAAGAGCAGCAAGCGCCAGGACCGTATATTAAAACTGTTTCAGCTGCAGGATCGGACTACCAGCAGTGCCGAGCTTGCTCAGGAATGGCAGCAGGCTGGTGTGAGTGCTTCTGCACGCACTGTGAGGCGGAGACTCTTTGAGCAAGGGCTGGATTCAAGGAGGGCAGCAAAGAAGCCACTTCTCTCCAGAAAAAACATCAGGGACCGACTGATATTCTGCAAAAGGTACAGGGAGTGGACTGCTGAGGACTGGGGCAAAGTCATTTTCTCTGATGAATCCCCTTTTCGATTGTTTGGGACATCTGGAAAACAGCTTATTGGGAGAAGAAGAGGTGAGCGCTACCACCAGTCTTGTCTCATGCCAACTGTAAAGCATCCTGAAACCATTCATGTGTGGGGTTGCTTCTCAGCCAAGGGAATCGGCTCACTCACAGTCTTGCCTAAAAACACAGCTATGAATAAAGAATGGTACCAGAATGTCCTCCAAGAGCATCTTCTCCCAACTGTCCAAGAGCAGTTTGGCGCCCAAAAATGCCTTTTCCAGCATGATGGAGCACCTTGCCATAAAGCAAAGGTGATAACAAAATGGCTCATGGAACAAAACATAGAGATTTTGGGACCAGGGCCTGGAAACTCCCCAGATCTTAATCCCATTGAGAACTTGTGGTCAATCATCAAGAGACGGGTGGACAAACAAAAATCAACAAATTCTGGCAAAATGCAAGCATTGATTATGCAAGAATGGACTGCTATCAGTCAGGATTTGGTCCAAAAGTTGATTGAGAGCATGCCAGGGAGAATTACAGAGGTCTTGAAGAAGAAGGGGCAACACTGCAAATATTGACTTGCTGCATTAACTCATTCTAACTGTCAATATAACCTATTGGTACTCATAATATGATTGCAATTATATTTCTGTATGTGATATAAACATCAGACAAACACTAATAAAAACCAGAGGCCAGCAGATCATGTGAATATATAATTTTGGTGTCATTCTCAATACTTTTGGCCATGACTGTACATACCATTATAAGCAAGGCTGTAGTATGCAAAACTGCAGATGACATATCTTGCTATAATTTCTCTCCAGTAAGGGCATGCTCCCACAATCTGTATTACTAGCATTCTGGGCGCAGCGTATTTTCGTGTATACAAGCACAGTGGATGGGATTAATAGAAATCTCATGCTCACTGCGCTTCTTATTTACACTGCATAAACTCAGCAGTAGTAAGGGTTTACGTGCCGCAGCATTTCAATTTCTCTCGAGGGAATGCTCAGTCTTCTGTGTGGAATTTCCCCATAGACTTGCATTGGATATGGAAAATCCATAGTTAAAAAAGAGCATATGCATTGTAAATGCGTTTATACAGGTGTTTTTAGCTTGGTTTAATCTAATATATAAATAAATAAATAATTTAAATTACGTGATAACCAGCCAAGGTAAAGCAAACAGCTGTGGGCTTATATTATCAGGCTGGGAAGATCCCTGGTTAGTGGGCTCTTCCCAGCCTAAAATACCAGCCCGCAGCCGCCCCAGAAGTGGCAAATCACATTAGAAGCGCCAATTATGGTGCTTTGCCTGGATCTTCCCAATTGCCTTGGTGCGGTGTCAATCAGGGTTATGGTAGTTGGGGTTGATGACAGCTGTGATTTGTCAAAAATCACATCTGCCATCAAGCCCTGGGGTTAGTAATGGAGAGTAAGTAATGTTCCCACAAAGCTCCGATGTAGTCCATGTTCCCCGAATCTTGCTCTGGTGACTATGAATAGCAGTAAAGTTCCTGCTATTCACAGAAGCCGAGTAGTGACTATAACGCTCATCCGAGCCACCAGGAGACGTCACATGGACAATGCTTCAGACAATAACAGAGCTCAGTGGCTCAGCCTGACTTAAAACTATGAGCCGCTGAGCCCACTGATTGGCTAAACCATGTGACATCAGCACTGCAGACAATAACAGACACCAGGAGGAGCAGGGGGAGACTCAGTGCGGGACCCAGGGAGGGTGAGTAAATCACAGGTTTGTTTGTTTATAGCAAACTGCAGCCAGCAAACAGGGAATTTCCAAAACTGGGAAATTCCAGGAAAAATTCCAAAATAGAAGCCAATTAAAATAGACTAATAATGAAAAGGGGTAGAAATAGGAAGCGATTGTTAACCCCTTTGCGACGTATCACATACATGTATCACATACATTTACGTCTTATGTCATGTCCATGCCTTTGATGGGAGCCTGCACACCAAGCCCGCATCTTTCCCAGCCGATGATGGCTGATTTAACCTGTTAAATGCCACTGTCGATCTCTGACATTGGCATTTAACATGCATCGGCGCACCCGTGATGTGATTGCAGGGCGCCAAAGGGTTGCTATGACAGCCAGAGGTTTGCTGAAGCGTTCATAGCTTTCATAGCTAGTGTTCATAAATGATCATGTTTTTCACTATACATAGCAGTGCTGATGCACTGCTATGTACAGCACAAGCTATCATATCATGATCGCAGCTTCAAGTCCCTTAAGGGGACTAACAAATACAGTAAGAAGGTTAAAAAAATTATTCTAAAAAGAAAACACAAGTTCAAATCAAAAGTTCAAAATTTTGCCTCATTAAAAATAAAACAATGAAAAAAATAAAACATACACATAATTGATATCGCTGCATTCGTAAAAGCCCAATCTATCAAAATATAAAGTAAATGGCGTAAAAAGAAAAAAATGAAAACACCAGAATTACTTTTTTGCCCGCCACAACAATGCAATAAAATGCCATAAGAGGCGATTCAAAACATTGTATCTACAACAAAATGATATGAGTAAAGGCATCAGCTCAGGTGCAAAAAATAAGCCATCACACAGACCTATATCCCAAAAAATTAAAGTGATACTGGGCTCAGAAAATGGCGACAAGTTGCTTTTTTTTAACAAAAAATCATATTTTTTTTTCACTCTTAATTATAAAAAACTAGACATATTTGGTATCTGCATAATCATAATAACCTGGAGAATCATGTTGCCAGGTCAGTTTTACCGTATAGTGCACATGGTAAATAAAAAAAACGTCAAAAAATGGTGAAATATCACCACACTTGGAATTTTTTTCTCCGCTTTCCAGTACATCACATGGTACAATAAATTATGTTATTCAAATGGACAACTTGTCCCGCAACAAACAAGTCCTCATATGGCTATGAGGATGGAAAAATAAAAAAGTTATGGCTCTTGGAAGAAAGAGAGGAAAAAAATAAAATGAAAACAAACAAAAAATGGAAAAATCGCCCAGAGTTGAAAGGGTTAAAGCAAAAAAAGAAGCCAGGTGGGTATAAACTTGAAACAAAAGCCACAACAGATATAAATTGGCAGTATAATGTTGGTATTTCCTTCTAGGCACTTCTTTTATAGGTAGATTATGATGCATTGACCTATTGGTGATAATCCCATTTACTTTGGTTAATTGTTTTTTTTTACCATGTTTGCACCAATACTGGTTATGGCGTGCACTGATGGTGACATCCTGCATCCAACACTGGTGGATCACCCCATATCTGAGGGTACTCCATGTAGATTTCTTCCTGCATCATTGCATTATTTGGGCTAGTAATGTGGGCACAAGATACTAATATACACTGTGTGCCGAATTATTAGGCAAGTTGTATTTTAGAGGATTATTTTTATTATTGATCAACAACTATGTTCTCAATCAATCCAAAAGACTCATAAATATCCAAGCTTAATATTTTTGGAAGTTGGAGTGGTTTTTTTTTTTAGATTTGGCTATCTTAGGAGGATATCTGTTTGTGCAGGTAACTATTACTGTGCAGAATTATTAGGCAACTTAATAAAAACCAAATATAATCCCATCTCACTTGTTTATTTTAACCAGGTAAACCAATATCAGTGCACAAAATTTAGAAATAAACATTTCTGACATGCAAAAACAAAAACAAAAAAAATTAGTGATGAATATAGCCACCTTTCTTTACGATGACACTCAACAGCCTTCCATCCATAGATTCTGTCAGTTGCTTGATCTGCTTTCGATCAACATTGCGTGCAGCAGCCACCACAGCCGCCCAGACACTTTTCCGAGAGGTGTACTGTTTTCCATCCCTGTAGATCTCACATTTTATGATGGACCACAGGTTCTCTATGGGGTTCAGATCAGGTGAACAAGGGGGCCATGTCATTATTTTTTCTTCTTTTAGACCTTCACTGGCCAGCCACGCTGTGGAGTAGTTGAATGCATGTGACGGAGCATTGTCCTGCATGAAAATCATGTTTTTCTTGAACGATACCGACTTCTTCCTGTACCACAGCTTGAAGAAGTTGTCTTCCAGAAACTGGCAGTAGGTCTGGGAGTTGAGCTTCACTCCATCCTCAACCCGAAAAGGTCCCACAGGTTCATCTTTGATGATACCAGCCCATACCAGTACCCCACCTCCACCTTGCTGGCGTCTGAGTCGGAGAGGAGCTCTCTGCCCTTTACTGATCCAGCCTCTGGCCCATCCATCTCGCCCATCAAGAGTCACTCTCATTTCATCAGTCCATAAAACCTTTGAAAGATCAGTCTTAAGATATTTCTTGGCCCATTCTTGACATTTTATCTTATGTTTCTTGTTCAAAAGTGGTCGTTTTTCAGCCTTCCTTACAGTGGCCATGTCCCTGAGTATCGCACACCTTGTGCTTTTTGATACTCCAGTAATGTTGCAGCTCTGAAATATGGCAAAACTGGTGGCGAATGGCATCTTGGCAGCTTCACGCTTGATTTTCCTCAATTCATGGGCAGTTATTTTTCGCCTTTTTTGGCCAACTGCAACCCTGTTGGCTATTTGCCATGAAACGCTTGATTGTTCGGTGATCACGCTTCAAAAGTTTGGAAATTTCAAGACTGCTGCATCCCTCTGCAAGACATCTCACAATTTTGGACTTTTCAGAGCCCATCAAATCTCTCTTCTGACCCATTTTGCCAAAGGAAAGGAAGTTGCCTAATAATTAAGCACACCTTATATAGGGTGTTGATGTCATTAGTCAACACCCCTCCTCATTACAGAGATGCACATCACCAGATTTACTTAATTGGTAGTTGGCTCTCAAGCCTATGCAGCTTGGAGTAGGACGACATGTATAAAAAATATAATGTGATCAAAATACTCATTTGCCTAATAATTCGGCACACAGTGTAGTAATACAACCTTTTGGAGTTTTGAGTAAATTGTTGCGTAAACTCTTTGAGACATTTGAATATTACACTGTAACTTTAATGTATAAACTTGCTCTCCAATAGGACGGTGATGGAATTTAAAGTAATGGCCATCTGGTGGTCTTTGGTCATTCTTCAGACTGTGAATATATCTTATGGCTCCAGGACTGCTGTACATATCAACTGTACACACCAACCTCATCACTAACAAGGACTTTGTCAGAGGAACATGTAGTTGCCCACATTTACCTATTATAACTCCTGCATTTAAGATTTCTTCTCACGACAATGCATTGAATAGCCACTTCACACACATTATGTCACGGTACTGTTGCCGGACTTCTTGGGGCAAGGGGCTCCTTCTCTATCCGTCACACTAGGGGGCACCCTAGTCTAGCCCTGTCCCCCGGATTACCTCAGAAGGAGGAGATGCCGGTGTCACGTGCCTTGCTAGAATCCTGTCTTATCCTTATCTGTTCCCTCCCCCAGCCAGGAAGGCGTGAGGCTGAAGTGTATAGGATTACACTAACCAGACAGACAAGGGAAGACAGACAGGGATAAATGAAAACTGCAATCATACAAAATACACTCACCAAACAACAGAGTGGTACACATTGGAGGGTAAGGTAGGTGAAACCAAATAGGAGAGGATGAGGATAAACACGCTAACAAACTCCACTCAGAAATCTCCAGAACAACTCTCCAAATGCCAACTCTTAACACCACACAACTCCTCCAAATCCAAACCAGGCAGAATGAACTACCAGAGGAGAGTGTCCAACACAGAACAGCTGAGGCAATCAATGATGGAGCACTCCAGGAGATCAACTGAACTGATTAACCCTAGCAATGACAGAGCAAAGAAAACCTGCACTGTTTAGTATGATGGTGAAGCAGTTCTAACCAGTGCAGGAGTTCAGGTAACCAGACGCCGCGATCTTCTGGCCCCTCTCTGTCACGGTTTCCCCGTGACACATTATTGCTACATATATGGTATAGTAGCCATTATTTTCTGTACACTGCATAGGTGTGTGCTAAATGTCTATTTGTTTCCTGATCCTATATTAGCGCCATCACAGCAGTGTAGTCTTGAATGTCATTGATAGGATACTGTACACCGCTGGTACCTATTTATATACTAAACTACATAGTAGTAATGAAGAGGAAGAATTTACAGAATTGTTCTTTGATTCCTGCAAAAAATGTGCTAATTGATGGTATTATTTATTCTATATGTAGTTTCCTATTTGTTGAAGTCGAGCTCTGTAGAAGTACAAGGCACACAAAGCTTTAATGGGTACAACTAGCGTGGGTGCAGCCTCGTGACAACATGGTATTGGTTCTGTGTTTAAAAGTGATCTGTCACTTGCTCAAAAAATTTAATCAAATAGCTTGTAACAATCCCAAACTCCCCTGATTCTGCCAATCTTTACCAATTAACGCTACATCACTCCATTGCAGACACAATTCACATTTGTTGCTTTTGGAGCTCAGTATGTGAAATCTCTGCTTGCAGACCAGCTGGGCGTTTCCTCTGAGCCTTCTTTGAGGTTGTGCACTTTCATCCTTCTCTCCTAAATGCTGTCAATCACAGCTCAGCAGCTGATCTATCAGTCTTATATGCTGCTGAGCTGTAATTGGCAGCATCTGGGAGGGGGAGGTGAAAGCAGACGCCCCCAGAACAGACTCTGAAGAAACGCCCAGTTGTACTAAAAGCAGAGATTTTTTATATATCTCTGCAATCAAGTAACGCAAGACAAAATGTACAAAAAATAAAAAAAATGGTAGAATCAGGAGAAATCAGGGTTTTTAACTCTATTTTTTTAAGCAAGTGACAGGTCCTCCTCCCACTTGCTGCAAGTTAGATCAATATTATTCTGATCTGCTAGATATATCCTGGTCACCTATAAATGCTATTATTTTAATGTGGCGTTGCCTAGTAGTAACGATAGCTCTGCCATGAAGTGCCAGACCGCAGTGACTTAAGAAGCATTGAAACTTGTGCCACATAAAACTCACCCATCCTCTGTCGTATCACTCACAATTGAGTTCTAAGCTGCTTCTCTAGATGTCACATAGCCAATAAAAACCTAGGCATCAGAAGCTTTGTGGTATTGTTCAGCTCTACTGCCTCATTCTCCAACCTCCTTACCAGAGGAGTCCATAACATTATAAACAGAAACTTGCCACATTGGTAGAGTAACTTATTTTAGTATTATAGAACTTTTGCCAAAAGGAACGTATCATCAGAAAATGCCCTATTGTTTAAATCAAGTTATGGTAATAGCATTTTTAAAATATTTAAAAAAAATTTTTTCCATAACACTGTTTAAAAAAAATCAAAATTTTTTTACTGTAGCCAAAAAGACTGATACTAGAAGCAAACTTCCAGTTCTGTACAGAAGACTTTTCACCATTCTCATTACCATCACAGACAGGATTACAATGTAAGGTAACAGCTCTATGTACAATAGATAAGAGTTTGATCAGAGTGTGAGCACAGTGTGATCTGATTTTCTCAAATGTGGAGTAGAGAAAAAAGTCTCTATGTTTTCCATTGCTTCAGTATTGGTTTCAAGTCATCCAAGTGCAGTCTGATGGTTTCAATGCACTCATTGACTTGCATGGCCGAGTGCGATCCGAATACCGGATCAAACTCGGGCATGCAGTGATTTTTTTTCCTTGGACATGTGAATGGCCTCATAGAATAACATTGGTCTGAGAGCAATCGGATGTTTTGTCGGATTGCACTTGGACCGAAAATACAGTCGCCTGCACCTGCCCTTAGAGTGCTGATTGTTGGAGATAAGAGTCCAGTAAGTAGAATTTGTACCTATCAGACATTTATGATATTTACTTTCGATATGACATAAATGTCACAGAAGGTAACACCCCTTTACTTTTTAGTGCGACCCCTGGATTGTCTTAATGAATCAATGTGGTGCCACGTGTGTGTCAGATGTGACAGACAGTCACCCTGCAGTTGGTTGCAAGAGATCTCTTCGTTTTGCATTACAGACACCTTCTTAGATCTGTCTCACTCTAGGACCCAGCGGCTACCTTCCTCTTGCTAATTAACGTGTGTGTTGTCTCTCTGAAGTCGACTCAAGCTAAGCTACTTCAACCATGTCTGTCTCCCCTTGCTGTCTTTAGTTGTCAGTGGGGATCAACTAGCGCTCACCCCCCCCCCTTCCCGATCTAGGGCCAAGCGCTAAGGAAATACAGGGATTGGTTCCTGTGCGGTGATTGGTGAGGAACCAATATAGGGATGGTAGGGGTACACAGGGTGATTGTAGATCAGCCTAGGAGGTCTCCACTTCCCCCTTTCCCTAGTGTCTGGACACCCTTCCCCTCATCCCTTCGTGTCGCACTTTGTCTTTCCTACATTGTGCGTGACATCTGGCCCTCGAACTAAAAAAGGTTGTGCAATCCTGCTCTATAGGAAAGAGCTTATGAGTGCTGCACTCCTTTCCTAAGAGCCTGTCTACCGCTGATAGAAGTGCAGAGGTAGCTGGTATCTTAGGCAATGAGCAGTAAACCATAAAATTAAAAATCGTTCCATTCTTGAGAACAGAGAGAGTTTTTAAAAAATACATTGCAAAAGTTGTACTTATGTTTTTACAAGCACATTGAAATTTAAGAAGATGAAACAACGCCTTTAAGTATTACGGCAGGCTGATTGTCTCACGCTTTTTTTAATTGAGAAGCTGCACGTTACCCTAAGATCTATATGTACAAGCGTCAACTGAAGTAACATAAAGCAAGGTATTGTACTTGAAATTCTGGACTCATGAATCCATGATGATCTAGATGTGGATATCAATACCTGTTTTGCCTCTTGTTTTAAAAGTCACTGTAACAAGCAGAAATCACAAACACTTAATGTTTTCTGTTTTAAAATGCAAAGAAGTAGATTTTTTTTCCCTGCTGAGATGACTCACAAATCTGCTCCCCACAGGTGTAGACCTTTTGCCTGAGTCCTTCATTGTGCGTGGGGCTCTGTTTTCAGTAGATAAGGTAAGACGATCTGAAAGCGAAGGAGATCCCAAAAGCAGAAGGGAGAATATACCATTTTGTAAGGTGTTAATTTAATATAAACATTTGGGAGGATGTGATGCTTTCATACCTAATTTCTGGTTAATCTTCCATTGTGACTCATATGTTCTAGACGTCAGTAATTCCCCAAAGTTGAAACCGAAGGAGCAATATCGAGTAATAGAGAAAACCAGCATGTTATTTCTGTAGAGTACAGTGCCGACTCTAAGCACGTCCTTTACCAAGAGTTGTTCATGTTTCTTTCCTAATAAGCCAGCCTTCTGAGCTGTTCTACAGAGATATCACTGTAATCTATTTATTACAGATAATTGGATAGTTTGTTCATTTTTTTGTTTTTTTTATAGTGCAATTGCTTTCTGTGTTTCTTTTTTAGGATTATGTCTGAACTGTATCACTCCTGTGCTCGTGCCATCATTCTTGGCACAATATGGCTATAAGTGCATGCTGCGTCTGAGCATTTAGCTTGAAGCATACAGTTGAAACCAGAAGTTTACATACACTAAATAAAAAGATACGTATGCATGTTTTTCTCAATATCTGACATGAAATCAGAATAAACCTTTCCTGTTTTAGGTCAATTAGGATTACCATAATTTTTAATATTTGCCAAATGCCAGAATAATGATAGAGAGAGAGAATGTTTTAAGGCATGTTATTACTTACTGCAAAGTCAAAAGTTTACATACACTAAGATTACTATTTCTTTAAACAATTCTGGACTGCCCATATGATGATGCCATGTGTTTGGAAGCTTCTGATAGGTTTTTTTGGCAACATCTGAATTAATTAGAGACACACCTGTGGATGTATTTTAATGCACACCTGAAACACACTGCTTCTTTGTGTATCATCATGGGAAAGTCTAAAGAAAGTCAGCCAAGATTTCAGGAAGTGAATTGTGGACTTGCATTAGTCTGGTTCATCCTTGGGTACAATTTCAAGATACCTGAAGGTGCCTTGTTCATCTATACAAACAATTATATGCAAGTACAAACAAGGTGGGAATGTGCAGCCATCATACCGCTCAGGAAGGAGATAGGTTTTGTGTCCCAGAGGTGAACTTGCTTTGGTCTGACATGTGCATATCAACCCAAGGACAAAAGCAAAAGACCTTGTGAAGATGATAGCAGAAGCTGGTAAGTTTGTGTCAACATCCACAGTGAAACGAGTACTTTATCAACATGGGCTGAAAGGCCACTCTGGCAGGAAGAAACTATTACTCCAAAAGAAACATAAAAAAGCCAGATTAACAAAGATCTTAATTTTGGAGACATGTCCTGTGGTCTGGTGAAATTAAAATTGAACTTTTTGGGCATGATGACCATCGTTACGTTTGGAGGAAAAAGGGAGAAGCTTGGAAGCCTAAGAACACCATCCCAACTGTGAAACACTGGGGTGGCAGTGTGGCACCCCAGGGGTCTGGTTGCCACAGTGATAGAAATATTACTTCTGAGAGCAAGTGGAAGGTTTCCTGGTCAGGAGCCCTTAAACATGCAACATCTCCTGCCCAGTCCTGGGAGGGGAGGAATCTGCCCTTATAAACTGGGTCTGGGGCGGGGTTAGAGGAGAACAAGCTGACACAGGGAAAGTAACAGCAAGGAGCTCTGTAGGAGCAGGAGCTGAAGACCAGGGGCTGGAGCTGAGCAGAGCTCGCCCTGGCAGAAGAATCTAAGTACCAGACACCGGAGTCTGAGGCTGTAAGGATCTCTAAATCCAACAGCAGAACCCAGCCGGCAGGGGATTCCAGGTCCTCTGGCCATAGAAGCCCGGAGGCTCAGTCACAAGCAAGGGACCAGCACCGCCATCGAGTAGCGGAGGCTAACAGAAGGCCCCAAGTCACCAGCCATACGGGTGAGCACTACACGGTACACTCAGGGATGTGGGCTACTATCACCCGCTTATAGCAAGGTAGCCAGGAAGAGTGCAGACAGACGGGGAGGCCTACAACTCCACCTGGCCACGGGAGCTCCCGCTTGCTCACAGACTGACCAGGCCTCTTTTGCTAGCCAGTACTCCCGGGAGGGTCTGCCTTATTATCATCAGTAAAGACCCTGAACTGCACTGCAAAGACTCTGAGTCGTTCCTGTTGCACTCGTGCACCATCACTCCCATCATCCACACTCATTGCCCTGAGGCTATACTCCTCCCATGGGGAGTCATCCCATTCTCTGCTGCGCATACAACACCAGCCACAGCGGTCTGCCTCGCAGCGGCGGTACACCCTGACCGCAATCTACGGGTGGCGTAGTCGGACAATTAACCTAAAACCTTACAAATAGACTGCCACTGGTTTGACCACCCTGAGCCACGGGACCGGGTCGCCGCCACGGTGACTACAACCCCCAGCGTCCCACGAAAGGCCCACTGCAAAACTTGATGCCCTGGAGCAGAGATGGATGGCCCGCCTGTCCAACTATGAATTCACCATCAAATACCGGGTGGGACGCTCAAACGCCAACGCGGATGCCCTGTCCAGAATGCCAAACTTACCGGACGTAGGGGAAGATCCAGAAGAACTGGAAGAAGTCGAACTCCCTGCGTTCCACCGTCATGGGATTACCCTGTATTCCCACCGTGTAAGGGACAGGCGCTCTGCTACGTTCAATTCCTTACCCCACTACAGCTGGGCGGAGACACAAGACAGTGATCCCGCAGTCCGTCTGGTGAAGGAAATGCTGACACAGGCTGATGCCCGTCTTGACCCAGACGCTCCGAAGGAGACCAAGCAACTGTGGAAGGAGAAAAGTAAACTGTTTCTTTACAAGGAGAAGCTGTGCCGGAGAATGGTCAACTCTCGAACACATGAGCTGACCTGGCAGGTAGTGGTCCCAAGACGAGACGCGGCTATGGTTCTGGAGGCATACCACGACGGAGCAGGACACTTCGGATGGAAGAAGCTGGAGTTCCTGTTGCGGGGACGGTTCTACTGGGTAGGCATGAGAGGAGCCATCGAGAGGTGGTGCAGAGACTGTGGCCCGTGCAGCCTAAGAAGAAGAGACCGTACCAGCCAGAAGACTCCCCTGCAGCCCATCATCACCAGGCAGCCACTGGAACTGGTAGCCCTGGACCATGTGAAACTGGCTCCAAGCAAATCTGGGTACGTCTACGCCCTCACCATCGTAGATCACTACTCCCGGTTCCTGGTGGTGGTCCCTGTCAAGGACTTAACGGCTCAAACAGCAGCTAGGGCCTTCCAGCAGCACTTCTGCCATCCACACGGGTATCCGGAGCAAGTGTTGACTGACCAAGGGCCAGCCTTCGAAGCGGAGGTCTTCCAAGAATTCTGCAATCTGTATGGCTGCAGGAAGATAAGAACAACGCCCTATCACCCTCAGACCAACGGACTATGTGAGAAAATGAACCAGGTGGTGATAGACTTGCTAAAAACATTTCCCCTGGAAGAACGCAGTCTGTGGCCTGAAAAACTGCCTGATCTGGTGGACTTGTATAATCACATCCCCGTAGGTTCCACCAACTGTACCCCGGCTTACCTAATGAGAGCAAGACCTGGTAAGCTGCCTATTGACCTGGATATGGGAGTCCTGACACCTGAGGACACCTCGCCAGAGGCAGACTGGGATACAGAACGGCAGCAGCAGTATCGGAAAAAACAGGAGAGCGTCGAGGGAAGTCTGTCTCAAGCAAGAGAAAGGCAAGAGAAGACTTATAACCAGCATGCTCCCGCTGTTCCCCTGGTACCTGGAGAGCAGGTCTTGAAGAGAAAGAGGCGGCTCCACAAGTTGGACGACCAGTGGGAGAAGGACCCGTACACAGTACTGCCTTCAAGTCATGATAATCCAAAAGTCTGTGTAATCAGTAAGGATGGAGGAGAGACCACAGCCATTTTCTCCAGAGACCACCTGAAAAAGTGTCCCGAGCAGCTGCAAAGCGCTGACGAAGATCAAGAGAATCCTCAACCCGCAGAGGAAAGGGAAGAAATGATCAGTACAGTACTCGGAGACTTTCCCCAGTCCTGGACACAAATCAACAACGCTATCGTGGTACCCGTCCTCACCTTTCTCCAGCCAGCCCCTCAAGGGCCTACAGAAGAACAGCCGGAAGAGCAGCCGGCCCAAGAGGCAGAAGAATCCATACCAGCAGCCCAGGAGAATCAACCCTCTGCTAGTAGTGAGCCTGCCGTGCCCCTAGTAAGCCAAAGAGTACGCAGAAAGCTGCCAGGCCTACCCGCAACACCTCCTACACCCTGTAGTGCAGAACCAGATAGTGGGTTACGTAGGTCCACCAGGAGCACTAGAGGACAGATGCCCGCTCGCTGGAGAATTTAAACTGTAATGTGAATTTGCCTGTAAACTGCAAATGTTGAAAATGGTTTATGCTTGCTGCCTGTTTATTAATTATGTTTCTCTAGTTACCCTTCAGGTTTATTTGGACTGACAGGTTATGGACGCTGAATAACCGGAACTACATTGTAGATAGTTACACTTGGTGCTTCTTGCAAAAACGGCCACGGAAGAAAAACCTGTCTGGCGTGGCCCGTGTGGTCCAAAGTAGTTAGCTTCGCCTTGCAGCCACGCCCAGGGACAACGTTTGGGGTTTGCTTTGGACAGGTCCCCTACTCTGATCTAAAAACTTCACCTTGGGTGATATGGACACCCGGTTACGGAAATGCCGTGACCTTAAAGACAAAATGTACTTTTTCCTGTTGTTGTTTATACCCTGTTATATTATGTTTTAAAAATGTGTTTAGTCCCGGAGTACTAAAATTTACTAGGGGGGAATGTGGCACCCCAGGGGTCTGGTTGCCACAGTGATAGAAATATTACGTCTGAGAGCAAGTGGAAGGTTTCCTGGTCAGGAGCCCTTAAACATGCAACACCTCCTGCCCAGTCCTGGGAGGGGAGGAATCTGCCCTTATAAACTGGGTCTGGGGCGGGGTTAGAGGAGAACAAGCTGACACAGGGAAAGTAACAGCAAGAAGCTCTGTAGGAGCAGGAGCTGAAGACCAGGGGCTGGAGCTGAGCAGAGCTTGCCCTGGCAGAAGAATCTAAGTACCGGACACCGGAGTCTGAGGCTGTAAGGATCTCTAAATCCAACAGCAGAACCCAGCCGGCAGGGGATTCCAGGTCCTCTGGCCATAGAAGCCCGGAGGCTCAGTCACAAGCAAGGGACCAGCACCGCCATCGAGGAGCGGAGACTAACAGAAGGCCCCAATTCACCAGTCATACGGGTGAGCACTACACGGTACACTCAGGGACGTGGGCTACTATCACCCGCTTATAGCAAGGTAGCCAGGAAGAGTGCAGACAGACGGGGAGGCCTACAACTCCACCTGGCCACAGGAGCTCCCGCTTGCTCACAGACTGACCAGGCCTCTTATGCTAGCCAGTACTCCCGGGAGGGTCTGCCTTATTATCATCAGTAAAGACCCTGAACTGCACTGCAAAGACTCTGAGTCGTTCCTGTTGCGCTCGTGCACCATCACTCCCATCATCCACACTCATTGCCCTGAGGCTATACTCCTCCCATGGGGAGTCATAGCATTCTCTGCTGCACATACAACACCAGCCTCAGCGGTCTGCCCCGCAGCGGCGGTACACCCTGACCGCAATCCACGGGTGGCGTAGTCGGACAATTAGCCTAAAACCTTACAAATAGACTGCCACTGGTTTGACCACCCTGAGCCACGGGACCGGGTCGCCGCCACGGTGACTACAACCCCCAGCGTCCCACGAAAGGCCCAGCTCTGGGTTCCCCACACGGCCCAGGGGGCGCGTCAGCAGCATCATGTTGTGGAGTTGTTTTGCTGCAGGAGGGACTGGTGCACTTCACAAAATAGATGGCATCATGATAAAAGAAGATTATGTGGCAATACTGAAGCAACATCTCAAGACATCACCTAGGAAGTTAAAGCTTGGTGGGAAATGGGTCTTTCAAATGGACAATGACCCGAAGCATACTGCGAAAATGGTAACAAAGTGGCTTAAGGATAACAAAGTCAATGTTTTGGAGTGGCCATCACAAAGCCCTGATCTCAATCCTATTGAAAATTTATGGGCAAAGCTGAAAAGGCAGGTGCGAACAAGGTGACCTACAAACCTGGATCAGTTACACCAGTTTTGTCAGGAGGAATGGGCCCAAATTCCGATCAACTATTGTGAGAAGCTTGTGGAAGAATATCCCAAACGTTTGACCCAAGTCATTCACTTTAAGGGCAATGGTACCAAATACTAATGAAATGTATGTAAACTTTTGACTTTGCAGTAAGTAATAAAAATGCCTTAAAATATTCTCTCTCTCTCATTATTCTGGCATTTGGCAAATATTTAAAAATTATGGTAATCCTAATTGACCTAAAAGGGGAAAGGTTTATTCTGATTTCATATCAGATATTGAGAAAAACATGCATATGTGTCTGTTTATATAGTGTATGTAAACTTCTGGTTTCATCTGGTTTTTCATATATTATTGTTGGTTTATCCATCCAGCCACTGGGCATCACCATCCACCAGAACTGCCAACCATAACCTTTCTACTTGTTGTTTTAAGGGCCAAACTACTAGTATATTGGCTCCTCTATGTACCTGATGACTCCTTCTCAAGATCTTGTGCCCCCAACTATTAGGCCATCTTTTCTAGACACCATCTGTTCTTGCTCTCTAGTCAATAGTTCACACTTCAAATTTTCTGTAAGTATTTTCACTTCAAATTGGAGCCAGTCCATCAGTCACATTGGAAAATATCCATATGACTCAGTGCTTAATTAGTTTTTTAGAAAATTTCTTTAAAGGGATTATCCACTACTCTTGCAGCCCCTTCTCAATTATTATATTCCCCTGTATAAAATAAAAACAGCCTATACTCACCTCCCCTCCGAGGCTGGTGCCATTCTGATGGCACTGGGTCTCCCAGGGCTTGCGTGACGTTCTTATGCCACATGAGCTCTGCAGACAATCAGTGGATGCTTCATTGTCACTTCCTTCCTCTGTAACTGACATTCAGAGGTGGTCAGAGAGCAGCAGCATGTTCTCACTTCTCCCAGATGTCCGTTTCGTCTCAAGGAAGTTAGAGCTAAGAGGCTGCTGATTGGCTGCAGGTCCCAAGTGGAAAACAACGTTATGTGATCCCTGGAATAGGCGACCCGTGAAGATGAGAATATGCTGTTTTTATTTTATACAGGAGAATAAAGCAACTGAGAAAGGGTTGCCTTATTAGTGGACAACCCCTTTAACTAAATGAAACAAAATACCAATGTCACTTAAAAAGAAAAACACACAATTACCCAATTTCAGATAGCATTTATCAGAAGATAAAGTGTTAATATGTGCCAAGTGTACATTTTAAAATTAGCAGCAAAAAGGCAGCAAATATACTTTGCTAGGATTTCAGTAATGTAAGAAAGTGAATTCCTGCCAAAGAATCGTTTTATCAGCAAGTTAAAAGGTTTCTCTAGCTTTTCTAAGGCCACTCCTTGAATGGATATTCCCAATGGGGGAAATCTAACCACGGGGTTGTGATATTACATCTAAATACAAGCATAATTATCAAGTAATACACGCAAGCAATTACTATCAATGGGAGGAAACAACGACCAGCCACAAAAAGGTCACAAACTATAATTTACAGGAAACCAAGTAGACATTAACCATTTATAAGCTGTGTATGCTTTTCTCTTCACTGTTAGGCTTTTATTGTCACAAATATGTTGTTTATAATTTGAATGCGTTCTTATGGCCTTGGGTCTTTGTAGATGTTTTAGACATACATTGTACACATAGAAGAAAAGATAGGTATAAAATATACAGTAAATATATACTTAGTACTGTGCAAAGGCAAAAGTTTAGGCAGGTGTGGAAAAAATTGTGCAAAGATCTGTGCTTATGTTTGGAGCAGCTTCCATTTCGAGTGCCTTTGAAAACTCTGTGCAAGTATACCTAGAAAAATTTGCTCTGCTTTTGTGGCAAAGGGTGGTCACTAGTGATGAGCGAGTATGTTCTGTTAACCCTTTCGGTAAGCATGCTCGGGTGCTCACCGAGTATCTTCAGCGTGCTCGGGTGTTATGTTTTAGTCACTCCGTACTCATGATTTGCAACTGTGAGGAATGCCTAAGAAACATGCATTCCTCACATGTATTACAGCTGTCAAACTGTCGCAAATCATGAGCACGGAGTGACTTCAACATAACACCCGAGCATGCTGAAGATACTCGGAAAACACCCAAGCATGCTCGTAAATCTCTAGTAACGAGCATATCCGCTCATCACTAGTGGTCACCCCAAATATTGATCTGATTTAGATTTTTCTTTTGTTCATTCACTTTGTATTTTGTTAATTGATAAAAATAAACTATTAACACTTCTATTTTTGAAAGCATTCTTACTTTGCACATTTTTCAAAATAAGATTTTTTATGCCCTTAAATCAGAGAGATATGTCACACAAAATAGTTAATAAGTTGACATTTTCATTGGTACCATTTTCAGGCAAATTACATTTTTTGATTGCTTTCTATTCCGATTTTTGGGAGGCAGAATAAACAAAAACCAACAATTCAGGAATTATTTTTTTCTTTTTATGCCTTTCTGCGTGTGGTAAAATTGATAAGGCAGCTTTATTCTTCAGGTCAGTACATTTACAGCGATACCACATTTATATCTTTTTTTATGTTTTGGTGCTTCTACACAATAAAAACTATTTTATACAAAAAATATTTTTTTTGTATCGCTTTCTTCTGAGAGCTATAACTTTTTTTATTTTTTGGCTGATGGCGCTGTTATGGTGGCTTATTTTTTGCGGGACAAGATGACATTTTCAGTGGTACAATTTTAATTTACATTGGTCTTTTTTATCGCATTTTAATCCATTTTATGTTTGGCGCCATGATGATAAAGTATCGTTTTTTTCTTCGTTTTTTTTTTTTTTTTTTTTACTGTGTTCACTAAAGGGGTTAATTAGTGGGACAGTTTTATAGGTCAGGTCGTTGTGGAAGCGGCGATACCAAATATGTGGACTTTTATTGCTTTTTTTCATAATAATATTTATTTATGGGTACAGTATATATATATTTTTTTTATATTTTTTCATTTTTTTTAAAATATTTTTACAATTTATTTTTTTTCCAATTTTCTCCACTGTTTTTTACTTTTACACTTGGTCCCACTGATTGCTTGTATAGCATAGAGATGCAGCAGTAGCCTTGTGCTATGCAGGCTGTCAGCCCCTGCAGGCACAAGTTAGATAGATCATGCACTGAGCCCCATCTACCTAACTTGCTGATGCCTGGTGACCCGGATGTCGTCATGATGACATCAGATCACCATGGCAACGATCGGGACCCAGCGTAAACAGCTCGGGACCCCCGATACAAGTTAAGAGGGGCTCTCTTACCGCTGCCTGGCCCAGAAATGCTGCGATCGACTTTGATCGCAGTATTTGTGGGGTTAATGTGCTGGGAGCGGTGCGGGACCACTTCTGGCACTTCTGTTTAACCAATGTGATTTCCTATATCCCTACTCCTAACACCGTATTTCCTCTCTTTTAGTAGTGCAACTCAATGAATAAGGCCTGGATAAGGCCGAAACGTCTGTCGCCAATCACTGTCGCAAATCACGTTTGATCGGTTTGATATTATGCCAAATGTTAATAAATGAACACTGCATCAGAATTCATGAGTGTGTGATGATATAATTTAACATAGTACCGGTTGTCATCTGTGAGAATCTGCTGACACCCGGCGGCGATCGCCCCGCACAGCTTCTGTGCAGGCGTGATCGAATTGTGCATAATAATACGTATCTGGTCCAATAGGCCCAGAGCACAGGGACGTACTATTACTGACAATGTCAGAAAGGGGTTAATATGTAAATCAGCTGTTAAGATTTATGGGGCAAACACTGATTTCCCTGAGAATCTGCCTCCAGAGCTTATTGTAAATGAAAACAGGCGTTACCAGTGTGAGACATGTAATGTCTGACAGTCCACTCTCCTGATCTACATATCTCACGCTGGTAACACCCTCTATCTTTTAAAATAAGCTCCAGAGGCAGATTGTCAGGGAGATCAGTGTCTGCCCGATAGATCTTAACAACTGATTTACATATAACAATAATATAGATTTCTCTGGACTAAGACATCGGATTGCTGATATCAAGGTCACATTTAATTCAGCTTTCTATGACCTACATGCGAATATAGATGTCTTAGGAGGGTTGATCCTACTGATAAATCCCCTTTAAATGTGTTTGTATACGTATAATACATTTTAATGTATTGAAAGTGATTGTATATCAAAGGTTAGATTTCTATTACTCTTAAAAGTTAATTTACAAGTTTTCTCCAAAAACAAGATGGACTTTTACTGCGTGATACTGTAGAAATATTACATTCTCTATGCAAAATACAAGTGAGAATTTACCTAACAGTCTCGCTGTTGTTCTCAGCAATTCTTTCTGTTTCTGTGGTTGTGTAGGTCTTTGTTATGGAAAGGCATAAGTTAATATATAAAGTATCCCACCTACCTGGAATTTTATATATCACCTCCAAATAAGGGAAACCCTCCTCCACATGAGTCAAAAGAGCAATGCTACAGATTCATATTGTGCCAAAACAAATGAGAAAGCAATATGTCTCTGTACATCTAGACGTTCACAGTGTGAGGTGTATTGTGCATTGCAAACAAATATACAGTGTCCCCCTAATATACTGAATATCCATTGTACCACTGTACAACAAGCCAGCTCCGTGCTTGTGCCGCACCTGTTAGAAAATGCAATGAAAAGCTACAGGGTATGTATCAATAATTCATTGAAGAGCACCTTAATGTAAATGTCTACATTGCACATTTTATCTAATGAAACAGAATCCAATCAAAATGAACCAAATCATTGTCATCCACCATTGTTAAAGGGGATATCCATAAATATATATGTGGGGGAGTGGTTAGATCTAAGTATACGGAGAGTTAATTGAAGGGGGGGGTTGCAACCATTTCTTGACTGGTCTTAAACGGAAAAAGCAAGTTGGATATTAATGAGATTGAGCCATCAGAACATGACCTATTGCTTAAAGCGAACCTGTCAGCAGGATTGTGCTAAGTAAACTACAGGTAGTGTCAGGTTGGGTCCGTTACATTTATTAAAATGATACCTGGGCTGATGAAATCCGTCCTGTGGTTCTTGTTTAATCTTTGATTGCAGTTTGGAGATAATGATATGCTCGTTCTCCGGGGCGGCCTGTTGTTGGGGCTTTTGTTGGTGTTCTGTTCTCATATTCATCATTGTGGCTTAAATGACAAGTCACTGAACCTTCAGTGACCTGCCTTCTATTTTAAATACTGCTCTTGCGCAGTTTATATTGTTGGCTTTGAAAAAAAAAACTGTAGCAAAATGGCGCCAGCGCCCATGCATTGTTTGCCGACAGATGCTACTGCGCAGCCATTTTGCTGAAGCCAATGCCTTGACGTTTATTGATGTTTTTATTGATTATTGGACCATCCCCAACCTACAAATATCAGTCTGCAGCCGCCCCAGAAGTGGCGCATCATAATTGATGGGCCAATTCTGGCTCTTAGCCTCAGCTCTTCCCGATTGCCCTTGTGTGGTGGAAATCAGGGTAATTGTTTTTGGGGTTAATAATGGACAGGTGTCAGTCAGACACCCCCATTACTAACCCAGTAGTAAAAATAAATAAACACACACACAGAAAAGAAGAAAATTTGAATAAAGACTCCCCTACACGAACCCTCATTCAGCTATTTATTATAAAATGATCCCACAAAGTAATCCACCTTCATCTTCTTTGTCTCTGGCGCGTGTGGATAGCAGTACAGCTACCACTATGCACAGGCACCGGCTGACAACTACTCTCATCAGCGTCACCTGCACTCGCTGCTATCAGCGAGAGCAGGAGATGCTGATGACAGTAGTATTCATCAGTGGACACCTGACCAGCGGTAACCTTGTCACCGCCGGTCATAGCCGCTGGCTCACACACGGTCCTCTACGTGACAACATGGGAACCACAATACCCAGCGGCTGTCACCGGCGATGACTCAGTAAGGTTACCGCCGGTCAGAGCCTCTGTTTTCCACACTAACACACAGTGGACAGCATGGGAATCGCTGGATATTCGGGCCCCCCATTGAATTATATGGGGTTTGGGATCAAGTTCGGGTACCTTTCTGGTACCCGAACTTTTTTAAAATTTCGTCCGAACCCGAAGAACACGAACATCGTTGGTCCATACATCCCTACATGAGAACCAAAATTGTTGAAAAATATCAACAATCTCAAGGTTACAAGTCCATCTTCAGAGATCTTGATGTTCCTTTGTCCGCAGTACGCAACATAATCAGGAAGTTTTTAACCCATGGCACTGTAGCTAATCTCTCTGGATATGGACAGCAGAGAAAAATTGTTGAAAGGTTGCAACGCAGTATAGTCCAGATGGTGGATAAACAGCCCCAATCAAGTTCCTAAGAAATTCAAGCTGTCCTGCAGGCTCGGGGTACATTAGTGTACATTTGAATGAAATGAAACGCTATTGCAGGAGCCCCAGGAGGATCCCACTGCTGACACAGAGACATAAAAAAGCTAGACTGCAGTTTGCCAAAATGTACAGGAGTAAGCCAAAATCCTTCTGGGAAAGCGTTTTGTGGACAGATGATGCCAAGATAGAGCTTTTTGGTAAAGCACATCATTATACTGTTTACCGAAAATGGAATGATGCCTACAAAGAAAAGAACACAGTACCTATAGTCAAATATGGTGGAGGTTCAAAGATGTTTTGGGGTTGTTTTGCTGCCTCATCATAACATCTAAAGATTAACAACAGATTTTGAGTCGCAATTAGTGTTGAGCCACCCCCGTAGTGTTCGAGTTCGGTTCGGTTCGTCGAACACCCGTGTGTTCGCCGAACTGTTCGTCGAACTGTTCGTCGAACACCGTTAAAACCAATGGCAGGCAAACAAAAACACATAGAAACACATAGAAAACACCTTCAAAGGTGTCCAAAAGCTGACAAACTGCTCAGAAGACACAACTAACACATGGAAAAGTGACAAGTACATATAGTCATGCGAAAATAAAAGAGGTGGAGGAGTAAAAGGAGGGGGAGACACAGATATAGGCATGTCATGCCCTTCTAAAATCCAAAAAGTGAGAAGCCGACACGGCCAGTCCGCTCCTGCCCGTGCCACCTCCGTGTCGCCGGGTTTGTGCCAGAGCCGCGGTGAACCCTGATGGCCAGCCCCCCTCTCCCAATACTGGTGCCTGTCCGCTGGTGGGTCGAGCGAGCCCCCCTGTGGTGGAGGCAGCTCTAAGCTTTTTAATTTAAATTGTCTCTCTAATTTGAATGAATACACTTTAAATCCATTTACAAGGATCTATTGGAGGGCAAGTCTCATGCCAGCAGCCGCGTAATTCCAGCTCCAGTAGCGTCCACTAAAGCTGCTGCAGTTAAAAAGCTTTTATAAGGATCGAGCTCGGCTGTCCACCGCAAGGCATCCTACTGCCAGTCCCAGCCCCTATGCCTTGGGGTGCCTCCTGATGCTCTTCACTGAGTATCCCATGGTCCCGAAGCATTTCCTTTGAAAAAATTAAGTGTCTAAACTACAGGTGGTGTAGCTTGCTTAACAGCCGGGATAATCCGCTGACTAGCAGACACTGCTACTAGGCACAAAGTATTTCCTGGGCTAGATGCAGTTAAAAATTTGTAATTAGATACTCTCGTTGGATGCTGAGAAAGCATTCCATAGAGTCTCCTGGCACGCCATATATGATTCTCTTAAAAAGCTTGGGGTAGGGGTCTAGGGGACCCTTTTATAGCCAAAATCACGGCCCTGTATCGCAATACGTCACCTAGGCTGAAGATAAATGGAACTGTAGCACCCTGAGGGCTCGATTGCTACAGACGTATTGCACCTCACCCAGAGGTGTGATATCTCACTCTCAGGTAAGGATGGAGTGTGGATCAGGACCCGACACCTGCATGCATTACACCACAGTGCCGTGGGGCAGGGCGACCAATATGCCCCTGAGATGGGCACGACAGTCCCTGTCCCTGGCTGGAGTGGGGGGAGGGAACACTGAGGAAGGGGAACCCTGTAGTGCAGGAGCAGGGAGGAAGCAGTTCCTGGGTGCATTGAGAAGGGAGTATAAAAGGTGGGCACCATTTTAGTTCAGTGCAGAGAAGTCTGAGCAGAAGTGGCAAGGAGCAGGGGCTCTGCATGAGCTCTGCTCCGGAGGCGGGCCTAGTAACAGAGGCCCAGGCCTGGAAGAGGGAGAAGGAAGGAAGAGGAGCGGAGAAGGCTCCAGGAACGAGGAATGAAGGGATCCCAGGGGTGCGGACGGGCGAGTCGCCACCGCACGCCCGAATCCACCTGCGTGGAGGGGTCAGGCCAAAGGGGGAGACCGGTCCCCGAACTAGTGGAGGCAGGAAACGACCCTCAGCTAGAAACCGGAGGCTCTGACATTTTATGTGGCGCAGCCCCTCGCTACACCCGCTAGGAAGGCACCACATAGGGTCAGGGAAACTGGCGCCAAGTTTACCAAGAGGAGGCCCGAGGCAGCCGGACAGAAGTGTTAGTAAGAAAGGCCAGACAAAGGACACACAAAGGGGGTCCTGTGAAGTGCTCCAAAGTTATCTGGGAGTTGTCTGAGCCCCTCACCTGGTGAGCACAGTACGACGTGGGCAGCCGTTACCTGCAGACGTGGTCTGGATAATAAGAACTGTGAGTAAAGGCCCTGGACTGCATCACTGACTCCGTGTCGTTACTGCTGCTGCCCTGCACCATCACCCCCATCCTCCGCATACACTGCCCTGAGGCTATACTCCTCCCGTGGGGAGTTATGCTACGCTCTGCTGCACCCACAACACCAGCCTCAGCGGTCTGCCCTGTAGCGGCGGTTCACTCTGACCGCAATCCACGGGTGGCGTAGTCGGACATTTAAACATCAAAACCACATAAATAGTTCCGCCACTGGTTTGACCGCCCTGAGCCACGGAACCGGGTCGCCGCCACGAAGACTACAACCACCAGCATCCACCAAAAAGGGTCCGGCTCCGGGTGTCCCAAGGCCCAGGGGGTGCGTCAGAACATTTTCATCACCTTTCACAATCACCAATGGGACAAGGCAGGGATGTCCTCTGTCACCTCTCTTATACATCCTAGTGACGGAGCACCTGCTCTCATCAATTCGCCATAACCCCAATATTAGGTGGATTGAGGTGGGAGGCACCGAGTACAAGTGCTCTCTATTTGCTGATGATGTCCTAGTATATATCACTCAATCACATATATCCATCCATGCTGTTATGGCTGAAATAGATCACTTTGTTACATGGTAAAATTTTAAAATCAATGCAGCGAAGTCTGAGGCCCTCGATGTCTCCCTCCCCAAATCCATATAGGATTCCATCCAGTCCAACTTTCCCTTTGCCTGGCCCTCACAGGGTATCAAATACTTAGGAATTCCTATTCATAGAGACCTCTCCCATCTATGTTATCTTAATTTTGGGCCCTTTATTGAACAATTCCATACAGACCATGGTTGGCAAGTTAGAACTGTAAGATTCACTACGTGAACCGCTGGTGTTTTGTGGAAAAGCACATGTACACCGCGTTCCAAATTATTATGCAAAAAGTGTTTAGGAGTGATAAGGGAAGAATTTGTTTGTTTGTCAGTTAAACTCATTGATGGTGATGTGTGTCAGGGCTCTTTATATCACTGTAAGCAATTGCAGACACCTGTGCTAATTAGTTTGGCAGGTGTGTCCAATGAAAGGCAAGACTACTTAAGAAGGCTCTCTCACATTATTAAGCAGCCTACATTTTCTGCCAAAATGGGAAAGAAAAAGGATGTGTCGGCTGCTGAGAAGCAACAAATTGTGGACTGTTTAGGTCAAGGCATGACTACAATCAACATTGTGCGATGATCAGGATGAAGTGTCTTGGCAATCAAGAAGTATGTAGCTGATTCACAGTACACACGTGTGCGTGCTGATAAGGGCAAATTGAGGACTCTTTCCTACAGGCAATTACGTCAGGTTGAAAGAGCAGCGGCAAAAAAGCCTTGTCATAGCAGCAGACAAGTTTTTGAAGCTGCTTGTGCCTCCAACGTCCCCCGAACAACAAGATGCAGGGTCCTTCAGAGGTTTGCAGCTGTGCATACGCCATCCTGTCGACCTCCTCTATCCACTTCACACAAGCAGAAACGGCTCCAGTGGGCCAAACATTACATGAAGACTGATTTCAAAACTGTTTTGTTCACGGATGAGTGCCGTGCAGCGCTCGATGGTCCAGATGGATGGAGTGGAGGATGGCTGGTTGATGGACACCCCACGCAAACACGGCTACAGCGCCAACAAGGAGGAGGTGGAGTAATGTTTTGGGCTGGAATCATGGGGAGAGAGATTGTCGGCCCCTTTAGGATCCCTGAAGACGCTAAAGATGAACTCCATAATGTATGTGGATTTTCTCAAACAGCACTGCCTGCCATGGTTCAAGAAGAAGAACCGTGTATTTCACAGCAAGATCATTTTTCTGCATGATAATGCACCATCTCATGCTGCACATAAAACATCTGCATCTCTGGCTGATATGGGCATAAAAGGTGACAAACTTATGGTGTGACCCCCATGCTCCCCTGACCTCTACCCCATTCAGAACCTTTGGAGCATCATTAAAAGGAGTGTCTATGATGGCGGGAGGCAGTTCACATCTAAGCAACAGCTCTGGGAGGGTATTCTGTCCTCATGCAAAACAATTGAAGCAGAAACCATCCAAAACCTGACAAATTCAATGGACGAGAGAGTTCAGAAGCTCCTTTCGAACAAGGGGTCCTATGTGAAAATGTAACATCACCTAGAATAAAGTTTTGAGTTGAAAACTGTTTGATTTCAGTTTCTAACAACCTGCTAATGCTTATAATTTCAAAAATGACCATTTTTTTGGTCTTTATTAAAATGAAAAGGTTGATCGAAAAGTTTGGGGGATCTAA
The DNA here is from genome assembly GCF_046119375.1 of Phyllobates terribilis. Taxonomy (NCBI): domain Eukaryota; kingdom Metazoa; phylum Chordata; class Amphibia; order Anura; family Dendrobatidae; genus Phyllobates; species Phyllobates terribilis. Next base: position 1,094,400,405 of record NW_027362761.1, read on the forward strand.
GAGTGTGGCAACCCAGTAGTCATGATTACTTCGAATTCTGACAATATGAGGGTCATGCTGCAGGTAGTGCAGCAAGAAGGCACTTATGTGTCTTGCGCATCTCGGAGCCCCAAAATTATTTTCCGGGCTAGATGCAGCTAAAAATTATTTTTAATTTTAAATCTGGTGGAGCTTATTATAGATGGCCTAATAGGATCAGTGCTGCACACTGCTACAAAGCCCAAATTATTTTCCAGTCAAGATACAGATAAACATGATTAGTAATTTGAAAGCTTAAAACGTTTGGTAGGGTGATTTTAACCAATCATCAAGCTTTTACTCTCCCCAGGATGACACAGGGGTAGAAAAGTCGTTTCGGATCCATGATTTGTTCATCTTTATGAACGTGAGTCTGTCTACATTATCAGTGGAGAGCCGCGTGCGCTTATCTGTCAGCACACCACCAGCAGCGCTGAACACACGTTCAGACAGAACGCTGGCTGCGGGGCATGACAAGATCTCCAAGGCGTAAGTGGCTAGCTCCGGCCATTTATCCAGATTGGAAGCCCAAAAAGAGCAAGGGTCCAGTGACACAGTCATGGCTTCAATGTTTACTTGGAGATACTCCTGTACCATCGTCTCTAGGCGTTGACTATGTGTCAGACTTCTTGTCTCCTGTGGCCTTGCAAAGGATGGGCTAAAAAAGTGGTGAAATGATTCCACAAAATTGATGTTACCAGCAGATACTGTGGTTCTGTTACGGTTTGAGTGCTGAACACTTGACGGTCCCACGGTTGGCAAGTTGGAACTGTGAGATTCACTACGTGCACCACTGGTATTTTGTGGAAAAGCACATGTAAGATTCTGCAACAGTCTCTGCTGATACTCCTGCATGCGTGCATCCCTTTCTATGGCAGGAATAATTTCTGCAAATTTACTTTTGTACCGGGGATCTAACAGTGTGGCAACCCAGTAGTCAGGATTATTTCTAATTCTCACAATTCGAGGGTCATGTTGCAGGTAGTGCAGCAAGAAGGCACTCATGTGTGTTGCGCATCCAGGAGCACCAAGTCCCTGTTGTGTTGGTGGCGAGGTAACAATCATGCTTCCTTCCTCTGTCCTCTCCCCCCAACCTCGCACAACAGAAATGTGATCAAGGTCTCCCTCATCTGATGAGTCTTCCATCAGTTCGTCCTCCACTTCTTCCTGGGCTCCTGCACCTTCCTCACTAGTTTGGCTGCTACCATGCGCCCTGGTAAAACCATCTCCCCCACCCTCACATGCCTGCCGCCTTGGTGCTGCTGACCTTCTGGACCTTGCAGATGTTAGCCCTTCCGCATACAACTCCTCCTCCTCTACTTCCTCCACCTCCTCTTGTGCCACCACCTGACTCCGAATTCTGTTTAACATGTGCTCCAGCATGTAAATCACCGGAATATTCATGCTGATAATGGCATCGTCAGCACTAAACATCTTCGTCGCCATTTCAAAACTGTGCAGAAGGGTGCATAGGTCCCTGATCTGAGACCACTCCTCCAGCGTGATTTGCCCCACCTCTGAATCTCGTTGGCCCAGGCTATACGTCAGAACGTATTGCACCAGGGCTTGTCGGTGCTGCCACAGTCGCTGCAACATGTGCAGAGTTGAATTCCACCGGGTAGGCACATCGCATTTTAGCCGGTGAAGTGGCAGGCCCAACGACTTCTGTAGAGATGTAAGTCGCTGAGCTGCGGGATGCGAACGGCGGAAGTGAGCACACAGCGACCGTGCCCTCTGCAGAAGGCCATCTAGTCTGGGATAGTGGGCTAAAAATTGCTGGACAACCAGGTTCAACACGTGAGCCATACAAGGCACGTGTGTGACATTGCCCCAGCGAAGGGCCGCACCCAGGTTTGCAGCATTGTCGCACACGGCCTTCCCTGGTTTCAGGTCCAGTGGAGACAACCATTCATGAAATTGGTTCTCCAGAGCTGACCACAACTCCTCAGCTGTGTGACTCACATTTCCCAGACATTTCAATGTAAAAACCGCCTGATGACGTTGAGCCCTACTGCCAGCATAGTAAGAAGGTGTGCAGGATCCCTTCTGCGCAGTTAGAAAGCTTGTGGCATGACCAGACAGGCTTTGGGTGCAGGTGGAAGACCGAGAGGAGGTTGAGGAGGCAGAAGCAGTGGAGGAACTTTGACATAAAGAGGATTGACGCACAACTCGTGGGGACGGCAAGACTTGGACAGCAGCCCCTTGTCCTGCTGTCACCATAGTTACCCAGTGCCCAGTCAGCGACATGTAACGCCCCTGTCCATGCCTACTCGTCCAAGTGTCTGTGGTGAAATGCACCCTGTCACACACAGAGTTTCTCAAAGAAGCGGTGATGTTGTGTGCGACATGCTGGTGGAGCGCAGGCACACCTTTCTTTGAGAAGTAGTGCCGACTGGGCATCTGGTACTGGGGCACTGCGACGGACATAAGGTCTCGAAAATCCTCTGTGTCCACCAGGCGGAAAGGCAGCATTTCTGTAGCCAAGAGCTTGCAGATGGTGAAATTCAACCTCTTAGCTTTCTCATGGCTAGGAGGAAATGGTCTTTTACTTGTCCACATCTGAGGGACCGAGGGCTGGCTATTGTGCTTAGACGGGGTTGATAAGGGTGTCCCCGGCAAACTGCCGGTCTGTGAGGAAGATGCAGGCGGACATGTTAGGTTGCCTTCATCCAAAGGTGGTGCTATCAATGTCGGACAGCGCTCAACACCAGCTGGTGTTACCACCTCCAAAGAAAATGATGACCTGCCAATCACGCTGGCTGTTGCGGGTAAAGAGGTGGCAGGTCTGCGCCCCAAAACAGGTGTGACTGCTGTCCCCCCAGTCACAGAGGATGAAGAGGCCGCGGATGCACAAGATATGGCAGACGGTGGTTGGCCCGGCCGGCTAGGCCGCATTGTAGCACACTGAGCTTCCCACTGCAACTTATGCTTCATGTCCATGTGCCGGTTCATGCATGAAGTACTCAAACTATGTATTTTTTGGCCTCTACTTAGCTTTTGCTGACAAATGTTACAGATAGCACGAGTTGGGTCATCTTTATCGATCTGAAAAAATGCCCAGGCTATGCAAGGCTTAGCACCCATGCGACCTGAAGAGCCACCACGACTTGTGGTGAGAGGCAGAGTTGTGTTTGAGGATGCAGTTGTTGACGTGCTTCCAGTACTACGTCTCTGTCCAGGAAGGCGCAACCTGACCTCGTCGTCACTAGCATCTTCCTCCACCTCCTCTGCTGACCTCATCTCTTGGCTGACTGTGGGTTGACAGTAAGTGGGATCTCCGACCTCATCATCATCACCCTGTGCGTTATCACACCCGTCGTCCTCAGAGCCAACCTGTTCCTGCCCTGACAAAAAACTAAAGTTGTCGCTCCAATCAGGTATTTGAGTCTTATCATCGTCTTCCTCATTGTCTCCACCAACAGGAGTTACAGTTTGGGAATGAGGGTCTACATTATGGTCAGAACCTTCTGCGTCTGGTCCTGGATCCGACTCATAAAGATTCTGGGCATCAGTGCAGATCATTTCCTCGTCTGGATTCACAGAAGCGCTGGAGTCGACCTCTGATTCCCAGGCTATAGTATGAGTAAACAGCTCTGCAGACTCAACCATCTGTTCTACCTCATACTCAGACGGGCAGCTGGAGATTTGGGAGCTGTGAGGAAGCAAGTGCGATTTGGGTGACACCTTTGAGGACTGGAGTATTTGTGATGTTGAAGTTGATGTGGAGGAGAGCCCACTTAAAGGAGCACTTGATATCCGTTGAAGCACCTGCTGTTTTTGTGCCTCATCTGGAATTTGTAGCGATTGGCGTGGCCGTAAGAAAGGGATCTTATCACATTGTCCGCTAAAAGAAGTAGACATTTTAGTTTGGCTGGAAGATGGTCTTTCTTCTGCAGATGTTACTGTTGCTTTAACACCTACCCCACGGACACAACCTTTTTTCCCCTTCCCAACACGCCTATTCCCCTTTCCACCAGCAGCAGGCCTTTTTCCACTCATTTTGGTGGTTAACTAATTCACAACTCTGGAGTTGTTTGCACAAAAAAACAATGGATGGTAACCGAGCAGAGCTGAGTGGCCAAACTGTGGTATTAGGCCAAAACTATTGGCTGGGTTAGATGCAGAAAAAAAGTATTTTGAATTTGCAACCTGATGGAGGTCAGTATAGATGGACTAATAGAGAAAGTCCGACACACTACTAGAAGGCCAAATATTTTTTCAGAGGTAGATGCAGAAAAAAATATATTCAGTTTGCAACCTGATGGAGGTCAGTATAGATGGATTAATAGAACAAGACCCACAAACAGCTAGAAGCCCAATATTTTTTCAGAGGTAGATGCAGAAAAAAATATATTCAGTTTGCAACCTGATGGAGGTCAGTATAGATGGATTAATAGAACAAGACCCACACACAGCTAGAAGCCCAATATTTTTTCAGAGGTAGATGCAGAAAAAAATATATTCAGTTTGCAACCTGATGGAGGTCAGTATAGATGGACTAATAGAACAAGTCCCACACACTGCTAGAAGCCCAAATATTTTTTCAGAGGTACTGTAGATGCAGATAAAAATTATTTTTAATTTGCAACCTGATGGAGGTCAGTATAGATGAACTAATAGAGAAAGTCCGACACACTACTAGAAGGCCAAATATTTTTTCAGAGCTAGATGCAGAAAAAAATTATATTCAGTTTGCAACCTGATGGAGGTCAGTATAGATGGACTAATAGAGAAAGTCCGACACACTACTAGAAGGCCAAATATTTTTTCAGAGGTAGATGCAGAAAAAATTATATTCAGTTTGCAACCTGATGGAGGTCAGTATAGATGGATTAATAGAACAAGACCCACAAACAGCTAGAAGCCCAATATTTTTTCAGAGGTAGATGCAGAAAAAAATATATTCAGTTTGCAACCTGATGGAGGTCAGTATAGATGGACTAATAGAGAAAGTCCGACACACTACTAGAAGGCCAAATATTTTTTCAGAGGTAGATGCAGAAAAAAATATATTCAGTTTGCAACCTGATGGAGGTCAGTATAGATGGATTAATAGAACAAGACCCACAAACAGCTAGAAGCCCAATATTTTTTCAGAGGTAGATGCAGAAAAAAATATATTCAGTTTGCAACCTGATGGAGGTCAGTATAGATGGATTAATAGAACAAGACCCACACACAGCTAGAAGCCCAATATTTTTTCAGAGGTAGATGCAGAAAAAAATATATTCAGTTTGCAACCTGATGGAGGTCAGTATAGATGGACTAATAGAACAAGTCCCACACACTGCTAGAAGCCCAAATATTTTTTCAGAGGTACTGTAGATGCAGATAAAAATTATTTTTAATTTGCAACCTGATGGAGGTCAGTATAGATGGACTAATAGAGAAAGTCCGACACACTACTAGAAGGCCAAATATTTTTTCAGAGCTAGATGCAGAAAAAAATTATATTCAGTTTGCAACCTGATGGAGGTCAGTATAGATGGACTAATAGAGAAAGTCCGACACACTACTAGAAGGCCAAATATTTTTTCAGAGGTAGATGCAGAAAAAAATATATTCAGTTTGCAACCTGATGGAGGTCAGTATAGATGGACTAATAGAACAAGTCCCACACACTGCTAGAAGCCCAAATATTTTTTCAGAGGTACTGTAGATGCAGATAAAAATTAGTTTTAATTTGCAACCTGATGGAGGTCAGTATAGATGGACTAATAGAGAAAGTCCGACACACTACTAGAAGGCCAAATATTTTTTCAGAGCTAGATGCAGAAAAAAATTATATTCAGTTTGCAACCTGATGGAGGTCAGTATAGATGGACTAATAGAGAAAGTCCGACACACTACTAGAAGGCCAAATATTTTTTCAGAGGTAGATGCAGAAAAAAATATATTCAGTTTGCAACCTGATGGAGGTCAGTATAGATGGATTAATAGAACAAGACCCACACACAGCTAGAAGCCCAATATTTTTTCAGAGGTAGATGCAGAAAAAAATATATTCAGTTTGCAACCTGATGGAGGTCAGTATACATGGACTAATAGAGAAAGTCCGACACACTACTAGAAGGCCAAATATTTTTTCAGAGGTAGATGCAGAAAAAAATATATTCAGTTTGCAACCTGATGGAGGTCAGTATAGATGGATTAATAGAACAAGACCCACACACAGCTAGAAGCCCAATATTTTTTCAGAGGTAGATGCAGAAAAAAATATATTCAGTTTGCAACCTGATGGAGGTCAGTATAGATGGACTAATAGAACAAGTCCCACACACTGCTAGAAGCCCAAATATTTTTTCAGAGGTACTGTAGATGCAGATAAAAATTAGTTTTAATTTGCAACCTGATGGAGGTCAGTATAGATGGACTAATAGAGAAAGTCCGACACACTACTAGAAGGCCAAATATTTTTTCAGAGCTAGATGCAGAAAATAATTATATTCAGTTTGCAACCTGATGGAGGTCAGTATAGATGGACTAATAGAGAAAGTCCGACACACTACTAGAAGGCCAAATATTTTTTCAGAGGTAGATGCAGAAAAAAATATATTCAGTTTGCAACCTGATGGAGGTCAGTATAGATGGACTAATACAACAAGTCCCGCACACAGCTAGAAGCCCAAATATTTTTTCAGAGGTACTGTAGATGCAGATAAAAATTATTTTTAATTTGCAACCTGATGGAGGTCAGTATAGATGGACTAATAGAGAAAGTCCGACACACTACTAGAAGGCCAAATATTTTTTGAGAGCTAGATGCAGAAAAAATTATATTCAGTTTGCAACCTGATGGAGGTCAGTATAGATGGATTAATAGAACAAGACCCACACACAGCTAGAAGCCCAATATTTTTTCAGAGGTAGATGCAGAAAAAAATATATTCAGTTTGCAACCTGATGGAGGTCAGTATAGATGGACTAATAGAACAAGTCCCACACACTGCTAGAAGCCCAAATATTTTTTCAGAGGTACTGTAGATGCAGATAAAAATTAGTTTTAATTTGCAACCTGATGGAGGTCAGTATAGATGGACTAATAGAGAAAGTCCGACACACTACTAGAAGGCCAAATATTTTTTCAGAGCTAGATGCAGAAAAAAATTATATTCAGTTTGCAACCTGATGGAGGTCAGTATAGATGGACTAATAGAGAAAGTCCGACACACTACTAGAAGGCCAAATATTTTTTCAGAGGTAGATGCAGAAAAAAATATATTCAGTTTGCAACCTGATGGAGGTCAGTATAGATGGACTAATACAACAAGTCCCGCACACAGCTAGAAGCCCAAATATTTTTTCAGAGGTACTGTAGATGCAGATAAAAATTATTTTTAATTTGCAACCTGATGGAGGTCAGTATAGATGGACTAATAGAGAAAGTCCGACACACTACTAGAAGGCCAAATATTTTTTGAGAGCTAGATGCAGAAAAAAATTATATTCAGTTTGCAACCTGATGGAGGTCAGTATAGATGGATTAATAGAACAAGACCCACACACAGCTATAAGCCCAATATTTTTTCAGAGGTAGATGCAGAAAAAAATATATTCAGTTTGCAACCTGATGGAGGTCAGTATAGATGGACTAATAGAACAAGTCCCACACACTGCTAGAAGCCCAAATATTTTTTCAGAGGTACTGTAGATGCAGATAAAAATTAGTTTTAATTTGCAACCTGATGGAGGTCAGTATAGATGGACTAATAGAATGATGCTATGCCCAAAAGATTTTACTTCACTAGGTGCATTAAAAAAATTGGTATTCTATACACAGGTGGTATATCTTGCAACACAGATAGGCTACTCCACTGACTAACACACTCTGCAATAGGCCAAAAAGGATTAGCTTTGCTAGATTCAGCCAAATGCTGTGAAAAAAACTTGCACAGCACTGGCACAGACCTGCCTGGCAAAAACTGATAGGAACTCATGTAACCTAGTCCTGAAAAGGACTCCAATTACAATTAGTCTTTACTCCCACAACCTATCTATTTAAGAGCACAGACCTCCCTGATAAAAGTCGTAGGAAATGCTGTAACCTAGTCCTTAAAAGGACTGCAATCACAACTATTCCCTACTCCCAAGCTATCTGTATATTTGTGCGAAAATTGGCTTGAAATTAACAAGGTATAGCGCACACAGCAACAGCGGTGCCGTCTAACACGCAGCTGCAGCAGTGAGAAAATGGTGGCGACGTGGAAAATGGCTTGGTCTTATAGGGCAAGGGCATGTGACATACACTGCCAATGACACATGCCCTTGCTTGTGTGAAAAAAAGCACTTCGCTCCGTGTGTGCGCTGCTGATAGGCTGACAGATTGAACCTCCCCACTGTAAATGCGGGAAAGAGAAAAAAAAATGGAGATCTTCATTGTTCCTGCAGAGATCCATCCCCTGCCCCTCCCCCCACCCCGCTGTACACTCAAACTGCGTATTAACATTAATTTTCATCATTACTGAGAAAAAATCCAGTTATGATTTTGGTGCACGAACAGTTATCGAACATAACCTCGAACAGCCGAATTTTTCTCAAATTGTTCGCGTTCGCCGAACGGCTCGAACACCGCCCAAAACAGCTCGAATTTGAGATTGGCGAACAGTTCGAGTAGAACAACGCTCATCTCTAGTCGCAATGTAGTGCCCAGTGACAGAAAGCTGGGTTTATGTCATAGGTCAAGGACAATGATCCCAAACATACTTCAAGAAACACCCAGAAATGGATGGAAACAAAGCACTTCAGAGTTCTGAAGTGGCCAGCAATGAGTCCGGATCTAAATTCCATTGAACACCTGTGGAAAGATCTTAAAATTGCTGTTGGGAGAAGGCACCTTTCAAATATTAAGTTGGGGGGCCGAACAATTTTGTCCTGCCCATTTGTGGGGTTTTGTGTGAAATTATGTCCAATTTGCATTTTTTCTCTGTATTTCTTGTGTTGTTGTTGTTCCAATACAAACAAAGGAATTAAATGTGTATAACAAAACATGTGTACTCATAGGCAGATTATAATGAGGGCAATCTGGGCTACCACCCAGGGCCCTAGGCTCCGGGGGGCCCATCGCAAGATTGCCCTCATTATAATCTTTTGTGGACTGCCATCTGCGGCTCACTCACACATCCCTGCAAGCTGTCTAGAGAGGGCGTGATGTCACCGGAAGGGGCGGGGCCTCCTTCAGGCTGATGACGACCTGATACAGGAAGCAGTATGGAGGAGCTGGAGCTGGGGCTGCTGGAGTGGAGAGGATTGAGAAGAGGAGAGGACGGAGCTCTACACCATGGAGCCGTGTGAAGTTGGCAGCGAGGACACAGGACTCAGTGTGAGTGCTCTGAGGATGGATTTATATATAATGTGGGGGCTCTGAGGATGTATTTTGGGGGAAAAGAAGTATGGATGATGGTACTATATGGGGGCTGCATGTTGGAGGATGTACAGGGAAATGGTCGCCGCAACATGTATGGGGTTGCTTATTGGGGGGCTTTCACAGGAAAAGGGTTTATGTTACTTGAGTAGGGCTGCATGGGGAAGGTGATAATAATGAGGGGCATTGTGGAGAAGGGGGATGATGATGATGAGGGTCATTGTAGAGAAGGGGAGGATGATGATAAGGTGCATTGTAGAGAAGGGGGATGATGATGATGAGGGGCATTGTGGAGAAGGGGGATGATGATGATGAGGGGAATTGTGGAGAAGGGGGATGATGATTATGAGAAGCATTGTGGAGAAGCGGGATAAAGATGATGAGGGCCATTGTGGAGAAGGAGGATGAAGATGATGAGAGGCATTGTGGAGAAGGAGGATGAAAATGATGAGGGGCATTGTGGAGAAGGGTGATGATGATGATGAGGGGCATTGTGGAGAAGGGGGATGATGATAATGAGGAGGGGCATTGTGGAGAAGGGGATAATGATGATGATGAGGGGCTGTGTGGAGAAGGGGGATGATGATGATGATGTTGGGCTGTGTGGAGAAGGGGGATGATGATGATGATGATGATGATGATGAAGGGCTGTGTAGAGAAGAGGGAATGATTATGAAGGGCTGAGTAGAGAAGGGGGAATTATGATGAAGGGCTGTGTAGAAAAGGGGGAATGATGATGATGAAGGGCTGTGTAGAGATGGAGGAATGATGATGAGGAGCTGTGTAGAGAAGGGGGGATGATGAGAGGTAGTGTGGTGAAAGGGGGATGAAGATGATGAGTGGCTGTGTGTAGAAGGGGGATGCTAATGAACAGCTGTGTGGAGAAGAGGGGATGATGATGAGGTGCTGTGTGGAAAAGAGGGGATGATGATGAGGGGCTGTGTGGAGAAGAGGGGATGATGATAAGGGGCTGTGTGGAGAATAGGGATGTGGAGGAGGAGTGATGTGGGGCTGTGCGGGGAAGGGGGGTAGATGCTGGATGGCTGCAAGGGGAAATGGGTAATGTCACTCTCTTGAGGCTGCATGCAAGGTGGCTGCATGGGGCTGCGGGATGTGTGGTGAAGGGAGTGATGCTACTCACATGAGGCTGTATAGGGAAGGGGGTAATGTCACTCATGTAGGGCTGCATGCTGAGTACCTGTGCAGAGAAGGGGATGATGTTACTCACGTGGGGATGCATGCTGGGGGGCTGTGCAGGGAGCTATGTAGGGCTTATACTGTATATAGGTAGTTATGTGAGTTCTCATACTGTATCTAGGTAGCTATGTGGGGGCTCATACTGTATGTTGGGGGCTGTGTGGGGACTCATACTATATGTATGGGGCTGTGTGGGGGCTCATATTGTATGTAGGGGCTATGTGGGGGCATATTGCCTGGGCCTGTGAGCTGTTATCCTCATTGCAGTATGGCTTATGGTCTCCTTTTCTTGTCCTGATTGAAGGAATTCCCTCATGAACCCCTGAATGACCAAAAGCGGGAGGAAAAGAGCGTGTCGGAAGAAGATGCCATTAAAGTAAGTACACAAGTGTTCAGGCCATATAGGATATATATATGTATATATATATATATATATATATATATATATATATATATATAGATATAGATATATATCTATATTATATACTGTATATATAGATAGATAGATATATTAGTCCATGTCATATATATAGAGAGAGAGAGAGAGAGAGAGAGAGAGATTTATATATATATATATATATATATATATATATATATATATATATATATATATATATTAGTCCATGTCTGTAGAAGCTTGACTGTGAGATATGTGGATTATTTGTGATTTAATTGCATAGCCATTTAACTGGCCATTTATGATCTGAAGGGTTACTAGTATCTATATTTTATAAATGTTCATTAAAGGGAATCTGTCTGCACTTTGGAGTTATCAGACCTCTACTATGGGCCATACAGGGTATAGAAAAGTAAATCTATACATACCTGTATGGCCCATAGAAGAGGTTTGCAGGAAAAGCGCATTAATCAATTCTATTTTGTACAGGCTTGGCATCCGGGGGACGCCAAGCAATCCCCGCCTATGTGCTTATTATTCCCCCAAATCCCCGCCTATATGCTTAATTATCATATCCCCCCTCCCCTGCACGTCACAGGGCCCTGCTTACTGACTTCCCGGGCATGTTCAAAGCGCCGCTCACATAGATCTCACATAGAGCGCGCTTTGCTTCATTCTGGCCCCGTCTGTCTGTACTCTGCGCTGCAGGTTTCTACTGTGCAGGCGCCGTGAAGTGACAGTGACTCTCCGACACATGCGCAATAGAACCCATACCGCGTAAATTTAGGGTGCCAACCTCCGCTGTCAGGAAGGACATTGTAAAGGGCAAAACTAGTCCCCAACTCCCCTCATTTCTGCTCTTTTTCATATCACTGTTTTTCTGTGCGGTGTGTGTGTATTTATATCTTTATGTATTGGGGTTTTTAAACTAACTAAAAAGAGAATTTTTCAAGGTTTTTTTGTTATGGTTTACATGTATAAGGGCCCCATAGGTTGATCGTTTTGGTTGTTGATTGAGGGGGCTATGTGGGGGATCATATTGTATATAGGGAGATGTCAGCATACTTAATTCTGCTCAATTTTAAGTCATACAATTATTAATAATAATTATTTTTTATACTATGGTAATATTGAGCAGAATTAATTTCAGCCTATTGGTTCGGCCTCCACAACAGTCACGGTCTCTCACTCCTGCTCTATTATGTATAGCGCTGTTATGTATGGCACTGTACATAAGGGAAAAATTTGTGCAGCGCGCTGAGCTATCTGTCATTTTTCACGTATGGATGTGCACCAAAGCATCTGTGTGTTACTGACATGACCTATCACATGATCTATCAAACAGGATCATGTGACATGTCACATGATACATCCGGTACTTTGGGGGGCCCACGCCTTCTAAACTGCCCGGGGTCCTGGCTACTCTTAATCCGCCCCTGTGTGTAATTGCAATAATTTTCTGGGAGAAATACTTCTAGAACAATTTCGGCCATGACTGTGTGTGTTCTATCAATGTTTTTCATGGGTAGAACTTGTACCATTTATAGTATATGTTGCTGCTCACATGTCCATGTTTTTTTTCACACTGAGTGGTCTGCAAAAATAAACAGAAATATGTTCATTTATGATCCGTGATATGTGAACATTGATGAAAATCTGATACAAAACCCTTTTTTGCTTCTGAGAAAAATAACTGACATCTTAATAGCTCATTCAGACATCAGTTTTTCACGTGCGAGTTATATCCTTGGTTTTCACAGATACAACTTGTACCCATTATAGTCTATGAGACTGTTCACATGTCCTTGATTTTTTTGCAAACCTAGTGGTTCATAAGAAATCATGGTGACATGTCCAATTTTGACCCAAGTTTTGGTTCAATGTCGCCATTACAAGTCTATGGGTCCAAGAAAATATTAGACAGCATTTGGATACAATCCATATGTTGTTCATTTTTCATGGACTGTTGATAGGAGAAACTGCCAACATTTTTTTTTCATGCAAGAAAAAATTATGAAACTCTGAAATTGACACACTGTTTAAACACAGACAATAAACTGATCAAAAACACTGATGAAACTCAGACTTTTTTTCTGTTCAAGAAAAATATTAACCTCCCTCTGATGATAATGAGTCTACTGAAAACACTTCCTGAAAAGGCAAGGTTTATTCGTTTAAAAAAGTCTAATCAGCTACTGTGAAAATTGTAGGATGATTAATTTTGTTTTTTTTAATAAAGTGAAAAAATAAACACTGACAACATTTAAAAAATAAAAATAAATGTAACACAGAAACCTAATTTAAACAAGTAATTTTTGATGATACACAGCCTTTAACCCCTTCCTGACATGGCTACTTTCTGTTTTTGTGTTTTTGTTTTTTCCTCTCCTTCTTCCAAGAGCCATACCTTTTTTATTTTTCCATCCACATAGCCGTATGAGAGCATGTGTTTTGCAGGACGATTTGCACTTTTGAGAGGCACCATTCATTTTATCATGTGATGTAGTGGAAAGTGGGAAAAAAAGTGCAGCAAATATGGTTAAAAATGCACAATTCCACAATGTTTTGGAGTTTTTTTATTTACAGTGTTCAATATACAGTACAGACCAAAAGTTTGGACACACCTTCTCATTTAAAAATTTTTCTGTATTTTCATGACTATGAAAATTGTACATTCAGACTGAAGGCATCAAAACTATGAATTAACACATGTGGAATTATATACTTAACAAAAAAGTGTGAAACAACTGAAAATATGTCTTATATTCTAGGTTCTTCAAAGTAGCCACCTTTTGCTTTCATGACTGCTTTGCACACTCTTGGCATTCTCTTGATGAGCTTCAAGAGGTAGTCACCGGAAATGGTTTTCACTTCACAGGTGTGCCCTGTCAGGTTTAATAAGTGGGATTTCTTGCCTTATAAATGGCGTTGGGACCATCAGTTGTGTTGTGCAGAAGTCTGTTGGATACACAGCTGATAGTCCTACTGAATAGACTGTTAGAATTTGTATTATGGCAAGAAAAAAGCAGCTAAGTAAAGAAAAACGAATGGCCATCATTACTTTAAGAAATGAAGGTCAGTCAGTGCGAAAAATTGGGAAAATACAGAAAAATCTTTAAATGAGAAGGTGTGTCCAAACTTTTGGTCTGTACTGTACGGTAAAGATTATTCTCTAGGTCAATATGAATATGGCGATACCAAACATGCATAGTTTTGAGGGTTTTTAGTAGTGAACAAAAAAATTCTGAAATCTGTAAAAAAAATTAATTTAGCTTATGTTGCCATTTTCCAAGTTCTGTAACTTTTTCAACTTTCGGTCAATGTAGCTGTGTGTGGCTTATTTTTTGTGCCCTGAGACATAGTTTTTATTGATACCATTTTGGGACATACACGTTGTTTTAATCGCCTCTTATTCCATTTTTTGCAGTGTTGCAGTGGCCAAGAAAACGTAATTCTGGCATTAGATTCTTTTTCGCATTACGTTGTTTACCGGTCGGGTTAATTCATTTTAAATTTTGTCAGATCGGACAAAGATTGGTAACATCATTTAACAGGTTAACAGCCAAGAACAGACCAGAGGCTGTTAGAGGCAGATGATGGCGAAATGTCACAGTCATCATCTGCCTGGAAAGATTGCAAACCTACATCAAAGTCAAGGAGCCGGCATATGACGTAACTGTATGTCATGTGTCGGTAAGGGGTTAAATATGATGGGTGTTTTCCTCATAAATGTCTACCTCTTCATTGAAATAACCATGCATGGTCAGCCAAGTCGAGTTAAGGTTCTTTTACAAATAGTGATAATCAGTCAAACAAGTGTTTGCATGATTGTTGTTCCCAAACATTGGCCAATGTATACAAAGCAGCTCCAATAAAAGACCTTTAATACGTCAAGGGTTAACCCATTAGGGAAGCATCCCATTTTCATTTTTGAGATTTGTTTTTTTTCTTCCTTTCTTTCAAGAGCCAGAACTTATTTTGTTTGTTTTTTAATTGACTTAGCAACATAAGTGCTTTTTATTGTGTTATGAGTTGTAGTTTTCAATTCCAGCATCCATTTTACATTATAATGTACAGAAAAACAGGGAGAAATAAACCTACAGTGAAATAGTATAAAATAAAAAAGAACACAATTACGCCATTATTTTTTGAATTTAGTTTTTATTACATTCATTGTGCGATAAAAATTACGTCACAATTAGTGCTGAGCGCAAGTGCTCGTTACTTGAGTTTGCCTAGGGTGCTCGGGTATGGACATCGTGGGTGCTCAAGTGACATGTTCGAGTCCCCACAGCTGTCAGATGCCACAAAACATAAAGGAATGCCTATGTTTGTCACGCGATGTTCGGTGCATATCCGAGAACCCTCTGCAAACTCGAGTAACGAGCACTTGCGTTCATCACTAGTCACGACATGATTTTCCAGATCAGTGTAATTACAAACTTGTATTTTTTTTTACTATTTTACTGGCCTAAAAAATTCTGAACTTATTTGTAATTTTCGAAGTCAAATATTTTTATTTTTCGTCTTCATTTTTTGTCTTTCCAACATTTAGGCTAAGTGCCCACGATGCAGAAATGCAGCAGATTTTTTCCGCATCTCCCTGACAGGAAAAATGCATGCGGATTTTACATGCGCTTTTCCTGCCAGGTAGAAGCGTTTGTCAAGCGTTTTTGCATGTGACGCGCCCCCTGGGCCAGTGCTGTTAGGGATACCCGGAGCCGGATCAGATGGGGGTTGTAGTCTCCGAGTGGCTGTGACCCGGTCCGTGCCCAGGGTGTCAAACTCAGTGTGTGGCAGTCCTTATAGATGTTACTAGATGTTCTTTTGTGTCGACTACGCCACCCGTTGATTTGCGGTCAATACGGCCGCCGCTGCAGCAGGGTCCACTGAGGCTGATGATGTGAGTGCAGCTTAGGTAGTATAACCCCCAACGGGAGGGGTATAGCCTCAGGGGGTCAGTTGCAGAGGATGGGGGTTGTGGTGGTGCAGCGAGGATGGAAATGAGACTCAGAGTCGGGCTGTGCAGTTCAGGGTTTGTTTACTTACTGCAGTTGTTCTGGTCACTCCGGCCTTAAGTGACCACCCGAGCCGTGCTGCGTCCACCAGGTCCTGGACTCGGCCAACCCCCAGGTGATTCTGGAGCGTGGTCCTGAGCTCCCTTTCTGTCCTGTCCTCTTCTCTGGCCTTCCCCACCAGGGATCCACCTATGTCCGGCTCCCTCGGGCCTCTTGGTGGTAAACCCTTGTCTCTGGGTTCCCTGACCCTATTCCTGGTCTGCCTTCCGGGTGGATTTAGTGGGTGATCGTGGCAGATCCTGCCCACGACCTCCGGTTTCTGGCTAAGGTGTGCTGTAGCCTCTGCCAGCTTGGGATCCGGTACCCTGTTGCCAACTCTTCACCCTCTGGTCTAATTTGGGCTCTTGGAGTTCCTTCTGTCTCCCCCTCTGGATCTTTCTTTCTCCTCTCTCTCTCTCTTGGCCTTGGAGCTGCTCTTCTCCTCTGCTCTAACAGACTGACCTCACTCTGCAAAAGACCCTGTCCTAAGATGGTGCCCACCTTATATACTCCCTCTATGTGTGAGCTCAGGTGACCAGCACCCAATGAGCTCCTAGCACTACCCAGACTGCTCCCCCTATCTGCCCCTACACTACTGGGATGTTCCACCCCCCTCCCACTCCAGCCAGGAACAGACACTGTCGTACCTGCACATTTCTCTAGTGGGAGTACCGTCGGTCTGTTCCTCGGAAATGGGATGTGTGTAGTGCATGCAGCCTACTGAGCTCAGTTCCACACTCCATCCTTACCCGGGAGTGGAATACCACACCTCTGGGTTGAGGTGCAATACCCCTGTAGCAGCCGAATCCTCAGGGTGCTACATTCCCCCCTGGTAAATCACAGCACGTCCTCGGGCTGTAAGATATAAACATCCACAAACATACATTTTTTTTTCATAAAACATAAACATATAAAACATCATATATTATCAGCATAAACTTTTCATATAAAACTTATCATAAATAACACTCTTGTTCCTCCGGCCACGGTGCAACTTGTGACCGGGTAAAGTGCGACAGTCTCTTGAAGAAACACGGTTTCCTATAAAACCGATAGGGGGCGCTTTAGGAAGCGCAACTATATACAAGGGGATATGGCCGCTCTCAGTCCTCGGCCAGGTATTAGGAACTAGGGACACACGGGCATCAGTTCAATTGGCTGGTCCCAACGGGGACTATATTTTAACTAGAACAGTTCTTATACCCTGACGGGCAACTTTATACAGTCTCTCTCTACCGTACTTCAACGACGGCGTCCTCCTGCTCTTTCTTGTTGGTTGGTTTCAGTTTCAGACCCGTCCGGGTCCTCTTGCTCCTCCTCACACCGCAGCTCCTCCTCCGTCAGGCGATGCACATGGAGGGCGTAGGGTCCTTTGGCACACTTGTGCCGGGTGAAGGTGACCTCGTCCCCTAAATACAGGTCACGACCTCTGTGTCCCTCCGGTAGGTGGGACTCAACGTCTCTCCTGGTCACGAAGACGTCGCCTGGGGTGCGGTGATCCCTGATGAAACCCCACCCATGCTGCAGATTGAACTTTATCACAGTCCCGATGGTACGGGGACCATGCGCTGCACGGGGGTTTCTCCTGGTCCGGCTCTTCTGCTCCGCGCTCCTTATTTGGGCTTGTTGTTCCCGGACCCGCCTCTCTCTCCGCTCCCTCTCAAAGACCTCGAGCTGCTGGCGGCAGCACTCTGCACGCTCCGCTGCGGCTGCCCGAGTCTCCTGAGTGAACCCCATGAGGTCTTCTCCGGTGGGATCCCACTCAAACTGGGTCTCTTCTAGCGGGGGCGAGATCCTCTTCATGGGCTTTGGAGCCGGGATCAGGGGTTCGCACATGGCCCTTGCTTTTTGCAGCTCCAGCTGGATGTATTCCTGGGGCCATACGAAGGGCTGCCCATCCGGGCACGTATGCTGGGCGAACAGGTCCTCACCCAGGTGCGGTACTTTAGGTGTTATGGGCGCCGTGGTGGTAGCGGCGCCCGGGTTAACCAGGCCTTGCGACCAGGCCTGGGGCACCTTGAAAGTAAAGGGCACCGTAAGAACGGCGGCGCCCTGTGTTACTTGGCCCTGCGACCAGGCCGGGGGCTCCGCGGAGGTAGGGGGCGCTGTTGGTATTGCGTTGCCCGGGGGTACTAGGCCTTGCGACCAGGCCGATGGTACTTCCTGCTTGGCCACGCTCGGGGTCGAGGCGTGTGACGTCACAGGGGTCGCGGCTTCCGTTTGAGGCCTAGTCTGCGGCGGTGACGTTGCAGCGACGGGCACGGCAGGGGGTACTTCGGGCTCTGCGACGGGGAGCTGGGGCAGGCACGCGATTTCCCGGCTCGGGGTAGTGACGTCCCCTTTACCTGCCTCCGTCTGTTCGGCTCCCTTCTCGGCGCCGTCTCCTGCCTTCATTCCTCCTGCGCCATCCTCAGAGGCGGTCTGTCTCCTCGTCTCGGGCGGCGTGCTCCGCTGACGGGTTCCGGTCTGCTGGGCCATCTCTCGGCTCCACTCCGCCAACGTCTCTCGCTGTACCCGGGCCATCCTCCGTGCGAGGCTCTCCAGCGCGGTCTGTGCACACTCCCGGTCTCGGGGGAGCTGTGTTAGGATCTCCAGCAGGCCTTCTGGAGTGGCGACCTGCAACAGGCTCCTGACCACTGGGTCGGTGCTGCCTGGAGTGGCGGCCCGCATCAGGCTCCTGACCACTGGGTCGGTGCTGCCTGGCTCTCCCTCCATCTCCGGGTGTGCTTTCTCTGGACTCTCTTCCAGACGTCTTGTCTCCGGGTGCGCTCTCTCCAGACTGCTCCAGGCGACACCCATCTTTGTTCTCTTCTTCTGTCTCCGCCCACATCGAGGGTGGTCCCGGGGCGACTTCAGTTCCAGGGGCAGTTCTCTCACGCTGATGGACACTTCCAGCATCACAGTCTCTGTTGGTGGGCGCGGTTTCCGCTTTTGGCGCCATTCTTCGACCTGGCCCACGATGGGAGGTGGCCTCTTGCCACCCTCTGGCACGCCCATAATGGCGTCCGCTCTTCCAAGGCGGGAAATCTTTGGAAATGGCGGGAATCGTCTCCCAGTGGCGGGAAACTCCATGGATGGCGGGAAAAAGCTGCAAATGGCGGACAACCGGCGGGAAACGACCTGTGATGGGGTCCGATGGCGGGGACCCTCCGGAACCGGCAGGAGACTTCTTTTTGAGGTAACGGTGTACTTTTCTTCAGGCACGCAGTACCCGGTTGTTGCGGGCACGTTATCCTGCCGACTACGCCAAAGTTGACGCGCCCCCTGGGCCAGTGCTGTTAGGGATACCCGGAGCCGGATCAGATGGGGGTTGTAGTCTCCGAGTGGCTGTGACCCGGTCCGTGCCCAGGGTGTCAAACTCAGTGTGTGGCAGTCCTTATAGATGTTACTAGATGTTCTTTTGTGTCGACTACGCCACCCGTTGATTTGCGGTCAATACGGCCGCCGCTGCAGCAGGGTCCACTGAGGCTGATGATGTGAGTGCAGCTTAGGTAGTATAACCCCCAACGGGAGGGGTATAGCCTCAGGGGGTCAGTTGCAGAGGATGGGGGTTGTGGTGGTGCAGCGAGGATGGAAATGAGACTCAGAGTCGGGCTGTGCAGTTCAGGGTTTGTTTACTTACTGCAGTTGTTCTGGTCACTCCGGCCTTAAGTGACCACCCGAGCCGTGCTGCGTCCACCAGGTCCTGGACTCGGCCAACCCCCAGGTGATTCTGGAGCGTGGTCCTGAGCTCCCTTTCTGTCCTGTCCTCTTCTCTGGCCTTCCCCACCAGGGATCCACCTATGTCCGGCTCCCTCGGGCCTCTTGGTGGTAAACCCTTGTCTCTGGGTTCCCTGACCCTATTCCTGGTCTGCCTTCCGGGTGGATTTAGTGGGTGATCGTGGCAGATCCTGCCCACGACCTCCGGTTTCTGGCTAAGGTGTGCTGTAGCCTCTGCCAGCTTGGGATCCGGTACCCTGTTGCCAACTCTTCACCCTCTGGTCTAATTTGGGCTCTTGGAGTTCCTTCTGTCTCCCCCTCTGGATCTTTCTTTCTCCTCTCTCTCTCTCTTGGCCTTGGAGCTGCTCTTCTCCTCTGCTCTAACAGACTGACCTCACTCTGCAAAAGACCCTGTCCTAAGATGGTGCCCACCTTATATACTCCCTCTATGTGTGAGCTCAGGTGACCAGCACCCAATGAGCTCCTAGCACTACCCAGACTGCTCCCCCTATCTGCCCCTACACTACTGGGATGTTCCACCCCCCTCCCACTCCAGCCAGGAACAGACACTGTCGTACCTGCACATTTCTCTAGTGGGAGTACCGTCGGTCTGTTCCTCGGAAATGGGATGTGTGTAGTGCATGCAGCCTACTGAGCTCAGTTCCACACTCCATCCTTACCCGGGAGTGGAATACCACACCTCTGGGTTGAGGTGCAATACCCCTGTAGCAGCCGAATCCTCAGGGTGCTACACATGCATTTCTGCATGCGGGTTATCAAGCGCTTTTCCAAGTGATTTTGGCATCACTTGGAAAAGTGCTTGACAACTTGGTCACACTATATAAATCCATGCAACCGGCATGAATTTATATAGTGTGGCCAAGTTAATAGTTAAAAAAAGAATAAAAATGGTAAAAAATAAAAAATAAAGATTATACTTACCTTCTGATGGCCCCCGGTCTTTTCTCCGCTGCGTCCGGTCTCTTGTACGGCTCGCGATGGTCTAAAAGGACCTTCTATTACGTCATTTAATCATGTGACAGATCACGCAACCACCAACGTCAGCGGTCGCGTGACCAATCATATGACTAAATGACGTCATGAAAGGTCCTTTCATACCACCGCGAGCCGTACAAGAGACCGGACGCAGTGGAGAAAAGACCGGGTGCCATCAGAAGGTAAGTATAATCTTTATTTTTTATTTTAAATTCTTTTTTTAACAGCTACTATGGCTACCTGGGTCTGGATGAGAGTCTGCTCTTCTCCAGACCCGGGTACCATCCGCACATTGAATCGCTTCATATCCGCATGTGTACATGTAGTGATGCAGATATTAAGCGATTCAATGCAAATCAATGGCAGCAATTACGCTGCGTGTCCGCAAAATTAATGGACATGCTGCGTATTTTTCCGCAATGATAATCCGCAGCGGAAATTTCCACAGCATGTGCACAGCACATGCAGATTATCATTGGGGACCATGGGGCACGTATTACCCAGCGTTTTTTAAGCGTTTCCTCTGCGGAAATTCCGCGGCAAAAACACTTGAAAAACGCATAGTGGGCATGCAGCCTGACCTTATGACTTAAAATAATTTTTTACTTTGCTAAAATTGGGCGTTTACGGTTGCAGCAACACTGAATATGTTTATTTTTTCCTACTTTTAAATTTCTTTATCCTTCAATTGGCCAAAAAGGAAAGTGATGTTTTTTTTGGTGCCAATAGGGGACTTGAGGTTATGATCATTTGATCGCTTATGGTTTATTCTGTAATATTTTATTATTTGCAGTACAGAGTGAAAATCATGGTCTCCTATGAAGATCAGTCGCTGCTTTAGGTGCAGGTGCTGGCTCTATGTCACAGCCATCACCTCTCCTGTTTGGAGCAGACTCAGCTCCTGAGCCTGCTCCATGCACCCACTCCCTCTCCATGAACATAATAGTACATCATGGAGCGGGAAAGGTCTAAACAAGTGCCGATCAAGTTGTTCTTTCAAGTACTTGGCTTTTATTTGGTTTTAGTGTGAAGTTATAATATTCCTGGGATATACTTTTTAATTATTTCACTACACTATTCACTACACATTCCAATATCAATCAGGACACAGATATTTCACACCAACTGTGACTCACAAGTGCAAAATAAACCTTATATAATAGCACACATGAGTAGTGGGAGGCCATGCTGGGGATTACCTTACATGAGAATTGTGATAAAAGTCTGATTTAGTCATCAGTCAGCAGATCAGTGATACTCGGGCATTTTACAAGAATTTCCTCTTGATAATGATGCAATGATTTTTCTTTTAATTTGTGTACTAATTTCCTTCATTTCTTTATAAACTGTTCATATATTTTGCAAATGCTTTACTTTTCCATTTTTAGATATTTACTTGAATTTTTTTAAAATGACCTACAGGATCTTTAGGAAATTAGTGGGTGGCAGTCCGTCACTTGCAATACAAGGTTAGTTGACAGTCTTACTACCTTGGTTGTATGTTCGTTACAAGCCTTGGACATGGGAATATACAATCTGAAAGGGATCAGAAGAATAAAAGAAAACAACAAACATGAGAATTGATTAAAGAAAGAGTAGAAAGGAAGAGGAAGAAGCAGAGCAGCTGCAAAGAGGAACGGCTGTAACATTGTAGAGACTGGAGTGTGAGAAAGCTTTGTTACATGAAGAAGTACACGAGTCGGCAAAAGTTTCTTGAAGTGGTTTATATCTTTTTATCTCCATTTGATACCATTACTGTAAACAAGATATTGTTTTTTATCCTAAATAACAAATTTGTAGCTGCAAAAAAAAGTGTTTTATCTTGTGTAGCAGAGTTTTAGTTAGGTTAATTCGGTTATTTGGGGTGTTTTTTTGTGTTTTTGATAGCTTTTTATTACATGCTTTTATGGTGTTTTTTCAGCTGTGGTTTTTGTCTCTTTTTGACATGTAATTTTTATATAAAACTTCTTCATTTTCGATAATTCATATTACTTAGCTTTGAAAAAACTTTATTAAGAAAGCCATGTGGGGATTATATGCATTTTTTTACCTAGCAGATTTTCTTCATGTCATTCATGAGGAAAAATCAACAAATAAAATGCATATTTACTGCAAGAGAAATTAACACACTGCGGATTTAAAAAAAGCCCTGCAAGTCAGGTTACGCTGCGTAAAAAAAAAAAAATCCCATACACTTTGCTGGAACTGTAAGACTCTGCGTTTTTTTGAGCAGCGAAAATATGTAGTGTCAGAAATGCTTTTCTTGGGAAACAAGTTTTAAACACCACTGCCAGACACTTATTTCCAAGGGGCAGGAGATTGGGATACATTTGATGATTCTTTTTGTGAACTGATGAGACAAAAGTTGAACTTTTTGGAAGGTGTATGTCCCATTATATCTGGCGTAGAAGTAACACAGCTTTTCAGAAAAAGGAACATCATACCAACAGTAAAATATGGTGGTGGTAGTGTGATGGTCTGGGGCTGTTTTGCTGCTTCAGGACCTGGAAGACTTGCTGTGGTAAATTGAACCATGAATTCTGCTGTCTACCAAAAGATCCTGAAGGAGAATGTCTGGCCATCTGTTTGTGACCTCAAGCCGAAGCACACTTTGGTTATGCAGCAGGACAATGATCCAAAACACACCAGAAAGTCCACCTCTAAATGACTTAAGAAAAAAAAAATTAAGACTTTGTGAGGTGGCCTAATCAAAAGGCCCCGTCACACTTAGCGACGCTGCAACGATCCCGACAACGATATGACCTGTCAGGGATCGTTGCTGCGTCGCTATGTGGTCGCTGGTGAGCTGTCAAACAGGCAGACTCACCAACGATCAGGGGAGCAACGACATCGTGGAAAGAATCTTTCCACGATGTCCTGCTCCTGGCTACCAGCCTGCTGCTGAAGCAGGAGCAGGCTGGTAACTATGGTAAACATCGGGTTACTAGGGGCACACGCGCACTTAGTAACTCATTGTTTATCATGGTTACCACTCTTCTACAGTGAGCGGGAGGTTACCGCTCACTTTAGCAGGCTGGTAACCATGGTAAACATCGGGTTACTAGGGGCACACGCGCACCAAGTACCCCATTGTTTATCATGGTTACCACTCTGCTACAGTGAGCGGGAGGTTACCGCTCACTTTAGCAGGCTCGTAACCATGATAAACAACGGGTTACTAGGTGCGCGTGTGCCCCTAGTAACCTGATGTTTATCATGGTTACCAGCCTGATCGCTGCTCCCGCTGGTCACACACAGCGATGTGTGCTGACCAGCGAGAGGGCAACAACCAAAAAATGGTCCAGGACACTTTGCAGCGATCAGCGACCTCACAGCAGGGGCCTGATCGCTGCAAAGTGTCACACATAGCGACATCGCTGGTGAGGTCGCTGTTGCGTCACCAAAACCGTGACACAGCAGCGATCTCGCTATGTGAGACCGGGGCTAAAGTCCTGAGCTTAATCAGATTGAGATACTGTGGCATGACCTTAAAAATGCAGTTCATGTTCGGAAACCCTCCAATGTAGCTGAATTACAACAATTTTGCAAAGATGAGTGCGCCAAAATTCCTCCAGAGTGTTGTAAAAGACTCATTCTCAGTTATCGCAAATGCTTGATTGCAGTTGTTGCTGCTAAGGGTGGCCCAACCAGTTATCAGGTTTAGGGGCAATTACTTTTTCACACAGGGCCCTGTAAGTTTGGATTTATTTTTCCTTTAATAATAAAGACCTTCATTTAAAAACTGCATTTTGTGTTTACTTGTGTTATCTTCGTCTAATTTAAATTTGTTTTGTGATCTGAAACATTTAAGTGTGACAAACATGCAAAAGAGTAAAAAATCAGGAAGGGGGCAAACACTTTTTCACACCACTGTAAACTGTGCAAAGTGCTAGTTAATAGGGATCAGTATTAGAAAACCTCTAAGATATTATAATTTTGAGCCCTGAGTGATACAGACTATAGTTACATTCGTATACATTTGTAAAAAAATAATTATATGGTGCATGTATGTATTACCTTGTAGTGTCCGACGCTCGTTTCGCCGTTGTTTCTTCCAGGGGCAACCTTATCCGGATTTAGGCAACATATTTTATATGGTTCATATACTTTCAGACATATTTGATAGATAATTAGAAAATCTGCAAATCACTTTATTTAATAACTAGTCCACTGCCTTTAATCCCTCTCTAGCAGGACAGAAACCAAGACAGATTCAAATGAGCTGCATACAGGCATCACAGAGTTGGGCATTTAATTTAGCCACTCACCAAATACTCAACATGTGCACGTGGCCTAAGGGAAATTTTCCCTTTCTCGTTCCCTTCCCCCTCAAGAATGGAGGAAGCTCATAACTAAAAGATCACTTTTGCACTAGCAGCCAAACGGCAAAATATTTTTCATGCCATTTGCACTAATAGTACAGCAGTACTGCCCCTTTAACAGGCCTTCATAACAGACCTGCTTCAACAGTCAGGCTATGTTCACACAGAGATTTTTGAGGCGTTAAAAAACAATTTTTCAAATGGAAACAGCTCCAGGAAACACTTCTTGCTTGGGCAGTTTTGGAAGAGGTTTTTTTTCCCCCTTGGGCTATGTGCACACGACGTCTTTAAAACACAGCACAGCCATAAGGCTTTACATGGCGAAGCCATTTCAGGAAGGAGCCAGCAAACTTTTGCCTGAAACTTCGCTGGCTGTTTTGCTGCCATCTTTGCAGCAGCTCAGTTGCCAGCAGATTTTTCTTTTTAATTTTTCTATCATTTTTGACTATGAATAGAACAGTGAATAGACTGTAAGCTTGCGAGCAGGGCCCTCACTCCTTTCGATATGAGAGATGCATATTCTGTATTGTCTGTATAAGTCCCCCTTAAAATTTGTAAAGTGCTGCGGAATATGTTGGTGCTATAAAAATAAAAATTATTATTATTATTATAATATACTACTTCATTTAATCACTTCAGGGTCTCCAAGCCATTAAGGGGTTAAAAGAAGAAACAAAATGACCTGGCAAAATGACTTTCCACACCAGAGCGATTGCAGCGATACCAAATTGAATGAGTTTTTTAATTATTTTAGTGGTAAAAAAAAATGGGAAAAAAAATTTTTGAAAAAAATATATTCATTTTTTTTATATCTATTTTAAATAGGGAAAAGTGAGATGATTTGAACTTCTATGGGTTTTTTTTACATTATCTACTGTATCTGTAAGTTCCCTTAGGGGACTTGAAGCTGCGATCATCTGTTCCCTTGTGCTATATACATGTATAGTAATACCTCAGTATTGCTGTATATAGCAAGAAACATGGCACCACCACAGGGTTGTGTTTCAGTGGAGCACCGTGATGACGGGCGTAGAGATCTTCAACAGATCCCGCACTGTCGCAGGGCAGCCAATGGGCACATAGAATAATGCGCCCCCATGCCGTCATGCTGTTAATGCAGCTGTCACAGTTGGAGTGGCATTTAACAGGTTAACAATTCTGAGCGGAGCTCTGATCTACCCGCGGCTGTTAGATGCAGGTTCTGGCTGTTCGTCACAGTCATTATCTGCCAGGTATTGGGCGA
The DNA here is from genome assembly GCF_046119375.1 of Phyllobates terribilis. Taxonomy (NCBI): domain Eukaryota; kingdom Metazoa; phylum Chordata; class Amphibia; order Anura; family Dendrobatidae; genus Phyllobates; species Phyllobates terribilis. The sequence goes on from NW_027362761.1 coordinate 1,094,426,695, forward strand.
GCTGACCCCGTGAACCATACACCCACCCCCAACTTGCGTCATACATATCCGGCAAATGATGGTAAGGGGTCAGTGATAGCTATGATGTTTTGATCACTTCCTATTATATTTTTTTGCTGTCAAAAACTGCAGTACTGCAGTTTAGATTTTCTTTTTCACTTTATGGCATTTACCAATCAGGTGAATTCATTTTATATTTTGATGGATTGGGCTTTTACAGACACAATGATACCACATACTGTATATGTAATTTTTTTTTATTTCTTATTTTAATGGGCTAAATGGGGATTTACATTTGTATATTTTTATTGTTTTCATATTTTTAAAAGCATTTCTTTTGAGTGTATTTGAATCCCCTTGGGTGTATTGCAGTATATACAGTAGCAAAAATCACGTTCTCCTATGAACACTAGCCATAGGATGACCTTCATTGGAGTATGGCAGGCACGGAGTCTTCAGCAGGTGTTGCCGATGGGCTCGTGGAATGGCTTGGGGCTGTGGGCAGAGCTCAGCCGCACTTGCTGCTGTTAGAGGCGGATGTTGGCTGAATAACAGTCAGCTCTTGAGCCCACATTAAAGACAGGGACCTGACACTGGACATACTGAAGTGTTTTTCCAACATAAGCATAAAATTGGCCTATAAGTAAGAGATTGAGTATATGATAAATATTGAAGAGGCTGCAGTGCTCCAATGTGCACCACAACCCCCTTAAACAGCTGATCAGTGGGGGTGCAGAGAATCAGAACCACACATCTGATAATGATGATCAATCCTAAGAGTGGACCATGAGCATTCTGATCCCGGAAACCTCTAACCATCGGCACTGCAGCAGCCCCTGAAGCCTTGACTGGAGGACAGCGTGACATCTCCGAACTTATTGAAAATGTAGTGGTCAGTACAGTAGATTGTGAGACCTCAGAACCACATTAAGAGCTTAAGGCCACGTTCAGTATTTGATCAGTATTTGTAAGTCAGAAGTGGGTGATAAATGCAGAAGTGGTGACTAGTGTTGAGCGAGTATGTTCTGTTAACCCTTTCGCCGAGTATGCTCGGGCGAGCACCGAGTATTTACAGCTGCTCGGTGATATGGTTAAATCGCTCCCATGTGCATGATTTGCGACTGTTTGACAGCTTTATTACATGTGAGGAATGTCTATTTCTTACACATTCCTCACCTGTATTAAAGTAGGCAAACAGTTGCAAATCATGCACACGGGAGCGATTCAAACATATCACCGAGCAGCTGTAACTACTCGGTGCTCGCCCAAGCATACTCGGCGTAAGGGTTAACAGAACATACTCGCTCTTCACTAGGGGTGACGACGTGTTTCTATTCTACTTTTCCTCTGATTGTTCCACTCCTGGTTTTGGCTTACAAATACTGATGTAAAATACTGACCAAATACTGAACATGTGCACGTGGCCTTATTCTGTATAATTGAATGTGTTTGGCAAAAGTGATACCAAAGTTTTATGGATCAGATGATCCATTAATTGACAGAAACTTAGTGGAGAGACACAAAGCAATTTGGTAACGGAGTTTCATAAAGATGTTGGTTATGTCTCTGACAACCGCAGGCCCCACTTCCTTCCCCATCATTTCAAGAGTGCTCAGTCCCACTACAGGAACAAGTGTGATCTACTTCTTATAATGAGTTATTGAGTTAAGAATTCTGTTTAATACACAGATACAGAATATATCAGGGTGAAACAATGCCTAAATCATGGAACTTTCTAACTTGGAAAATGAAGAATTATTTGACCTCGACTGGGCAATATTTTGTTTTTTACATTTTAGTTTTTTTTCCTCCCCTTCTTCTAAGAGTCATAACTTTTTATTTGTTGATTTACCTTTTTTTGTTGGGTGGAATAAAAAAACAAACAAACAGCAATTCTGCTGTAGTTTTTGGGGTTTTCTTTTAACGATGTTCACTCTGTAGTAAAAATGACCTGGTAACTTTGTTCTATGAGTCCCTAAGGTTATTGTGATACCAAAATTATATAGATTGTTTCTTTTTACTATTTGAAAGAGAACATGTCAGCTGGTCAAAAGTGGCCCAGTTTTGCTCTTATTTTATTTCCGCTGCTCCCCTGAGTATTAATTTTGCATTTCTCGTTTGTTTCTTTTTTTTTTTTTTTTTAATCTGCTAGAAATGAGGGCCTTTTTATTGTTTTTACCAAGGATAATAATGCAAAACAGCATAAAGACACAAATCCTGAAAGCCACACCCCCTTGGTAACAATTATGAAAAATAGCAGCAATAAAATGGCCCATATTAATGGAACCATATGGATTTTTTTTATGTCATACTCAGGGGAGCAGCAGGAATAAAACCGGAGCAAAAACTGACGACTTTTGACCTGGTGATAGGTATTTAAAAATAAAAAAAAAACTTGAGAGTCATATTTTTTCTATATTTTGGTCAATAAAGTTGTATGAGGACTTGTTTTTTTTTTGCAAGGCAAGCTGTACTTTTTATCAGCACCAATTTTGGGCCCATAAGGCTTTTTGAACTCTTTTTATTATTTATATTATTTTTTGCAGTAGCTCTGCCGTTTTGATTTTTTTTTTCTTTTCAGTTTGGTATTCAAAGCATGGGATAATCATTTTATGGTTTAATATTGCAGATAATTAGGCATTCAGGAATACCTGATATCTTATTTGTTTTATTTTTTTTTTAGCTTTCTAACCATTTGAATTATGGTATTATTTTTACTCTTATTATTTTTTGCATTTTTTCTTAATCCCATAGATTGGAACCATGTGTGTGTGTGTATATATATATGTATATGTTTATGTATATATATATATATATATATATATATATATATATATATATATATATATATACATACACACATATGTATGTCAATATATATATATATATATATATATATACACACATATGTATGTCAATATATATATATATATATATATATATATATATATATACACACATATGTATGTCAATATATATATATATATATATATATATATATATATATATATATATATATATATACGTGTATATATATACATATATATACACATACATTACTCACAAAAAAGGTAGAACAGCACCATTTAATTGCTCACAACGGGTTCCAAGCCTTCAGCCAAATGTTCAACTTGTTCCATATATAGATTCAAAAACGAAGACAGCATACCAACAAGAAAAGATTTTTTTGAAGGAAAAAATGGACTTTATTCAGCCCCAATGGCAACGTTTCGGGTCACAGAACCTTTCTCAAGAGTGTTTATCTAGCTCTTTTTATGCAGCTGTAAATGAAAAATCAAACTATTCCAGTTCTTTTAGGGATTTTTAAGGATTTTTTACATCACACGAGAAAACATTTACTTTTGCTTAATGGGCTATTGATGTCCAATGTATGCATCTAATATTGTAATTCAGCCAAAAACAAGCTTTGTAAGAAAAAACCCACACGTGGTGACCTTTTTGCATAACCTATCTTTCTACAAACTTTTGGTAATACTGACACAAAATTGCCATATATTCCCCATGTATTACATGCTGATTTTTCTGCCTATTGTCTGTTGGATGAAGGAGTGAAATCTACGTGGAAATCAATATAATATAATCTATAATATAACCAGGGATGTGTCCTTCTGTCCGAAGCCTCAACAGACTGAGCCTGCGCAATGTGCCTGCGCAGTCTGGCCCCAGCCAGAAAAACACACCCACATCCCAGACAGGGATGAGGAGTGTGGCGCCAGAGATCGCGGTATGCGTAGGCACTGAACACATACTGCGATATTCGGAGCCATAAGCACATAACTGCCGGGGAGGAGTGTGGTGCATTTTTCGGGCCAGAGGCCGGGGGAGGAGTGTGGCGTCGGAATCCACGCCTGCGCATAGCGCATTATTTCACGCCATTTTAGTGAAGTGTGTCTTCACAAAATTGCGCCCGACATCGCGGTAGGTGTATACTTGTACTCCTGCGCCATTTTTTTGAAGACACTCAGCACATTTGTCTTCAATAAAATGGCGCCGTATATCACGCTATGCAGGCACTGATTCCGGCACTATTTTAGTAAAATAACCCAGGCGACATGTTGCAGGGGAGCAATGAAAAAGTGAGTAGGAGTGTTTTTTTTAAATTAATTTATGGATGGGGAAGCATATACCTGGATGGGGAGCATATACCAGGATGGGGGCACAAATACCAGGATGTGGAGCATATACCAGGATGGGGGCGCAAATACCTGGATGGGGCAGCATATACCAGGTTGGGAGACCAGGATGGGGGAGCATATAACAGGATGGGGGACCATATACCAGGATGGGGACCAGGATGAGAGAGCATATACCAGTATGGAGGACCAGGATGGGAGATAATATACCAGGATGGGGGACCAGGATGGGAGATAATATATCAGGATGGGGGACCAGGATAGGGAAGCATATACCAGGATGGGGGACCAGAATTGGGGAGCATATACCAGGATGGGGGAGCATATACCAGGGTGGGGGACCAGAATGGGGGCCCAAATACCAGGATGGGAGACCAGGATGGGTGAGCATATACCAAGATGTGGGACCAGAATGAGGGAGCATATACCAGGATGGGGGACCAGGATGGGGAAGCAAATACCAGGATAGGGGAGCATATACCAGGATGGGGGAGCATGGACCAGAATGAGGGAGTATGGACCAGCATGGGGTAGCATATACCAGGATGGGGGACCAGGATGGGGGGAGCATGGAAAAGGATGAGGGGAGCATGGTCCAGGATTGGGGAGCATAAACCAGAATAAGGGACCATATACCAATAAAAATGCTCGCCACTTGGACATAGAACGGGTTCAGTAGCTAGTTCTTGTGAAAATGAAAAAAAATTGGGGCTAAAACAACATTTTTGTGGGAAATTTTTTTTTTTTTTCATTTTTATAGATCCACGTTATAAAATTCTGTACAGCACCTATGGGTTCAAAGTGTTCACCACACATCTAAATAAATTCCTTGAGGGGGCTAGTTTCCAAAATGGGGTAATTTGTGAGGGTTTTCCACTGTTTAGGCACATCAGGGGCTCTCCAAACGCGATATGACACCTGCAGACCATTCTATCAAAGTCTGCATTCCAAAATGTCACTCCTTCCTTTCGGAGCCCTGCCGTGTGCCAAAACAATAGTTTTCCCCAACATATGGGTATCTGCATGCTCAGGAGAAATTGCATAACAAATGTTGGGGTCTATTTTCTCCTGTTATTCCTTTGAAAATAAAAAATTTGGGGCTAAAAACATTTTGGTGTGAAAAATGGGATTTTTTAATTTTCATGGTTCCACGTTCTAAACTTTTGTGAAGCACTTGGGGGTTCAAAGTGCTCACTGCTAGGGTTGAGCGAATTTGTTTGGCATTTCAAATTCGTGTTTGGGGTTCCAGCTTGGTCGCGCCCAAAAATATAACATCTGCATGACAGCGTGGCAAATCAGGGATGTTCGTGGGCGGAGCCGATTTTTTGGCGTGAACAAGCTGGAACCTCGAACACGAACACGAATTTGAAATGCTGAACAAATTCGCTCAACACTACTCACTACACATCTAGATAAGTTCCCTGAGGGGTCTAGTTTCCATAATGGTGTCAGTTGTGGGGGGTTTCCACTGTTTAGGCACATCAGGGGCTCTCCAAACGCAACATGGCGTCCCCTTATTACTCCAGAAAATTTTACATTCAAAAAATCAAATGGCGCTCCTTCCCTTTCGAGCCATGCCGTGCGCCAAAACAGTGGTTTTCCCCCACATTTAAGTCTAAATTAAAAATTTGGTGAAAAAAAGTTAAATGTTTATTGTTTTCTTCCACATTCCAAAAATTCCTGTAAAGCACCTGAAGGGTTAATAAACTTCTTGAATGTGGTTTTGAGCATCTTGAGGGGCACAGTTTTTCAAAATGGTGTCACTTTGGGTAATTTCTGTCATAAAGGCCCCTCAAAGTCACTTCAAATGTGATGTGGTCCCTAAAAAAATGGTTTTGTAAATTTTGTTGGAAAAATTAGAAATTGCTAGTCAACTTTTAACCCTTGTAACTTCCTACCAAAAAAAAAATGTTGGTTCCAAAATTGTGCTAATGTAAAGTAGACATGTGGGAAATGTTATTTATGAACTATTTTGTGTGATATATCTTTCTGATTTAAGGACATGAAAATTCAAAGTTTGAAAATTGCGACATTTTCAAAATTTTCCCCAAATTTCCGCTTTTTTCACAAATGAATGTCAGTCATAGCAAATAAATTTTACCACTATCATGAAGTACAATATGCCATGAAAAAAAACAATCTCAGAATCAGGGGGATCCGTTGAAGCACTCCAGAGTTATTACCTCATAAAGTGACAGTGGTCCGAATTGTAAAAATTGGCCTGGTCATTAACGTGCAAAAAGCCTTTGGGGAAAAAAGGGGTTAAAAGGCTGAATTTTAGTTAAACACTCTGATTTCAGTGACATGACACTTACTGTATATTATGATGTAGTTTATTTTAAATCACAAGGATGTGATATATACTTTTATTAATCTGGATCACGTGTTAACTCTATGCAGGGAAAGTAAGAAGGGTCTATACAGTCAGCTGTCAGATATGGAAGGAGTCTTGGCATAACAGTTTACTGTCATCACCAAGGTGGACACATTGAAATAAAAGAAGAATATTATATCTTTATATGATAGAAGCACAGTAAATTAGATGTTATTAGATGTTATGAATACCATGGATGGCAAGAAGAACAAACATATCAATTTTGGAACAAATCAAGCTGGACATGTCACTCACACCAAGGATCACCAAGCTATGACTTGCCTACTTTGGACACATCATACGAAGAAAGCAATCACTGGAGAATGACATCATGGTCAGAAGAATAGAAGGAACAAGGCGAAGAGGAAGACCAGCAACCCGATGGCTTGATACAATCAAAATAACCGCGTAGAAGACCCTGGTGACCTATCTTGGCATGCAAAAGATCAACCTTTTTAAAGAGTGTTCATCCATCAAGTTGCCATGGCTCGAGATTGAGCTGAAGGGCGTTAGATAATAAAATAATTGACACTATTTTTGGACTTTTGCTATGAAATTGATTGTTTAATTCTTCATTTACGTAAAGCAGTCACGCTTTGTATCAAAAGTGCACAGCTATGTCAACAATAAATATATTTTATGAAATTAATCAGATTTAAGAATGGACCTTCACATTTAATTTCAGACTGAATATAAAAATAGTGATTTATGAGATGTCTGGGTATTGGTCTGGGCAGGTAGAAGTTGAGCACCAGATGCTTTTGTGGCACTGATTCATTCTAGCAAGAACGTAAAAACAGCACATCAATGCAGATCACATAGTTTTCATGTGGTTCCTTTGCCTGAACTACTTAGAACTGATCTCTCCTACTTCCTGCAGCGAGGGGCTCGTGTGTGACATTAGCTCACTTTTCTATATTACATTGTTGAGCTAACATTGCTTCTAAAAGTTAAATAAATATGTAAGTTGTGTTTTGCAGACCAAAAAAAAAACAGTTTCTTCAAACTTCGTCATGATACTGGCTTCGCCCAGTCTCCATATTGCAAGAAAAATGCATTAATATAACTAAACAGAAAAAAAGTTAACCTAAAGGGACATCATAAATTTAGCTAAAATTTGCTAAAAATGCCTCTGACTCGAGAACATTGAAATGCAGTGCAAATCAAGTATTTTTTCATTGTCACTGATGAGTAGACGTATCACAGAAGAAGACTCAGTTCAAATAATTTTGCACTCATTGACAGAGAAACGCTTCCGTCTCGCTCTTTTCTTGGCTTGGTTGATTGCAGTCCTTACGGCACATTCAAATACCTGCTGGACTCCCCGATTATGCAGAGCTGAACACTCCAAGTATCCTTTGGCTCGGACATCTTGTGCCAGCTGTTTACCATCTGCAGCGCTGATGCATGGCACCCGTGACTGGTTCTGCTCTCTCTGATCAGTCTGTGTGGCGATAACAAGCATCGGCACATGAGGCAGATTGTGTTTGACCTCAGTAATCCACTTATTTCTGACACTTAGGAATGAAGCATGATTGGATACGGAGAAGCAGAGTAAGACTATGTCCGCATGCTGGAATGAAATGGGTCGGATACTCTTAAATGCATCATTGCCCGCAGTGTCCCAAAGTCCGAGGCTTATCTGGACCCCATCCATGAAGACATCGACTCCAGTATTTTCATAGACTGTTGGTTTATAGGTGTCTGGAAAAGTCTCAGATGTGAAACGGACAAGAAGGGAAGTCTTCCCAACAGCAGCATCCCCAACCAAGACACATTTAATGGCGTTCATCTTCCTGTAATGTTGAGAGTTATGTGCAGCCGGCTAATAAGAGATGAGCCTCTCCTGGATTTCCATCAATTTATAGAAATTCAGCTTTTTTGATAAGTAGCCTCTTAGATATTCCTATATGAAGACATTGCCACTTCTTCTATTCCTTCACAGTGCAGTCTCAGGGTGAGTTCTCTGTGGGAGAAAGAAAAAAAAACGATCCTTTAATATGATTTTATCTTGCTAATTATGTAAACCATATTCCATATGAGGAGTCTGTCAGCAAAAAATGACTGTGCAAACCAAGCACAGGCGCTCATTGCTCCCTTTGGCGTGGCAGAGAAGTTTAGTGCACTTTTCCATCTACATGTTCTCCATCAATCTCTGCCCTCCTCTGACTAATGTGAACTCAGAGCAGTCAATCAAGGAAGAGGAGGGATACATGAAAATAAGTAGATGGAAAGATGCACTAAACTGCTCAGCCATGCCAAGGGTACTTATTTTGTACAGTCATTTTGCCCTGACAGACATCCTTTAACATTAAAATCCTTATGAACTGCAAATAAACTGAAGTTAATATGGTTATGAATCCAAGGAGTCTCCACAATCAAGTATGTGCACCCCTTTCCAGACTAACTGATCATGAATTCAGACACACTTAATCAAGCATTTGTACAATAAATTGGTGGCAAAAAATACTCAAAAGGAGGGAAAAGTCAATACTCAAAAGGAGGGAAGAGTCAATACTCAAAAGGAGGGAAGAGTCAATACTCAAAAGGAGGGAAGAGTCAAAAATCACATATTTCAATATGACTTTATAAAATAAAATAAAAAACAAATTTTTACTGGCTTGTATAAAATAACATTACAAAAGATATAAAAGTGCAATCAGTGAATATATATTCTAAAAATTGCTATAAAAACTATTACAATGTTCCAGTTGCTGTAAATTTGTTGAATTTACATTTAAGGTCAGAGTATTTAAGCAATTAACAACCTAAACACAGAGAAAAAAACTGATTTAGAAACATGCAGCCACATCATTCCAGAACAAAATATATAAAATGTACACATATACTCCAAAAGCCACGCATTCATTTTCGGGTACACGTATGATTGACTTCTGAGAGGCAAGACAATGTCCGCATCCTGTAATGAATTGTGATGGATACTTTTGAATGGATCATTACCTGCAGTGTCCCAAACACAGAGGCTTATTTGAACCAAGATTGTCATTGGACTATTTATATAAATAATGAAGATGTACACAAATATATATATATATATACTGTATATATATATATTTACTTTTGGGCTACAAGGTGTTTTTAGCCCAGAAGAAGACATGTTTGTCTGTTTAGTTGTAGGCTTGTAGCCCAAAAGTGGCATGTTAGGCAGAGTAGTTACCCATCAGAGGGAGGTCACCTTGCCGCGGTTGATGGGCACACATGAATTGGCCAATTTATGCGCTAAAAACCTTCGTTTTTTGTAAGTACTTGTTGCTGAGCAAAAACTGTTTAGATCCAATATTTTTGTTGTTAAGACGTATCTTGGCCATATGGAGTGCTGCTGCATTATTCTGTTTATATTTTATAGTTACAGCAGTTGGCACCAGTTCACACTAGGAGGTGCTGGTCAGGTTTTTCTGGTATATATATATATATATATATATATAGATATATATATATATATATATATATAAAAATATACACACTTCAGTAAACACATATAATATATATATCTTTATTTATATAGTTCATTGCGCCCTGCTTCAGTTGATAATATAATTTGTATAATAAGTACCGGTGTATTGTTTAGTGATCTAGTGATCTCAGTACTTAGCACCGCAGACATGATGGTGTAGCTTTAGTGTCTATTATATTTCAAATGCTTGATCACTAGGAATACTACAAAACATTTTTTTTCACAATTTTAAGATTTTGATATAATGTAGATATCAAAATATTTCAGACTTAAAAATGTAAAAAAGAGGCCAAAAATGTGCAAATTGGAAATCACAAAAATTCCAGTATCACACACTGTAAATATTTGCTGGTTATAGACACAGTACAATAAAAATTAGGAATAATTTGTATGTGAATATATCTATTAAAACAACCACATAAAACACTGACTATACCAGCAGAAAACAACATCTCTCTTTATGGCTTTCCTCTGCAAAGTGTATTTATGAATAATTATTATGAGAAATCATATATTTGGATACAAATAATATTAAATGTCTTCATTTATAAAAATCCCAATTTCAATAGCGCCATAATACATACATAAAAATGATATGAACCAGCAGTGTCATATGCTCATGCATGTGTATGTATTTATACAATAGCATAAAGTATCAGTTGAAAAATAAATATCACAAATATTTACTTAAAGATAAAGCACAAAAGATAACGACATAATCAACATCTATGTGAAGTCTAAATGGAACACTCTGCATTATGATAATAATACACCTCTACTTGAAGAACGAGATCTATATATAGAAATATATAATCATCATCAATACGACAGGCTAATATTGCTGGTATGTATATATATACATATATATATGCACACACTCAAAGGTATTATGGATGTATTTTGTGAAAGTTTCACACTTTGCAATCACAGAAGCATGTAAGCCTTTTGGAATATATTAATAATTATATACGAAGAAGTGGATTTTATAGTATGTAAGAATTTTTTACTTACACATAGAAAAATCTTAAAGGTTGACAGTCCCCAGTGGTTGATACCTTATAATGGCTAACTGAATTGATGGTGGTAAGGAATAGCAAGCTTTCGAGACTACTTAAGGTAGGCAGCGCTGTAGTGTGGGGTTCTCTAGTTGTATGTGGTTAGTTATGTAAGTCCCACACACTAAACTTGTCTTAGCCAGAATGTTCCCTTTCCTCTCTGAGTAATGTAACATCTCTGCAGATACTATAAGACAAGACTCTCCAGAACATTATAATAACTGAAACAATCCTGCATAAGGAGACCTGATATGGATAGATAGATGATAGATGGATAGATAGATATGATTTAATGATAATACATACTACTGTAACTATATCCATATTTTAGCATCGGCATTAAGATGCAATTCCTAGATTTGTTCAAAACTTACAGACTCCCAGGAATATATGATGTTGTAAGTTCAGGTTATGAACAGCCTAGAAATTGAGGCTGCAAGAAAAACAAATGCTAAAATGTAGCCACGTTGTAGGCATATCAATTAGCCTACAATGTCTATTAACTTAGGCAAAAATGTTACGGACACAAACATACTGCATATTCTGCCATTTTTCATTGCAAGATCCCACATAATTTTATTCCATGCACAATTCATCTGATTTCACATTTTAATATCTTGGTATATTTTTGTGAACTTTGTTTGTAAAATAATTGTTTCAGTTTGTAGCTACTAATAAACTGTAGCAATTAATTTTACATGTGAAGGTACCAAACCAAATAACACTGATGTAACCAATAGCAGCCAGTCACATTACCTGCCATACAAACAGAGATGTGATTCTACTCATATCCATCAATAACACCCAGATGATTTTACCCACTCTTGAATCCCGAGAATTAGAACAAGATCAAAGATGACTTTTGTTTTAATTTGTCATTCTCTATAAACTATTTACTGTTAATACTGTAGAATTGTCTTTTGTATTGATTGATAATGTATCTATGGCTAGTCATTAAAGTACAAAAAAGTAATCCAGTAATGTCGCTAATTGTTTGTGGCAAACAGTGGAAATAATAATATAATCAATTGTAACAAAATATGTTCCACTGGGAAGAAAAAGTTTTGTACGTTATTCACAAGTTAGTATTCTAAATATTGTATCATAGTGAAATAATTCTATAGATATATAAACATATGTGTGTGTAGTATCTATTTATCTATATATCTATAGTACGTGTCTGTAATATTTATCTATATCTATTTGCAATATCTATCTATGTAAGCTACGTATCTACAGTATCTATTTGTATCTATCCAAAAAATGGAGGCAGCATACCAATTTAGCAATAAAAAAATATTTAATGGCCCACAATGCAACTCTTTGGTCGATATAAGGATCTTTCTCAAGCTTGAGAAAGGTCATCATATGGACAGAAATGTCGCCACTGTGGGCAATTAAATATTTTTCTATTTGATACATTGGTATGCTGCCTCCATTTTTTTGATATATTGGAGGAATGGTCTTACCTGGGAAGCTTTGAACCCTATTATTATTTTGTTGCTGGTGCTGAACCTGTATTTTTAATTTACCATCTATCTATCTATAAGTTAAAAAAAGGCAGGCAGCATTCCAAAAAATTGTGAAAAAAGTGGACTTTATTTGCCCATATGGTATGGAAACATTTCGGTTGTGACCAACCTTTCTCGAGCCACAACCGAAACGTTGCCACACCATATGGGCTAATAAAGTTCGCTTTTTACACAATTTTTTGGAGTGCTGCCTGCCTTTTTTTATTTATAGTACAAACAGATATTTGTTTGCGGGGCCTTGCACCCACAGCTGTTACATACGGTGCTGTTCCAATTTCTCGCTATCTATCTTTTTTCTAGCAGGTGAATACATTTCCACATGTTATATCATAGTGAGTTCTTGGAAGTGAACTGCTGTGTGTTTAATAATGAAACATTTTAGGTTTTCAGATTAAGGGTAACCCAGTTATTTTAGTATATCCATAAGGAAGGGTTCAGACGACCGTGTTTTCTGTCCGTGTACTCAACGGACAGCACACTTATCCAATAATAGCCAGTGTGCCTTGACATTCCAATGATTTTTCCAACAAACCGATGGCTTGTAAAAAAAATTGCAGCATGCGCAAGTGTGAACTGATTTATGGACCAGTCTAGTATATATCAATAACAGACGGCTATGCGGATGAGCACCCGGAGCCTGTTATGTCCTCAATTTGCGAATGTGATTGGTTCTAGTTTAAGTATAAATGTCTGAATCCAGTAAGGGACTTGTGCATTTAGATTTTGAGTAAGGGAAAAGGTTAATTCATAAATTAAATTAATTCATGGCTTTCACCCCCAACCTAAAGGTGGGTTGACATGAACCAATTTGTAGCATTAAACCACCATTGACAGGTAAACATTTATCAATCAGCAGTCGCTTAATAGCCTGTTTACACCTAAAAACTGCAGTTAATGATGTGCACTGAGCGATCTGTAATAAATCATTTCCTGCCCATACGCTGCCATTGTTCTCGGCAGTGCGACTCCTGTTTTTACAGGACAATGCACTGCCGAGGATTATGATCTTTTGCGCAGCACAAAAGATCATTTTACCTGATAAATAAGCGTTTTGCTCGTTTGTCGGGTGATCGTCAGCCTGTTTAGACTGCACGATTATCGGGAAACGAGCGCTTCTAGTAGCGCTGATGCACAATAATCTTTCAGTGTATGGCATTTTTATTGTACTTTTAAATCAATTTCAACAAGTTTAAAGTACATAAAAAAGGAAATAAATTGAAAACCTATTGAGTTTTTGCAGCGATATGCATTTTTGTGAAACAATTTTTGCAGGTGAAACACATTCCAGAAATGGAAAAACTGGATAAGCCATGCCACTAAAATCCACATTGCAAATTATAGAAAATGGCATTTACTTTTTTAAAATGTGTTTTATTTCATTAAAGAGCACACAAAAATAGATTGTGATAAAAACCTACTATGAACACCCAGCCTAACGATTTCTGAAAGGGAAATTTTGCAGTATTTTGCAGTAAACACCGTAGAGCGCATGCAGCTATACAGAACAAGTACATATCTTCTAATTGCATCATAAACACTGCGGACCCCACAAACCCAGTCGTTCCTAAAGTAAATGTTCATCTCAGGGCAAGCCCCCCGGATGGCCATCCTATCCTCTGGTGGTCCAGCCCTATTCCCTCATCAGTAACAAACCAATGTAATTCTGAATGACTGGTGTTTTCTCTGCTGCATATGTGTATTCAAACATTACATTTTCGTAAAAAGTAGGGAGCATATGTCTTTACAAATTATGTTAATTATTATGTGAACTCTCCTGGACTGTACAACGCTGTAGCTTTAATAAAGCTTTCAAGCCCGAAATAACTTTCTCGGCCATCTTTTGCCAGAATTTCCGCATGATCACAACCTTCACATTTACAATTATATGGCTAAACAAATGATCTAGTCATGACATCAGATTGCCAGACACAGAGATTGTGCGTGCTGTTCTTGTGTCTGTGGTAACAAAGTCATCTTCAAAAGCCCTCACTTACCCGGGGCCCCATGATCTTGTGGGTTCTATCGATCTTCCGTCTGCCTTTGAGCGCTTGCACACAGTGGTGTCATGAACCTCCTGGTTATCTTTTTAGATTAGTCCTCAAGTAGCATTTATATAGAGGGCGGGGAGGATTGTGGCCCCTCACCATGTGGTACAGAGCTTGTCATGATTGGATTGAGAAGCCTTAACTGAGCGTCACACTACAATACCAGTAAGAAGGGGTTGTCCGGATTAATAATCCATTAACATTCTGTTTGGTAATTTCGAGTTAGCAAATGGAAGTCCCTTATTTAAGACCTTAATCTTGTAGCTCTCAATATGGAGGACATTATAGGTATATTAACAGCAAAATTATTGAGCACCATGTAATGCTTACTTTCCCCTAAGGTAAAACTAGCTGCCTGGTTGCCTAATATATTACAGCTGATGGCTTGCAGACACAGCAGCAGGACAACTTTATTTTTAAGAAGGAAAAAAAAAAAAAACATTTATGGTAGTGTTTTTTTTTTTTTTTTTTATGTTTCTATATGGGACATTTTTTTCTGCTTCAGTTGTCCAATTTGGAGCTGATGGTTGTTATGGCGACCGAAAGCCTAATAATGGCCCCAATTCGACCACAGATCAAAAAGTAATATATCACGCCAGAAGCACAATGTATTAGGCTGCCTGATAGTATCAGGGCTCGTTCACATGACCGTATATTGGGTCCGAGTGCTGATCATGAAAAAAAACAGACAGTACTCGGACCAATGTTATTCAATGGGGCAGTGCAGATGACTTATTTTTTTCACGGACAGAATTAGCGTGTGAAAAAAATCGCAGCATGCACTAGTTTCTTCCGTAAATCGGATGAGACTCACCCATTCAAGTATATGGGTGCGTGAAAAAAAATTGGATGCCATATGGAGTCATAATATAGCATTTGATTTTTACAGATACATTGCAATTCTGTAACATGGGAAACTGTAAATGATCTTGTAAATTATTAATAGCTGCTGAGCAAAAAAAAACTATTGTACACAGACTACACACAAGTGAGAAAAAAATCATCCCACTTTTCTGGATAAAACTCTGACTGATTTTTATACACTTGTGTGAAATTACCCTAACTGTTTACTATAAGATCAAAGATTTCATTTTTTTTTTTTAAATACCTTTGTGGGACTAATAAAAATTGTTAAAAATTAAACAGAAATAAATAAAAAATATTTGATGAATGAAAAACTAATGTAAAAGAAGGAAACATTGGGTACCGGGCTCACGTGTCATAACAACTGCACGGGAGTCCTGGGAGAGCAAGTGCCTACACCGCTGTTATATCGCCGACACAGGAGGTGAGTAGAAGTGTATTTATTTGATCAGGGCCAAACATGGGGAATGAGAAGGGGCTGTTCTAGTAGTGGACAACCTCTTAAGGCCAAATTAGACCTGGTCCTTAGTGAGTTCAGCAATAAGATGAAACTGAAAAAAACCTGGCCATTGTGAAAACATGCAAAACAAAGACAGTAGGATACGATATAAATGTGGTCACTCTCTTGTGCTGTCAATCAATAGAAGAAAAAAAGTCGCAGATGAATAGAAAAAAAAAGTCAACTCTACTTTTTACCAATCTGCCTTACTTTTTGCTATTGTCAATTACATTTAAGTATTTTGGATGTTTGGACAAGAACAATGTGTTAATGAAAGTATTGGTGGATTTTAGAGAACTCTTATCTCAAAACAGGAGAGTGTTTCCAATGTCAGTAAGTGACCTAGACATTGAGTGAAGGGGGCTGGCTGACTGCAAATTGCACACCATTCCAGTAATGTGCCCCCCAGGAAACACAGTCCAGTATCGAGCGCAGGTTGAAAGAAGGCAGGCACTTGCGGTACAGTGGCTACAAGCAAATCAGGGGATCTGGGCTAAAACAACTATATGAATAAGCTATAATACTTAATATTTACAGCTGTCTTAATGCTATATTTATCCACTGGAAAACCCCTGTAATTACTGAAACTAGTTTACAATAAATAACAATGAAAAAAATAACATAATGGAGAAGTGAAACTTTTCTATTTTTGTTTCAGCTTTGCAAACAAATTAGTTAATTTTAGGGCCCCTAAATCTTACAAAAGCATGGCGTATAAAAACTGTCCATAGACAGGAAGATGATAAAACACTGCACCCTGTATACCTAAAAGAGAATTCATGTCAGTGTGGACAGCCTGTCTCTTGGAGATATCGGGGTAAACTTGGATAGAAGAGATTGGATCTAAAGCACCACTCCAGCGGATTTTTTTTATTTAAGCGCTGAAATGGTGCCACTAATGTAAGTTCCCTGACCCTAGTATTATAGATACCAGCCGCTGTCTTCAGCTCTTCCCGGCGCCGCTGCAGTTCCAATCTCCATCTTGTGACAGCAACTTCTGCCTGACCAAAAGTCAGAGGTAATGGTCACTAGCTCTCAGTATAAGTCTATGAAAGCCTAGTTCTGGACTCGTTCTCTCTCTCATAGACTTACATTGAGTAGTGACCTCCTGCTCGCCCAGAAAACCTTGGAGTGATTCGGCAGATCACAACCTGCAGAAGACAACTGGAGCGGTGCCTGGAAGAACTGGAGATGGCGGCTGGTGAGTATATTACTAGGGTCAGGGAACTTACATTAGCAGCACCACTCCAGCAGTAAAACAAAAAAAAAAACACCAGAGTGGTGCTCTATGCATATCAAATAATACTTCATTTCCCAGAGACGTCTAGTAGCGGCTCTTCTACTCCTCCATTGAAACAATGGCTTTAATTCATCTAAACCGGCAATGCTTCTATGCACATTATCCCACATCTTACTCCAGACTGGAGTGCAATAAGGTATGCCAGAGCTTGTGATAAATTAGCTGACTGACATAGCCATACCCCATGCCATCTCTGTCTCTCCCCAGTCCTGCCCATTTTGACATAGTTGGCAAAAACTGGTGTGAAAATGCCAACCTCGCATTGTGCAAAAATTTTGCAACTTTTTAAAGTGTTTTATGCCAAAGTTTTGGCATAAACATTTTGATGAATCTGGGCCAATATGTCAAGCTGGCCAAGTCTAATAGGCATATTAATTAGAGAATAAAAAAAAAAAGCTTTTGGCCAAAAGATCGTTCAGATAACTTTCTTAGTCTATGGTTGTTGCACACATTTTCCACTATCAGAGCTGCTGCTGCTGCTGGATATATCCTAAACAAACTCAGAAGAAAGTTGTTGACAAGAGAAACCCTTCTACTGTTATTATGGCCATAAACGTTATATTGGCTAAGAAAATCTATACTAGGGCGGGTTTACACTAGCCGACTCACGACATTAAATGACCGTTGATAGGTTATATCTTTAATAGCTTGTTTAAACAGACCGACCACACTTCTGATGTGCACAGAGCTTAAATAGAGAAGAGGTCATGCATGTGCACTACTGCTCCATTCATGGTCTATGAATGATGGAGCACTGCACTGATTGCCAATATCTTTGAGGGTCCCCAGCTGTGGATGAGATGAAAGTGTTGTTCATGATTCAACCCTTTAAGAAAAGACTGAAAAGCTAATGATGTTCTGAATTCTTTGGGTTCCTCCCATGGCTTCCGAATCTACAGTATTGCAGTAATAGAAAAGAATATCACAACTGCAGTGCCGATCTATATAAAGAATAGGCTATACATATGGGCATGTGCAGGCTCAGACTGCCCACAGGGAAACAGGTGAATCCTCCGGTGGGTCCCTGTGCAGGAGTGGGCTCTCCACCACCCTGTATGGGCAGTAGTTGGCACAATACACTTAATTAATTCACTATGCACAAAGGCCACATCTCATCATTTATTTAACAAACTGCCAAGTTTATTATTATAGAAAAATTTGTGAATGATGGAAAGTAATATTTGCTTGTAACTGAACAATGGACCCCTAGAGTCTATGTTACTGGTGGACCCTTGGCACCCCAGTGCGACACTGAGCACCTGCATTAAAAATGTCAAATACTCAATTGGTCAATAATAAATGGCACCATTGACCAAAATTTAAAATACAAGTGCAATATATATATATCACAAATAGAGTACAGCAAAACAGATTTGCATGACCCTCGTCCAGCAGCCACATTGGTAGTCCATGGCCACCAGACCAAAGCCTTGCGAACCTCCTGTTACTTGCCTGCATTCGTGGCTCCTCTTTTGATTAGGAGGCCCAGCGCAACGCTATCATTGCAGTGCAATGCCCACATGGGGTTGGTACTATAATCAGAAGAGGCATTGGAGATGCCAAATGGTAGGAGGACTACTAACTTGGCCACTGGACCAGGAACCTTTTTTAACTCAATTTACAATCATAAATGTTACAAATAATACTAGGTAATTGTTTTTACTCAAAAATATTAACGTTTTCTTCTATGATATAAAAAATAGACAAGGAAATGTAAATGCAAAAAAAAAACAGGAAAGTTTAATCTAACTGAGAAACCATCTGCACAGTCCTTCCTCAGTGACTTAAAAAGTACCATGCAAATGATTGTTTATTTTTGTACTTTCCAAGTTAATACTTCTACTACAAACACCACAGTCATTAATTAAACTGAAAGAAGTGCTAAAGGCTAAACTCAAGATCTTCCTGAAATCATCTGAAATAAATCTACATTACGAGTGTGCACGGTTACCATCTGTTCCCGCACCTGCACAGTTGCAGCTCTTTATATATAATCAGGGAAAGTTTACTTTGGCATTAAAAAGACAGTTATTTTCAGTAAACACAAAGCCCAGATGCTTGTCATGACATATCAGGAGTTTGCATACAGAAAAGGTAACAGTTAAGAAAATATGGATGCCACATGGAAAATCAAATTCAGCAAACTGACGAAAAACGGTCTACTTGTCATCGTTTGCAAAAAAAAAAGGAATGCTTGAATGAAGCCTTTACTTGCAGAACCATATGAGTAGAAAGCCGCCATATTTTTATAATCTTGCACATTCCCTTTAAGAAGTTCAAACATCAAAGCTATTGGCGTAAATATAGAAATTAAAGGAAATGTGCATGATTACTTTCAGAACCGCAATTGTAAACTTCATTTTTCATTTCAATGCTGTAATGCTATACACAGCAAGAAAGATAGACGAAACAGAAAAGCTCCAAGAAAAGGACTTTTAATGTTTTAGGATGGTTGATTTCTTCATGGCGATGAACAAAGCCACATTTTACAAGGTTTATTTATACTAAAAGTCACATGCCAAATATTGCACATAAAATTCAGGAATATACGGTATACATATACAGTGTGTGTATATATATATATATATATATATATATATATATATATATATATATATATATGTACATAAACAGAGTATAATAATAAACTACAATATAAACAAAATATTTCCTTGTTTAAACTGAAAACAAGAATCGAAATTTCCACACAAGGAACTCAACAGATCTTCATTAACATGAAAGGTAAATATTCTGTAAGCGATAGGCTCTCTAGTCTCTTGTCTCTACCCTATATGGAAATTGTGACTCAATCTGAAGTTCAGACAAGAAAACACTGCGCCTCTGCCATTTATAACCAGGATTATTATATGTTAACCCCTTTACCCACGAGGGTGGTTAATGACCGGGCCAATTTTTACAATTCTGACCAGTGTCACTTTATGAGGATAACTCTGGAACGCTTCAACGGATCCCACTGATTCTGAGATTGTTTTTTCGTGTATTGTACTTCATGATAGTGGTAAAATTTCTTCAATATGACCTGCATTTATTTGTGAAAAAAATGGAAATTTGGCGAAAATTTCACAATTTTCAAACTTTGAATTTTCACGCCCTTAAATCAGAGAGATATGTCACACAAAATAGTTAATAAATAACATTTCCTACATGTCTACTTTACATCAGCACAATTTTGGAACCCAAATTTTTTCTTTTAGGAAGTTATAAGGATTAAAAGTTGACCAGCGATTTCTCATTTTTCCAACAAAATTTACAAAACCACTTTTTTAGGGACCACATCGCATTTGAAATGACTTTGACCCTTTATAACAGAAAATACCCCAAAGTGAAACCATTCTAAAAACTGCACCCCTCAAGGTGCTCAAAACCACATTCAAGAAGTTTATTAACCCTTCAGGTGCTTCACATGAATTTTTGGAATGTGGAAGAAAAAAATGAACATTTAACTTTTTTCACAAAATGTTATTTAGACCCCAATTTTTTTTATTTTCGCAAGGGTAACAGGAAAAAATGGACCCCAAAATTTGTTGTGCAATTTCTCCTGAGCATGCCGATACCCAATATGTGGGGGAAAACCACTGTTTGGGCGCACGGCAGGGTTCGGAAGGGAAGGAGTGCTATTTGACTTTTTGAATGTAAAATTTGCTTGAATAATTAGGGGACATCATGTTGCATTTGTAGAGCCCCTGATGTGCCTAAACAGTGGAAACCTCCCACAAGTGACACCATTTTGGAAACTAGATCCCTCATGGAACTTATCTAGATGTGTGGTGAGCACCTTGAACCGCCAGGTGCTTCACAGAAGTTTATAACATTGAGCCGTAAAAATAAAATGTTCACATTTTTCCCATAAAAATGTTTTTCAGCCTCCAACTTTGCATTTTCATAAGGGTAACAGGAGAAATTGCACCATACCATTTGTTGTGCATTTTCGTCTGAGTAAGCTGATACCCCATATGTGGGAGAAAACCACTGTTTGGGCGCACGGCAGGGTTCGGAAGGGAAGGAGCGCCATTTGATGTTTTGAATGTAAAATTTGCTTGAATAATTAGCGGGCGCCATGTTGCGTTTGGAGAGCCCCTGATGTGCCTAAACAGTGGAAGCCCCCTACAAGTGACACCATTTTGGAAACAATACCCCTCAGGGAACTTATCTAGATGTGTGGTGAACACCCTGAACCCCCAGGTACTTCACAAAAGTTTATAACATGGAGCCGTAAAATTAAAAAAATCAAACTTTTTCCACAAAAATGATGTTTTAGCCCCAATTTTTTTATTTTCACAATGGTAAGAGGAGAAAATGGACACCAAAAACTTTTGTGCAATTTCTCCTGAGTACGCTGATATCCCATATGTGATGAAAATACACTGATTGAGCGCACGGCAGGGTTCAGAAGGGAAGGAGCACTGTGTGACTTTTTGAACGAAAACTTGGCTGAAATTGAGAGTGGACGCCATGTCACATTTGGAGAGCCCCTGATGCGCCTAAATAGTGGAAACCCCCCACTAGTGACCCCACTTTAGAAACTAGACCCCTCAAAGATTTTATCAAGGGGTATAGTGAACATTTTGAACCCAGAGGTACGACACAGAAATTGATAACATTAGGTCATCATATTAAATAAGTTGTCATTAGTCTTGAGCGCAAGTGCTCGCTACTTGAGTTTTCATCGGGTACTTGGGCATGCACCATGCATCGCAGGTGCTCGAGTGACATGCTCAAGTCCCTGCCCCGCATGTTTCATGGTTGTTAGACACCCAAAAAAAACATGCGGGGATCGCTAGTGCTTGGCAAG
This sequence comes from Phyllobates terribilis, assembly GCF_046119375.1. Taxonomy (NCBI): domain Eukaryota; kingdom Metazoa; phylum Chordata; class Amphibia; order Anura; family Dendrobatidae; genus Phyllobates; species Phyllobates terribilis. Next base: position 1,094,448,806 of record NW_027362761.1, read on the forward strand.
CAATCCATGCAACTTTTTTTGGCCACGAAGCATATGGGGCGGAGACTCGAGCACAGTGTCGGACTGGGGTGTCTGGGGCCCCCAGGAGGAACTGATCCTTGGGGCCCACCCTACAGCTATATGCAAATACCTGATAGCCGTTATCCCTGTTATAGTGGAGCGTCGACTGTAAGACACAGGCAGCTCCTGCACATCTACTGTGCACATAATATAACTGGGATGTACAATTACGGTAGTGTGCATTAAAGGGTTCTTTGGTTAAAACAAGTTATCACCGATCCATGGGCTCCACAGTATAGGTGATCACTTATTGATCGTTTTGGTCCGAATATTGGAAAACGTACCTATCGGAAGAATGGGAAAGTTTTATCCCTGTGAGGACACTTATCTCCATTTTAAAATGCAGCGGCAGGTGGGACGTCTGATCGCAGCCTCATTCATTCTCTTTGGGGCTTGCAGAAAAAAACAAGAACCGCCACTGAGGGAATGAATGGATCAGTGGCCAAGTCGCACATGAGCTCCAGTCTAATGGGGATAAAAAACTCCACAATCTACCAATCGGTGCAGGTCCCAGCATTCAGACCCACACTAATCAATAACTTATCACTTATCCTGTGGAGAGGTGATTACTTGTTTTCCCCGGAGAACCCCTGTAAGTGCATCTTGTTTCAAGTATTTAATCACTAATGGAAATAAAGAATCTTCTCCTAATTAATATCAGAGCAAATGCCCGCCATACACAACACAGTCCACTATACCAACACCAATAGTACCACATGCAAGGGAGAAATACTGCCACACCATGACTGGACTACATATTACCACCACATAGTGACCGAATAATACTACATATAAGGGAGAAATACCACCACACCATGACCAGACAACATATTACCACCACATAGTGACTGAATAATACCACATACAAGGGAGAAATACCACCACACCATGACCAGACCAGATATTAACAGCATATAGCATCCAAATAATTTCCCATCATTGCTCTCCCCCATCTTCTCCATTATTGTCTTATCTCCCCCCACCTCCTCCATCACCATTGCCATATCTCCCCCCACCTCCTCCATCACCATTGCCATATTTCCCCCCACCTCCTCTATCACCATTGTCATATCTCCCCCCACGTCCTCCATCACCATTGCTCTCCCTCATCTCCCCCCACCTCCTCCATCACCATTGCTCTCTCTCTTCTCCCCCCACCTCCTCCATCACCATTGCTCTCCCTCTTCTCCCCTCACCTCCTCCATCACCATTGCTCTCCCTCTTCTCCCCCCAACTCCTCCATCACCATTGCTCTCCCTCTTCTCCCCTCACCTCCTCCATCACCATTGCTGTCTCTCTTCTCCCCCCACCTCCTCCATCACCATTGTTCTCCCTCTTCTCCCCCCACCTCCTCCATCACCATTGCTCTCCCTCTTCTCCCCCCACCTCCTCCAGCACCATTGCTCTCCCTCTTCTCCCTCCACCTCCTCCAGCACCATTGCTCTCCCTCTTCTCCCTCCACCTCCTCCAGCACCATTGCTCTTCCTCTTCTCCCCCCCACCTCCTCGAGCACCATCGCTCTAGTTAAAAAAAAAAAGAAAAAACACTTACCCTCTCTGCTCATTCCCCCACAGCATCGTCCTCTGCTTCCTGCACGGCATCTTCCTCCATGACACAGGCACGTGCTGCATGATGATGACTCGCCCCCTGGGCCTAGTGTGGACGTGTGTGGGCTACCCGGAGCCGGGTCTCTGGGGGTTGTAGAATCCGTGGCGGTGACCCGGTCCCGTGGCTCAGGGTGGTCAGGCCGATGGCGGTATTTTGTGGGGGTTTTAGGTTAATTGTCCGACTACGCCACCCGTGGATTGCGGTCAGCGCGGACCGCCGCTGCAAGGCAGACCGCTGGGGCTGATGGTGTGTGCAGCTGAGGTAGTGTGACTCCCCACGGGAAGAGTGCAGCCCCAGGGCAGTGTAGCTGATGGTGGGAGTGATTGTGCGAGCGTCCCAGCACTAGTAGTGCTGGCGTGGCGATGAAGCACAGAGACGTGGGGTTGCAGTTCAAATTCTTTACTCACAGTTCTTTATATACTTAGTCATTCCGCCGGCAATGACTGCCCAAGCCGTGCTGCGTCCACCAGATGCAGGGCTCGGTCAACCCCCAGGCAATTCCAGAGTGTGACACAGGACTCCCTTCTATTCCTTTCTCTGGCCGTGCCCCACCAGTGACACTACGTCTGTCCAGCTCCCGCGGGCCTTCTCTTGGGAGGGCTTCGTGCTCACCTCCCTGACTCTATGTGGTGTGCCTTTCTAGTAGGTGTAGTGAGGGGTCGCACCAAGATGTGATCACGACCGCCGGTCCCTGGCTGAGGATTAGTCGCCTCCACCTACTTGGGATCCGGTACCCTGTTCTGCCAACCCGTCACCCGCAATCTCCTGGGCCTTTGGGGTTCCTTCTGCCCTCGTGTGTCTGGGCCTCTCTGGGTGTTCTTTTCCTTTCTTCCTTTCCTTTCTGTTCCTTTCTGTATCTGTCCTCTCTGCTGGTTCTGGCCTCCACTCCAGACCTGCCTCGTGGAGCTGGGCCCAGACTGAGCCACAACTCCCTGTCAGCCCTCTCTGGCTGAACTCCTTCTCTCTCTCCAACTCTCTGCACTCAGAACTAAGATGGTGCCCACCTTATATACCTCCCTCTAGTGTATGAGCCCAGGTGACTTGCAACCAATGGGCTCCTACCTATGCCCAGAGACCGTCACCTCCTGCTCCTACATCACTGTGTTTTCCTCCCCCCTCCCCACTCCAGCCAGGGACAGATTCTGTCGTGCCTGCATTACTGTCTTAATGGGAGCACCGTTGAGCTGTCCCCCGGAAATGGGGTGTGTGTGATGCATGCAGCTAAACGAGCCCTGGTCCACACTCCATCATTACCCGGGAGTGGAATATCACACCTCTGGCAGAGGTGCAATACCCCTGTAGCGGCCAAACCCTCGGGGCGCTACAATGACATCATCAAGCTGACACCCAGCGGCAATCACCCCGCACCGCTGGTGTGCGGGCGCGATCGTAGCGTGTGTAATAGTACGTAGCTGGTCCATAAGGCCCAGGGCGCAACTACGTACTATTACTGACCACGTCGTAAAGGGGTTAATTACAAGGACTACTGTATGACATATTTTTATATCCAGATCTCCTACATGTTTTATAACCACAATTATTACATGTTTTATAAAGTGAACTACAACTGCAATTTCCAAAAAGTTAGGGAAAAATGTAAAGAAAACTACAATGAAATGATTTGTAAATATCTTACAGCCATATTATATTCACAACAGAACACAGATCAGAGGTTGAATGTTAGACATTTTCCATTGCATTTGAAAAAAATAACTAGAGGTGAGCGGACCCGTGGATGTTCAGATTCGTTGGGTTCGAGCGAACTTTAGCCCAAAGTTCAGTTCAGGTACCAGAACTCTACCTGAACTTGAACCCAAACCCCATAGAAGTCAATGTGGACCCAAACTTTGGTGCTGAAAAATGGTTGAAGAAAGAGCTAGGGGCTGCAAAAGTCTCTCATCTCAAAAATGTTGGAACAGGGTTAGCAAAAGGATGGAAAAGTAAATGGTACTAATGAAAAATAGCTGTTGGGTCAAGTTTCAATTAACATGATTGTGTATTAAAAGAGCATGTTAGAGAGGCAGAGTCTCTCTGAAGTAAAGATGGTCAGTTTCATCAATCTGTGAACACTTGCATCTAAAAATTGTGAAACAATTTCAGACAAAATGCTCCTCAACATAAAATTGCAAAGACATTGAATATCCCACAAATCTACAGTACATAATATTATCAAAAGATTCAGAGATTCTGGAGAAATCCATGTGCACAAAGAACAAGACTGACGGTCAAAATTGGATGCTCGTTATCTACGGGCCCTCAGATGGCACTGCATTAAAAACAGACGTGATTCAGTCATGTAAATTGCTGCATAGGCTCAGGAATACTTCCAGAAATCATTGTCTATTATCACAGTTTGCTGTACAGTCCACAAATCCAAGTTAAAGCTCTTTCATGCAAAGAAGAAGCCATATACAGTATCAACCCAATCCAAAAACGCTGCCTTCTTCTCTGGGCCAAAGTTTATTTATAATGGACTGAAGCAAAAAGGTAAACTGGTCTGTGATGAGATTAATCAAAATATGAAATTCTTTATAGAAACCAAGGATGCTGTATCCTGCAGACTCAAGAGGAGAGGGACCATCCAGCTTGTTTCCACAAAGAAGACCCTGGACTGTTGAGCAGCGAGAATCCTAAATCAGTCAAAAAATGGGACAACATTCCTCTCCCAAAACTCCAACATTTGTCTCCTCTTCACTTCTCAGATGTTTACAGTCTGTTGTAAAAAGTAGAGGGGATGCTATACAATGGTAGACATGGCCCTGTCCCAACTTTTTTTAGCTCATTTTTTTCAAAGTAAATGTGTTTACCATTCTCCTTCTGATCTGTGTTCTATGTTCTGCTATTGATTTCTTTACATTTTATACAACATCCCAACTTTTTTGGAATTGCGGTTTTATGACATGTTCTATAACCAGGATTCTTACATGTTTCAATGCAAGGACCCTGACAAAGCTGTTTCACAGTGATATGCGTGGGGTTTCTGGCAGCTAGCCGACCTTATAGAGCCACTACGCCCCCACAATCCCTGTTTATCTCATGTGAGATATATGCTATTGTTTTGTATCCTTTATGATGACAATTAGCTATATTATGTTTTAAAGATATTTATTGCTAATTGTTGTCACGATTCCACCTCTCAGTATGTCTGGGATGCAGTTATTAATGGCTCAGCAGTCCAATCTGGTACAGGGGCGTGCTGAAGCAGTCAGTACTTTGACAGCTCAGTGTCCAGTCTAGTGACTGGGCGTGCTGTGCAGTCAGTGTCTTGATTGACATCTTGGCTGTTCAATCTGAGACTGGGAGGTGCTGGTCTGTCTCCAGGTGTTCATTATCCCAGGTGATTGCCCGACTACACTACTTAGCTGGGCTGTTAGTCCCAGACCTCTGCCAGACGTAGCTTCAGTTAAGTGTGGTTGGTTTTCTCTGTGCCTAGTGTTTTGCTTGATGACCTTTTGTTGCCTGACCTTGGACCTTTGTGTTGACCATCCGTCTGTTTAACCCCTTTGTTTTGATCCGCTATCCTCCTGTTATTTTGACCTCGGACCGTTACCCGACTACACCTTTGTCTTTTACCTCTATTTATGATGTACCCTCCTGGCTTTTGACCTTGGACTGTTATGATCTGCAACAAGTACTAAGGAAAGATTGGGGAAAGCTGTCCCTACAGTAAGACTAAGCTGAATCCCTACGATGTAGCGGGCTGCCTGTTCCTAGTGAACAGACCCGCCTTAGTCCTCGGCTAGTCTGAATGAAGACCTATAGAATTAAGGGAGGGGTCCCTAACAGAACTAAGGACTGGGGGAAAAAAATAGGACACCTCCTAAACAGAAGTTTTTGCAGAAGACAAAAAGACAAACTGCCAAAAAGTACTAGAGGTCCCAGAGGACCATGCGAACTTAACAGAGAAAGGCACAGAAGCACCAGGCTATAGAAACAGTCAAACACTGAAGTCCAGCACAGCCAGAAGGGCGGAGCTGGAATATAAAGGCAGATGGTCAAGTGATCGCAAACCACAAGACAGAAAAAACAAACAGGAGGGTTCTAACAGTACCCCCTCTTTTATGAGGATCCTCTGGATCTTCCAGGCCCAGGCCTAACAGGAAACCTCCTGTGGAAAGCTTTAACAAGCCTAGGAGCAGAGACATCATCCGTCCTTACCCAGGAGTTGTCTTCAGGACCGAAACCCTGCCAGGAGGCAAGATACTGTAATCTCCCTCTATGCCATCTAGAATTCAAGATACGAGAAATTTCATATTCGCTGTCTTCCACCAGAGGAGGAACTGTGACAGTGGCATCTCTATCAGATACGTCAGCCTTTTTCAACAAAGAAACATGAAACACAGGATTAATCTTCCAGGAAGTAGGGACATCCAACCTAACAGCAGACGGGTTAACAACCTGAAGCACTTTAAATGGACCCACAAACTTAGGACCCAGTTTTTTAGAGGGAATCCTCAACCGCAGGTTCTTCTAGGACAACCAAACCATGTCACCCACAGAAAACAAAACCTCTTTACGTTTTCTGTCAAAATACTTCTTTGACTTCTTTTTAGCCTCTTGAAGGTTACAACGTACATTAGTCCAAACTCTCTCCAAATCACCGGAAAAATTCTCCTCCTCCGGCACCGCCGACCCCAATTTGGAGAATGAACCAAAAGACGAATGTCTCCCAGTACAACAAAAAAAAAGGAGAACACCCAGCAGAGGTGGATGTATGATTGTTAAGAGCAAATTCTGCGAGAGGCAGAAACTCAGACACACCTCTTGATTGTCCGCCACAAAACAACGCAAAAACTGTTCAACATCCTGGTTCTTTCTTTCAGTCTGTCCATTAGACTCTGGATGATATCCAGACGAAAATGACAAATGGACTCCCAACCTGTCACAAAAAGTATGCCAAAAGCGAGCCACAAACTGAGGTCCTCTATCAGAAACAATATCCGTGGGAACGCCATGGAGCTTGACAATCTCCTTAACAAACGCCTTAGCGAGTGTCTTGGCGCAGGGCAACTTAATGAATGGAACCAAATGACACATCTTACTAAAACGGTCCATGACCACCCAGATGACAGTAAAACCCTCGGACACAGGAAGATCAGTAATAAAATCCATAGTGACATGCATCCAAGGCGCACTAGGAACCTCCAGAGGGCAAAGCAACCCTGCAGCAGGAGTATGTGAAGCCTTTGACCTAGCACACACAAAACACTGACGCACCCACTTGATGACTTCCTTCTGCCATCCAGGCCACCAAAAACTGCGACTGATAAGTCTCTTACTCTCCGAAATTCCTGGATGTCCTGCCAACCGAGACTCATGACACTCCACAAACAAATCTCTCCTAAAGGCTCTAGGCACGAACAACCTCCCATGGGGAGTGTTAGATGGAGCATCATCTTGAGCTTTCAGAATCCTATTCTCCAAAACGGAGTCCAAAGCCGCCACCACAACTCCTTTCTGTAAAATACTCTCCTCCTCCTCGGCACCGACCGTAGGAGAGAAGCTGCGAGATAAAGCATCGGCTTTAACATTCTTAGTACCAGGGATATAGGTAACAGAAAAATGAAACCGAGAAAAAAAAAGTGCCCACCTAGCTTGACGGGCATTCAGGCGCTTGGCAGCATCCAGATAGATCAATTTCTTATGATCTGTGAAAATCTGAATAGGAAATCTAGCGCCTTCCAAAAAATGACACCAATGTTCAAACGCAAGTTTAATAGCCAGCAACTCCCAATTTCCAACATCATAATTCAGTTCGGTTTCCGAAATTTTTTTCTAAAAGAAGGCACAAGGATATACTCCACCCTCGTTCTCCTGAGACAAAACTGCTCCGACCCCCACCGATGAAGCATCGACCTCAAACAAAAAAGGCTTGGTCTCATCAGGCTGCATAAGGATAGGGGCAGAACTGAACCTCTCTTTGAGATACTCAAACGCTTCAATGGCCTCAGTAGTCCACTGGGCCGTATTCGCACCTTTCCTGGTGAGATCGGTTAGAGGTTTAACAATTACAGAAAAATTCTTAATGAATTTCCTGTAATAATTGGCAAAACCCAAAAATCTCTGTATAGATTTCAAACCAATAGGCCTAGGCCATTCCTGCACAGCCTGAACCTTCACAGGGTCCATCTCAAAGCCCTCGCTGGAGACAATGTAGCCCAAAAAACTAATTTTCTGCACAACGAACTCACATTTCTCCAGCTTAGCAAAGAGTGAATTATCACTCAATAACTGCAAAACTTCACGTACACTCTGCCAATGAGACTCTAGATCTAGTGAATAAATCAAAATGTCATCCAAATACACAACCACATTCTTACCAATCAAAGGCCTCAGGATGTCATTAATAAGGTTCTGAAAAAAATGCAGGTGCATTGGTAAGACCAAAAGGCATCAACAGATTCTCAAAATGACCTACCGGAGTGTTAAAAGCAGTTTTCCATTCATCACCCTCCTTCACATGCATAGGCGGATTATAATGAGGGCAATCCGAACCTCCAGGGGGCCCAGGGCTCCGGGTGTCTATGGCCAGATTGCCCTCATTATATGTGCGGCGCCGCGGCACATACTGGCAGACAGTGGCGGGGGGGCCCCCGGACCGCTCCCCCAGCAGCAGCGCACGGCGTTTCTGCATCTCTCTGGCAGAAAAAACGCATGCGGATTGTACATGCAGATTGTACATGCGTTTTTCCTGCCAGGGACTTGCGGATGTGAAGCTTTCTTCACATGCATTTCTGTATGCGGGTTGACAAGCGCTTTCCAAAAGATTTTAGCATCACTTGGAAAGTGCTTGACAACTTGGTCACACTATATAAATCCATGCAACCGGCATGGATTTATATAGTGTGACCGTAAAAGAATGGTAAAAAATAAATATATAATTACCTTCTGATGGCCTGCCGACGTCAGCGGTCGCGTGACCAGTCACATGACTAAATGACGTCACGGCAGGTCCTTTTCAGACCATCGCGCGCTGCCGGCAAGCCAGGACGCATCGGATAAAGACACCGGGGGCCATCAGAAGGTAAGTATAATATTTATTTTTTATTTATTTTATTTTTTTACAGGTTCTATGGTACCCGAGTCCGGAGGAGTCTCCTCTTCTCCAAACCTGGGTACCATCCGCACATTGAAACACATGGATTCTGCATGTACAGATGCAGTGATGCGGAATCCATGCATTCCAATGCAAGTCAATGGTGGCGAAAGCGCCGCGCTTCCGCAAAATAATTGGTAGTGCTGCGGATTTTTCCGCAATGATAATCCGCAGCGGAAATTTCCGCAGCATGTGTACAGCACATGCGGATTATCACTGGGGAACATGGCAGACATTCTACCAAGCGTTTTTTAAGCGTTTCTGCAGCGGAATTGCCGCTGCAGAAACGCTTAAAAAATGCATAGTGGTCACACAACCGAAAAAAAATATATTATAATTAATATTGTGCCAAATTAATTTCATGTGAACTATCACATGATCTATCACAGGGGATCATGTAACATGTCACGTGATACATCAGGTGTGTGTGTGGGGGGGGGCCCGCGCCTTCTAAACTGCCAAGGGCCCTTGCTACTCTTAATCCACCCCTGTTCACACGTAACAAATTGTATGCCCCCCGGAGATCAATTTTGGAGAACCACTTGGCTCCCACTAACTGGTTAACAAGTCAGGAATTAACGGCAATGGGTAGGAATTGCGTACGGCAATCTTATTAATTTCACAAAAATCCAGACATGGACGTAAACTGCCGTCCTTTTTTTAACAAAGAAGAATCCAACTGCCACAAACGACTAAGAAGGTCTAATGTGACCAGCAGCCAGGCAAGTCTCTATGTACTCCTCCAAGGCCTTTTTTTCTGGGATAGTCAGATTAAACAAGCGACTTTTGGGAAGAGTAGCACCCGGAACAAACTCAATGGCGCAATCATAATTCCTATGAGGAGGTAAAACTTGCGACTCCTCCTCTGTAAAAACCCTCCAAAAATCTTGAATAGGTACCGGTAATTCCCCTTTTTCCACAGCCGCAATGCGACCATTACAACATTTATCATAGCACTTCGGACTCCAAGACTTAATCACATTAGTAGACCAGTCCAATAAAGGATTGTGCAGTCTTAACCAAGGCAATCCTAGAACAACTGGAGAGGGCAAATTATCCAAAACAACCAAGTCCAAAATTTCTTGGTGAACTCCATTGATAGTGAGGGGAAATGCAGCAGTCTTGTGAGTAATACATTTCAAAGGAGTGTTATCAATTGCAACCACAGAAATAGGTGATGACAAAGGTTTGGATTTCAATTTAAGGTTTTCCAAAAACCCTTTGTCAATCACATTAAGTGTTGAACCACAATCCACAAATACCTGAAATCTCCCTGCAGAGTAGTACTCCCAGAAAGAAATACTCCTGCAGAGCGTAAACAAGCTATACGGGCGTAACTGACCTTTATTTTTTCTTTACTTAAACAACGCTCACAATACTTAATCAAATGGTCAGCTTTACCACAATAAAGAAACAATCCCTTGGCGAACCTCCAGTCTCTTTCCTGAGAGCGGAGTGACATCCCCCCAACCTCCATCGGTTCCCCGCCGTCAGAGCAGATTTTCTGGGGACTAGGACCTGATATTACAGGAGTCTTTACCTCATTGAGCCTGCACCTCAGTCTCCTGTCTATACGAACATCTAACTGCATAGCATCCTACAGAGTCTCAGGTGCAGGGAATGCAATTAGCAAATCCTTAACCCTTTCACTCAGACCAGCAAGAAATAAACATCTCAGCGCCGGATCATTCCACTTAACTTCTGAAGCCCATCTCCTGAAGTGTGTGCAATAATTTTCAACATCATCTGACCCCTGATTCAAATGTCTAAGTTCTGATTCAGCAGATGAGATTCGATCAGGATCGTCATATAATAGCCCCATAGCAGAAAAAAATTCTTCAACAGACCTTAAACACGGATCATTAGGCTGGAGAGAAAAGGCCCACCCCTGTGGTTCATTGCGCAAAAGTGACATAATAAAACCAATGCGCTGTGATTCATTCCCGGAGGATCTTGGTCTCAAACGAAAATATAGCAAACAAGCATTTTTAAAGGAAAAAGAATCTTGCTGTTTACCATAAAAAACATCAGGCAGTCCTACCTTGGGTTCCATAAAATGCGCTCCACGACAGCTACTCACGTGTTGCTGAAGCTCTGCCACCTCCAAAGACAATCCCTGCAGGCGTTGAGCCAAATCCTGGACGGAAATCATACTGATCCCCGAATTTCTTTCCTTTTAGTTTTTTGGGCTGGACTTACTGTTATGATCTGCAACAAGTACTAAGGAAAGATAGGGGAAAGCTGTCCCTACAGTAAGACTAAGTTGAATCCCTACGATGTAGCAGGCTGCCTGTTCCTAGTGAACAGACCCGCCTTAGTCCTCGGCTAGTCTGAACGAAGACCTATAGAATTAAGGGAGGGGTCCCTAAAAGAACTAAGGACTGGGAAAAAAAATGTGACACCTCCTAAACAGAAGTTGTTGCAGAACACAAAAAGACAAACTGACAAAAAGTACTAGGGGTCCCAGAGGACCAAGCGAACTTGACAGAGAAAGGCACAGATGCACCAGGCTAGAGAAACAGTCAAACACTGAAGTCCAGCACAGCCAGAAGGGCGGAGCTGGAATATAAAGGCAGATGGTCACATGACCGCAAACCACAAGATAGAAAAAAACAAACAGGAGGGTTCTAACATGGACTCCTTGACTATCCCGCCTCAAGCCTTGTCCGTGAGACGTTACTCAGTGTCACAATTATGGACAGATTGCTTTGTTTGTAGAAAAATAGTTGTGTGGTCCAATGCTCGGTTTTAAGGTTGTCTGAGCTAGCTAAAAGCGTCTATATAAATTATTTGGGGCTTTTTGGATTTTATGTTTTTAAATGTTTCTTTGCGTTTTGGTAGTGCTTACATAATGAAGTACATTTAACATATTTTTTTCTTGAATGTGTACAATCTTTGTAATGTCTTTGATTTGTTTCTTAAAACCAGGACTATCTCACATGTTTTATAGTCAAGACTGTTACATATTCTATAACAGAACTATTAAGTTTTATAACAAAAAGATTTGCATAGTTTATGGCTAGGACTATTACATATTTTATATCAAAGACTGATACAGGTTTTAAAATATGAACTATCATATGTTTTATAACCGGAATTATTAGATGCTTTATAACTTATAATATTATGTTTTCTATTCAGGACTATAAAATAAATGTGCCTGTCTACTTGAAAATAAAATTAAAGGGGTTGTCTGGTTTAAATTGCAGTCACTCTGTTTCACTGCAGACTTATGAATCCACCCAGCGCACGCACTGTGCGCTGTGAGGATTCGCCGGTTTCTGAGCCGTGAACGGCAGTGATGTATGACTTATACATACTCCTGGGCAGAACCCGTCTAGTGGGCACGGCCTCACTCCATACACTTGGCTCTGGCTGGGAGTATGCATAACCCATACGTACCCGCCAGTCCTGGCTCAAAAACTGGCGAATCCTCGCAGCGCACAGTGCATGCGCTGGCTGGATTCTTAAGTCTGCAGTCACACAGAGTGACTGCAGACTTTACATTTTAGGCCAGACAACCCCTTTAAACCTTTACAATAACCTTTGTACAGATTAGAGCATGAGCAGAAAATACAAATCTGAATGTACAAGTCTATAGAATCATAATCAGTCTATGGCTGCTTATGTCCATGTGGCTGCTGATAAGAACAAGAAGTGGGAGTTTAACCCCATCACAACTGGGAGATTTTCCATATTCGTTTTTTCCTCCCCTCATTCCAAGAGCCATACGTTTTTCATTTTTCTGTCCACATAGCCGTGTGAGGGCCTGTTTTTTGTGTGATGAGTTGTACTTTTGAATGACACCGTTCATTTTATCATGTGATGCACTGGAAAGCAGGGAAAAAAATTCCAAGTGCGTTGAAATTGCAAAAAAAATGCAATTTCATAATTGTTTTTGAGGTTTTTAATTTACCATGTTCACTATATGGCAAAACTGACATGGTAGTATGATTATACAGGTTAGTATGATTACACAGATACCAAATGCTTTTTTAATTTAAGTGGTGAAAAAAAAATTGTAAATTTATTAAAAAAATATATATTTTGCTCTTGTCGCTATTTTCCAAGACCCGTAATGTTTTCAATTTTTGGGATATGAGGCGGTGTGAGGGCTTGTTTTTTTGCATCCTGAGCTGATGTTTTTATTGATACCATTTTGGAGTTGATACAATGTTTTCATCTCCTCTCATTGCATTTTATTGCAATGTGGCAGCAGCCAAAAAAGTAATCCTTGCGGTTACATTTTTTTCTTGTTACGCCACTTACCAGTCAGATTAATTTATTTTGGATTTTGATAGATCTGACTTTTACGAATGCAGCGATACCAAATATGAGTGTTTTTAATTTTTTTATGATTTTTTAATGATTTTATTTTTAATGGGGCAAAAGGAGGGTGATTTGAACTTGTTTAGGGGACTTGGAGCTGCGATCGTGTGATCGCTTGTGCTACACATAGCAGTGCATAAGCACTGCTATGAATAGAGAAAATCACAAACCTCCTATGAACGTCAGCTAAATGCTGTCTTTCATAGGAGGATTGTCATGACAGGCAGGGTGGTCATCAGCAGACGCGCCTCCCTCCACTCAGCCCGCGGCTGTTTAAGGCACAAGATGGCTGATTAAACCAGCCATCATATGCCAGGAGAGAGCGGTCTTGGAATAAGAGCCTGCATCAAAGTCAGGAACCTCAAAGATCTTCAAGGAGTTAATACTAGGCCTGGTAGCTGGTGTAAAAAAATTGAAGATTTCTCTTGTTTTCTAAAATGGCTATATGGAAAATCATCAAAAATATTTGAAAAAAATTCATAGCACAATCGGAATATCCAAAATTATTTATAATTTTTTGATCACACATTCCTTTTAAGTGATTTTCTGTTCATGGTGAGTAAATAACTATATAATTATTTATTCATTATTTTTATGTACATTTACATATTTTTTTAAATTAAAGAAAGGGCTAGTTAGACCTGCAGCTCTACCTACTGACAAGTGATCACATGAATGCCAAATCTAAAAGTGCATTCTTGAGTAGAGAATAGTGAGTGAATCTAACGAGCTCTGAATTCGCCAAAACACGTGCATTTGATCAGGAAATTCAATTTGCACCAAAGTTATTCTTCATTAATTGAATGTTCCCTGTTATCCTCTGTGGTCTCTCCAGATCCCATAGCATGATAAACGTAACATGTAAGAAATTTAAAAAAAGAATACTACACACCTCACCTGTCCCGGCAGCCCCACCACCACCAATTTCCGCTGCCCGCCCGTTCGATATTCATGGCCTCTTCATTCTTCCGTCATGTGCCAGTGTATTCACTATAGAATAGGAGGACTTCTGGCTAAAACCAGGGGTTGTGGTGCATTGTAACGATGTGGAGTCACAATACATTAACATTAGTGTTGAGCCACCCCCGTAGTGTTCGAGTTCGGTTCGGTTCGTCGAACACCCGTGTGTTCGCCGAACTGTTCGTCGAACTGTTCGTCGAACACCTTCGAACACCGTTAAAACCAATGGCAGGCAAACAAAAACACATAGAAACACATAGAAAACACCTTCAAAGGTGTCCAAAAGCTGACAAACTGCTCAGAAGACACAACTAACACATGGAAAAGTGACAAGTACATATAGTCATGCGAAAAGAAAAGAGGTGGAGGAGTAAAAGGAGGGGGAGACACAGATATAGGCATGTCATGCCCTTCTAAAATCCAAAAAGTGAGAAGCCGACACGTTCAGTCCGCTCCTGCCCGTGCCACCTCCGCGTCGCCGGGTTTGTGCCAGAGCCGCGGTGAACCCTGACGGCCAGCCCCCCTCTCCCAATAAATTGTCTCTCTAATTTGAATGAATACACTTTAAATCCATTTACAAGGATCTATTGGAGGGCAAGTCTCATGCCAGCAGCCGCGTAATTCCAGCTCCAGTAGCGTCCACTAAAGCTGCTGCAGTTAAAAAGCTTTTATAAGGATCGAGCTCGGCTGTCCACCGCAAGGCATCCTACTGCCAGTCCCAGCCCCTATGCCTTGGGGTGCCTCCTGATGCTCTTCACTGAGTATCCCGTGGTCCCGAAGCATTTCCTTTGAAAAAATTAAGTGTCCAAACTACAGGTGGTGTAGCTTGCTTAACAGCCGGGATAATCCGCTGACTAGCAGACACTGCTACTAGGCACAAAGTATTTCCTGGGCTAGATGCAGTTAAAAATTTGTAATTAGATACTCTCGTTGGATGCTGAGAAAGCATTCCATAGAGTCTCCTGGCACGCCATATATGATTCTCTTAAAAAGCTTCGGGTAGGGGTCTAGGGGACCCTTTTATAGCCAAAATCACGGCCCTGTATCGCAATACGTCACCTAGGCTGAAGATAAATGGAACTGTAGCACCCTGAGGGCTCGGTTGCTACAGAGGTATTGCACCTCACCCAGAGGTGTGATATCTCACTCTCAGGTAAGGATGTAGTGTGGATCAGGACCCGACACCTGCATGTATTACACCACATTGCCGTGGGGCAGGGCGACCAATATGCCCCTGAGATGGGCACGACAGTCCCTGTCCCTGGCTGGAGTGGGGGGAGGGAACACTGAGGAAGGGGAACCCTGTAGTGCAGGAGCAGGGAGGAAGCAGTTCCTGGGTGCATTGAGAAGGGAGTATAAAAGGTGGGCACCATCTTAGTTCAGTGCAGAGAAGTCTGAGCAGAAGTGGCAGGGAGCAGGGGCTCTGCATGAGCTCTGCTCCGGAGGCGGGCCTAGTAACAGAGGCCCAGGCCTGGAAGAGGGAGAAGGAAGGAAGAGGAGCGGAGAAGGCTCCAGGAATGAGGAACGAAGGGATCCCAGGGGTGCGGACGGGCGAGTCGCCACCGCACGCCCGAATCCACCTGCGTGGAGGGGTCAGGCCAAAGGGGGAGACCGGTCCCCGAAACTAGTGGAGGCAGGAAACGACCCTCAGCTAGAAACAGGAGGCCGTGACATTTTATGGGGTGCAGCCCCTCGCTACACCCGCTAGGAAGGCACCACATAGGGTCAGGGAAACTGGCGCCAAGTTTACCAAGAGGAGGCCCGAGGCAGCCGGACAGAAGGGTTGGTAAGAAAGGCCAGACAAAGGACACACAAAGGGGGTCCTGTGAAGCGCTCCAAAGTTATCTGGGAGTTGTCTGAGCCCCTCACCTGGTGAGCACAGTACGACGTGGGCAGCCGTTACCTGCAGACGTGGTCTGGATAATAAGAACTGTGAGTAAAGGCCCTGGACTGCATCACTGACTCCGTGTCGTTACTGCTGCTGCCCTGCACCATCACCCCCATCCTCCGCATACACTGCCCTGAGGCTATACTCCTCCCGTGGGGAGTTATGCTACGCTCTGCTGCACCCACAACACCAGCCTCAGCGGTCTGCCCTGGAGCGGCGGTTCACTCTGACCGCAATCCACGGGTGGCGTAGTCGGACATTTAAACATCAAAACCACATAAATAGTTCCGCCACTGGTTTGACCGCCCTGAGCCACGGAACCGGGTCGCCGCCACGGAGACTACAACCACCAGCATCCACCAAAAAGGGTCCGGCTCCGGGTGTCCCAAGGCCCAGGAGGTGCGTCAGAACATTTTCATCACCTTTCACAATCACCAATGGGACAAGGCAGGGATGTTCTCTGTCCCCTCTCTTATACATCCTAGTGACAGAGCACCTGCTCTCATCAATTCGCCATAACCCCAATATTAGGTGGATTGAGGTGGGAGGCACCGAGTACAAGTGCTCTCTATTTGCTGATGATGTCCTAGTATATATCACTCAATCACATATATCCATCCATGCTGTTATGGCTGAAATAGATCACTTTGTTACATGGTCAAATTTTAAAATCAATGCAGCGAAGTCTGAGGCCCTCGATGTCTCCCTCCCCAAATCCATATAGGATTCCATCCAGTCCAACTTTCCCTTTGCCTGGCCCTCACAGGGTATCAAATACTTAGGAATTCCTATTCATAGAGACCTCTCCCATCTATGTTATCTTAATTTTGGGCCCTTTATTGAACAACTCCATACAGACCACGGTTGGCAAGTTAGAACTGTAAGATTCACTACGTGAACCACTGGTGTTTTGTGGAAAAGAACATGTACACTGTGTTCCAAATTATTATGCAAAAAGTGTTTAGGAGTGATAAGGGAAGAATTTGTTTGTTTGTCAGTTAAACTCATTGATGGTGATGTGTGTCAGGGCTCTTTATATCACTGTAAGCAATTGCAGACACCTGTGCTAATTAGTTTGGCAGGTGTGTCCAATGAAAGGCAAGACTACTTAAGAAGGCTGTCTCACATTATTAAGCAGCCTACATTTTCTGCCAAAATGGGAAAGAAAAAGGATGTGTCGGCTGCTGAGAAGCAACAAATTGTGGAGTGTTTAGGTCAAGGCATGACTACAATCAACATTGTGCGATGATCAGGATGAAGTGTCTTGGCAATCAAGAAGTATGTAGCTGATTCACAGTACACACGTGTGCGTGCTGATAAGGGCAAATTGAGGACTCTTTCCTACAGGCAATTACGTCAGGTTGAAAGAGCAGCGGCAAAAAAGCCTTGTCATAGCAGCAGACAAGTTTTTGAAGCTGCTGGTGCCTCCATCGTCCCCCGAACAACAAGATGCAGGGTCCTTCAGAGGTTTGCAGCTGTGCATACGCCATCCTGTCGACCTCCTCTATCCACTTCACACAAACAGAAACGGCTCCAGTGGGCCAAACATTACATGAAGACTGATTTCAAAACTGTTTTGTTCACGGATGAGTGCCGTGCAGCGCTCGATGGTCCAGATGGATGGAGTGGAGGATGGCTGGTTGATGGACACCCCACGCAAACACGGCTACAGCGCCAACAAGGAGGAGGTGGAGTAATGTTTTAGGCTGGAATCATGGGGAGAGAGATTGTCGGCCCCTTTAGGATCCCTGAAGGCACTAAAGATGAACTCCATAATGTATGTGGATTTTCTCAAACAGCACTTCCTGCCATGGTTCAAGAAGAAGAACCGTGTATTTCACAGCAAGATCATTTTTTTGCATAATAATGCACCATCTCATGCTGCACATAAAACATCTGCATCTCTGGCTGATATGGGCATAAAAGGGGACAAACTTATGGTGTGACCCCCATGCTCCCCTGACCTCTACCCCATTCAGAACCTTTGGAGCATCATTTAAAGGAGTGTCTATGATGGCGGGAGGCAGTTCACATCTAAGCAACAGCTCTGGGAGGGTATTCTGTCCTCATGCAAAACAATTGAAGCAGAAACCATCCAAAACCTGACAAATTCAATGGACGAGAGAGTTCAGAAGCTCCTTTCGAACAAGGGGTCCTATGTGAAAATGTAACATCACCTAGAATAAAGTTTTGAGTTGAAAACGGTTTGATTTCAGTTTCTAACAACCTGCTAATGCTTATAATTTCAAAAATGACCATTTTTTTGGTCTTTATTAAAATGAAAAGGTTGATCGAAAAGTTTGGGGGATCTAAGAGTGTGGCAACCCAGTAGTCATGATTACTTCGAATTCTGACAATATGAGGGTCATGCTGCAGGTAGTGCAGCAAGAAGGCACTTATGTGTCTTGCGCATCTCGGAGCCCCAAAATTATTTTCCGGGCTAGATGCAGCTAAAAATTATTATTAATTTTAAATCTGGTGAAGCTTTAGTATAGATGGCCTAATAGGATCAGTGCTGCACACTGCTACAAAGCCCAAATTATTTTCCAGTCAAGATACAGATAAACATGATTAGTCATTTTAAATCTGGTGGAGCTTATTATAGATGGCCTAATAGAATCAGTGCTGCACACTGCTACAAAGCCCAAATTATTTTCCAGCCAAGATACAGATAAACATGATTAGTAATTTGAAAGCTTAAAACGGTTGGTAGGGTGATTTTAACCAATCATCAAGCTTTTACTCTCCCCAGGATGACACAGGGGTAGAAAAGTCGTTTCGGATCCATGATTTGTTCATCTTTATGAACGTGAGTCTGTCTACATTATCAGTGGAGAGCCGCGTGCGCTTATCTGTCAGCACACCACCAGCAGCGCTGAACACACGTTCAGACAGAACGCTGGCTGCGGGGCATGACAAGATCTCCAAGGCGTAAGTGGCTAGCTCCGGCCATTTATCCAGATTGGAAGCCCAAAAAGAGCAAGGGTCCAGTGACACAGTCATGGCTTCAATGTTTACTTGGAGATACTCCTGTACCATCGTCTCTAGGCGTTGACTATGTGTCAGACTTCTTGTCTCCTGTGGCCTTGCAAAGGATGGGCTAAAAAAGTGGTGAAATGATTCCGCAAAATTGATGTTACCAGCAGATACTGTGGTTCTGTTACGGTTTGAGTGCTGAACACTTGACAGTCCCACGGTTGGCAAGTTGGAACTGTGAGATTCACTACGTGCACCACTGGTATTTTGTGGAAAAGCACATGTAAGATTCTGCAACAGTCTCTGCTGATACTCCTGCATGCGTGCATCCCTTTCTATGGCAGGAATAATTTCTGCAAATTTACTTTTGTACCGGGGATCTAACAGTGTGGCAACCCAGTAGTCAGGATTATTTCTAATTCTCACAATTCGAGGGTCATGTTGCAGGTAGTGCAGCAAGAAGGCACTCATGTGTGTTGCGCATCCAGGAGCACCAAGTCCCTGTTGTGTTGGTGGTGAGGTAACAATCATGCTTCCTTCCTCTGTCCTCTCCCCCCAACCTCGCACAACAGAAATGTGATCAAGGTCTCCCTCATCTGATGAGTCTTCCATCAGTTCGTCCTCCACTTCTTCCTGGGCTCCTGCACCTTCCTCACTAGTTTGGCTGCTACCATGCGCCCTGGTAAAACCATCTCCCCCACACTCACATGCCTGCCGCCTTGGTGCTGCCGACCGTCTGGACCTTGCAGATGTTAGCCCTTCCGCATACAACTCCTCCTCCTCTACTTCCTCCACCTCCTCTTGTGCCACCACCTGACTCCGAATTCTGTTTAACATGTGCTCCAGCATGTAAATCACCAGAATAGTCATGCTGATAATGGCATCGTCAGCACTAAACATCTTCGTCGCCATTTCAAAACTGTGCAGAAGGGTGCATAGGTCCCTGATCTGAGACCACTCCTCCAGCGTGATTTGCCCCACCTCTGGATCTTGTTGGCCCAGGCTATACGTCAGAACGTATTGCACCAGGGCTTGTCGGTGCTGCCACAGTCGCTGCAACATGTGCAGAGTTGAATTCCACCGGGCAGGCACATCGCATTTTAGCCGGTGAAGTGGCAGGCCCAACGACTTCTGTAGAGATGTAAGTCGCTGAGCTGCGGGATGCGAACAGCGGAAGTGAGCACACAGCGACCGTGCCCTCTGCAGAAGGCCATCTAGTCTGGGATAGTGGGCTAAAAATTGCTGGACAACCAGGTTCAACACGTGAGCCATACAAGGCACGTGTGTGACATTGCCCCGGCGAAGGGCCGCACCCAGGTTTGCAGCATTGTCGCACACGGCCTTCCCTGGTTTCAGGTCCAGTGGAGACAACCATTCATGAAATTGGTTCTCCAGAGCTGACCACAACTCCTCAGCTGTGTGACTCACATTTCCCAGACATTTCAAAGTAAAAACCGCCTGATGACGTTGAGCCCTACTGCCAGCATAGTAAGGAGGTGTGCAGGATCCCTTCTGCGCAGTTAGAAAGCTTGTGGCATGACCAGACAGGCTTTGGGTGCAGGTGGAAGACCGAGAGGAAGTTGAGGAGGCAGAAGCAGTGGAGGAACTTTGACATAAAGAGGATTGACGCACAACTCGTGGGGACGGCAAGACTTGGACAGCAGCCCCTTGTCCTGCTGTCACCATAGTTACCCAGTGCCCAGTCAGCGACATGTAACGCCCCTGTCCATGCCTACTCGTCCAAGTGTCTGTGGTGAAATGCACCCTGTCACACACAGAGTTTCTCAAAGAAGCGGTGATGTTGTGTGCGACATGCTGGTGGAGCGCAGGCACACCTTTCTTTGAGAAGTAGTGCCGACTGGGCATCTGGTACTGGGGCACTGCGACGGACATAAGGTCTCGAAAATCCTCTGTGTCCACCAGGCGGAAAGGCAGCATTTCTGTAGCCAAGAGCTTGCAGATGGTGAAATTCAACCTCTTAGCTTTCTCATGGCTAGGAGGAAATGATCTTTTACTTGTCCACATCTGAGGGACCGAGGGCTGGCTATTGTGCTTAGACGGGGTTGATAAGGGTGTCCCCGGCAAACTGCCGGTCTGTGAGGAAGATGCAGGCGGACATGTTAGGTTGCCTTGATCCAAAGGTGGTGCTATCGATGTCGGACAGCGCTCAACACCAGCTAGTGTTACCACCTCCAAAGAAAATGATGACCTGCCAATCACGCTGGCTGTTGCGGGTAAAGAGGTGGCAGGTCTGCGCCCCAAAACAGGTGTGACTGCTGTCCCCCCAGTCACAGAGGATGAAGAGGCCGCGGATGCACAAGATATGGCAGACGGTGGTTGGCCCGGCCGGCTAGGCCGCATTGTAGCACACTGAGCTTCCCACTGCAACTTATGCTTCATGTCCATGTGCCGGTTCATGCATGAAGTACTCAAACTATGTATTTTTTGGCCTCTACTTAGCTTTTGCTGACAAATGTTACAGATAACACGAGTTGGGTCATCTTTATCGATCTGAAAAAATGCCCAGGCTATGCAAGGCTTAGCACCCATGCGACCTGAAGAGCCACCACGACTTGTGGTGAGAGGCAGAGTTGTGTTTGAGGATGCAGTTGTTGACGTGCTTCCAGTACTACGTCTCTGTCCAGGAAGGCGCAACCTGACCTCGTCGTCACTAGCATCTTCCTCCACCTCCTCTGCTGACCTCATCTCTTGGCTGACTGTGGGTTGACAGTAAGTGGGATCTCCAACCTCATCATCATCACCCTGTGCGTTATCACACCCGTCGTCCTCAGAGCCAACCTGTTCCTGCCCTGACAAAAAACTAAAGTTGTCGCTCCAATCAGGTATTTGAGTCTCATCATCGTCTTCCTCATTGTCTCCACCAACAGGAGTTACAGTTTGGGAATGAGGGTCTACATTATGGTCAGAACCTTCTGCGTCTGGTCCTGGATCCGACTCATAAAGATTCTGGGCATCAGTGCAGATCATTTCCTCGTCTGGATTCACAGAAGCGCTGGAGTCGACCTCTGATTCCCAGGCTATAGTATGAGTAAACAGCTCTGCAGACTCAACCATCTGTTCTACCTCATACTCAGACGGGCAGCTGGAGATTTGGGAGCTGTGAGGAAGCAAGTGTGATTGGGGTGACACCTTTGAGGACTGGAGTATTTGTGATGTTGAAGTTGATGTGGAGGAGAGCCCACTTAAAGGAGCACTTGATATCCGTTGAAGCACCTGCTGTTTTTGTGCCTCATCTGAAATTTGTAGCGATTGGCGTGGCCGTAAGAAAGGGATCTTATCACATTGTCCGCTAAAAGAAGTAGACATTTTAGTTTGGCTGGAAGATGGTCTTTCTTCTGCAGATGTTACTGTTGCTTTAACACCTACCCCACGGACACAACCTTTTTTCCCCTTCCCAACACGCCTATTCCCCTTTCCACCAGCAGCAGGCCTTTTTCCACTCATTTTGGTGGTTAACTAATTCACAACTCTGGAGTTGTTTGCACAAAAAAACAATGGATGGGAACCGAGCAGAGCTGAGTGGCCAAACTGTGGTATTAGGCCAAAACTATTGGCTGGGTTAGATGCAGAAAAAAATTATATTCAATTTGCAACCTGATGGAGGTCAGTATAGATGGACTAATAGAACAAGTCCCACACACAGCTAGAAGCCCAAATATTTTTTCAGAGGTAGATGCAGAAACAAATTTTATTCAGTTTGCAACCTGATGGAGGTCTGTATAGATGGATTAATAGAACAAGTCCCACACACAGCTACAAGCCCAATATTTTTTCAGAGGTAGATGCAGAAAAAAAATATATTCAGTTTGCAACCTGATGGAGGTCAGTATAGATGGACTAATAGAGAAAGTCCCACACACTGCTAGAAGGCCAAATATTTTTTCAGAGCTAGATGCAGGCAAAAAATTATTTTGAATTTGCAACCTGATGGAGGTCAGTATAGGTGGACTAATAGAACAAGTCCCACACACTGCTAGAAGGCCAAATATTTTTTCAGAGCTAGATGCAGATAAAAATTATATTCAATTTGCAACCTGATGGAGGTCAGTATAGATGGACTAATAGAACAAGTCCCACACACAGCTAGAAGCCCAAATATTTTTTCAGAGGTACTGTAGATGCAGATAAAAATTATTTTTAATTTGCAACCTGATGGAGGTCAGTATAGATGGACTAATACAACAAGTCCCACACACAGCTAGAAGCCCAATATTTTTTCAGAGGTAGATGCAGAAAAAAATATATTCAGTTTGCAACCTGATGGAGGTCAGTATAGATGGAGTAATAGAACAAGTCACACACACAGCTAGAAGCCCAAATATTTTTTCAGAGGTAGATGCAGACAAAAATTTTTTTTAATTTGCAACCTGATGGAGGTCAGTATAGATGGACTAATAGAGAAAGTCCCACACACTGCTAGAAGGCCAAATATTTTTTCAGAGCTAGATGCAGATAAAAATTATATTCAATTTGCAACCTGATGGAGGTCAGTATAGATGGACTAATAGAGAAAGTCCCACACACTGCTAGAAGGCCAAATATTTTTTCAGAGCTAGATGCAGATAAAAATTATATTCAATTTGCAACCTGATGGAGGTCAGTATAGATGGACTAATAGAACAAGTCCCACACACAGCTAGAAGCCCAAATATTTTTTCAGAGGTACTGTAGATGCAGATAAAAATTATTTTTAATTTGCAACCTGATGGAGGTCAGTATAGATGGACTAATAGAGAAAGTCCCACACACTGCTAGAAGGCCAAATATTTTTTCAGAGCTAGATGCAGAAAAAATTATATTCAGTTTGCAACCTGATGGAGGTCAGTATAGATGGACTAATAGAGAAAGTCCCACACACTGCTAGAAGGCCACATATTTTTTCAGAGGTAGATGCAGAAAAAAATATATTCAGTTTGCAACCTGATGGAGGTCTGTATAGATGGATTAATAGAACAAGTCCCACACACAGCTAGAAGCCCAATATTTTTTCAGAGGTAGATGCAGAAAAAAATATATTCAGTTTGCAACCTGATGGAGGTCAGTATAGATGGACTAATACAACAAGTCCCACACACAGCTAGAAGCCCAATATTTTTTCAGAGGTAGATGCAGAAAAAAATATATTCAGTTTGCAACCTGATGGAGGTCTGTATAGATGGATTAATAGAACAAGTCCCACACAGCTAGAAGCCCAATATTTTTTCAGAGGTAGATGCAGAAAAAAATATATTCAGTTTGCAACCTGATGGAGGTCAGTATAGATGGACTAATACAACAAGTCCCACACACAGCTAGAAGCCCAATATTTTTTCAGAGGTAGATGCAGAAAAAAATATATTCAGTTTCCAACCTGATGGAGGTCTGTATAGATGGATTAATAGAACAAGTCCCACACACAGCTAGAAGCCCAATATTTTTTCAGAGGTAGATGCAGAAAAAAATATATTCAGTTTGCAACCTGATGGAGGTCAGTATAGATGGAGTAATAGAACAAGTCCCACACACAGCTAGAAGCCCAAATATTTTTTCAGAGGTAGATGCAGATAAAAATTATTTTTAATTTGCAACCTGATGGAGGTCAGTATACATGGACTAATAGAGAAAGTCCCACACACTGCTAGAAGGCCAAATATTTTTTCAGAGCTAGATGCAGATAAAAATTATATTCAATTTGCAACCTGATGGAGGTCAGTATAGATGGACTAATAGAGAAAGTCCCACACACTGCTAGAAGGCCAAATATTTTTTCAGAGCTAGATGCAGATAAAAATTATATTCAATTTGCAACCTGATGGAGGTCAGTATAGATGGACTAATAGAACAAGTCCCACACACAGCTAGAAGCCCAAATATTTTTTCAGAGGTACTGTAGATGCAGATAAAAATTATTTTTAATTTGCAACCTGATGGAGGTCAGTATAGATGGACTAATAGAGAAAGTCCCACACACTGCTAGAAGGCCAAATATTTTTTCAGAGCTAGATGCAGAAAAAAATTATATTCAGTTTGCAACCTGATGGAGGTCAGTATAGATGGACTAATAGAGAAAGTCCCACACACTGCTAGAAGGCCAATATTTTTTCAGAGGTAGATGCAGAAAAAAATATATTCAGTTTGCAACCTGATGGAGGTCAGTATAGATGGACTAATACAAGTCCCACACACAGCTAGAAGCCCAATATTTTTTCAGAGGTAGATGCAGAAAAAAATATATTCAGTTTGCAACCTGATGGAGGTCTGTATAAATGGATTAATAGAACAAGTCCCACACAGCTAGAAGCCCAATATTTTTTCAGAGGTAGATGCAGAAAAAAATATATTCAGTTTCCAACCTGATGGAGGTCTGTATAGATGGATTAATAGAACAAGTCCCACACACAGCTAGAAGCCCAATATTTTTTCAGAGGTAGATGCAGAAAAAAATATATTCAGTTTGCAACCTGATGGAGGTCAGTATAGATGGACTAATACAACAAGTCCCACACACAGCTAGAAGCCCAATATTTTTTCAGAGCTAGATGCAGAAAAAAATGATATTCAATTTGCAACCTGATGGAGGTCAGTATAGATGGACTAATAGAATGATGCTATGCCCAAAAGATTTTACTTCACTAGGTGCAGTAAAAAAATTGGTATTCTATACACAGGTGGTATATCTTGCAACACAGATAGGCTACTCCACTGACTAACACACTCTGCAATAGGCCAAAAAGGATTAGCTTTGCTAGATTCAGCCAAATGCTGTGAAAAAAACTTGCACAGCACTGGCACAGACCTGCCTGGCAAAAACTGATAGGAACTGATGTAACCTAGTCCTGAAAAGGGCTCCAATTACAATTAGTCTTTACTCCCACAATCTATCTATTTAAGAGCACAGACCTGCAGCAGTGAGAAAATGGTGGCGACGGGGAAAATGGCTTGGTCTTATAGGGCAAGGACATGTGACATACACTGCCAATGACACATGCCCTTGCTTGTGTGAAAAAAAGCACTTCGCTCCGTGTGTGCGCTGCTGATAGGCTGACAGATTGCACCTCCCCACTGTAAATGCGGGAAAGAGAAAAAAAAATGGAGATCTTCATTATTCCTGCAGAGATCCATCCCCTGCCCCTCCCCCCGCCCCGCTGTACACTCAAACTGCGTATTAACATTAATTATCATCATTACTGAGAAAAAATCCAGTTATGATTTTGGTGCACGAACAGTTATCGAACATAACCTCGAACAGCCGAATTTTTCTCAAATTGTTCGTGTTCGCCGAACGGCTCGAACACCGCCCAAAACAGCTCGAATTTGAGATTGGCGAACAGTTCGAGTAGAACAACGCTCATCTCTAATTAACATATCCTACTAGGTTATCTGTCATTCAAGGAAATTGCTCTAATGTCTGAGATAGAAAAATATATTGTGGAAGGTGGAAAGGGACTAATGTAACATATCACTGTGTGTACAGCACTGCAGAATATGTTGGCACTATATAAGCAATGATAAACAGATAAGTTGCAGAAATATATATGTCTACATGGGTTATTTGCGAGTCCACAAGAAAATGTCACATGATTCAAAATCTATTCAAAATGAATGAAGTATTTCCAAAAAGTTGTTTAAATCAATATTAAATTTGGACAGGGACCAGTCTGACAAGTTACAAGAGTTCTGTATTTGGGACAATGTAATATTTATAGCTGGTGAATAGGGATGAGCGGACCCATGTAAGTTCAGGCTCTGATATACAACCCGAACTTTAGTCCACAGTTTGGTTCGGGTACCAGGACTCTGCCCGAACTTGAACCCGATTGAAAACAATGGAGACCCAAACTTTGGATCAAGAAAAAAATTCTCTCCTTGTCTCCCTCTCTCTCTTTCCCCAGAACTCTGAACTTTATAATAATAATAATGATAATTTTTATTTCTATAGCGCCAACATATTCCGCAGCACTTTACAATTTTAGAGGGGACTTGAACAAACAATAAAGACATTACAGAATAAACATAACTCAGATATCAACGGACTTTGCAACGGACTTCCGGGAGGAGTCAGTACTCTGCGTTTAGCACCGGCGGACACTAACTGTCCGGTACGAACCCCGAACTTTCATGTTCGGGTTAGCTCATCTGTACTGGTGAATAGACGCCCTCAATCTCGGTGGAAATTCCCTTAGGTACAATACTAAAAGAAATAAAAACCTCTTACACACGTATGGATTGTTTTTGTAATATATTGAGGTTAATATTTATACTAATGGCCAATTTTACCTAATGTTATATTCTACACATAGAAATAGCATTATCATATATATATTGTGATACATTTATCTTAATTTGGTGCCGGTCAACTATTACCTTGATAAAGTCATTAAAGTGATGAATTCTGATATTAATAGATAATTGCTCATACAATGTCACTTACTGAGCAAAAATGTATATATTTTGGTAGTTAATATTGCATTTGCCTTTGAATCTTTCAGCAAAAAGTTTGTGCCAGTCAAAAGTCTGACGATTGGGCATGATCGTTCATTCTCTTAATAGCAGCAGATCAATGGGGTAGTTGTGTGTCCGACCCCCATCAATCCAATATTAATGATTTATGTGACTAGAAAGGTTTAGACAGGTATGTTGGCCAAGACTGGGCATTATTTGGGATAGGGTATGGGAACTTTATTAATGATTCTCTATCATGTTCCTCCAGTTTACAATGAATATTGTAGATGCGTTTCTTGATTTTTAACCACACTAAAGCAGCAATGATAGTGATAATTACATTTCACCTAATATATTAATAGCCTCTGAAATTCTCTAGAAACTTTCCGACAAGATGTATGTGACATTTGTAGCTACTATTAAAAAACATTATGGTTTATTTCACTCCCTGTTCTGCCTATGCACGTGTCACAAAGTATGCCCACAATACTTCTAGCTATGCACGTCACAACGTATGCCCACAATACTTCTGCCTATGCACATGTCATAATGTATGCCTACAATACTTCTAGCTATGCACAGGGCGCAACGTATGCCCACAATACTTCTGCCTATGCACATCATAATATATGCCTACAATACTTCTAGCTATGCACAGGGCGCAATGTATGCCCATAATACTTCTAGCTATGCACAGGGCGCAATGTATGCCTACAATACTTCTGCCTATGCACATGTCACAATGTATGCCCACAAAACCCTGCCATAGAAATCAACAGGTTTATCTGACCACGGTTTTTGTATGTCCACATTCAAGTTTTTTATGCTGAAGAAACAGCTTAGAATAGATTTTTGAGAAAATCACTATAATTTTTATAAAATTCTATTATGGCAAAAATAAGACAATCATGTCACAATGTTTATTTATGACCCCTGAATGATCATAAAGTATGTAGAGGTTGATGCATTGGTGACAATATCAGATTCTTGTATATTAATTTGTTTTTGTATTTAGTAAAGTTTATATGTGTGTATTTCGTTTACAGATTTTATATATCATTATTTAATTTTCAGGGTTTTTTAAATGTATATATATCAATGTATTTTATTTTTAATGTGTCTGTATCAATATCTCAGTATATTAGCCTGTGCATTAATAGTACACAGGCAGTTATTAAGACATACTCAGAAGTCCGTGAATTACGTACATGCTCTAACCCTGGTTTTCACTGATAAAGTCTATGATGAAAATAACATGTCCGTGCTTTTTTTTAGGACTGAAAAAAAATCTTAGAGACATGCCCATTTTTGATTGGAGTCACAAATCAATATCACCCATGCAAGTCTATGGGTCTGTGAAAATCACGTACAGCCCATGGATGGCATCAAGGAGCAACTTGTGTGCTGTCCGTGATTAAGGCCGGTTTCACATGTCCAGATATTTCCGGTACCGGAAAAACCCAAAAAAACCCATACCGGAGATATCCGTGCCCGTGTGCACCTGTGAAGCAACAATGTTCCGCCAGTGTGCCACATCAGGAGCACAAGTACCGGTGTGGAGCCCATGTCTATAGCGCCAAAAAATGCCTGAATGTGTAATATAATTATCTGTATTGCCAGCAATTGTGAAGGCTAAATTCTCTGCTGTTATCATTGCATACACATATTGTTACCCGATCCCTTACTGAAGGACTGTGCACTTTTGCCTAAACCAGGAAGTTGTGCACAATCCCTCAGAGAGTGGAGAAGGTGTTTCAGTAGTTGTAGTTGTAGTGTGAGGAAGAAAGCAGCATCATGGTGTTCTCTGTGCAAGGGAGAGAAGTGTACTCTCTGCATGTACAAGCTGCACAAGTCCCTAGAGCACAGAGAAGTCCAGAGTCTGTGTTAAACTGTGAGTCTGCTTGGTCTTCATGTAACGAGCAATGAAGTGTTTTCCCGGGAGTGGGTCACAGACACTTCCACCAGAGAAAGTGAGTGTTCTGACCGGATTCATGTTGCCTGCTCGCTGGAAGGGACCACAGAACCAGTAACTGTTCACCTTGGACCCCTGGAGAGCCAAGAATTTGTCTACCAGAGGTATAATTAGCAGCAGGAAGGCTACACAAACTCACAGCAGAGAATCTGAACCCTCACCTCACCATGCAGGTCTGTCCATAAACCCTGTGTGAATTACCTAGAAGCTTCTGGAACTGTTTGCAGAATTCCAGTAAAACTGGTTATTACCCTGTCTAAAGCTAATTATTTCCTACTGTGTCATTCCTGCTCCAATTCCCCTGGGAGCCAGTCCTGGCTGCGAAGGGTTAATGCACTGCTCATCACCAACTAACTCCCAGGGGCCCTTATCAGTGCCCGGCCATACCAGGCCGAATATCCCAACTGGCGTCACAAACCTTTTTATTGTTCTATTATTAATCCCCACAATTGATAAAGACTGGGGCGTGCCCCCGGTCAGACCATACAAGCACTCGGATCACTGTGCACCAGTACCGTAACCACAGTGGCCCGCACAGACTTTTTCCTGGCGTCACGAACAGGATCCTGTGCGCCTAAGGACCCTAACTCTTCTAAAGGAACCGCTGTTTTGTTTCAAGTCCCTGCAGCAGCAAGAGAGTTCTGGTGATCGGCTGATCCATGCAGTGGCGGGACCCGCGATGGGTGGAGCACTGCTAGCTCACACCGCTCAAGGTCCGGCTACCCAGGATCACACCAGAAAATGCATCAGCGGAGTAAAGACCCGCAGCAACAGGAGCGTAAGGCCCAGCTGCGCATAATATCACTGCAAAACCCTGATATGGACTTTGCTCAGTTCAAGGAACAGGTCAATCCGTATATTACGAGAATCCACTTATGTCTGCAGTGAGCAAGCTAAACACCCAGCAGTTATGTACCACCAGGGGGCGGTGTCCTCCTCCCAAGTGCCTGAGGCACAGTACACCCAGACCCAAGTTGATGATCCTTCTGCAGATTTACGGCTACAAGTACAGGAACTAAGAGTGTGGCTGCTTTATGTAAAACTGTGCAGACTCTCCAGGCATGTTTCCCCGCAGAGAGGATCCAATTAGCCTCCAGCCTGGTTGATCTTCCATGGCTACAGCAAAAGAGGATCCCACCATGGCAGCGATGGCTGACCCGCACTGGCAGGAGATCTACTGATCAATTTGACTACACAGGGACAGACCCCTCCTCGCTATAGGAATGATTCATAGAGCAAGGAAAACCAATAAGTAGATTTGATTTGTATTTATGTTGAACTATGCTTTATGTAACGTTAATGAAAATGTTGAAAAAGAAGATATGGCCACATGGACTAATGTGAGATTTCAGCAATCATTATACTTTCTTCCATTACAACTCTAGTGAGGACTTACTAACTGGTACATTGTGCCTTTGTCAAGGAGCCATCCAAAACAGCCAGTGCAGTGAATTCTATATTATGGTCTGGGGGCCCCACAGCTGCACTCGGGGACGATCAGGAGTGGTTTTTGGCTGTAATCCACAACTAGATTAATATGTCTGTTTATATATGTTCAGGTTAATGATATTTTGTTTTATTATGGACTGCCTACCAGCTAAGTAGCCCAAGGACGTGCTACTCTTCATTAGGGGGGAATGTGGCGCCCGTGACCAGGGGCGTACATAGGAATCATGGGGCCCCATAGCAGAAGTTCTAATTGGGCCCCCCCCCCCCTCCCAAAAAAAGTGTAAATAATTTTCGGGGTCACAGAAGATCAGATCTCACAACTTTCCAGCCATTACATAGTATTTTTCCTCCTGCTGAAGTCCTAGATTCATTTTTCATTGCCCCATAAAGTGTGATGCCAACAAAAGTGCCCCCAAACACAGTATGATACCCCCATGGTGAATTCCTCCACATGCACAGTATGATGACCCTACTGTACCCCACCTCAACTCCCAGGGCAAAGTATGTTGACCCCAACACAGTATGATCCCCCAACTGTGACCCCCACACAGCCCTCCATGCAGTATAATGGGCCTATATGCAGTATAGTGGCCCCACACCTCTCCACACTCCACAGAATATAATGCACTCGCCATGGTCCTCCATACAGTATAATGCACTCGCCATGGTCCTCCACACAGTATAATGCACTCGCCATGATCCTCCACACAGTATAATGCTTTCTCCATGGTCCTCCACACAGTATAATGCACTCGCCATGGTCCTCCACACAGTATAATGCACTCGCCATGGTCCTCCACACAGTATCATGCACTCGCCATGGTCCTCCACTCAGTATAATGCACTCGCCATGGTCCTCCACTCAGTATAATGCACTTACCATGGTCCTCCACTCAGTATAATGCACTTACCATGGTCCTCCACTCAGCATAATGCACTCGCCATGGTCCTCCACACAGTATCATGCACTCGCCATGGTCCTCCACTCAGTATAATGCACTCACCATGGTCCTCCACTCAGTATAATGCACTCGCCATGGTCCTCCACTCAGTATAATGCACTCGCCATGGTCCTCCACACAGTATAAGACACTCGCCATGGTCCTCCACACAGTATAAGACACTCGGCATGGTCCTCAACACACTATAAGACACTCGCCATGCTCCTTCACACAGTATATTGCACTCCCCATGGTCCTCCACGCAGTATAATGCACTCCCCATGGTCCTCAACACAGTATAATGCACCCCATGGTCTGTACGCAGTATAATGCAGCCCCCCATAGGGTAAAATGCAGCTCCTCCCCACCATAGGGTAACATGCAGCCCCCAGTCCTCCAGTATTATCAGTACTCACTGATTTACAAATAAATAAATACATACTTACCGCTCCTCGTTCCCCGCTGCTTCAGCCACTGCAGCGCGTCTCTCTCATCACCCCAGCAGCTGCCAGCTCCACTGTCTGACACAGCGTGGAGCGTCATAACGCCACTACGTCAGACGCAGAGGAGGAATGATGGGAGAGAGAGTGTCACATGACGTTCTCTCCTCCATCATTGCTATCAACCAGGGTCGACTCCAGGTTTTCGTGGGCCCCGGGCGAAAGAGTCTCAGTGGGCCCCTTTAACACATACCGCGATTCATGATGCACAGATACGGTGGAGAAATATAGGTACACAACACAGGGCAAAGGCTGCCCCCTCATCCTTCACATATGCAGACACGCGCACACACGGTACGAAGACACGCGCACACACACCGTACGCAGACGCGCGCGCGCACACGGTACGCAGACACGCGCACGCACACTGTACGCTGACACGCGCGCACATACGGTACGCAGACACTAGCGCACACAAACAGCTACACAAATAAGTACACATACAGACATACAGTTATATGAAAAAGTTTGGGCACCCCTATTAATCTTAAGCTTAATGTTTTATAAAAATTGGTGTTTTTGCAACAGCTATTTCAGTTTGATATATGTAATAACTGTTGGACACAGTAATGTTTCTGCCTTAAAATGAGGTTTATTGTACTAACAGAAAATGTGCAATCTGCATTCAAACAAAATTTGACAGGTGCATAAGTATGGGCACCTCACCAGAAAAGTGACAAATATTTAGTAGATCCTCCTTTTGCAAAATTAACAGCCTCTAGTCGCTTCCTGTAGCTTTTAATGATTTCCTGGATCCTGGATGAAGGTATTTTTGACCATTCCTCTTTACAAAACAATTCCAGTTCAGTTAAGTTTGATGGTCGCCGAGCATGGACAGCCCTCTTCAAATGATCCTACAGATGTTCAATGATATTCATGTCTGGGGACTGGGATGGCCATTCCAGAACATTGTAATTGTTCCTCTGCATGAATGCCTGAGTAGATTTGGAGCGGTGTTTTGGATCATTGTCTTGCTGAAAGATCCATCCCCTTCGTAACTTCAACTTTGTCACTGATTCTTGAACATTATTGTCAAGAATCTGCTGATACTGAGTGGAATCCATGCATCCCTCATCTTTAACAAGATTCCCGGTGCCGGCATTGGCCACACAGCCCCAAAGCATGATGGAACCTCCACCAAATTTTACTGTGGGTAGCAAGTGTTTTTCTTGGAATGCTGTGTTTTTTTGCCGCCATGCATAACGCCTTTTTGTATGACCAAACAACTCAATCTTGGTTTCATCAGTCCACAGGACCTTCTTCCAAAAAGAAATTGGCTTCTCCAAATGTGCTTTTGCATACCTCAGCCGACTCTGTTTGTGGCGTGCTTGCAGAAACGGCTTCTTTTGCATCACTCTCCCATACAGCTTCTCCTTGTGCAAAGTGCGTTGTATAGTTGACCGATGCACAGTGATACCATCTGCAGCAAGTTGATGCTGCAGCTCTCTGGAGGTGGTCTGAGGATTGTCCTTGACTGATCTCACCATTCTTCTTCTCTGCCTTTCTGATGTTTTTCTTGGCCTGCCACTTCTGGCCTTAACAAGAACTGTCCCTGTGTTCTTCCATTTCCTTACTATGTTCCTCACAGTGGAAACTGACAGGTTAAATCTCTGAGACAGCTTTTTGTATCCTTCCCCTGAACAACTATGTTGAATAATCTTTGTTTTCAGATCATTTGACAGTTGTTTTGAGGAGCCCATGATGCCACTCTTCAGAGGAGATCTAAACAGGAGAACAACTTGCAAGTGGCAACTTTAAGTAGCTTTTCTCATGATTGCATACACCTGGCTATGAAGTTCAAAGCTCAATGAGGTTACAAAACCAAAAAAAGTGCTTTAGTAAGTCAGTAAAAAGAAGGTAGGAGTATTTAAAACAAGAAAATGATAAGGGTGCCCATACTTATGCACCTGTCAAATTTTGTTTGAATGCAGACTGCACATTTTCTGTTAGTACAATAAACCTCATTTCAAGGCAGAAACATTACTGTGTCCAACAGTTATTACATATATCAAACTGAAATAGCTGTTGCAAAAACACCAATTTTTATAAAACATTAAGCTTAAGATTAATAGGGGTGCCCAAACTTTTTCATATAACTGTACGTACATATTTGAACACATTCTTAAAAACACATAAAACAGACAAATATATATATATACACAGTCATACACACTGACATAAACACAAGACACATTAGAAATATATTTAATATGGGGATTGGGGAATCTGGCGACAAGCCTCACTCACCTGCCCCTTGGCCTGTGTCCGGTCCAACTGTGCAGCGTCGCTGGCTTGTCTGATGGCCATCACAGGCCCTGGACCATCAGAAGGGCCCACTCGCCGTCAGGGCCCACACCACTTCCCCAGCATCTCCGCAGCGAGGACCTCCGGCGGTGTTTGATTGCCGACACTTCATCGGGGCCCCCCTCCTGCACCCCCTGCTCCACCGGCGCTGCTTAATTGCCGGCACTTCATCAGGGCCCCCCTCGGGGCCTCCCTTCATTAGGGTCCCCTTCAGGGCCTCCCTTCATCAGGACCCCCCTCGGGGCATCCCTTCATCAGGGCCCCCCTCAGGGCATCCCTTCATCAGGGCCCCCCTCGGGGCCTGCCTTCATCAGGACCCCTCCTTCATCGGGGCCCCCCTCCTGCAACCCCCCGCTCCGCAGCTTGATTGCCGCCGCCGGCACTGTCTTCAGGCTTGGCTGAGCGCAGTGCGCTGTGAGGCTGTGCCTGCTAGTAATGATGGCAGGGGTGACACAAGCACAATTAAAGGCGCAGTGACACCCCTGCCGTGTCATTACTATAACACACAGCCACACAGCGCACTGCGCGCGGCCATGCCGGAAGACAGTGCCTGTGGGCGGCGGCGGCAATCATGCAGTTGAGTGGGGAGTTCAGGAGGGGGGGCGACTGCTATGGGGCCCCCCCAGCTCACGGCCCCATAGCAGTCAAGTGGTCTGCGTACGCCACTGCCCATAACTATAGTGCCACAAAATGCCTGCATGTGTAATATAATTATTTGTATTGCCAGCAATGGTGAGGGCTAAATTCCCTTAACCCCCACAATTGATAAAGACTGGCGAGCGTCCCCGGTCGGACCATACCAGCACTCGGACCGCCGTGCACCAGCACCATGACCGCAGCGGCCCGGCCGGGGCAGCATACCAGCGTTTGGGAATCAGCGGTACAGTTAGCTAAACGCTGCCCTCATCATAGTCCCCTGCCGGCGCTGCGATCAGCACCAACCCAGCACTTGGGAACAGCGCTAACTGTACCGCTGAATCCCAAGCGCTGGTACGTGTCACACGAATAGCATCCGTGTGCAGTACGTGTTTACACAGACCCATTGACTTGAATAGGTCCGTGGATCACACGGTCCATGGAAACACAATGACATGTGTGCAGACCCATTCATTTGATTGGGTCTGCATGTGTTAGTGTCTCCAGTACGTGTGGAAACTGTCACCACACGTACCGGAAATACTGACGTGTGAGAGAGCCTTAACAATGTAATATACAGGAGAAGCTTTGTAAAAAAAATTTCATACATGAAAATCACTGATTAAACACTGATGGTAAAACCTGACACAGGGTCCAAACACTGATGAGACTCGGATCCAAAACACTGATTTACACACACACCGTTTTTGTGTATGTAAAAAATCACGGGAATCTCAATGAGGCTTTAAGGCATAACTATGTCCTAACAAAAGGAATTCTATATAGTCAGACAACTCTGGGATTCTTCAGTGGATCCTGAACTGCCTGCCGACACTAGGTCTGGGTCTACTTCACATCATTGGTACTCCTTGTAACAAGACTGAGGGCAATCTGCCTTCAAATGCCATAATCAGTACCGACTATAGGTTATGTAGCTGAGGCCAAGGGCTCCTGGGCCCTCCTCTGTAGCCTCTTCTGGGTCCTCCTCTGTAGAGTCTCCTGAGGACTCTTCTGGGCCCTCCTCTGAGTCCTCCTCTGGGCCCTCCTCTGTTGCCTCTTCTGGGCCCACCTTTGGGCCCTTCCTTGGTACATTGTGGCTGTGGCTGAGTTTTGCAGTTGTTTCCCAGTTTCTGAAGGCAGAGGAAAACTTGCAGTACGGGAAAAAAACTTTTTTTCTAATCCTGAACAACCGAGCTGGTTGCATCGAGTTGTCATTACCCATCGTGTTAAATGACACTTTATACACAGCTCAATCCACCAAATGCGCTAGATTATTTTTTTATATGATAAGACAGATAATGGCACCTCTCAGCATAAGTTTACATTCACATGGTACACTTAGGCTATGTTCACACGTTGCCTTTTTGAAGTATTTTTTCTTCCTGCATCTGAAGCCCCCACTCTTGGCAGTAAAAATGCTGCGTTTTTGCTACGTTTCTTTTCCTACATTTTTCAGTCAGATTACATGTGTGATTTGTCTACTGTATATGTTAAAAAGTTAGTTTTAGGCCACGTGCACCAAACCAAAACCAGGAGTGGGTGATAAATACAGAACTGGTGGCGTGTTTTTATTATACTTTTCCTCTGATTGCTCCATTCCTGGTTTTGGCTTACAAATAGTGATGAGCGGACTAGTGGAAGTTCGGGTTCTGGTACAGGACCGAACTGTAATCCAAAGTTCAGTTTGGGTATCAGAACTGTACCCAAACTTGAACCCGAACCCCATTGAAGTCAATGGGGATCCGATATTGGAGTTGGAAAATCTCTCTCTACTTACAAATACTGAGGTAAAAAACTCATCAAATACTCAACGTGTGCACGTGGCCTTATTCACCAAAAGGTCTCCAAAAACAGCAAAACGCAGCACAAACATTATGCTGCATTTTTCAGAGCTTTTTTACACTTTCTTATTGCTTTCTATGGGTAAAAAAAACATTGTAAAAATGCAGAAAGTATCAACATTCTGCAGATTTTCAAAGACAGTGCTCAAATTTAGTCAGGAAAAAGAGTTTGCATGAGAGTTTTGAATTATCATAGCTTTTGCTCGTACTGTAAAAAGCAACAGAGAAAAATGCAGAAAAAAAGGCTGCAAAAAGCCACAGGTGAATATAGACCAGTTATGTCTGCAAATTATAGACGTGACTGGCTCCATGTGCCATATAGGGTCTGTGTGCTGTCCGTTTTCCATATGGACAGTACGCAGACTAAAAACTCGTTGGTCTGAACATGCCTAACCAGTGTGATACAAGAGATGTCGAAAGAGCAAAGTCTTCATATAAGAAACAGTACAAATGCATCGTAGTCTAATAATGTGAAGACAGCATTTAGGGAATTTCAGTCGCACTTTGATGGTGATTTACTGAGATTTTTGCACTGTCCAAGTGGCTGGTCTGCAATGTGCGCCATTTACCAATGTCATTAGTTTGCAAAACCTTTCTAATGGGAAAAGTGGTTGAAGAGCCCGGTAAATCTGTGGTACAGAGTATGAATGTGAAGATCTGCCATTATTTTCAGACAAAAAAAAAGTCACACATACAATATCAGAAAAAGGGGAGCAACGCGTCATGCAACACACAATATTTAGCAATTCATTAACTCCAGGAAATCTGTCCCATTGTATATAACAAAAAAGTGGTTTCCTGCCTTAGAAAACCTGTATTCAAATCTTGTATTATGGAATTCTAGGTTATTTAATAGATATGGTGGTGGCTGTCATCAATAAGCAGCAGCAAAAGCAGCTGACAAGAGCCTCTCTCTAAATCTGGAGGACCAGATAAGTCCGTACGTGGAAAGCCCATTGATTTCCAATAAAACGGTAGATTGCATCATTTCTCCTTTGATGGCTATTCATGGAGATTCAGTTATGGTTGCCAAGTTCCTCACATAGATTACAGTTGATCACTATGGATCCCAGCAGCCCGACACCAAAACTGTCTAAAAAATCATTGATCCTAAGGCCACGGCCCTACTTTCAGTGTTCGGTCAGTATTTTTTCTCAGTAGTGGGAGCCAAAACCAGGAGTGGGTGATAAATACAGAGTTGGTGACTTGTTTCTATTATACCTTTTCTCTGATTGTTCCTCACCTATGTCACTTACCCCATGTGCAGGGCATTGCAGTAACTTAGATAACCTATCTAGATAGGTTACTTGTTAGCAGTTTTTATATGTCTTGTTTAATTTTATGTCTAGGTCGAGGTGAACTCATGCTAGCTGCATGAGTGAAAAAAAATTACATTTAATCTTCCTTGTACTGTGATTACAAGTGTCCAGTGGACGTTCCCTGACTATATAGAGTCCCAGACTCTCTGCGCTGAAGAGAACCCAGCACCTCCCCTCAGCACTTGAGTGACGGTTGTAGTATTCATCCAGGAGAGCACTGGAATTGTCCCGTTAGAGGGGAGGGTCTGAGTACTGCTCAATGTAGAGAATCTAGGACTCTGTACAGACAGGGCACACCCCCGGGACACTTCCAATTGCAACTTGAAAATTATTAGCATCAGCCTACATATGTTTAAACTGCTTTACCCTTTACCTATCTAATGCTGTTAGAGTCACTTTAATGCCTATTTAGATTAACACAACTTATCCTACATGGTAAAAGATCATGCAAGTTAATGAGATCCTTAGATCTGTTTCATACTGCTCGAACCACTGGTTATGGTTGTGGTATTTCAGAAACATTGCAGGCACCATTAACATAGCATGGCAATATAACAGACTCCAGTATAACCAAACCAAAGAAATGAGCCGGAGCCTAAGTTGGTATACATGCAACATATAAGAGCATGTTCACACTGTGGCCATTTAACAAACAAAACCTAAGATAAAAACAAAGTGATCAAATACCCTGCAGTAAGTAAATAGCAACAGTACATATGAATAAAATTGGGTACCTAGTAAACACTTTTTGATCAAAAAAGCATAAAAGCCATCCCACCATGACAAGGTGTACCCAATCAGGACGGTCCTATCCTCTAGTATTAAAACCTCAACTAGTGTCACATGATCTCAATGTAGATGGGGGCAGAGCAGGACCGGGGTCTGACTATTCAGACGTCTGGCCATAAATGTACATAAAATGCCTAGCTCAAAGGGGGAGCAACACCACTTTTTGTACAAAGCACAAAAAACTACATTAAAACCAAAGAAATGAGCCGGAGTATACGTTGGTATACGTGCAATGTGTAAGTATATGGATATAATACTAGAGGATAAGACCGTCCCGATTGGGTACACCTTGTTGCGGTGGGATGGCTTTTATGCCTGAAATCTATAACTTACTGTAAAATGAAGACATAAAAAAAAGCATGTAGCTCTTTTCTATACGCTGTTTTATTCTGACAAGAACATTTCATGTGATCCCATTAGGGCATGATCACACACTGTGGTCTCATTGCATTTTTTCGCAGAGACTTCAGCAAAATTGCAGCAAAATGGAATCAATTGCCCTAATTTCAATACACCCTTAGAAATTCATCCTGGAATAATTGTGCTACTGGTGTCAGTTTTCTAATGTCAACTGCTAAATTACCAATAATGACAACTTTAGGGCACTTTTTGATGTGGAGGATTTTTTGAAAAAATTTTTATGCATATTCGGCACCTACAATTTGCAACCTGCTGCATTACTATACATGTGCAACAACTGTAGCGGATTTTGCCCATTGTTGTTAGTGAAAAACACCATTATCATATTAACATTTTTTGGACAACGCAAATTTACTGCAGATTCTTATGCAGCAAACCCGAACAAATGTAGACTTCTTCTAAATCTTACATTAATTTCTATCCATTGTATGACATCCCTAAAACATTTAAAGCGATTTAAAGGGATTATAAATTCAAGCAATCCCTTTTTATTGGAATGTCTTTCAAAAACCAGACCCCCCCGTTAGTAATTGATATGTTTCAGTTTCATTTAATACTGGTGGGTTTTCCTCCTAATTCTGGGAAGTACTGGGTTAGACAGAAAAAAGAATTGAAATGTTGCACGGAATACGGATGAATAAACTACACATTGCCAGTGGAGTGCTGCAGCCCGGCTGTATTTGTTGCAAATAGATCGCTAGATAAGATAGATAGATAGATAGATAGATGGATAGATAGATACTTCCTAAAACTTTTATGGCCTTCACATAAAAAAATAATTACAGATTATCTATATAATGCTGCTGCCTTCTCTTCCAGGATTCTTACTTACTGCTTAAAAGCTGAAAAAAATTGAAATTATTTTTTATAGATCGAGATACAGATTTGTTTTACTTCTTCTACTTCTCTACTTTTCAGCCTTTTTTTTTTACTAAAAGTTTTTTTTATCTATTGCCCATTATTCTTTTGTAACACCCCTAAGTTTTATCCGTTTTTTCCATTCTTTTTTGTATATATCAGATAATTGTTTGTTTCTTGCATTCTTGCATTATTAGCTGATGCTTCCATACAGGTTAGCGACATAATGCTCAGCACCATTGTATTTTGCTTATATATTAATAGCACACACAGTGTGCAGGTGCAGTGTCAATAGTGTGCAGTGTGTCAAGAGCTTCTGGTCCAAACTCTGATGTGTGTAATGTGTTTCCAATTATTTTCCTAACACACTCGACACCTAAATCACGACGTAGTTTAAGAAAATGTTCATAAAGAACTTTCAAACTTGTTTTTCCTGTAAAATATATTTTACAGCAAAATATAATTTTTTCTATCAGTCTAAAATATAATTGTGAACTGAAATAAATAGTTATCATCTGGCTGATGCCTAATTAAAATACAGAAGTAAAATTGTAGTAATGTGTCGAGAGCATTAAAGTTAAAGAAATAAGTTGTGGTTATATGACTATTTATTTAAAAAAAAAAAAAACATACCGTAAGTTTGGTTTTTGCCACCGGAAGTGAACAAACACACTATTTCCGTTGCACAGTTCTAGGTGTTTGATGTCCAAAAGTGGTCAAACTGCTAGACACACAGACACAGACACACACATACAACAAGTACAAGAAACCCAAAGCCATGTTTATTCATCCATGCACGGGTGAATAAACTTTGCATTTGCTCACTTACACTTGTTGGTGTGCAGTCTTTTTCTTGCCGAAACCCAATGTTCAGAATCTTATTATGTGCCTTAAGGCTCACTCACACCACTGTTTTTTATTGGATAGCACTCGGACCTATGTAATTCAATGAGGCAGTGCTGATGACCGATTTTTTTCACTGACAAAACCGATCTGTGAAAAAAATTGCAGCACGCTGTGATTTCACTTCAAAATCTGATGGGTGCCAGAAAAAATCAGATGCCATATGGAGCCACATCCGATTTTTATGGATACAGTACAATTCTGTAATAATGGAAGCTGTAAATGGTCCTGTAAATGATTAATAGCTGCTGAGTACAAAAATGGATTGCATATGGACGACAAGTGAGAAAAAAAAATCATCCTCTTTTTCTTGATGAATAGCGGACCGATTTGTAATACGCTGGTGTGATCCAGCCTTATAGTTGTGCTCCTATTGATATAGTTAAATAAATCTAAAGTTCATCAAGTCAGACCAAAGGAGGTAAATGTGGCATATAGGAAAGAAAAAAAAATTACAAAAAGGGAATCGTATTGTTAATTCTCACATAAACTCATATATAACATAAGTCAAAGAAAATAAATGTTTCCTGATTTACTTGGAAATTAGACTGGATCCGTATCCAATATCAGATGTCTCTTATGAATTGATTATTTATCTGCTAAGGTTAAGAAGCCTTTTTACGTCTCAACTTTTTTCCCTCCAGCAGGACAGAGTGTGGCCTTGATTTTTATGGTGATCTTACAGCAATAAGGTGTTAACAGATCATATAAATATTTTTACAAGTTGATTTTATCCTCCTGTAGACAACTTTTCTCAAGACTAAATAAAGAGGTGTTTTTTTTATTTTTCCCATAGCTCCATGCCCCTTATCAGTTTTGTGATTCTTCCTTTCACCTTTGCCAATTTCAGGGCATTTTTTGTATGCCATGGTACCTAAAACGGACCTGCACAATCACAATCATCCCGCTCTAATGCATTGTACAGTGCTAATATTATGTTTATTATTCAGTTTGTGTCTGGGCATACACAACAATTTATGATGCTTTAGAAGAAGTACGGTATATAGGCATTGGCAGTTATTGTGCACTCACATATCGCTGTTCTCCATTTTACACC
Source organism: Phyllobates terribilis (assembly GCF_046119375.1). Classification (NCBI taxonomy): domain Eukaryota; kingdom Metazoa; phylum Chordata; class Amphibia; order Anura; family Dendrobatidae; genus Phyllobates; species Phyllobates terribilis. The sequence goes on from NW_027362761.1 coordinate 1,094,491,154, forward strand.
CCTGTCCCTAGGACAGACCTTCCATGTACATTATTAGAGCCAACATGTATGAATTCACTTTGATCCACACTGAATCCTATGGACCAAGTGGATTCTTAGACACATATTTCCATTAAACATAGAAAAAACAATTATGTGGTATGATCTCAATAAAACCTTATATTTGGATGAAAGGCTTCAATGAACACAATATCAGCAATCAAACCTTTCTAATTGCAGCCACATAAAAGTCAACGGTTGGCCTAACCAGCTATCGTCTCAAATGTCAGCCCAACCCTTCCTAGGCATTTACGTTTCAACATACTGACATGGTGCAAACATATAGTGTAAGTTGCTATGGATAAATTGCAATATTTCCTCCAATCCGGGGTGTTTCGCCCTTTAGTCATTGTTACATAAGCCAAGTTTTTGGGTTTCGCTTCCGGTCATTTTTTGACTATTAAACGGTTTCACATAATTGTATTTTTCTTAGATAAGATTTTAACATGTTTTACAATTTTTTTAATTTGGGTTGAAAAAATTAGTCCTTAAAATGATTTATTTTATTCTATTAACATTAAGGCAGAACTGATATTTTTGCATCAAAAAACTTCCTAGTTAATATAATATATTCTCTGCAGTATTAAATTTATTGGCGAAGCTATTGAAATCATCTTTAGGGTCACTAGCAACTTGACAACCATCCTTTGGCGAAACCATGCTCTATAAATGATCGGCTATATTAAAATCGAATGAGCAAGACTGGAATAATGTTCATTGCAGTTTTATAAAAGTGGATGGAGAAGAGGAGAGAAACAACTCTCACTAAATGCAAAAGTGTTCAATTCAATCAAAATAGAATCTTTAAAAAAAATAACTTCCCCAAAATAGTTTTATACTATTTCTATGCCCACATTATACAGAGAAATCAGTATAACGTATGACACGTTTTCTTCTGGATCAGTCTTTGAGCAAGATGCTAATGACCAATTCATTTACTTATTAAAATGCATAAAATTATTAAAATTAATATTTTTTTAATCAAAATGGAAAGCTCTATTGATAATGTTTTTACGGATGAACTGTAACTGTATAAAATCACTTGTCCTTGTGCCTATATACGGTAAGATGAAGAAACAATTCTAATATCCTTATATCTCTGCCCGTGTTTTTCTATCACATATTTATCCCACCAAAAACTTCACTCATGCCACATATTGCAGATGAAATCATGTAGTATAATTTCCAAATCGGCCATTTTTAAAGCGTAGTTAAAAAAAAAACAGTCTAAAGGGAGACCTGACAATAAGACATTACTGTACCTCCTTCTCCTGCCATTTCTGAAGTGCTGGTGAAATTCTGCCTGCGCTGTGATTCTGTGGGTGTAGAAAGAGACATAACTCGGAGATGGGAGGTAGAAACTTGCTTGCAGACCCTCGTATCGCTCGCTATAGGAACAATAGATGTGGCCTTGGCCTGCTGTAAACCGTGTAAGGGGCTGCTTCGGTGTAGAGGAGGGGGAAGTAGGAAGAACTCAGCCAGATGTGTCATATGTGATGTATGATAAAAGTACATGTAGATATCCGCTTCCTGTCACACACAGGCAGCAAGGTAACAACTAACAACACCAAGCCGAGGGGATGCCAAAAAACTCCAAAATGAAATACAAGCCTGTATTATCCAAGTGTTTAATTTACAAAAATACGTTTCTGTATAAGAATGAGACAAACAGCACCAAAGTATATAAAGTATATGGTATTCTTTTACACATTCCATTACAAACATAAGTAATTTTCTACAATTTCTATAAAAAATGCACAATGCAACATGACAAAGCAGCCAGCCATAAGTCAGTCACAGTGGGAGGGGAAGGCGGAAGGGGCATTCACCTAATTAATAAAGGGGATTCTTCACTGTTTTGATCTTTATTTTCTGCCTATTAGTCTAATAGGGGAACAGACCTGCTTCTTTAATAGGTGCATCTAGGGGAGCATATTTGGGGGTAAATCAAAACAAACATAAGGTATGGTATCTGATTTATGGGAATGTGCCTTTTTTAGGCAAAGAATGACAGGTGTGTGAAGATAATATAAAGAAAACTTTTGAACTCATTCACACTCAAGGGATAGAACTGTAAAGTCAAATTTTCTCTATCAAACAATTTCCCAAAGGTCCTGAGAAAGTTAAAGTGTTTGTCAGGGACTTTTACACTAATCGCCGATATTTAGGGCTCGCTCACACCAATGTATTTTCCGTCCAAGTGCGATCCGACAAAACATCAGATCACACTCTGACCAATGTTATTCTTTGGGGCCACGCAACATATCTGAGTTTGATCCAATATTCGGATCGCACTTGGCCATGCAAGTCAATGAGTGTGTGGAAATCCTCGGACTGCACTCGGATGACTTCTTAGTACAGTCCGATTTCTGCACACTGACATAATGGAGAGGATGGAGAGATTTTGTATTCCATGAGAATCGGATCGCACTATGCCGACACTCGGATCAAACTCTGATCACAGTTTAATCAGTGTGTCACTTGCATAATTTGCCCGATTCTCTCGATTGAGAGAATCTACGGTCATGTGCCCCTGCTCATAGGATAGGTCATCAATATCTGATCGGTGGGGGTGTGACACCCAGCACTGCCACCAATCAGCACTTCCCAGTGCCAGTTATGGAGCTGCACAGCACAGGTCTGTCAACTGCTTAGTGCCCGCTCCTTATTGATGTAAATAGGGGATGGATGTGCAGTACCCAGTTGCAGCCACTGTGCAGTTGACAGAACTATGAACGGCTGATTGGTGGGGATACCAGTTGTCGAACCCACACCGATCAGATATTGATGACCTATCCCAAGAGCGCAATCAGACGGCTGTATAAATTGGAGCAAGATCAGAACACAATACTCAGATTGGCTGTAGCTCTCCCGACCAGAGCATGACAACTTCGTATATTTTTATGCAACTGTCACGCTCGAATCGAGAGAGCCGCCGGCCAGTCCGAGCAATGCTTTCCGATCTAGCTCCGATTTATATGGCTGCCTGACTGCGCCCACACTTTAAATGGTCTCTGACATTTCATCAAACTTTGAATGAATCAATAGTATAAGCAAATAAAAGAAAATGTGTGATATGTCTTACAGTTATAGTCTTCTTTCTCCATTTATTAGCCACTTTTTCCCTTCACTGAGCTTATCAATTGAAAAACAGCTCAAATCCATCTTAGTCAAAGCAGGACAGACTGCCGGCATAGTGAGCTGTCAGGATAAACAGCATATTAAGGTATTTGGGAAGGGAAAAATGGTGAGTGGAGAAAGAAGCACACAGCACAGTGAGAGAATAGGAAGATGAAAGCAGATTGTGCTGCAGCTTTCAGCAAATGTATTTCATTTAAGTGGAGTATACACAGGCCAGTACTGCTGTGTAATGCCAGCAGTACTGTCAGTGTCCTATTGAGAAAGAAGAGCAGAATCCCTCTCTGTGTTTATGAAACATCATGGCAGATAGTTACCACTCAATGGCTTAGAGGGAACTAAAAATTAGAAGTAGAGCCTGCAGAGGGTGAAAAATGAAGGATACAAGTCATGTAATGGCCATAAATAGTATTATTCCTCATGTACAAACACGGGACCTCTTATTCTAAAAAGCTACCTGAAACTACATGTACACTTTCAATATTTTTTAAATCAAGGTATTTTTCTAAACATATTTTTCAAAAATTCTGTTCTTTTTTTTCCTTAATTTTGACTTGAATTAACAGAACATAAAATCTCAGAAAGAAAAATATCAGTGTGAACAGAATATATATTTTTTTATCAAATAAGAACCTGATAAGATTTGTATAACTCAGATACAAGTAAACAATTATTGCTTGTTATTGATTATACAGTAAATGTTATATACTATATGCCAGCAATCAACATGATGGTGTCAGAGCCAGCCACAGATATTACTCTGAGGGCATTGCTGTTGGTTAATTTGGTTGGTTCTTGATCCCTCAAGAAATGGCGGCACTGGCACTGTAATGTTAAATACATCAGGAACTGTGGTACGAGGCTGGTATTTTTTTGCCCTTTCAGTTCCTCTGAGAACTAATTTAAAAAGAAATAAGCTTTAACCTCATCAGCTCATCTTGTTCTTACACCTTCGCTTTTCTACTCCCCTTCTTCCAAGAGTCATAACTTTTCAATTTTTTCGTGGATTTAGTCATATGAGGTGTTCAGGATGGAAGGCATACAAGTGGAGCAGGAACAACAGAAGACTTTCAGTAATCAAACAGTTAATGGCAGAGTTGAATGCTATCAGAAGACGATGATTAATGGTAAAGACATAGGCAATCAGCAAACAAATAAGTTAACCGCAGGCAGTAGTAATGAACAGGTAAACTGGATACTTGCAGCTGCATAATAATGTAAGCACAAGTATTAGCAGAGAAGAATTTGTTATGCTTACAGCAGATGAATGGTTAACATATGTCTATGGCGGGGTAAATGCAGGCAGATAATATTCACCAGGAGCTCTCTTAAGAGATGATTAGCTATTTGGAGAAATGAATGGTAAATAAAACTCCTGATGTACACGTGGTTACTTATAGGGGACAAGTCAGTCGATTCATGCTGTCCAAACTACAAGCAGAATTAATTAGAGTCTGGCACAATTGCAACCAGAAGTGTTTTTTTCTTTGAAATGCTCTAACATAGTTTGAAGATCCTGCAACGCTCTTGATGGGCAGGTCTCTCTAATGTGTGTCAATAGGGTGAGACCTGTCAATCAACTAGAAAGGTATTTAAATCTTCCAACTATGTTTTCTCCAAAACTCCAGAGCGTTTTAGTGAAAAACATTCCTGGCTCCAATCATACAGCCAGACTCGGATTCATGCATCCCATGGTTTGACCAGCATGAATCAAATGAAAGGTTTCCTTTAATGTAAAGCTACTGAATACTCAGACAGCATCCAGCTGTCCGAGTTGGCCTTAAAAGGCTTTGTGTCATAATGTCAGAGGAGTTTGCTCGGTTATGGGAAAAATCCAGTGTGGACAAAAGTAAAGAAAGTGTAAGAGACATCAGCCATGTCAATCAAGGCATGAGGAGTGGCAGTTGTAGGGAAAGAAGAGGCGACCGAGACCAGTGACACCCATTGGGCTGGGCCGTGCTCATTAGCATGTGGCATGGGAGGATAATAGAAGGTATTTTCTTAGATATGTGGGAGCTGGACACTTATGAACAGGTTGCTTGAGGGCTGTTCGAGATTACTTAAAAGTGGTGGATTAAGTTTAGACAGGGAAAACCTGGTGACAAGTTCCCTTTAAATACATGAAGGGGACTGGTTCACTGGATCAGTTCAATAGCTAAGCTTACCCTCTTCTCTATCATGGCTGATGCAGAGACAGAGGAGGAGACAGGCTTAGTTATTGCACCCAGCCAGCCCCTTTCAAGTGTTTCACTTATCATATATCAACTAACAGGGAAGAGAAAAGCTCCTTTCTTTGTCTGAACAAACCGGATTTCAAATCAGTACTTAGGAGTAGCTATCATATTGAGAGGATAGTATTAGTTTTATATGATAAACACATTTAAACAACCTTTTGTATATAACTATCTTCGCTGTGACAACAGTTTGTGCATTATCCCTGAGAAGAGAAAGAGCAATATGGAGTAAATAGCAGGATGTGTGGTTATATAGTTGTACGTATCCTCCGTGACAGCTGACAAAAATGGTAGCAACTTCCTGTCACCAGGTACAGTACAAAAAAAAGCTCTGGAGCACAAACTGCTGCTCAAACAAACCACTTAGGTACTGTACAGAGAAGCAAAACATTCATGAAAATGAGAATCACTTAATGTTGTACCTTACTTTATAATCTATGTAACCTCAACATACAGTCGAAGCCAAAAGTTTGAATGTTTTAAGATTTTTTAGTCAGATGTTTCTATGGTTTCACAAGTTTTTATACTGTTATTAACAAATACGTAAGGTTTATGGAAAGATTGAGATAATGAGATTGAGATTTGAGGAGTTTCCTGGCCATGGACTCAAAATTTCCATGTTTAGCTCACTGAGCCACTTAGTTATGTCAGTGTTCTTAAGCAAAATTGTGCAAATGACTTGGGCATACTAATAGATCACAGACTGCACATAAGTCAACAGTGTGACGCAGCAGCAAAAAAGGCAAACACAGTTCTGGGATGTATTAAGAGAAATAAAGAGTCTAGATCATGTGAAGTAATTATCCCCCTCTACTCCTAGGGGCAGCATGGTGGCTCAGTGGTTAGCACTGCAGCCTTGCAGCTCTGGGGTCCTGGTTCAAATCCCACCAAGGACAACATCTGCAAGGAGTTTGTATGTTCTCCCCATGTTTGCGTGGGTTTCCTCCAGGTTCTCCGGTTTCCTCCCACATTTCAAAGACATACAGATAGGGAATGTAGATTGTGAGCCCCAATGGGGACAGTGCCCATAATGTCTGTAAAGCACTGTGGAATTAATGGCGCTATATAAGTGAGTAAAATAAATAAATAAATACCCCTCCTTGGTCAGACCTCATCTGGAATACTGTGTCCAGTTCTGGTCACCACATTTTAAAAAACACATGAAGAAACTAGAGCAAGTTCAGAGAAGAGCGACCAGGATGGTGAGCAGACTGCAAACTATGTCCCACGAGGAATGGTTATAGGATCTTTGAATGTTTAGCTTGCAAAAAAGAAGGCTAAGAGGAGACTCAAAGGGGTATTCCCATCTTCAAGGTCCTATCCCAATATGTAGTAGGTGTAATAATAATAATATTAGCAAATACCTCCAATTAGAAATGAAGTATAGTTTTTCTGATTCCCTATGCCACTTACCCAATGTAGGGAATTGCAGGAGCTTAGGTATCCATGGTTACATCCACTGATATAGTGACAGCTAGTTGCTAGTGATCGTAACCATGGATATCTAAGGTCCTGCAATGCCTGCACATGAGGAAAGAGACAGAGCGAATAAAAATAAATGATACTACATTTCTAATTGGAGGTATTTGCTAATATTATTACTATTACACCACCTACATATTGGGATATGATCTTGGAGATGGGAAAACCCCTTTAATAGCTGTCTACAAATATCTGAAGGGCTGTCACAGTGTAGAGGGATCATCCTTATTCTGATTTGCACATAGAAACATGAGAAGCAATGGAATGAAAATGAAAGGGAGAAGATACAGATTAGATATTAGAAAAAAACTTTTGACAGTGAGGGTGGTCAATGAGTGGAACTGGCAGCCACGAGATGTGGCAACTTCTCCTTCAATGGAAGTCTTCACACAGAGGCTGGACAGATATCTGTCTGAGATGATTTAGTGAATCCTGCATTGAGCAGGGGGTTGGACCAGATGACCCTGGAGGTCCCCTCCAACTCTAACATTCTATGATTCTATGCTCAAAGAGCGGGTAGGCAAACTCCAAGCATTGATTAGGCAAGAATGGGTTACCCACGTCTGTGGTCCCTTATATCATCTGGGTTCACACCCACCATGCACTTTATAGCCCTCTGTGTCCGTACATATACTGGCTGGTGACCGGTTCATGCAACATTATGCGAACACCCTATTCAGGGCTGCCAGCAGGGCTTACTGCCCTTATTGCTGTATGGGACCCGGTGAAGAGCAGTAAAGAGCACTGGGTGCTGGCGTATATTACAGCACATGGAGCTTCTGCTTTGGAGCTCTCTTTGGCCGTGCAGCTCCAAGGTAGTCTCTCCGCATCTTCTGTGAAGCGCTGCAGTTGGCGCGTACGTGCCGGCATCGAGAGCCAGGATGCCAGTCCGGAAGTGGAGCTGCAGGGATCGTATGAGAGGTAAGAAAACTTAATATCTTTTATAATAGAATTAAATGGTCTTGGGGGGTGGGGGGAGCATATGATGAACTGGGGACTGGGAAGTGGGCAGAGCATATGATGAACTGGGACTGGGGAGTGGGCAGAGCATATGATGAATGGGGAGTGGGCAGAGCATATGATGAATTGGGACTGGGGAGTGGGCAAAGCATATGATGAACTGGGACTGGGCAGAGCATATGATGAACTGGGACTGGGCAGAGCATATGATGAACTGGGACTGGGCAGAGCATATGATGAACTGGGACTGGGGAGTTGGCAGAGCATATGATGAAGTGGGCAGAGCATATAATGAACTGGGACTGGTGAGTGGGAAGAGCATATGATGAACTGAGCAGAGCATATGATGAACTGGGACTGGGCAGAGCATATGATGAACTGAGCAGAGCATATGATGAATTGGGACTGGGGAGTGGGCAGAGCATATGATGAACTGAGCAGAGCATATGATGAACTGAGACTGGGGAGTGGGTAGAGCATATGATGAACTGAGCAGAGCATATGATGAACTGGGACTGGGGACTAGGCAGAGCATATGATGAACTGGGCAGAGCATATGATGAACTGGGACTGGGGAGTGGGCAGAGCATATGATGAACTGGGCAGAGCATATGATGAACTGGGACTGGGGAGTGGGTAGAGCATATGATGAACTGAGCAGAGCATATGATGAACTGGGACTGGGGTGTGGGCAGAGCATATTTTGAACTGGGACTGGGCTGTGGACAGAGCATATGATGAACTGGGAGTGGAGGGTGGGGAGAGCGCATGATGAACTGTGAGTGTGGGGTGGTGAGAGCATATGATGAAGTGAGGGTTAGGATAGCACATGATGAACTGGGACTAGGGGGTGAGGAGAGCACATGATGAACTGGGACTGGGGGGTGGGGAGAGTACATGATTGAACTGGAACTGGGGGGTGGGGAGAGTACATGATGAACTGGGAGTGGGGGTGGGGAGAGAAAATGATGGACTGGGAGTAGGGGGTGGGGAGAGCATATGATGAACTGGGACTGGGGGGTGAGGAAAGCACATGATGAACTGGGAGTAGGGATGGGGAGAGCATATGATGAAGTAGGGAACGGGAGAGCACATGGTGAAATGGGAGTGGGGGGTTTTAGGAGAGCAAATGAGGAATGGGTGTGGGGAGAGAAAATGATGAATTGGGAGTGGAGGATGGGGAGAGCAAATTAAATGGGAGTGGGGATGGGGAGAGCAAATAATGAATTGAGGGTGAAGTAGCGCAAATAATGATGAATGATCTGGCACACCCCAATAAGTTTGAAAAGTTGGCAGATGAGGGGGGGGTGTCAGTACAGGGGTAGCACTGCTGCAGCATGGCATGTCCTCTGAAAGCCGGAGGAGTGTCAGCTCCAGTAAGGAGGTAAATAGGAGAGCGGGGCAGGCCAGGCAGGTGCTGATAGTGGGAGACTCAATTATTAGGGGAACAGATAGGGCAATCTGTCACAAAGACAAGGATCGTCGAACAGTGTGCTGTCTACCTGGCGCTCGAGTCCAGCACATCGCTGATTGGGTTGACAGATTACTGGGAGGGATGGTGAGGACCCAGCGGTCATGGTGCACATTGGTACAAATGACAAAGTTAGAGGTAGGTGGAAGGTTCTTAAAGATGATATCAGGGAATTAGGCTGCAAGCTTAAAGCAAGGACCTCCAATGTGGTATTCTCTGAAATACTGCCTGTACCACGTGCCACGCCAGAGAGGCAACGGGAGATTAGGTTTGGGTTCCTGGAGAACTGGGCCGACTTCTCAGTTGGCTACAGGTTCTACGCTAGGGACGGGCTGCACCTCAATGGGGTGCAGCTGTGCTGGGGGAGAAAATGGCTATAAGGTTGGAGGAGTGTTGAAACTAGGGATTGGGGGGAGGGTATTCATTTTATAGGTGGGTGAAGATAGTGCAGATAGTGACCTGGGCACAAATAAAGAAATTGGGGGTAGGGTTAGAACAGTCAATATAGTAAGAAGGTTTAGAGGTACAGAGAGATACATAAAATTAATGTACACTAATGCCAGAAGCCTCACCAATAAAATGGAGGAATTAGAATTAATTTTGTTGGAAAATAATTATGACATGGTGGGGATATGGGGATATCTGAGACATGGCTGGACGAGAGCCATGACTGGGCAGTTAATTTACAGGGCTATAGTCTGTTCAGAAATGACCATACAAACAAGGGGGGGGTTTATGTGTAAAATCATCCTTAAAACCCATCTTGCGTGAGAATTTATGTCCATCTAATGAGAATGTAGAGTCCCTGTGGGTAGAGGGAGAAAAATAATAAATTACTGATAGGGGTTTGTTATAATTCTCCAAAAATAATGGAAGCAGCGGAAAATATCCTCATAAAGCAAATAGGTGAAGCAGCGACTCAAGGAGAAGTCATTATTATTTGGAACTTCAATTGCCCTGAAATACATTGGGGAACAGAAACCTGTAGTTCAAGCAAAGGTAATAGGTTTTTGACAACTATGAGAGACAATTACCTTTCACAACTGGTTCAGGACCCAACAAGAAGGGGGCACTACTAAACCTAATATTAACCAACAGGCCAGACCGCATATCAAATATAGGAGTTGGAGGTCACTTGGGTAATAGTGATCACAAAATAATAAGCTTTCATGTATCCTTTAATAAGATGTGTAGTAGAGGGGTTACAAGGACACTAAACTTCCGGAAGGCCAATTTCCAACCGTTGAGAGATGATCTTAGTGCAATAAATTGGGACGATATCCTGAGACATAAAACTACACAAAGCAAATGGGAGACATTTATTAGCATCCTGAATAGGACCTGTGCACAATATATACCCTATGGGAATAAACATGCTAGAAATAGGAGGAAAGCACTGTGGCTAAATAGAGCTGTAAGGGGCGCAATAAGTGACAAAAAGAAAGCATTTAGAGAACTAAAGCAAGTAGGTAGTGATGAGGCATTAAAAAAATACAGAAAATGAAATAAATTCTGTAAAAGCCAAATCAAGGCAGCAAAGATTGAGACAGAGAGACTCATTGCCAGAGAAAGTAAAAATAATCCCAAAATATTCTTTAACTACATAAATAGTAAGAAACTAAAAAATGATAGTGTTGGCCCCCTTAAAAATAGTCTGGGTGAAATGGTGGATGAGGATGAGGAAAAAGCCGATATGCTAAATGATTTTTCTTCAACAGTATTTACACAAGAAAATCGCATGACAGAAAACTTGATCAGTGATAACAAAAATTCTCCATTAAATGTCACTTGCTTAACCCAGCAGGAAGTACGGTGGTGACTAAAAATCACTAAAGTTGACAAGTCCCCGGGCCCGGATGGGATACACTCGCGAGTACTGCAGGAATTAAGTAACGTCATAGATAGACCATTATTTTTAATCTTTAAAGATTCCATAATAACAGGGTCTGTACCACAGGACTTGCGTATAGCAAATGTGGTAACAATATTCAAAAAGGGGACAAAAACCGAACTTGTTAATTATAGGCCAGTAAGCTTAACCTCTATTGTGGGTAAAATCCTGGAGGGTTTCCTAAGTGATGCTATACTAGAGTATCTAAAGAAGAATAACCTCATGACCCAATATCAACATGGGTTTATGAGGGACCGTTCCTGTCAAACTAATCTGATCAGCTTTTATGAAGATGTAAGTTCCGGACTGGACCAAGGAAATGCAGTGGATGTTGTGTATATGGACTTTTCAAAAGCTTTTGATACGGTTCCACACAAAAGGTTGATACATAAAATGAGAACAGTGGAGATAGGGGAAAATATATGTAAGTGGATTAAGAACTGGCTCAGTGATAGGAAACAAAGGGTGGTTATTAATGGAACACACTCAGACTGATGGTAATATGTGGTCTAGTAATGGTGTGGCGGTATTTGTTCTTTGTATGTAGTATTATTCGGTCACTATGTGGTGGTAATATGTGGTTCGGCTGTGGTGTGACTGTATTTGTCCCTTGTATGTGGTATTATTGGTCATTTTAAAAAATGTATGTGACACATTCCCTTAAATGAAATTAAAAATATACCTAAAAAGAGTACTGGATATTTTAAGAAATGTCTAATAGGTTAGAGTAGAGCTCGGCCAAAAGAGTCTACCTTGTCGTGGTGGCAGCTTAAAAAATCTTTAGGCCAACATAAAAGCTGCTGGCTATGTATGTGATATGGTTAGATGGGAACTGTTAATGTGTGATTAGTTCAGGACGTGGTGCAGAAGTGGAGTTTTTCCAAGAGTGGGCGGTGGGACTGTGGAAGGTTCGAGGGATGGAGAAGGAGCTGGGGTGGAGGCAGAGTCTCCAGGGGCCCGAAAATTTTGCCAGTATGGGGCCCTGAAATTCCTGGTGGCAGCCCTGACTCTATTTATTATATTGATGGCTTGACCATCCTTGAGAAAGGTTTCGCTGAAACATGCGTCTGGGTTGGAGCACCGATGTCTATCTCTACACAGCGGTCCCTACACTATTCAGGTAATTTATCTATGCCTGGTATGGGTAGGCATTAGGATACATATGCATAGATTCTTATGACCGCTAGCTGTATTTTCTGATAGTTGGTATATACGAGGACTCTAGACAGGAACAAGTCCCTATTATAATTACTACTTGGTTTCCTATATATGCCGTTGTACACAATATTGTGCGGTGTACATAATACTTTGGCCGTGTGCTCCAGGGATGTCCAGTTGTGTATCCCCTTGTATTTTATTCATTCACCTTACTTGTATGTCTTTTTAATAATAATAAAAAAAAAATTATATTCATAATCATGTTGTCTTGATTCATCTGTTGGGGGCTGTTTGCCTCCCCTCCCCCTTTGTTATCAATTTTATTAGATGACCCAGCTCATTATATAGTCACAGATGGGCAGTACCTAATATGGATGATTTCAGTCAACCACTTATACGGTATGTACTGCTTCTCTCCATATGTTTCTTCCCAACCATACAATATAAGCATTTTTTACCATTTACCTTTCATGTCTCCCCTATTTCCTCATAGATTGTAAGCTGGCGAGCAGGAACCTCACTCTTCTTGGTATCTGTTGAATTATGTGTTACTCTGTAATGTCTGATATTGTCTGTACAAGTCCACTCTGAAATGTAAAGTGTTGTGGAATATGTTGGCGCTATAAAATTAAAATGATCATTATAATTATTATTATTATTATCAAAGGTGCATGTTAAGGAATATTAGCACTTCTGCAGTTGGTGATTCCTACTTTAAATACAGTTATTTTCATTGCATATCAAAGATTACAAAGATGTCCACCATCAAGCAGATTGCATAAGAGCCAGCATGAAAATGACGAATGGAAATTTCAGAGTAAAAGAAAAGATGACCGAGTAGGAAATGCATAAAGAAAGAGAAAGCAAAAGAAAGCATGCAAATAATGATGAGATCATGGAAATAAAAGGCACTAAAATGTAAATGTCACAGAGCATAGTAGACCACACATTATACTGTAAGGCGGCTCTTCCTGATTTTTCACTTAAAGCAAACCTGTCACCAGGTTTGACTGACATGAGATACGGCCAGCACCTTACAGCCCTTATATAGAGGATTCTATAATGTTGTATATAAATAAGTCCCTGATCCGACCTGCAAGACAAGAAAAATAGCTTTTATTATACTCACTTAGGGGGTTGTCCAGTCTGAGGGGTGTCGCTCTTCGGAACGAGGGGTGTTGGTCCAGTGCCTCCTTTCTTCTTGTGATGCCGTCCACCTTCTTGCTTCATGTAGATGACGTATCCTGTACGTCTTCCACACAGTCTCTCCGGCATCAAGCTCATTCACAAGTGTACTTCTCTGTCCTAATGAGAGCATAGCAAAGTACTGCAGTGCGCATGCGCCAGGAAAGGTTAGAGCCCCTGCGCATGCGCACTCCAGTACTTTGCTCTGCCCTGTAAAGTACAGTGTGGATGACATAGGGATGATTTTTTTTGCAAATACAAGGTCAGCAAGAAAACAAGGACATCTGAACAGCACCATAGACTTTATAGGTTACATGATCTGTCCGTGATATGATCTACAACAAAGAAAGGGAAGAACACAAAGGAGAAATATGGACGCCTGAAAGAGGTCTTAACAGCAGGTTTAGACTGCATTACTTATGTTACCACATACCGGTACGTTATATGTAGTTTATCACCACTCAACAATGGGAGCCATGATTCCTGAAGTACGCATATGACTGCAGTGGTCACTGATTGGGTGCAGCAGTCACATGCTGCCCATATGTAACGTGGTGCAGGGAGGTAGCCGCAGGCGAAGTACTAGTCCCTTTCGACCTGGCACATTACATGAAGGTGGGGGTCCTAGCTGTGTGTGTGGGCTTGTGCTATAGGGGTGCTACGCCCTTGAAGGCCTCATGCTACCAATGACTTGGGTTGCCTAGGACCAGATGTTGAACTGTTCAATGACGGAGACCACCAGTCAAAAATAAACTTTTTACTGAATGATAACTTGTTGGGGATTATGTACAACAGGTAGCGGGTACACAGCTTCATGAACATTTCCTTCACAATGCGGAGCATTTTCTCAGTCTCAGTTCCTTTCTCTTTACTGTATTGTTCTCTATCTTCACTGTTTCAGCTTCCTTCATCACAGCCCAGCCCAGCACTACAGTCCAGTTAGCGAGAGTCCTATTCTCAACCCACGGCTCCACGTCTTCTTTCCCCTCAAGTGAACTAGTTTGCCAATATGGCTAGTACTTAGCTTTTCTGCTACTGACACCTTGGAACTCCCATCTGAGGCACTTTCCTCATTTCACGCACTCTGCCCCATCCTGGTCCATTACCACTCTGAGTAATAAATTCCAGGCCATATTACTAGGCATCCTCTCCCAGGACCAGTGTCCAGTTAACCACTCTGTCCTTCGGTCAGTTCTCCACCCCCTTTGCCCTGGTTCACGCTAACCACTGTCTTGGTCTCTTCTCACTTCGGGACCCCTATGTCATGTGGCACTGCTTACTGTCCAGACCTTACATCTGCTTCAAGATGCACACTGGGCCCTATCTGACATCCTGACAGGAAACCTTCTCCGCCGCTTCACCTTATCCCCTCCCACTCAGGGCTACTCCCAAACATTAACTCTAACTCTCCCTACTGTCGGGAAAAACATAACACTAATACCAATAACATTCGTCACGTTACACATTTAAACACTGCGACAATAAACGCATCTTCAAGGGCGAACGTGGGCAGTATGTCCATCTTCTTACACGTATTTAGTCAAAGACAGGAAGGGCTGCAGGATGGTCATTGCTGGATCACTGTATGGAAAGTAGTGATGATTTTTTATTTAACTGTATTGGCAGCTGGATCTACACACGTTTAATAAGTAATAACACAACATATAATCCTTTTAAATACTGAGCAACACTGTATATATAGGGTGACCTTGTAATGGGTATGAAGGATACGCTAGAATTTACACATGCAATAACAAGTCTGTATAAAGAAAGAGTATGAGGAGGTGAAGAAAGCATGTAAAGTGAAAGAATGGGACAGATACTGACATAAGGAAGGTATTAAACGGGTTTTCTCATGCTCATTGATCAGGAGAACAGGACCAGCCTTCTATTTTCTTGCCTCCCAAGAGGCAAAAGATTCTGATGATTGACAGTTCGGGCCAGCGGGATAGTTGAGCTGTGGGTCAAAACTGCATGTTGCAAGCAGAGGAAGCTCTGTTTCTGCAGCCTTAGAGGAGCACAGTGGCACTGAAGCTGGAAGGATCCAGCAAGCTTCAGACTGCACTTTCAAGCTGTATTAGAAATAGCTTGTAAGCGCTGCGCTTCTTGCCTAGGAGATTGGACATCGCTGACAGTCTGCAGAAGTTTCACTGACAACTCATTGACTTTTTGTTATAGATAGAACTATAAAGAGAGTTGTCAGGTGATGTGACGCCAATTCAAAAGCAACCAAAAATACAGTCGCAGTTGTTTCTTTTACAAAGATGGCCACTACAACGGAGTAGAAAAATACCAACATCTCTGCAAATAAGAGAAACATAATTAAAGGAGTAGTCCAGGATTTAAAAAAAAATGCCTAAAAGCAGAGGAATGCAGACATGATATGTGCACACATGCAGGCTACCACGGAGGACAGAGAATTACTGCAGTTTTTACAGCAGAA